>NC_083580.1:77687610-78287610 GCF_027579695.1 Neoarius graeffei
CCTATTATGATCCATGAGAGGATAAATACTTGATACTCCCTATTAGACAGACAGAACTGATGATGCCTTTCGGACGAGAGGCGAAACGTCTTCAAGACTTTTCAAGCAAGTCCAGTTGCTCTCTTCTACCAACCACAGATTACTATGTACCTGGACGACTGAGTATCTTCACAGATATGTTTCTACACACTTTGGGATGAGTTCCCTTCGACTAGTGCGGGAGTATGAGAGGACTTCCAGAAAACTGGCAGACATCTTAGCCAGAGAGGATCGTTCAATTTTGTCAGCCTGGAACGACCATCACTGAACAGAGGTGGGTGTCTATGACATCTATCAGCCACCTTCAATGCAGCCATCAGCATTCTGATTTGGATTCTATTATGATCCATGAGAGGATAAATACTTGATACTCCCTATTAGACAGACAGAACTGATGATGCCTTTCGGATGAGAGGCGAAACGTCTTCAAGACTTTTCAAGCAAGTCCAGTTGCTCTCTTCTACCAACCACGGCTTGTTTGGAGGTTTTTTTCCTTTTCAACTTTAAAAATGTTGAGCTCCTACTCAAACTCCATCAGTACATTTACAGTCACACTAATATTCCACTTTTATTCTGAATGTAAAAATATTCGGAATTTGATACGGCTCGTGTGAACACTATATTCTGTTTGGATATTCTGAATGTGGCCTTATACTGAATTAATCGTTTTCCGATTGAGACATGTGGGATGTGCCGATATTATTCCAGGTTTATGAGCATTCTTCACACACGCGTACAGCACATCTGGAATACACATCTCAACTGGGATTTTTATGGCAGTTTGTGACACAAGACTTCTTACCTGTTTATGGTGAAAATCGATCGTGCATGGCCGCATGTGAACGGGAATAGAGCAATCTCCAGAACACTGAGCATTAAGCATGAGGCAGGAATACACTTCAGATGGGGTGCTAGTCCATCACAGGGCACAATGCACACACACACACTCTCTCACCGGCCACTTTAATAGGAACTTGCTGTTGATTCTAAGATCCCTGTTCTTGGCTGCAGGAGTGAAACCCAATGTGTTCTTCTGTTTCCTGTTGCATGCTGAGATGCTTTTCTGCTCACCACGGTTGTAAAGAGTGATTATATGAGTTACTATATCCTTCCTTCCTGGCAAAAAAGCTTGAACCAATCTGGCCATTTTGTCAAGTCAAGTTTATTTGTATAGCGCTTTTAACAATAAGCATTGTCGCAAAGCAGCTTTACAGAATTTGAATGACTTAAAACATGAGCTAATTTTGTCCCTAATCTATCCCCAATGAGCAAGCCTGTGGCGACGGTGGCAAGGAAAAACTCCCTCAGACGACATGAGGAAGAAACCTCGAGAGGAACCAGACTCAAAAGGGAATCCATCCTCATTTGGGCAACAACAGACAACATGACTATAATATTAACAGTTTTAACATGAAGTCTGTTTCGTTGATGTTATAAACTCTTCATTGATGGAAACTTGAGTGCAAAACTGTTCATGACAACTGCAGTCCTAAAGTTAGCAAGTCAACTGTAGTCCTCAGCCATAAAAGCATTACTGTAAGAGTCCAGAGCGTCCTCCAGGTATAACCCTCAACAGTCCTCATGGGGCCGTCCTCCACAGGAGTGATGCGAATAAACTCCGACCAGACACAGGGCACCAGGATGGATCAAGCAAGTCTGAGGGGCAGAAGAAGCCAGCATCTCAATCCCAGGACCAACATGTAACTCAGAGGGACAGATTGGGGGGGGGGAAGAAAACACAGGTTGTTAGGTATGCCCTAAAAATGACACAAGTATTAAATCTGTGGGGTAGGCTCGCAGAGACGAGTCTCTTGACATCAGGCATAACACACAACAATGGCATGTTAATATGGTTAAAAAATATCATGACCTGCTCTGGCTGGATGCTTGATTGGGTGATGGGAGCACACTCCTCAGCAATGATGAGATGCAGATGGGACCCTTAGGGCTGGCCAAGACAATTCAGTTACATTTCACCGGGTCTGGGACATGCGACAGAATGTCTGACGGCCAATTCCCTGCAGGCTACGATAGCCAGTCGAGGTCTCCACCCTCTCCACCAAAAGATTTTCTGTTGACTCCATGTAACTCAGAGGGACAGATTTGGGGGAGGAGGGAAAGAAAATGCAGGTGGTTAGGTATGCCCAATGTCACCTGAATAAGTAGGAACAGTGTACATATTGCACTGAGTACAAGCAGGGACTCCGGCAACTAACTATGACAGCATAACTAAAAGGGGAGAGCCAGAAGATAACACAGGCATGAGGGAGCCCCAGGACATAAAGCAGCCAGCCACTACACCGTCAACAAACTCGAGTGAGCAAGCGAGTGGGGACTGACAGCATCCATACATCCCAGTTTACCAAAACACTCTATGTCTGAGGACCCTCTAGATCTACACCTTTACCTCATAAACGCCATTAACAAAAAGGCTTGACTAAACAGATATGTTTTCAGCCTAGACTTAAATGCTGAGATTGTGTCTGATTCCCGAACATTACTTGGAAGGCTGTTCCATAACTGTGGAGCTTTGTAAGAAAAGGCTCCGCCCCCTGATGTAGCCTTCACTATACGAGGTACCAGCAGATAGCCTGCACCTTTTGATCTAAGTAGGCGTGGCGGGTCATAGAGGAGCAGAAGTTCACTCAGGTACTGTGGTGCAAGACCATTTAGTGCTTTAAAGGTCAATAGTAGTATTTTATAATCAATACAAAATTTGATTGGGAGCCAATGCAGTGTGGATAAGACAGGCGTGATGTGGTCATATTTTCTAGTTCTAGTAAGGACTCTTGCTGCTGCATTTTGAACTAACTGGAGCTTGTTTATGCACTTATTGGAACATCCAGACAGTGAGGCATTACAATAATCCAACCTGGAGGTAACGAAAGCATGGACTAGTTTTTCCACGTCATGCAATGACATTAAATTTCTTATCTTTGCAATATTTCTGAGATGAAAGAAAGCTATCCGGGTAATGTTATCAATGTGAGTTTCGAATGAAAGACTGGGGTCAATAATCACTCCGAGGTCTTTTACTACTGCACGTGAAGAAACAGAAAGGCCATCCAGAGTCACTGTGTAATCAGAAAACTTACTTCTAGCTGTATGTGGTCCTAGTACAAGTACTTCAGTCTTGTCAGAGTTAAGCAGAAGGAAATTAATAAGCATCCAGTGTCTAATGTCCTTAACACATTCCTCAATTCTATTAAGCTGGTGTCTCTCATCAGGTTTTGCAGAGACATACAACTGTGTGTCATCAGCATAACAGTGGAAACTAATACAATGTTTACAAATAATATCACCCAGAGGTAACATATATAGAGAAAAAAGCAGTGGACCCAAGACAGAACCTTGTGGAACACCAAACTTTACCTCAGTACATCTAGAAATATCACCATTTATATCAACATACTGATAACGATCAGTTAGATAAGACCTGAGCCAGGAGAGGGCCGTTCCCTTAACTCCCACAACATTTTCTAGTCTATCCAGAAGAATGGAATGATCAATGGTATCAAATGCTGCACTAAGGTCAAGCAACACAAGCAGCGAGACACAGCCCTGATCAGACACCAACAGTAGGCCGTTTACTACTTTAACCAGTGCTGTCTCTGTGCTACGATGAGGTCTAAATCCTGACTGATGCATTTCATGGATGTTATTCCTATGTAAATATGAGCATAACTGTTGTGCCACAGCTTTTTCAAGAATCTTGGAGATAAAGGGGAGGTTTGATATTGGCTGATAATTGGACAGCTGACAGGGATCAAGGTTAGGTTTTTTAATCAGGGGTTTGATAACTGCTAGTTTAAAGGATTTGGGTACATAGCCAATCGTAAGAGAAGAATTTATTATTTTTAGAAGCGGTTCAATTACTTCAGGTATTATCTATTTGAATAGACGTGTAGGTAAGGGATCTAGTACGCAAGCTGAGGCTTTTGATGCAGAGATTAATGAAAGTAATTCAGTTTCTTTAAGGGGAGTAAAACATTCTAACTGATGATCTGATACAGTTATATAGTGAACTACAAGGTCACTTTCATTGTCTGACCTTAAATTAGTAGTTTGAATTTTTTGTCGGATATTCTCAATTTTGTCATTAAAAAAATTCATGAAGTCGTTGATACTGCAGGTGTGCATGTGTCTATAGTGGACTGATTCCTCGTTAATTTTGCTACAGTATTAAATAGGAATCTAGGATTATTTTTGTTATCTTCTATTAGGGAGCAGAAATATGTTGATCTCGCAGCACTAAGAGCTTTTCTATACTTCAGGAAGCTCTCCTTCCATGCTAATTTGAACACTACCAATTTTGTTTGACGCCATTTACATTCCAATTTTCGAGTGGTCTGTTTTAATGTGCGAGTGTCATCATTATACCAGGGTGCTAATTTTTTGTCTCTGACCATTTTCTTTTTTAGAGGAGCTACATTATCTAAGGTATGGCAGAATGTTGACTCTAAGCATTCAGTTGCCTGATCAAGTTCTGCAGGGGCTGACAGTGACCCAATCAAAGTTGATAACTCTGGGAGATCATTTATAAAGCTCTGTGCAGTAGTTGACATGAATGTACGTTTAATACAGTAGCGTGGTGAGGTGCATATATTATTACTCAGACATAGTTTGAATGAGATGAGATAATGATCTGAGATAACTTCAGACTGTGGAAGTATGACTATATTGTCTACGTTTAATCTGAATGTTAGTATTAGATCAAGGGTGTGACCACCATTATGGGTCAGTCCTATGACATTCTGATTAATCCCTACTGAATCTAAGATGGACACAAACGCTGTTTTTAAAGGGTCTTCTGGGTTATTGAAGTGAATATTAAAATCTCCGACAACTAAAGCTTTGTCTAAGGAAATAACCAGATCTGAAATAAAATCTGCAAATTCAGAAACTCAGAATATGGCCCCGGGGGCCTGTAAATAATAAGCAATGGAATTAACTGGGTAGACTTATTTTTCGAGGCTACATACATTATATGAGTATGAAGAACTTCAAATGTATTAAATTTATAACCAGGTTTTTGTGTTACACCTAGATAATCGTTATAAATAACCGCAACGCCTCCTCCTCTGCCAGTTAGACGCGGCTGGTGTATATAACTGTATCCAGGAGGACTCGCTTCATTTAATGCTATATATTCATTTGGCTTAATCCATGTTTCAGTTAAACAAAGTACATTAAACTCCTGATCAGTAATGAGTTCATTAACCATTAGCGCTTTAGATGTAAGAGATCTAATATTTAATAGCCCCACCTTTAGATCAAAGGTGCTGGCAGCAGCTGTACAGTCAGTATGATCTAATTTTATATTGATTAGGTTACTGGAACAAACTCTTTGAAAATTTCTACCTTTTTGTTGAGCTTGGGGAACAGACACAGTCTCGATGTAGTGGACCCTGAGTGACGACTCTGTGCAGCTAGCAGACAGTTGGTTTAGCCTGTTCGTCTGCTCCCTGGCCTTGGCTCTGGATTGTCAGAAATTAACTAGGCCTGTTCTGAGACTATGACCTATGCTGCAGGAAATGAGAGCAGCACCTTCCCGAGTGGGATGGATACCGTCCCGCCCTAACAGGCCAGTAGTGCCCTCAAAATTAGCCCAATTATCTATAAAGCCCACACTGTTTTCAGGGCACCACCTGGACAACCAGCAGTTCAGCGACCATAACCTGCTGTAAGCTACATCGTCACGCCGCATTGGGATGGGGCCAGAGCATACTACAGCATCAGACATCGCCTTCGCTAATTTAAACACCTCTACAAAGTTACTCTTAGTAACCTCAGACTGACGAAGGCGTATATCATTAGCTCCTGCATGGATAACCATCTTTGAGAACCTGTGCTTGCCTAGGACCCTAAGATTACCTGCTATGTCTGGCACCCTGGCTCCCGGTATACACCTGACTAAAGCTGCTGGTGCCTCTAAAGGCTGAGCTAATCTCACATGCCGTATGATAGAGTCCCCTATAACTGGTTCTGGAGTTGTTTGCGCCGAGTCTTTTTTTCCCGCGAGTGCTGGCGTTAATTACTAATCCTTTTTTAACTTTTTTTCTACAAATAATTTTCCAGTATCCTCTTTATTTTTATTGTACTGTCGCTTTCCTTTTTGTACTTTTCACTTTCGCTTTCCTTTTTCCATTTTTTTTTCTTTCTCTCTCTTTCTTTTTTCGGAAGAACGCCGAGACCAGAAGCTTTCTTTTTCTCTCCTCCTGTGTAAAGACCACAAGCGGAGGCCATCCACATCGGATCTGCTTTAATATAAACAGATCTTCGATTAAGGTACGTGAATCTTTTCATCATGGCACACCTTCAGCCTGTTCAGTGTGCTGAGTGCAGGATGTTTAGTCATTCTTCCTCTGTCACTAGTGATAGCTTTATTAGCTTTATTTGTGATAAGTGCAGATTAGTTAGCTCTCTGACGGAGAAGATTACAGTGCTAGAAGCACGTGTCCAGGCTTTAGAGAAGGTTAGTGAGCGTGAGAACAGTGTAGTTTCTGTAGGGGAAAGTCTGGATGCCCTAGGTGGAGTTAGTTATTTTTTGTGATCTCTGACCCTCTCTTATCAACAAGGTGTTTGTTTCCACCCACATTGAGAACTGTCACTCACTCACTGACTCACTTGAATTTTTTTGTTTTTCGCACCATTCTGTGTAAACTCTAGAAACTGTTGTGTGTGAAAACCCCAGGAAGGAGATCAGCAGTTTCTGAAATATTCAAACCAGCAGTCCATCTGGCTCAAACCAACACCCATACCACAGTGAAAGAAAGTCACACTTTGAGATCACAATTTTTCCCATTCTGATGTTTGAACATTGTGAAGATTAACTGAAGCTCTCATTAATTGGACTTGAGTAACTCTAAGATAGAATGAGTGCGTCATAGCATTATATCTGGGTTTTACTTCAGTGATTCAGTGTGCTATTAGAGAACATGTGCTTCCAATCATCTCCATCAACATTACACTTTGATATACTTGTACCAAAATCAACATTTAACCAAAATGTATTTCCTTCCTTTCAGGTCTCGATGATCAAATGTCTAGAAAGTGAAATTTTCTCTCCCAAAGTGCAGAATAATGCAGTTTGGATAAAATAGTGCCGAGTGATCAAGATATCTTATATCTTTCTTTCTCCCAAAATAAAAATACCTTTAAATTGCAGCAGTGACCTAAATAAAGTGAGTGAGTACAGATCATTTCCATCCACGCTGGACCTCCCCAATCTTTTTTACATACCGTAAATGGACCACATAATGAACTCTGGAGATAAATAATATATCGCTAAGCAATGAATTCACACAGATCTGATGGTGGTTCATTAATTTATTGATCAACCTGTGTGCATTAACAGGGCGAGTTAAACGTCAATCAGACAATATTAGTCCCTTACAAGGACATCAGAGAGAGATTTTAATTTCCTAAAGAGATGATTTGCAAGATCAAGTAACAAACTTATTTACCACGAAGATATTGGACTGTTTTCAAAAGAACTTGCTGGTGGGCTTCAGAAAATGTGTTCAGTGGTGTTGAAATGGTGTTTAATTAAATGACAAAGAGTTATTAGACACTATAATTTGTATTAATGATAAAGTGTGTAATTTTTCTGAAGTAAGTCCTGATAGTGTCTTACCGCTGCAGATATGCTGCCATTTTATTTTTAAAACAAAATGATCCCAGATATTGTGCAACATCCTAATTTATTATTATTATTATTATTATTATTATTATTATTACTACTACAAACACTTCTGTGTTTTATGATGAATACCATCATAAGGAACTCTGCTGCAATGCTTCTAATAATTAATCATCATTTCCCGAGCATTTCATCTCCGATCAAAAACAAACTGAATTCCAGAGCGACAGGAGGAAAAAAAGCATGAAGAACAAAAACAAGGCACAAAAACTTCCCTTTGATATTTTATAGTACAGTCTACAGTCCAAAATACTGTAATACCCGCTTTTAGAGGAGAGATCTTGCACTTTCAGAGCTCCAAAAAGAATTATAAATATATCACCATCTTCAAACCAGCATGTCCATGTCTGATGTTGAAATGCCCTGCCATTCCTTCCGCATGCCAAGCTGATTTTCACATTTGATTATGGCGCATGGGTGTGTGAAGCCTCAGCCTGCTCAGACTGAACTCCTTCACATAGACACTGACAGGAGCGGGAATAGTACTGAGAAATGATGCTTAAGTGACTGAATATGTAATGCGTACAAATCTTACTCAATTAAAAGTGGAAGGGAAAATTTTAATTTGAATATGAAAACGTAAAAAGTAACCGTGTTGAACTGATGAAATTAAGTTAATGTCATGTTTCTATGACTAAAGCAATTACTTTTGCCTGAATACATCAGATTCATCTGATGTATTCTGTCTCAGTTCATCTGTTTATTTAATGAGCCTTTTACATTTTATCAGTGAAAATGCATGCATGTACATGTATGTTGCATAAGTTATAGCACCTATCCTGTTTTAATGAGAGTCAAGCCACAATCAATGAAGTCAAATCAGTCTTAGTTGAGCAAGTCGGTAATGGTATTTCTTATTTTCACCATAAATTTTTATTTATAAGAATTTGGTCTATAGCTGTAAAAGGCCTCGGCCTTAAAACCGATTACCACTATGACGTCATGCACTCAGGGCTGGCTGGCTCAGCGGGGCAGCTTGAATGCCAACTTTCTGGTCGATTTTAACTCTCAAAAATATATTTTTTATTCCCATTTATGCAGCATACAAGAGTCAAGGATGGAGATACTATCCACTCAGAAATTTATTTAAAAATAAAGGTTCTGCGTATCTGCTTTAAGTAGAAGTATAGATACTTGTATAAGAAAAAAAGTACTCTGGCAAAAGTAGAATTACTGATCCAGTGTCATACTCAAGTAAAACTATCAAGGTACAGGATCTGAAATGTACTCAAAGTATAAAAGTAAGCATTTGAAGGATGTTTCTACTGGCTGTAGGGATTAAATTAAACAGGGAACCCACCTGTCCTGCTGGAACATCTGTGGAGGACATTGAAGATATCTACCTATTTGGAACCATGATTACCAGACTTTTGCTGATTGGATTAGGCATTGCCCTGGTATATTGAGGAAATCAGACAATGGTGACAGCTGTTCAAAGCTCTACAAAGCTGCCTGATATGATTGAAGCGGTGGGCAAAGCTGTCGGCACTCAGACTGTGGGAGATGGGTGGATGGATGGGTGGATGGATGGACGGATGGACAAGTGGGTGGATGGATGGACGGATGGACAGGTGGGTGGGTGGATGGACGGACGGAGAGGTGGGTGGGCGGATGGATGGATGGACAGGTGGGTGGGTGGATGGACAGACGGATGGACAGGTGGGTGGGTGGGTGGACGGACAGACGGACAGGTGGGTGGGTGGGTGGATGAACGGATAGACAGACAGGTGGGTGGATGGAAGGACAGGTGGGTGGGTGAACGGATGGACAGACAAGTGGGTGGATGGATGGACAGGTGGATGGATGGATGGATGGATGGATGGATGGACAAGTGGGTGGATGGATGGACTCACGGACAGGTGGGTGGGTGGATGGATGGATGGATGGACAGGTGGGTGGGCGGATGGATGGACGGAGAGGTGGGTGGGCGGATGGATGGATGGACAGGTGGGTGGGTGGATGGACAGACAGATGGACAGGTGGGTGGGTGGACTGACAAACAGACGGAAGGTGGATGGATGGATGGACGGACAGGTGGGTGGGTGGACAGACAAACAGATGGAGGGGTGGGTGGATGGATGGGCAGACAGATGGACAGGTGGGTGGACAGACAGACAGATGGAGGGGTGGGTGGATGGACAGACAGACATATGGAGGGGTGGATGAATGGGCAGACAGACAGAGGGGTGGGTGGACGGATGGACGGACAGACAGACGGACAGGTGGGTGGATGGATGGACAAACAGACAGACAGGTGGGTGGATGGATGGACAGACAGACAGACTGGTGGGTGAGTGGATGGACAGGTGGGTGAGTGGACTGACAGACAGACGGGTGGACAGACAGACAGATGGATGGTCGGACGGATGGACAGGTGGATGGATGGACGGACAGGTGGTTGGGTGGACAGACGGGTGGATGGACAGACAGACGGACAGACAGATGGGTGGGTGGGTGGACGGATGGACTGACAGCCAGACAGACAGACAGGTGGATGGTGGGTGGGTGGACAGACGGATGGACAGGTGGGTGAGTGGACTGACGGACAGACAGGTGGACAGACAGATGGATGGACGGACGGACGGATAGACAGGTGGGTGGACGGACGGACAGGTGAATTTATATTTAAACATGTTTAACACTTTTTTAAAAACCCAGTTTGTTTCAGTTTGCCAAACTTGAATGCAGCTCATGTTTTGATTGAGATTCAGGGTTGCCAGATTGGGTTGATTTAATCATTGTCTTCTTTTCTGTGCATTATTGCCCATTACATACATTAATGGTATTTAGCAGATGCTCTTATCTAGAGCGACATACAACATACCAAGAGCAGCCTGGGGAGCAGTTGTGGGTTAGGTACCTTGCTCAAAGGCACTTTAGCCATTCCTGCTGGTCCAGGGAATCAAACCAGTGACCTTTTGTTCCCAGACCTAATTCTCTAACCATTAGACCATGACTTCCCCAGACATTTAAGTTGAGATCAGTCTTGATATTGGGAAGATGTGCAATGTTGCAAAATAAAAACAAATCTCAAATGCATTAAAACTGAAGTAACAAGCCTAATTTGAAAATGTATGGAGGAGAAAGTACAGAAATTTGTTTCCAAATGTAGTGTGAAAGTAAAAATTTGTCAGAAAAATATTTACTCAAGTAGGACTAGGAACACAGTATTTGCACTCCTTTGAAAGCAGAAGTATTTCAGCATTAAATAAAATATTTGTGTTTAAGCATGAAAAAGTAAAAAGTGATTGTTTTAACTCATAAAATTACATTAAAGTCATGTTTCTACACACTACACACTTTTGCCTGAAAACAATCAACCTCTGTACGTCTACTGAACATATGCATTTCTAATGTATATATAATTTCCCATTAGCTACTAGAATCAGTGCTTTATTTTAGATGATTCTTTGCTTATTCCAGCATACTGAAACATTTTACTGGAGGTAGGGCCAAGGACGCTCATCCTCACATTCACTCAGTGAAAATGTGAATTTAATTGTATTTAATCTAAATCTTAAAGGAACCTTAATTTAAGAGTCTATTTAAGTTACCTTTAAGACCAGCCCTTAAATTTAATAATAACTTTAAGTTACCTTTACTGAACGTTTTAAATTCATTAAATGCAATAGTAACTTTCAGACCCTTTACTGGTATTCTTAAAAGTAGTAGTGACTTTTTAAGTACACTTAAATGTTAAATTTAGTAACTTTAACAAAGTGACACCTTAAACGTTCTTTTTAACAGCATTTCATTATATTTAAGAAGTCATGGAAAGTCATGGAAAGTTACACTATAATAATTCTTAAAGTTATAAGTAAATACACTGAATTTTAGCATTTTGTAAACTTTTAGGATACTTTAAGAAGATCTTAAAGTTGTTAATTCGTCTAGTGATTGCATTCTGGTAAATTATCTGTCTTTAGACGAACACGGATAGTTAGCTATAGCGCTACAGTAATGTACAGTATGTGATGGTAGCGCCTTGGCTGATGGTATGATGATGGTAGCGCCTTGGCTGGTCATCAGTCTAGTTGGGAGCAGTGTCGAGAATGGCTCAGAAGTCCAATTCTTGTGTGGCAGTCCCTTCCACAGTTGACACAGATGAAGTTGGATGGTGGGTTGAGGGCCCGCTCCTGTTGCCTCTACTTTCGACTTCTCCTCTTGTCCTCCAGCTGCTAGTTGAGGCTCTCCTCTTCCCTCTTGACTCCAGAGCAGACTGCATAGCACCAGCTTCTCCTATCGCAAGACAATTGTTCCCATCTGTCAGGGTCGATGTCAGTCAGCTTCATGTCACATTTACATACAACTTTGAAGCGGAGAACTGGACGGCCCACTGAGCATTGCCCCGACGCAAGTTCTCCATACAGCAGGTCTTTGGGAATGTGTCTGTCTTGTATACGGTGCACATGTCCAATCCAGCGAAGCTTTCTCTGACAAAGGGTGAGATGCATACTGAGGCAGCCAGCACACTCCAGCACAGTGGTGTTGATGACCTTGTTGCACCATGTGATGCCAAGTATATGCTGACGACATCAGAGGTGGAGGCTTTCCAGATGGTTTTCTTGCCTGGCATAGGTTGTCCATGTTTCACTGCCATAAAGAAGAGTACTGAGGATGCAGGTCTTGTATACTTTGACTTTGGTATTACTAGTCAGATAGTTGTTGCTCCATACTCTCTTGTTGAGCTTGGCCATGACGCCAGCAGCCTTGGAGATTCGTTTGTCCAACTTGTTGTCAAGTGACAGGTTGCAGCTGACAGTGGAGCCCAAGTAGGTGAAGCTGCTGGTGATCTTGAGCATTTGGTCATTGATGTTGATGGATGGAGGAGTTGGAACATCCTGACCTATGACTTTTGTCTTCTTGATGCTGATGGTTAGGCAAAATTCCTTGCAGGTAGTGGAGAACAGGTTGATCATCGCTGCAGACAGGTTTGTGGATATGACTTGTCTGCAGTGATAATGTTCATTGACTTCATTGTGGTAAGCTTATGCAGATATTCAGGGTCTACAGCATACCTGGGAAGATTGTTCAGACTATCAACGACATCTACAGCAACACTTCGACAAAAGTCCAATCCCTGGATGGTCAGACAGACACCTTTCACATCCTAGCAGGTGTCTTACAAGGTTACACCCTGGCTCCCTATCTATTTATCATTGCTTCGGATTATGCCCTCCGGAAGGTGATCTCCAGGAAGGAACAAACATACAGCTTTACCATCAGTCCCAGGAGAATAATGCATCTCAAAAACAAAAGCTTCGATTCTGACACCATGGAACTACATGGCAGGGAACTTGGATTTGGTTTGTTGTGTGCAAATTAATATAAAAATTAGTGGAAATGTTAAATGTTAATCTTACCATCAAATTAGTATAAAATTAATGTAGATATAAATATCTTATGACAAATTATTATGGCATGTTACAAAAAATAAAGAAAAAATCCCAGTCCTTGTCTCCAATTTACGAGTCCGAATACAGTTAATGTACGAGTCCGAGTCCTCAGTGCTCAAGTCCAAGTCAAGTCACAAGTCTTTAAAATTAGGGCACGAGTCGGACTCAAGTTCGAGTCCTGGACTCGAGTACTATGAGCCTGGTAAGAAGAGACCTTTGAGATTTATTATGAATACTTATTGAAGATGTAAATAAAAATGCAACAGAGTGCAAGGTCTGGAGGTCCCGCTGTTGCCAGTTCTGTCCCCAGAGGAGTCCCCTTCATTACATTACAGATAGCCACAAAGTCATCATATTCTTCATTCTCATTGACCTGTTCACGCTCCCCTGCTAAAGGGTGCCTAGATAGTGTATCAGCAGCCTTGTTGGATCTGCCTGGTCTATACTGGACTTCAAACTCAAACGCTGCTAACTGTGCCATCCACCGCTGCTCTAATCTGGTGGTACTGAGATGATACAGTGGATTGTTGTCCATTAAAACAGTAAATTTGGAACCCAGCAGGTAACCCCTAAATTTTTCAGATATCGCCCATTTCAGTGCAAGGAGTTCTAACTTCATACTACTATAATTTTTGTCATTTTTCTCCACATTTCTGAGCCTGCGACTTGCATATGCTATCACTCTCTTTTTCCCCTCTTGTTGCTGATATAGTATAGCTCCTAATCCCTGATTGCTGGCATCAGTCTCAACAATGAAAGGACGAGTGAAATCAGCAAATCCCAATACTGGTGCACTAGTAAGTCTTTCCTTTAGTATATCAAAATAATTCTGACATTCTGGAGTCCACAAACTACACATCATCTGGTTGACCTTAGATGGGGGTCCAGAATTTAAACAATGGTTTACTAAGTCATGAAGAGGACCTGCTATCTGGGAAAAATGTTCCACAAATTGTCTATAGTAACTGCAAAAACCTAAAAAAGATCTTAATTTTTTAATGGTGGTTGGTATGGGCCATTGCTTCACAGCTACTATTTTGTCCGGATTGGTCGCTATTCCCTTGGCTGAGATTTGATGTCCTAAAAATTTAACTTTCTGCTGCAGAAAATGGCACTTTCCAAGCTTAACTTTCAGACCAGTCTCCTGCAGCCGTTTGAAAACAATATCAAGTCTCTCAAGATGTTCTGCAAATGTCTTAGAGAAAATCAGAATATCATCTAAGTACACAAGCATTATTTGAAAAGTCAAGTCATTCATAGTAATTTGCATTAGTCTTTGGAATGTGGCCGGTCCATTGCAGACACCCATGGGCATGCGCAAATACTCATAAAGACCAAAAGGTGTTATGAAAGCAGTCTTATATCGGTCACGTTCTTCTACCGCCACCTGGTGATAGCCACTTGCTAGATCTATCATTGAGAAAAATACTGCACCTTGAAGAGCATAGAAGCTCTCATCAAATCAAGGCAATGGAAAAGCATCCCTTCTTGTCTTCTGATTTAATTTGCGATAATCAACACAAAGGCGTATGCTGCCATCAACTTTTCTTACAACCACCACTGGAGATGCATATGAACTTGAGCTGTCTTGAATTACCCCTTTCTTTAATAACTTTGAGATATGTTCTTTCACCTCACTGTACTGGTTAGGTGGAATATGACGATAAGGTAATTTCACTGGTACATCATTCACTAAGTTGATTTCATGCTTGACTCTGTCAGTGTGGCCTAGGTCCTCATCATCAACAGCAAAAACCTCTGTATATTTGCTCAACAAGGCTTTTAACCTCTCTTGTTACCCTGTAGTGCCTCCTAGATCTAAGTTATCAAGTACAGTCTGCATACTGGTACTAGGAGAATTTGTTGGATCAACAGAGACTTGTTCAGTACCTACAGCGATACGGTGAAAATTCACTTTAACATGTGGCTCATCACTAAGACACTCAACTGTAGATAAGATACCAAGATGAGTCCTAGGATGCAGCCACACATCCTCCTGTGAGAGATTCACAATTCGCACAGGCATTGTACTGCTACCGGAATCAACATGTGTGGGAAGAACCACTAGACCTCCCGGTAAAGGCAAGTTCATAGGCTCTAGTAGCCTCTGGCATTTCCCTTCCAACTTCTGTGAGAGCCCTCTAGCCATGACTGTAACCACTGAAGCTGACGGAATATGTACCTTGCCTTTACCAGCCAATCTTACCATTGTTCACCTCCTGACAGCACACTTCTGTACCCGTTGAAAAGCACTTCTCCAATCCGAATCTAATTTCCCTTCTAGAGTAGTCTCAAACTCAGCATAGACAAGCTGACAACACTGACCAATGATATTCATGCCAATAATACCAGGTATTGACATCTCGACACATTGTGGGTCTCTAACAAGCAAAAACCCACAGTCAAGGATTTTTAAGCCCATGGTCTCCACTTCTAACTCAAGATATCCTGAATATGGAATCTCCAACCCATTAGTAGCAGTCAGTCTTAGCCAACTGGCAGTAGATAGTATGTCTTCCTCTTCACCACACAGATGCTGATGAAAAAACTGTTCTGTTATTGTGTTTACTTGACTGCCAGTGTCCAATAAACAACTGGCAGAAACACCACCAATCTTCATTTCCACAACAGGGTATGTTCCCACCGCCCAAGCAAGTAACTGATTCATGGGAGAGGTTGGCTTGAGAAGAGTCTAACTTATCCCCCCTAATCGCCTGACTTGCAGCAACCAGGCTTCCCTGATCACTGGTTGCATGCTGGCCATGTACATTCAGGCCCTGTCCACACGGCAACGGATTCAGGTGAATCCGATACAATTGTTTATCGTTTAGGCCTGGCGTCCACACAGCACTGGCGTTTTGGGTGCCCCAAAACGCAATCTTTTGAGAACGGGTCCCAGAGTGGAAAGATCTGGCAATGTTGCCATTGCGAAGTCATCTGGATGAGTAGAACGGATTTGTTTACGATGACGTCACAACCACATGACTGTCAGTGCTTCACGCTGGGTAGAAGTGTAACGAACTCGATGCGAGTTGTCAACAAATCCTATAACTTGGTTCATGAAACGCGCTTACAAAATATTTTCACTGTGAATATTTATTGTGTAATGGTGCAAAGTGAGAGAGAGAGAGAGAATAGCCCTTAGGGCAGAGTCAATCCCGCCAGAAAAAATAGGGAAAAAAGGAGCAATCTCACCTCTTCAGATGTTGGTTTAAGTCCTACAATACATTCCTCAAAAAGGGCGTAGAAGAACAAATTAATCCATCAACGTGTAGCATTCAATTTATTCCGGACCATTAAAGACGCCGCCTTCTGCGTAGAATCATACGTCATCCTCGCTGCCATATTGGATGGGTCAAAGCGGAGAATAAAGATGCCTCATTCATGTGCTGCGTTTAACTGTACCAACAGGTTTACCGTCCAAACGAGATCACAAGGGATTACCTTTCACAGGTGAGACTGGAAAAATACTTTTCATTGTATTTTGTCATTATAATATAATTTTACGAACAGATTTTTCTGACTTTGTGGCTAATATGAAGTCTCACGCATAATAGTTTATGCGCATGTGTCCTTACTTCTTCTATTGTTCTGGTGTCTCCGAAGGGACCGTCTTACAGCGCCCCTAGAGGTGTGGCATGTGTATTGCATAATTTTCAGCAAGCGTTGCGTTGCCATATGGACCTGATATTTTACTGATCATTGCCCATGTGGACGCGATATTTTTTTAAATAACATCTCGTTGCCGTTGTCGTGTGGATGTAGCCTCAGTTTCTTTGGGCAGTTCTTAGCTATGTGGCCCTCTCCTTGACATTTCAAGCAAACAGGCTTGCCATCCTCAGTGAACTTCAACTGAGCCCTTGGTTTAGTGCGGATTTGATTGCCAGCACTCACTTTCTGAGTGGTAAGGGTCTTTAACTGCAGCAGTTAACTCACTAATCTGTTTTCCTTGCTCTGCTACTATTTTGAGGAGATCCTCTAAAGACACAGATGACTGTTGATTGGCTTGGACTACAGTACAACGAGCCTCTTTATCCCCACTTTCAGATCCCTTACTTCTCTTAGCAATTTTTGAATGGCCTGTGGCCTCTTCTACTGACCACAGAGCTGTTTCTTCCCACACCTCTATCATGGTGGAACCTGGCTTCTCTCTAGCAAATTTTCTTAGTTCTCTCTTAGGCTACATCCACATGACAATGGCAACGAGATGTTATTTAAAAATATATCGCGTCCAAATGGGCAACGATCAGTAAAATATCAGGTCCATATGGCAATGCAACGCTTGCTGAAAACGATGCAATACACATGCCACACCTCTAGGGGCGCTGTAAGATGGTCCCTTCGGAGACACCAGAACAATAGAAGAAGTAAGGACGCATGCGCATAAACTATTATGCACGAGACTTCATATTAGCCACAAAGTCAGGAAAATCTGTTCGTAAAATTACATTATAATGACCAAATACAATGAAAAGTATTTTTCCAGTCTCACCTGTGAAAGGTAATCCCATGTGATCTCGTTTGGACGGTAAACCTGTTGGTACAGTTAAACGCAGCACATGAATGAGGCATCTTTATTCTCCGCTTTGACCTATCCAATTTGGCGGCGAGGATGATGTATGATTCTACGCGGAAGGCGCCGTCTTTAATGGTCCGGAATAAATTGAATGCTACACGTTGATGGATTAATTTGTTGTTCTACACCCTTTTTGAGGAATGTATTGTAGGACTTAAACCAACATTTGAAGAGGTGAGATCGCTCCTTTTTTTCCCTATTTTTGCTGGCGGGATTGACTCTGCCCTAAGGGCTATTTTCTCTCTCTCTCTCTCTCTCTCTCTCTCTCTCACTTTGCACCATTACACAATAAATATTCACAGTGAAAATATTTTGTAAGCGCGTTTCATGAACCAAGTTATAGGATTTGTTGACAACTCACATCGAGTTCGTTACACTTCTACCCAGCGTGAAGCACTCACAGTCATGTGGTTGTGACGTCATCGTAAACAAATCCGTTCTACTCATCCAGACGACTTCACAACGGCAACATTGCCAGATCTTTCCACTCTGGAACCCGTTCTCAAAAAGATTGCGTTTTGGGCACCCAAAACGCCGGTGCCGTGTGGACACCAGGCCTAAACGATAAGCAATTGTATCGGAGTCACCTGAATCCGTTGCCGTGTGGACAGGGCCTTAAGCACTGGATCCCGAAGCCCTTCAATAAACTGATCCCTAAGAACCTGCTGCTCATTATTAGCTCCTGCATTTGGGTTTAGCTTCAACACAGTTCTCAGAATCTGACATGGGAGAATTCAAGCACATCCTCACAATCTTTTTACTTGCGATTGTAAAAGTCATGCAACAGCTGAGCAGTACATCTTTTGTCCCTAAATGCTTCTCTGAGGTAGCGAAATAAATCATTAACGTTACTGGATTGGCTGTCACTATGAAATCTCACTTCTTCTAAAGCTGCACCTCTCAGAATTGACAAAGTCATATTGATCACTTACAGACTGATTTCGAGCCCGCAATACACATTCAACCTTTTCAATGAAATCATTGACAGAATGACCATCTTTCTTATATTCACCACTAAATGGGGTTATGTGGCCTTCTCTAGGTGCATAAACATAAGACCGCTGTGGTTGTGGTTGACTCAATGCGGCAGTAGATGCCATTGCTTGCTGATGTTTCCTATTCAGTTCAGAAAGTTGTTCTAAAACATCAATTTCACTAGATGCGTTCTGTGCTAACTCCTCCTCTGAGTCCATTATACACAGTCCCTGCAATGTCCTTTAAAGGATAAAGATCTGGAACAGTCCACAGTGATGAGCTGGCCTGATGAAATCCCCGGAGTTGCAGTACTGACACTGAAATCCCTCTCAATCCGTCTGAAGTCCATGACACTCCATTGGCACTTCCTCTGCACCGCTCCAGGATCGGTCCATCCAACCCGTCACAGCTGCTTTGAATCACCACTACCGTTTATTGCCGCAAAACTCTACACTACTCTAACCTCACTATCGGAAAACCCCACTCCTGACACCAAGATTTGTTGGCAGGGAATAAAATAAACACAACAAACCAACAAATAGAATTTTGGGTTTTTAGCTGATAGATTTTATACAAGGCTTTTTAGATTTATGATACAAAATTGAATGAACTGAAAAGATTATACAGTGGTGCTCTCTACTTCTCAGAGTAGTCTTAAAACCAAATGAAATAAAGTTTACCTCTATTCTTGCGCACTATGTAGTACTGAAAACAAATCTCACCATATGTTTATACTTTACCAATAACAATGCTGATACAAAATGAAAGTCAGAACACCATCCAAAACAAGTGCAGGAGGTTAACATCGAAAAGACCAAAAAACAAAATCTACACTGCGGCGAGTTTCCTGTCGAAAGCAGTTAAGAAAACAAAACAAAAAAAATACTGTGTGAGTTTAAAGTATACATGCAAAACGGTAGTGGTGATACTGAAATAACAAACAAATCACAAAGACCATATTAATACACCACATACAATCCCACCTTTCCCTTGTCTATAGTTGTACTGTAATCTCATGTTCACCATTAAGAGTTATACTTACTGCACATGCTATTGCACGGCATGCACGTTCTCTACACCTCAATACTTTTGTCTAGAAAAAAATAAAGACACACTATTATAATGACAAATACATGTCAAACTGAGTGTAGGTATGACAAGTTAATAGCCAGTATGCATATAAACAAAAACTGCAAATGAACTTTACTCTGACTGCATGTACACTCTGCTAGCTAGTTGATCACATGTTGGTAAATCATTCGCAATCCATACACATCCTTCTAAAGAAAATTCTGATTTACGCTTCTGTCATCATAAAAGACATAACACATTACTGTACTATTTTTTTAGGCAAATATGTCGACTTACAAGGAATATTAGAGTACATTCGCCCCCATTCCAACAGCGGTGTCTTGGTCAGGTTTCGCGGCTTCATCCATCTCTGTCCGTTCCCATAACTCATCTCTCCTTACTACAAAATTACGTCATTGTAGTTCTACGTCTCTTAAAGGAGACATCAGCCATTAAGACTAACACAGGAAATTATGCATAGAAACATGCCAATATCTTGAACTGGTTACATTTAACTTCAATAATACTCAAGGAAAGTATAACTATAACCAATGCCAAATTAATAATGCCAAAGTATAATGACTTAAGGAGAGTTACGCAGGTATCTTCCACTCCTGGATACTGACTGAGATGAGTCAAATCTGTCAGCACGAGTACAGACCAGCAGCAAGAAGCTGTTTAAACCACATATGCTGTTCTGGGATCAGCTCTGTCAGCTTCAGATCTAATCTCGCTGTATCCTCGAGTACATTTGTGACTTGGTGAGGAACAATCGAGATGTGAAGCTGCACCAGGGGAACGTTAGAAGACAGAACCCATTAGTCAAAGTTATGTAGATACCAAGTATCTGAACACTGAAGAAAAAGCACTTTTACTGCACTCATGGAATTTGTTTAGTGCGGTAAGGAGTTTACTTTTTTTTTTTTTTGAGGTGGCTTGAAAGACACTTCAACTCCGCTATAGTTTGTCTTAACATGTCTACAATCTGGCTCCCAGATTTTTGAGGTGGCTTGAAAGACACTTCAGCTCCGCTTTAGTTTGTCTTAACATGTCCACAATCTGGCTCACACACACACACACACACACACACACACACACACGTTCTCAGACCACCCAGCACACTGTGGTCTAGAGTGGAGGCACAGTCGGCCCCTTCACCTGCAGCAACACTCCTTGCGCTGAATTATTAATCCCTAATATCATTATGTAGTCACTACTTGTCATAACAATCTAGGCTGGCAGAGAGAAACTCAATCTGCTGCGGCCCACACAGACAATGCCTATTAATTATTGATATGGACTAATTGGCTACAGGGTTTGTGGGGCACAGTTACTTTTGTTCTTCCCACTGCTTGCACCGATCCTTCAAGAAACAATATTATCAGAGGCCCACCTCCCCCTTGGCCCCATGTCAATGAATTAGCAGCTGTGTTGCCCTTCTACCCTTCCCACTCCCCAACCATCTTATGGAGGATTTATGATACCTTTTTTTTCCAGACTTCTGCCCTCTCAGTAGCTGTACCTACCTGATATCTAATGTTGGATAATTAATCTAAGCCAAGGTTCTCATGCTTGGCTCACGAAGTTGGCTTTCCAAATAGGTGTATGTAATAAATTAGCATCGAAGTAATTTCATTTTTTCAAGGAACAAATTCAGAAAGGTCTAAGGCTGAGCTGATGAACTAAATAATGGATGAACGTGGAGCGTAAGATTGTTCTTCCTTCTCCATTCTTCTAGTATATACAAACCTGGACATAACAACTCTGAATTTTGAATACATGTATTTACGTAGTTGGGGCATAAATATTTCTGCACTTGACAGTAAACCTCCTTAATTATTCTGTCATATACACTCCCTGGCCACTTTAATAGGAACTTCTTGTTGATTCAAAGATTCCTGTTCCTGGCTGCAGGAGTGGAATCCAACATGTTCTTCTGTTTTCTGTTGCATGCTGAGATGCTTTTCTGCTCACCACGATTGTAAAGAGAGATTATATGAGTTACTATATCCTTCCTGGTAAAAAAGCTTGAACCAATCTGGCCATTTTGTGATCTGATTTCTCTTATCAACAAGGTGTTTGTTTCCACCCACATTGAGACCTGTCACTCACTCACTCGATGTTTTTTGCACCATTCTGTGTAAACTCTACAGACTGTTGTGTGTGAAAACCCCAGGAAGGAGATCAGCAGTTTCTGAAATACTCAAACCAGCAGTCCATCTGGCTCAAACCAACACCCATACCACAGTGAAAGAAAGAAAGTCACACTTCACTGTGAGATCACAATTTTTCCCATTCTGATGTTTGAACATTGTGAACATTAACTGAAGCTCTTGATTTGTACCTGCATGATTTGATGCATCGTGCTGCTGTCAAGTGATTGACTGATTAGAGAACTCTCTTCTCACATTTGTGTAACTGTGTTTCGGTCTTGACCAACCCAGGCTATGTACGGTCTACCCTGAGGTATTTAGTTGGTTTGTTTCCTTGGCTGTTTGAGTGTTGGTACTTCAACAGAATATTACACTAGGTATTGCTGTCACTAGTTCAGTTGGCACTAGAACTTTCTTGTCTAGAACTTCAGCACTTTGTGTACCTGACTTTTGCAATTGTTGTACTTCGCTCTGGACAAGAGCATCTGCAAAATGCCATGTAATGCCATTTCATGCCTTGCCAGAATGCAGTAAGTACCATTTTAGATGATGGTCTTTGGTATGACCTGACCACAAGAAGAATTCACAATCTCCCAGTTGAGAGGTGGACACATTAACCACTAGCTCAGCTCACGGTTGATAATACAAGGTAGTTGTACCAAATAAGCAGTCAACAGCTTGTTGCGTCACTAATTAAATAAATTAATCTGATATATTTTAACTAACTACAATAAGGACAGCGAGACTTGGAAGCTGTCCTTACTGTAGTTCTTCATTGCAGAAGAACCAGGCCCAAAGCCAATTTTTTTTTTTTATCTAGCATACCCATATTCTTCATATATATAAAAAATAAAATTTCAAATGTCTCATTCTCATTTTCAAAGGGTTGAAATATTGACCCTTTCTCTCTGCAGGAAAATAAGGTATTCCACACAATGCTTCCTTTCCTTGACATGGAATTCACAAGAGAACTGAACATGACCAGCTTCACTAACCAAGACACCCAGACTAAGAGGGAGGCAGTCAGCGATTTGGCTTTCATTCATTCATTCATTCATTTATTTATGTGAGTGTTTGGGAAGGGGGGGTGTTTTTATATCTTCGTGGGGTCCATACTGTATGTCCCCATAAGGATAGAAATTCCCAACAGCTTTGAGTTTATGGGGGCATTTGTCTGGTCCCTATTTTACAAAAGCTGCAACTTGTATTTAAAATGTTTACTGAGTTTAAGCTTAGGTTAGATTTAGAATCACATTAATTTGCATATTAATAATTAAGTCAATAGAAGGTCTTTATAAGGATAGTGGAGGGTGGCATGTCACCCTGTCAGGACTAAAAAACAAGACTTGGCAAAGGGTGGAAGAGCTCCTCACGAGCCAACAGCCGACATGCAAACCTGGTATCTGCTGGTAGTCATAACTTCAAAGGGCTCTTTTCCATGATGGATTATGAAGAACCAACCAGCTGTGCTCTTACTGGTGGTGTGGCACATGCTCACTACCCTGGGACCCATTGACCAAGCTGGCAGGAAGAAGAGGGCATCGTTGGGCTAGCACAATCCACCCTTGCTTTTTTTGTGCAGGCTGTTCTGTAGCCTGGACACTATTCCAACATCACATAAGACTTGATACATTTCACATGCTCTGTCTACGTAGGATCACTGGAATATCTTGGTAAGATCATGTACTGAACACTGAAGTGCTATCTCGTTGCCACATACGTGGAATTGAGGTCTTTATCATGGAAGCCCACCTTCGTTGGGTTGGTCATGTGCTTCATATGAGTGGTGAAAGATTACCTCATAGTCTGTTCTATGGTGAATTATCTGATTGCGTATGTCCTGTTGGTACCCTAAAGAAGCATTATAAAGACTTGCTTAAAGTGCTGATGACACGAACATGACTCTATGCAATTTCTTAAATAAACTATACAACATGGCAAACATGTTAGATTTCTGTTATAATTACGTGAAAAGAAGCTGTTGTTACGCGAATATCCAACGTTTAATTGCACAGCGCAAGAAAACTGGGTTCGTGGCTTGCGGCCATGTTGTGACGTCAGCGGGAGAACACGCTGCGGTTCACTGGCTGTTCTACTCTGGTTCTACTCAATGGAAATGGCGCATGAAAACGCCGATGAACTCTCTAGTGCTAGCTCTTCCTCTTCTGGGAGTCTAGAATTGTGTTGATCTCTTCCGAATAGAATCTATGATAGCCTACCCTCTTTACCCTTTGCCTCTCGTTGCTAGGCGGCAGTTACATGAAAGCCACAAGCTTTCACAAGCAAATACATGACTGATATCACACCAACTTTATGATTACATTTATGATTATCATGTAGAATCTATAGCTCTACATACCTTTATCTTATGTCGTTTCACAACACATGTTCTGACAGGAGGACTGTCTTTGGATCCGGCATAGCTACGAGTAGACCCCCTCCAGAAGACTGGCAGTGTTGCCAGATTGGGAGGAATCCCGCCCAGCTGGGAGGTTTCAAGTGCATTTTGGTGGGTTTTGAACATATTTTGGGCTGGAAAACGTCAGCAGTATCTGGCAACAGATACTGCTGACGTTTTCCAGCCCAAAATATGTTCAAAACCCACCAAAATGCACTTGAAACTGTTCAACTGGGCGGGAAACCTCCCAATCTGGCAACACTGTGTAGGCACTGCTGATGGTAGTAACACACGTTTGTGCTGAATTGCACACCCAAGAGATTCTTTTAAGCTGGGAAGGGTGTCAAAACAATCCAAATTGAAGTGTTCAGAGCACAGGACGGATGTTGGTGAGGGCTCCCACTTGTCACGTGTGCGCCCGACTTGCTTCACCCACTTCGCATGCAGCTCGGGATCTCTGGGAAACTTGAATAAACTTACCCCATCCTTGTAGGTTTTGGAGCAAAAGCCGGCAACACAACGTGAAGGCATAATAACACTATATATATACAACCCCGATTCCAAAAAAGTTGGGACAAAGTACAAATTGTAAATAAAAATGGAATGCAACGATGTGGAAGTTTCAAAATTCCATATTTTATTCAGAATAGAACATAGATGACATATCAAATGTTTAAACTGAGAAAATGTATCATTTAAAGAGAAAAATTAGGTGATTTTAAATTTCATGACAACAACACATCTCAAAAAAGTTGGGACAAGGCCATGTTTCCCACTGTGAGACTCTTTACAACAGTCTGTAAACGTCTGGGGACTGAGGAGACAAGTTGCTCAAGTTTAGGGATAGGAATGTTAACCCATTCTTGTCTAATGTAGGATTCTAGTTGCTCAACTGTCTTAGGTCTTTTTTGTCATATCTTCCGTTTTATGATGCACCAAATGTTTTCTATGGGTGAAAGATCTGGACTGCAGGCTGACCAGTTCAGTACTCAGACCCTTCTTCTATGCAGCCATGATGCTGTAATTGATGCAGTATGTGGTTTGGCATTGTCATGTTGGAAAACGCAAGATCTTCCCTGAAAGAGACGTCGTCTGGATGGGAGCATATGTTGCTCTAGAACCTGGATATACCTTTCAGCATTGATGGTGTCTTTCCAGATGTGTAAGCTGCCCATGCCACACGCACTAATGCAACCCCATACCATCAGAGATGCAGGCTTCTGAACTGAGCGCTGATAACAACTTGGGTCGTCCTTCTCCTCTTTAGTCCGAATGACACGGCGTCCCTGATTTCCATAAAGAACTTCACGTTTTGATTCGTCTGACCACAGAACAGTTTTCCACAGTCCATTTTAAACGAGCCTTGGCCCAGAGAAGATGTCTGCACTTCTGGATCATGTTTAGATATGGCTGCTTCTTTGAACTATAGAGTTTTAGCTGGCAACGGCGGATGGCACGGTGAATTGTATTCACAGATAATGTTCTCTGGAAATATTCCTGAGCCCATTTTGTGATTTCCAATACAGAAGCATGCCTGTATGTGATGCAGTGCCATCTAAGGGCCCGAAGATCACGGGCACCCAGTATGGTTTTCCGGCCTTGACCCTTATGCACAGAGATTCTTCCAGATTCTCTGAATCTTTTGATGATATTATGCACTGTAGATGATGATATGTTCAAACTCTTTGCAATTTTACACTGTTGAACTCCTTTCTGATATTGCTCCACTATTTGTCAGCGCAGAATTAGGGGGATCGGTGATCCTCTTCCCATCTTTACTTCTGAGAGCCGCTGCCACTCCAAGATGCTCTTTTTATACCCAGTCATGTTAATGACCTATTGCCAGTTGACCTAATGAGTTGCAATTTGGTCCTCCAGCTGTTCCTTTTTTGTATCTTTAACTTTTCCAGCCTCTTATTGCCCCTGTCCCAACTTTTTTGAGAAGTGTTGCTGTCATGAAATTTCAAATGAGCCAATATTTGGCATGAAATTTCAAAATGTCTCACTTTTAACATTTGATATGTTGTCTATGTTCTATTGTGAATACAATATCAGTTTTTGAGATTTGTAAATTATTGCATTCCGTTTTTATTTACAATTTGTACTTTGTCCCAACTTTTTTGGAATCGGGGTTATATATATATATATATATATATATATATATATATATATATATATATATATATATATATATAAAATAATGTATAATAATAATACTAATAATGACAAACTGAACACCTGTCACATCAACAACAAACTGGTAAGTTAGGAGGAAGGTTCTTTCGCTGATGTCATATAGCTCCTCCTCCTCTTTTGTCTCCTGGTTGCTGCAGCCCTGTCAAATTTGCCCAAATAGCCGCGTTTTTTATCATAACTTGTAAAATAGGCGCCTTCGTGAATTAATATATGGATCATCGGGAATTACTTTTTATGTTATAAAACATCACCAAAGATGTCAAAAACGTGTCATCAGCACTTTAAGGGTTCACTTATTAAATGTGGCATATCGGACTTTGAGAATTTTGCCAAAAGCAGAGCTCAGTGAAGGGCAGTTGTAAAGGGTGGTGTGGCAAAGTTTGAGGAAAGGCAGATTGCGGAACTGAAGCGACACTAACGGAAGGAAAAGATATCAGTACCTGGAAGTTATCCTTTTGATAAGTGTACTAAAGTCTGTGGGTTGGCAATCGGATTATTAAGCCATCAAAGAGTTCATGACCGCAAACAAGACTGTTGATACAGAACTTGGATCTGATCATGCGGGATAGCTAAACCAAACAACAATAAGGATAGTACGGGGAAAAAAAAGTGTGTTGATAATGTAGACTATGCTTTCATGGTGAATTTATAGGATTACTAACCAGAAAGAAAAAAAAGGAGTACACCGGGTGTGTAATATGAACCTGTTGTGTTTGGATCCTTCACTTAAACGACTGCATTACTGACTGGCAGTGTGTTTGGATGTCATTCATTTTGCATGACTCCTCAGCCGACATGACACCATTATTTACTCACCGGCTTGACAGTGATGTCAGATTAAGTCACAGTTAAGAGTGAGTGTCTGACACATGTGTGCATGTAGTCAGCATGGATCAGAGCATGCTAACTGAGCGACTGTCACCCAGAGGGCCACCTCAACATCAGATCCTCAGATAAAACGCCAGCTGTTGATCCATGGGCAAAAGCAGTGGCTGAAAGAACAGATCAATGTACAACTTATTTCCCTCCTTCATCTCCAGTAAGCTCTTTATCTTGGTCAGGGATCCTGGCTGATGGGATGGATTCGGCAGTCCATCATAAACACCATACAGACACACATTTACGTACTCCTTCACACAAAAGGGGTATTTTATCCTCGCCAGTCGACTTACACTCATGTCTTTGGACAGTGGGAGGAAACTGGAGGAAGACCAGCTCAGGATTGAACTGGGAACCCTGGAGTTGTGAGGTAGCAATGCTAACCATGTCCATGTGGGTTTCCTCTAGGTTCTCCACTTTCCTCTCAACTCCCATAAACATGCTAGGTGTGAATACACTCACTGGCCAGAGAAGAGCTGACTCATGGGTGGGAATTGGTCAAGATGAAATTAGGGAGAAAGTCAGGGGAATAATGAATAAGACATTCAATATATGATCATATTTCCAACCAGTGGCATGTATGAAATGCAGATTCACTCTCTCTAATTGCACTGCTGATGAATCAGACTGATGTTCCATCTGCTGCAGTAATCAGTCCTCTATCTCGTGGATTGATTCATAAAAATTGTCTTTGTGGAAAAACAAATAAGAAAATCAAAACTCAGTAAGCTAAGCCATTCTGTTTAGCTTAGCTTGCTCATAACAAAGCTGCTCACTTTTAGCCTAAGATGCCTGAGAGAAAAAGTACATATGATCAATTATGGATGTGCTGTCTCCTACCCCTGGAGTTGGCGAGCACATTAGGTAATGCAGGAGCTCAATTTAACTAGATGGGCTTGTTAATGTGTCCCTCTGGGAAAGCCTTACGATTCCTTTGAGTTTCCTGAGGAACATGCTGAGATAGTAATGCTCTGAGATGCATTCAAAATGTCCTGCAGAGAGGGTCGTCCTGTCATCTCACCTCTGCCATGACACACTCCAGGGGCTTGGAAGTGAAGCAGAGGTTTAACAAATAGCCACTGAATGTTTTCTGCTTTGTTCTCTCACTTTGTGTTCAAATCACTAGTGCTTCCACCCCAACCTTGGCAAACCATGTCTTCATGGAGCTCGCTTTGTGCACATGACCGTTGTCATGGTGGAACAGGTTTGGGCTTCAGTCAAGGGAA
Organism: Neoarius graeffei; assembly: GCF_027579695.1. NCBI lineage: Eukaryota > Metazoa > Chordata > Actinopteri > Siluriformes > Ariidae > Neoarius > Neoarius graeffei. The sequence goes on from NC_083580.1 coordinate 77,716,222, forward strand.
ATTGTAATTCTATATTGTACATGGGCATCTAAAATTGTGATAGAATTTAAGGAAGGCGCATATATGGGGTCATGGTGAAGCATCCACAAACTTTTGAAGATATAATGCATGTACTAAAATATATCTATTATTCAGTAAAACAAGAAACAACACCTATAAGGATCAAACTTAAAAAAAAAAAAAGAACATACTGATACCGATCAGGACAGGTTTCATGTAGGAAAATGAGAGTCATCTGACCTTCACACACCCTTTTCCAGTCCCTTGCCAGTCATTATTGGTCATTGTAGGGAATAGAAACAAGGCCTCAATTAGTGGACTGGGGTCATGAAAGGGTTGCTTCAAAAGCACTAGTATGTGACTGCTAATGTGAGCGCTGGCAGATGAGAGTGAGCTTGGGATCAGGCTTTTAAAATATGACCGGTATGGGTCAGCATGGTTATTGCTGACGAATAGGGGATAGTGGCAGGTGGGACTGTCATCTCCAATCAGAGCCTCTTGCCCAAAGCCTACCATTTTTCACAAGAGTAGCCCCCGTACTCCCATCAATCCCACTCCCGCTCCGACTCTTTCCACCTTTCCTCTTCTCTTCATTCGACCATGCTTTTCACCCTCTCCACACCTGTCGACTTGATTATGGAAATGAGCGTTCATGCTGGGCCACTAAAAAGCAGATTAGTAGGGATAGGGGCACTTTTTGTCATATGGTTATTCCACTGGGGAAGCAAGGGGTAGAATTTGCACATGATTTGGAGGTTCGGTGTGTCAGCTGGGGGGTAGGTGAAAGCCTCACAAGACAGGACAGGACTACAAGAACTAAGCATTATAAGATTTAATCATGACAGGAGGGATACTGCCGCTGCAACACAGAACCACAACGAGACCGTCAATGACAGCGTAGCTCACTCTAGTCCAGAAGGAACGATCTAAAGTGGGCCACCTTGCACAATAAATGTTGCAACACTATATACAAGCTATATATACAGTAGAAGCATATCCACCCTAGAAATACTGACCTATTTACCAGAAACAATCCAACACGGTGAGGAATTGACCTTTTTGTTGAACTGCTCATTAAGGCTTAATTAGTCCATAACTTCATTAATAATTGTAATGAAGCAAATCTGGGTAGAAGTTATATGCACCCTAGGTACCCCTACCTTCATGCCAGAAAGAATCAAAATCGGTGAAGAATTGAGAGAGAAGAAGCGATGTGTGTGGAAACTGCTCATTAGGGATTGATTAATTACTCCATAACTTCATTATTAATTGCAATTATGCAAAGTTGGGTAGAAGCTATATGCACAGCTATATGCAGAATTGGGATTGGGATCTCGTCAGGCCATTAGATCGGTCAGCACGGGGATATCACTTTATTTTAGTTCTGGTGGACTATGCAACGTGATACCCAGAAGCAGTGCCTCTTTGCAATATCTCAGCATGCAGTATTGCAGAGGCATTCTTCCACTTTATCTCCCGGGTCGGGCTTGCGAAAGAAATCCTGACAGACCAAGGCACTACATTCATGTCATGCACACTGCACGAGCTGTATGGGCTACTGGGGATTAAACCTATCCACACCAGCATCTATCACCCACAAACTGATGGCTTAGTGGAACGTTTTAATTGAACTCTCAAAAATATAATTCGGAAGTTCGTAAGCGAAGATGCATGTAATTGGGATAAGTGGCTCGAGCCCCTGTTATTTGCAGTACGAGAGGTCCCGCAAGCCTCCACAGGTTTTTCACCGTTTTAATTATTATAAGGGCGTAAGCCGCATGGCATTTTGGATGTGCTAAGTGAAAATTGGGAGGAGGGACCTACACCTAGTAAGAACAAAATTCAATAGGTTCTCGACCTGTGCACCAAACTCCACACACTCACGCACTTAACCCAGGAGAATTTGCAGCAGGAGCAAGAACGTCAAGTCCGACTGTAAGACAGGGGCACGCGCCTTAGGGAGTTCACACCAGGAGACAAAGTACTCGTATTACTGCCCACGTCGAGCTCCAAATTGGTCACCAAGTGGCAAGGGCCCTTCGAGGTCACACGGCGAGTCGGGGACCTCGACTATGAGGTGAGGCGAATGGACAGGGGTGGGGCATTGCAAATTTACCACCTTAATCTATTAAAACATTAGAATGAGGAGGTCCCCGTGGTGTTGGTGTCAGTAATCCCGGAGAAGGTGGAGCTGGGGCCGGAGGTTCAAAAAAGAAAATTGACATCGCCCACCTCTCCCCGGCCCAACTCACGGATGTATCCCAGTTGCAGAAAGAATTTTCTGACGTGTTTTCACCCCTGCCTGGCTGCACCCACCTCATAGAACACCACATTGAGACTCCCCCGGGGGTGGTAGTGCACAGTTGCCCTTACCGCCTGCCCGAACACAAAAAAAAGGTGGTCTGGGATGAACTCAAAGCCATGCTCAAAATGGGCATAATCGAGGAGTCCCACAGTGACTGGAGCAGCCCAGTGGTCCTGGTCCCCAAGACCGATGGGTCCGTCCAGTTCTGTGTGGGCTATAGGAAAGTCATTGGGGTGTCTAAATTTGATGCGTACCCAATGCCTCGCATTGACGAGCTGCTCAATCGATTAGGCACTGCTCATTTTTATTCGACACTGGATTTAATGAAGGGATATTGGCAGATCCCCTTGACTCCTCTGTCCCGAGAGAAAACGGCCTTTTCCACACTGTTTGGCTTACACCAGTTCGTCACACTTCCTTTTGGGTTGTTTGGGGTGCCCGCTATGTTCCAGCGGCTTATGGACAGGGTCCTCTGCCCCCACACCACCTATGCAGCCACATACCTCAACGATATTATCATATACAGCAATGACTGGCCGCGGCACCTCGAACACCTTAGGGCCATCCGAAAGTCACCGAGGCAGGCGGGTCTCACAGCTAACCCAAAGAATTCCAATTGGGTGGGTGGAAGTACGGTATCTGGGTTTCCACTTAGGCCATGGGCAGGTGCGTCCCCAAATTAATAAGATGGCAGGGATTGCGGCCTGCCCGAGGCCCAAGACCAAAAAGGGGGTGAGACAGTTCCTGGGGCTGGCTGGCTACTATCGTAGGTTTATACCTAATTATTCGGACGTCACCAGACTGATCTCACTAAAAAGGGAGCACCAGATCCGGTCCAGTAGACAGAGCAATGCCAACAGGCTTTCTCTAGGGTAAAGGCTGCACTGTGTGGGGGGGCCACTGTTACACTCCCCTGACTTTTCTCTCCCCTTTATTTTACAGACAGACACATTGGACAGAGGGCTGGGGGCTGTTCTGTCCCAGAAGGTGGAGGGGGAGGAGCATCCTGTACTGTACCTTAGCCGGAAGCTGTCAATGAGGGAAAGCAGGTACAGCACGATAGAGAAAGAGTGCCTAGCCATCAAGTGGGCAGTCCTCGCCCTCCAGTACTACCTACTGGGACGTCCTTTCACCCTCTGTTCAGACCACGCGCCCCTCCAGTGGCTCCACCGCATGAAGGATGCCAATGCGCAGATCACCCGTTGGTAGCTTGCCCTCCAGCCATTTAAATTTGAGGTGGTCAACAGGCCAGGGGTGCAGATGGTGGTGGCGGACTTCCTGTCCCGTCGGGGGGGAGTCAGCTTCAGGCCAGGGGTATGTGGCAGCAGGGGTGTGGCCAAGCATCAGTCTGTGAATGGAGGGCAGAGTCAGAGAAGGCGTGTGGTCATGTCACTACACCTGTTGTCAATTAACGTGTGTTTGTGTATCTCCTCCAGTGACCACGCCCTATTAAAGGAGAGTGAGAAGGGGAGGTCGGCGCCGAGGGCTCGATAATAGCCTCTGTGTGTGTGTGTGTGTGTGTGTGTGTGTGTGTGTGTGTGTGTGTGTGTGTGTGTGTGTGAGTGAGTGAGTGTGAGTTTGAGTTGTGTGCTGAAAAGCAGCAATAAAGAAAATAATTAAGAATGCAAATAACCGTCTGCCGTGCTTCTGTGCTCCACCCACATCAGGGTCTCTCTACAAAGTGATAATGAAATACAACCCCGATTCCAAAAAAGTTGGGACAAAGTACAAATTGTAAATAAAAACGGAATGCAATGATGTGGAAGTTTCAAAATTCCATATTTTATTCAGAATAGAACATATATGACATATCAAATGTTTAAACTGAGAAAATGTATCATTTAAAGAGAAAAAAATTTGGTGATTTTAAATTTCATGACAACAACACATTTCAAAAAAGTTGGGACAAGGCCATGTTTACCACTGTGAGACATCCCCTTTTCTCTTTACAACAGTCTGTAAATGTCTGGGGACTGAGGAGACAAGTTGCTCAAGTTTAGGGATAGGAATGTTAACCCATTCTTGTCTAATGTAGGATTCTAGTTGCTCAACTGTCTTAGGCCTTTTTTGTCGTATCTTCCGTTTTATGATGCGCCAAATGTTTTCTATGGGTGAAAGATCTGGACTGCAGGCTGGCCAGTTCAGTACCCGGACCCTTCTTCTACGCAGCCATGATGCTGTAATTGATGCAGTATGTGGTTTGGCATTGTCATGTTGGAAAATGCAAGGTCTTCCCTGAAAGAGACATCGTCTGGATGGGAGCATATGTTGCTCTAGAACCTGGATATACTGTACCTTTCAGCACTGATGGTGTCTTTCCAGATGTGTAAGCTGCCCATGCCACACGCACTAATGTAACCCCATACCATCAGAGATGCAGGCTTCTGAACTGAGCGCTGATAACAACTTGGGTCGTCCTTCTCCTCTTTAGTCCGAATGACACGGTGTCCCTGATTTCCATAAAGAACTTCAAATTTTGATTCATCTGACCACAGAACAGTTTTCCACTTTGCCACAGTCCATTTTAAATGAGCCTTGGCCCAGAGAAGACGTCTGCGCTTCTGGATCATGTTTAGATACAGCTTCTTCTTTAAACTATAGAGTTTTAGCTGGCAACGGTGGATGGCACAGTGAATTGTGTTCACAGATAATGTTCTCTGGAAATATTCCTGAGCCCATTTTGTGATTTCCAATACAGAAGCATGCCTGTATGTGATGCAGTGCCATCTAAGGGCCCGAAGATAACGGGCACCCGGTATGGTTTTCCGGCCTTGACCCTTACGCACAGAGATTCTTCCAGATTCTCTGAATCTTTTGATGATATTATGCACTATAGATGATGATATGTTCAAACTCTTTGCAATTTTACACTGTCGAACTCCTTTCTGATATTGCTCCACTATTTGTCGGCGCAGAATTAGGGGGATTGGTGATCCTCTTCCCATCTTTACTTCTGACAGCTGCTGCCACACCAAGATGCTCTTTTTATACTCAGTCATGTTAATGACCTATTGCCAATTGACCTAATGAGTTGCAGTTTGGTCCTCCAGCTGTTCCTTTTTTGTACCTTTAACTTTTCCAGCCTCTTATTGCCCCTGTCCCAACTTTTTTGAGATGTGTTGCTGTCATGAAATTTCAAATGAGCCAATATTTGGCATGAAATTTCAAAATGTCTCACTTTTGACATTTGATATGTTGTCTATGTTCTATTGTGAATACAATATCAGTTTTTGAGATTTGTAAATTATTGCATTCCGTTTTTATTTACAATTTGTACTTTATCCCAACTTTTTTGGAATCAGGGTTGTACATAATGGGATTGAATATACAGTACTGTGCAAAAGTCTTAGGCACATGTAAAGAAATGCTGTCGACCAAAAATGGCTTAAAAATAATAAAATGAAATGTTTTAACATTTAAAAAAAATACTATAAGCCATAATAAATGAAACAAAGTCAATATTTGGTGTGAGACCACCCTTTGCTTTATTAAAAAAAAAAAGTTGTCTCAGTTCCAATGAGTGCAGTTTTATGAGGAAATGAGCTGTAGGTTTTACTGAGCATCTTACAGAACCAGCCACAGTTCTTCTGGACACTTTGACTGTCACACTCACTCCTTCATTTGGCACCAAAACCCAGTAGCCTTCATTATGCTTTCTTTTTTAATCTGAAAAGTGCTCTCTTATGGAATATGCTGCTCAGACATATTATGAAAAAAAAATTTACTGTCACATTCAATTTTTTTGCTGGAAAAAAAAACAAACGTTTGGCACTATAAAATGTTTTTTGTGATGTTTTGACTCAATAATGTAGAAGTCATAAAACAGAAATCTATAATAACGTTTGTATGGAAAAAAAAGAAAAAAAGAGTGCCTAAGACTTTTCCACAGTACTGCATATCATTTCAGTTATATTTTATATACTGACTCCTACATTTGTACTTTGCCGTTACAGTCTTTAGAGTCTGAAAAGTATTAAATAGTGATTGTGGTTTCTGTATTGGAGTATTGCTTTCACTTCATTCATTGATGGATGGATGGATGGATGGATGGATGGATGGATGGATGGATGGATGGATGGATGGATCTTCAGTGAACACTATCCTTGTCAGGGGATGTGGAGGATCCTAAAGCAATCCCCAGAACACTGAGCACTAAGCGTGAGGCAGGAATACACCTCATTTGGGGTGCTAGTCCATCACAGGACACAATGCACACTGTCAAGTGTATATGAGCATCATGGGTTTCCCACACTTGAAAGGGAAGGACTCGGACACAGGATTCCACTCGTCTTGTGTTTTATTGATTTTCAGTGGAGTTGACGTTGTAGTAGAATTGTGGTAGTAGTAAAATATAGTAGGGTTTTTCCAGAAGAAAAGGTAGAAGTAGAAGCAGAAGTAGAAGTAGAACTAGAAGGTGAAAAACCTTTAAACATACAAACATAAAAATAAATGTATGAATAAATGCCTGTTTTTCTACAACAAAGCCCAAGTTAATTAGGCAACAATATATAAATATTTATGTATAAGGTAAGTTAAGTATATTTTAACCATTTTTAATCATTCAGGCAATATGTTACTGAACAAACATAAATGAACAGAAAACCAGTTCTAAACTAAGAACCATTTACTTCTAACCATTTTAACCGCTAGCCCTTTAACAGGCAGTTTGTGCACTTTAACTGAAGATATTTTACTACACGCCACTGAGAAAGGAAACTGATGAAATTAAACGAATGTAATGAAACGAAGGACACACGTTACCAACTACCAGCAAGCTATAAGTTTACTAAATGTGGAAAGTTCAGTGGGCTTACCAGTAGCCTTTTTCGTCCTTTTTTCCCCGATGTGCTGTAAGGTTTGTGTTAGTAGCGAATTCTCTTTGCAACTGCTGTGCTGCTGCTTCGTTACAAACTGAATGCCAACTCTGCCTATTGTTCTAGAACGACCGCTGCCCTGCTAATTAGCGTTGTGATTGGCTTCACCTGTTCAGTGCAGCGTGCTGTCAAGCCGTGCGCTGGCAGCGTAGCACTGCGATTCAGCGTAGCAGGGAGTGGCGGAGGCAGCTGTCAATCATGTGAGCCTGCGTTCAGACACTCCTTGCGGCAGATCGCCGCGACACACACACATACCCTCACTGGCCACTTTAATAGGAACTTGTTGATTTCTGAGATCCCTGTTCTTGGCTGCAGGAGTGGAACCCATCGTGTTCTTTTGTTTTCCGTTGCATGCTGAGATGCTTTTCTGCTCACCATGGTTGTAAAGAGTGATTATATGAGTTACTATATCCTTCCTGGCAAAAAAAGCTCGAACCAGTCTGGCCATTTTGTGATCTCTGACCTCTCTTATCAACAAGGCGTTTGTTTCCACCCACAGAACTGTTGCTCACTCTCTCAATTTTTTTTTTGTTTTTTGCACCATCCTGTCTGTGTAAACTCTACAGACTGTTGTGTGTGAAAACCCCAGGAAGGAGATCAGCAGTTTCTGAAATATTCAAACCAGCAGTCCATCTGGCTCAAACCAACACCCATACCACAGTGAAAGAAAGAAAGTCACACTTCACTGTGAGATCACAATTTTTCCCATTCTGATGTTTGAACATCGTGAACATTAACTGAAGCTCTTGATTTGTATCTGCGTGATTTTTACACATTGTGCTGCTGTCGAGGGATCGGCTGATTAGAGAACTGCATAAAATAAAACAGCTGCAGGTGGATTGATGGGTGTTCATAATAAAGTGGCCAGTGTGTGTACAGCGTACTTCAGTAAGTAAATGTTTTTGGAAACACCATCCATCCTGAATAAATAAATAAATCGATTGAACTTAGCAGCTCTTTTTCCCCTTTTCTGCTGCCAAGTTCCTATCGAACCCGAGACAGACATTGATTAACATGCACAATTAAATGATCTTCAAGCCATTACAGCTGAATTACTACAGAGATGTCAGCTGGAAAACAATGAAAACAAAATCAAGATCTTGTTTTGCGTTATACCTGAGCGGCGAAGCTTCCAGGGCTGCAACTGGGGTTCCTCTGGACGTTCCTCTTGTTTAACCATCTAATAGGAAGAGGAGGACAGTGTTCCACTTTAAGGAGATGTTTATGTACATGATCAACATCCTGGGATCACGTTCAAAGTGGCTGGTAATGAGAAGGGACGGGTCGAGGAGGGAGGGGGCATGCTGCAAGCGATATGGGGAACAACTAGGGAGCTGTTGAAATATTGATGAGTTTTCCTTCACAAAAATGTGACAGCTAGCTTTAATTTCCCGTTTAGCTGAGATCAGCCAAGACAAGGCAATCTGAACTGATCGATAAGACTCGGGGAAGGATTCAAAATGCCCTTTTGTACACTTTTTTGTTGCTGTTTGTTGGTGTTTTTGTTGTTGTATGTATTCTGTGTACAACCCCGATTCCAAAAAAGTTGGGACAAAGTACAAATTGTAAATAAAAACGGAATGCAATGATGTGGAAGTTTCAAAATTCCATATTTTATTCAGAATAGAACATAGATGACATATCAAATGTTTAAACTGAGAAAATGTATCATTTAAAGAGAAAATTAGGTGATTTTAAATTTCATGACGACAACACATCTCAAAAAAGTTGGGACAAGGCCATGTTTCCCACTGTGAGACATCCCCTTTTCTCTTTACAACAGTCTGTAAACGTCTGGGGACTGAGGAGACAAGTTGCTCAAGTTTAGGGATAGGAATGTTAATCCATTCTTGTCTAATGTAGAATTCTAGTTGCTCAACTGTCTTAGGTCTTTTTTGTCATATCTTCTGTTTTATGATGCGCCAAATGTTTTCTATGGGTGAAAGATCTGGACTGCAGGCTGGCCAGTTCAGTACCCGGACCCTTCTTCTACGCAGCCATGATGCTGTAATTGATGCAGTATGTGGTTTGGCATTGTCATGTTGGAAAATGCAAGGTCTTCCCTGAAAGAGACGTCGTCTGGATGGGAGCATATGTTGCTCTAGAACCTGGATATACCTTTCAGCCACGGGCGATTGCTCTAAGACAACGAGGGAGGCTCAGCCTCCTCTAAAAATGACGAACATCGTATAGGATGAATTGCGCTAGGCTTATGTTATAGCCGACCTTATAACATTGCTATTTCAGATCCAGAATCATAGAAATATATGTGCTCAACCCAACTACAGTGCGAAATCATTCCGTTATAACTTTCCCCAGTTCGCCTAATGTGTGCATGAGTTTTTCCCCCTCGTGACAGCGCAATGCAGCCCAGCCTCAGTGGACTTCAATGGCATTTGGGAGCTATGCGTTTTTCAATCTCAAAATGCAAGATGATTATTGGACAAATACTGCGAAAACGCCCGCCCACGGAGTCCCACGGACTCCCAGCCTCAGTGGACTTCAATGGCATTTGGGAGCTATGCGCTTTTCAATCTCAAAATGCAAGACGATTATTGGACAAATACTGCGAAAACGCCCGCCCCACGGACTCCCAGCCTCACAGTGGGAGGGACATGGCAGTTCCCGCGAGGAGACTGGTGATTGGTGAAAGCGGCCAGATATTTTCTTTGATTGACAGCTCGTTTCAAATATAGACAGGCAGCGGTGAATTTCAGTTCCCATGCGGATTTGCAAGTGCTGTGGTGTATTGTAAGAGATAAGCTTACATTTCGATTTCATTCATTACATACGGTTTCTACCAGCTTTTTTAGTTTGTATAAGTATATTTTCATTGTAAATAAAGTGTAAATTTAGTGTTGTCAAGTTTGCTATCTTAGTTCCAGAAATTTCGTTTATTTGAGTGACTGAACTTGAACTTGAGGGGGCTAGTCAGCTAGCAAGAAAGCTGCACACGGATGCCAAGCATTGCTGATTTAATTTTGGCGAAGCCATTTGCCAGTCTTCCTTTTGAGGAAAAATTTTAAATTAAAGAACAGGGTAGACCAATGCCTCAAATTGACTTGGTGAAAAAGGTAGGGAATAATACTTGTTCCTTTCAGCTCTCCTGGTACGAGAAAGTGAATTGGCTAACAGCAAGTGACCCACATCAACAACAGTAAATAAGCTACTTTAGTAATATGTCATGGATGGACCAAATATAGAATCTATTTAAAATGTTTATGCTGAGTATATTATATTGGAATATATATTTTTCTGGATATGAATTAAACACAGCTACAATTTGGAAAACATTTTTAAACAAAACACAGCCGAGAACATTTCACACTACAGACCTGGATTAAAAGTGAAGGGTTATCAAAATTGTCAATAAAACATTTCTCAGTCAAAATAAGTAAAATATAGGGAAAGTGTCATTGAATGAAATGTGTGGCACCCAGCTCTATGTTTGGCTCCCCAAGGTCAGTGCTTGTGCCTATTCCAGAACACTCTGCTGTTACTGCTGAGGTTCCTGACAAAGAGCTGCTTTCAATAATGATCAATTTTTAAACAACATGCCACATGCCACAATTTTAAAATATAAAATGTTAAAATATACCCCCCCAACACCACCATCATGTATATTGGACAGTAGGCTAATGGGCCAAAAGAACCTGTTATTTCACAGTTTGTGACGCTGCCAATAATCAGCCAGATCAGAGGCAAGAGTATGGGCAAAATTGATGTGTTTTTTCTTTTTTCTTTTAAAATCTGGAAATATCGTAACCGACCAGCCTCCCCTGTTTGAAAGACTACCAGCCACGGGCGCAGATAGAGGGTGGGACGGGTGGGATTCGTCCCACCCAGATTTAAATTCACCTCATTCGGTCCCCCCCACTTATAGGAAGGAAAAAACGTCTATGTTGTCTTTCTTTGCACAAGGCAAACCTCACGGAAAAATCAAAAGACTAATTACCATTCGGTTTATTGAGGTGCACAGCAGTACATACATAGTTGCAACAACTCACATAAAACAAAACAAAGACTGATATTCGGTTGGTTGAGCTGTGCAGACCGCACAGGTTGCGAGCTCGAGCTTGGTTGCTATGGTTACCCACAACAAGTTTGACAGGCATATCGGGGACAGCTCCTAGTTCAGGACCCCAACACGGCATGATGAAGGGTGCCAAACCGAAAAGGCAGAAAACGATTGCATCGTTTTTTCAAAAAACAACGACTGTAAGTAAACTGTGCCTTACTTTATCATATCACCTTGCAATTTTTTGATAGTCTGTTCAAAGTAATGTCGTAGTGAAAGTAAAATCATACGGAGTAGAGATGCCTTTCTGGTAGCCTCCTTCTTTCGGTGGTAGCCTGTAGATACAGTGCTCAGAAGGCAGTTTTAATGTTTAATCTGGCGTTCCTTCATCCCTGCAAGCTAACGGTTGCAGGGATGAAGGAGTGATGGGTTTTTTGTCTTAGCTGAGTAATGTCGCCGCCCTGAGGGCATCAGAGAATATTCCTCGCACAACACATGTTGGGGGTGGGGTTGGGGTTGGTTTGCTGGCAGCTTTGTCCCCCCCAGTTCAAAAAACGTATCTTCGCCCCTGCTACCAGCCGCCACTGCTTTCAACATTGATGGTGTCTTTTCAGATGTGTAAGCTGCCCATGCCACATGCACTAATGCAACCCCATACCATCAGAGATGCAGGCTTCTGAACTGAGCGCTGATAACAACTTGGGTCGTCCTTCTCCTCTTTAGTCCGAATGACACGGCGTCCCTGATTTCCATAAAGAACTTCAAATTTTGATTCGTCTGACCACAGAACAGTTTTCCACTTTGCCACAGTCCATTTTAAATGAGCCTTGGCCCAGAGAAGACGTCTGCGCTTCTGGATCATGTTTAGATATGGCTTCTTCTTTGAACTATAGAGTTTTAGCTGGCAACGGTGGATGGCACAGTGAATTGTGTTCACAGATAATGTTCTCTGGAAATATTCCTGAGCCCATTTTGTGATTTCCAATACAGAAGCATGCCTGTATGTGATGCAGTGCCGTCTAAGGGCCCGAAGATCATGGGCACCCAGTATGGTTTTCCGGCCTTGACCCTTACGCACAGAGGTTCTTCCAGATTCTCTGAATCTTTTGATGATATTATGCACTGTAGATGATGATATGTTCAAACTCTTTGCAATTTTACACTGTCGAACTCCTTTCTGATATTGCTCCACTATTTGTCGGCGCAGAATTAGGGGGATTGGTGATCCTCTTCCCATCTTTACTTCTGAGAGCCGCTGCCACACCAAGATGCTCTTTTTATACCCAGTCATGTTAATGACCTATTGCCAATTGACCTAATGAGTTGCAATTTGGTCCTCCAGCTGTTCCTTTTTTGTACCTTTAACTTTTCCAGCCTCTTATTGCCCCTGTCCCAACTTTTTTGAGATGTGTTGCTGTCATGAAATTTCAAATGAGCCAATATTTGGCATGAAATTTCAAAATGTCTCACTTTCGACATTTGATATATTGTCTATGTTCTATTGTGAATACAGTATCAGTTTTTGAGATTTGTAAATTATTGCATTCCATTTTTATTTACAATTTGTACTTTATCCCAACTTTTTTGGAATCGGGGTTGTATTACGTTTTGAACTGAGGTGAGATGTGACACTTATGATCAATAGATGGCTGCAAAACTCATGCAGAGCCTCAACTGCTCAAGGAAAAGAGCTTGTTTAACTCGACACAGCGGAGTGTTGGAGAAAATGTGTGTGCAGGAAATTATTTCTGGTTTAACTGAATAACTTTTGCTGAATAGTGCTGCAAGTTCAAAAGATAATACTGACTTAAACTGCTGTGCAAATGTATCATTTTTGCTTCAATAATATTTCCATTTTTTCCATTTGTTTGTGCACCACCAGAAAAAAGTGTCGACACGTGATTTTATCGTCATCATAATAATAATGAAGACATGAACACAATAAAAATACTCACCAGCCACTTTATTAGGAACACTCCTCCATCCACCTGCTGTTCTGTTTGATGCAGTTCTCTAATCAGCCGATCGCTCGACAGCAGCACAATGTGTAAAAATCATGCAGATACAAATCAAAAGCTTCAGTTAATGTTCACAATGTTCAAACATCAGAATGGGAAAAATTATGATCTCACAGTGAAGTGTGATTTTCTTTCTTTCACTGTGGTATGGGTGCTGGTTTGAGCCAGATGGACTGCTGGTTTGAGTATTTCAGCAACTGTTGATCTCCTTCCTGGGGTTTTCACACACAACAGTCTGTAGAGTTTACACAGAATGGTGCAAAAAACAAAAAACACTGAGTGAGTGAGTGAGTGAGTGAGTGAGTGAGTGAGTGAGTGAGTGAGTGAGTGAGTGAGTGAGCGACAGTTCTGTCGGTGGAAAAAACAAACGCCTTGTTGATAAGAGAGGGTCAGAGATCACAAAATGGCCAGATTGGTTCAAGCTTTTTTGCCAGGAAGGATATAGTAACTCATATAATCACTCTTTACAACCATGGTGGGCAGAAAAGCATCTCAGCATGCAGCAGAAAACAGAAGAACACATTGGGTTCCACTCCTGCAGCCAAGAACAGGGATCTTAGAATCAAGAACAAGTTTCTATTAAAGTGGCCGGTGAGAGTATAGACCTAAATATATACAAACCTTCGAGGTTGTCCAGTTTTTACGGTTTGGAAAACAAAAGGAGCTCATTTTGTCTTTTTTTTTTATTCCACACAATGATTAAGTCCACTTTGTATAACAGCAAATGGTAAGACATTCTCTGCCAATTCCAAAATTCATTAAGCAAAAGCTTCACGGACCAATTCCCTGCACCCTCAAACGAAATGTGCACCCTAGTTTTACAAATGGCACTCCACAAACACCCTGGCACTGAGCAGAAAGCTTAGATTTTCACCACAATACACTTATGACCTGATAATGAGCTCTCTGTTCAGACAGAGGAGCTCTTTATTGACTGATCGATGCTGTGAAGAGGGCTCACATGTTTTATGATCACTCAAAAAAAACAAACAAAAAAACCCATCAGGAGTAGAAATGAAAATTCTGGCAGATAGATTTTCTCTCACCTCAACTCAAACAGTAGGTGCATATTGATTTTCCTAATGTATAATAATAATAATAATAATAATAATAATAATAATAATAATAATAAATCGTCATAGGTACATTAATAATCTAAAATTTGGCTGGAGATATATACAGGTATGTGTGCACACACAATAAAGCTATATAAAAATACAAAATTGTGCTAAGAAAACAAAATAAATCTGAATATGTAAATGTTAATATAAAAAAATAAAAACCTATCCTAATTTGAGCTTAAAAAGTAAAAAGAGAGAAAAATAAAGCTTCAAGTAAACTGAGGGAGAAACAGCATCCTAAAAAAAGTTACGGTACTATAATAATAATAATAATAATTATTATTATTATTATTATTATTATTATTATCACAACATTTTTTAGGACACTATTTCTCCATCAGTTTTCAACCAATCACCAAATTTCACATGAAGAATACCTCTGGGCTGAATTACATTGCTATGACTTTTGGTGCTGATCTGGATCACCAAACCAGAATCATTCATGAAAAACAGGGGAAAAAATTTTTCAATCACTTACAACTCTGTCAATTTTCTTGATTTTCTTTTTCAATCAGTTTTTTTTTATTTTGTTCAGGGCAGCAGGGCACAACTTTTCCTCACTAAGCATCATTCTCTATCTCTTACCATTCCGGATCTATAGGGTACGGTGACCAGACGTCCCGGTTAGTAACAGCTAGCGCAAATTACTCTGACTCAAACACAGTCTCTATCTAATTATTATTATTATTATTATTATTATTATTATTATTATTATTATTATTACCACCATTAATGTGGTTCAGTGATAACAGCAGGTTGTATACATGGAAAATTCACCTCAGTGATAGTAACACATGAACCCTAGAAGATGCATCATTTCCTGAAACAGACAGATGTAGAATCAGGCATTGAGTCAAAATTATTAAAATTTACTAATGGCAAGATTGGGGCAAAAAATACTGCCTGAGTGCCAACAACAATTTTATTACAATCACACAGCTATAGGTCAAGAGCTTCAGTTAAAGTCCATATCAAACATGAGAATTGGGGGGGGAAAATGTGATCTACATGATTTTAACCATGGCATGGCATATGGTTTTTGGTGCCAAATGGGCTTTGGTTTGAGTCATTCAGAACCTGCTGATCTTCAAGGATTTTCACACATACTATAACAGTTGTTTGATTTTATACAGAATGGTGGAAAACACATCCAGTGAGCAGCAGTTCTGCAGGTGGAAACACCTTGTTGATGAAAGAGATCAGAGGAGAAAGGCCAGACTGTTTTGAGCTGACAGGAAAGCTATGGTAACTCAAGTAACCACTCTTTACAACTGTGGTGAGCAGAAAAGCATCTCAAAATACATAGCACATCAAATCTCGAAGCTGATATTTGGGCTACAACAGCAGGAGACCACATTGGATAAATATTTTAATATAAATGCAAGCTCAATTCTGATTGAAAGAATTCAAGATCAGTTGCTGCACTTTCTAAAGCCTCTCATGAACATCACAAGAATTTTGCTCCATAACACAATCTAAGCTGTTCCGAGGTGCAGTGCCCAATCGATGGCTTCAGTGACCTACTACAGTGGCTGTAGTGTTCCGATGTCCTCAAATCCCAAACAAAACAAATACAACTATTACTTGTTATGATGCTTTTGGCATTAGAGGTAATAGTCTTTTCTTGGGATCTTCATGATTCTAAGGAAGGACCGCCCAAACAGAAGGCAAGCCACAGAGGATTGAGGTGAGACATGACCATGGAGACGTGCTGGTGGCTTTGGAATTCTGCCTAATGGAGAAATCAAGATGCATCTGACTGAGGTAAAGAAGCAGCAGGAGGAGAGAGAGTGAGTGGTGGGATGGTGGGGGCAGCCACCCAGCTGAATGGCCTCATAAAATAATAATCAGCTAATCACCACAGGGATGAGTCGCTTTCTTACGAAGCATGGTGATGGCCAGTGGACGTCTGTGAAGGGGGTGTCAAGGTATAGCCACTGTTCGCACTCCACTGCCCTCTTCACTTGGACACACTGGCACAGGGCAAGAAGCTGTCTGGGTTAAAGGCAATTCAGCGAGAAAGCTTTTTCAACCAGCAGGGAGGAACAACAGCCCAAAAGGATGAGGGCTCACCTGAAATATTAATGAAGCTGAACGTTTTTGCAGGAAGGTAATTGTTTTTCTTTTTTCCATCATGGATGCCATCACCAAGACAAGGTCCCCATTGCACTAGCCCAACATTAGAGAGTCCCCACTAATGGTCCAGAACTGAGACATGTCAGAGGCAAGGCAGAAAGACAAATACAGATGAGCACTTTGGGCTCCTTTTTCAGCTTTTAGAAAGAGAAAATGCATGGTAGGGGCAGACAAAAATGCCAAGTATTCATGTGCTTCAAGGTTTTCTTCAGATTTTGGATTTAACAATATACATGAAAATATCAAATTAGAAACAATTAAAATTGGTGTAACAGAACCTGGATTAAAATGATGACTTCAAGATTTTAAACTACTTAATTGGGTTGAGAAAATTTAAGACACCCACTCCTACTGGATGGTTACAAATATGCAGTTAATCTCTTTGGGGGAACCATTAATGGTCCACTGAAGAACCTTACATTGGAGGGGTTTTTTCCCGCTCAAGAGGGTCCAAGTAAAATCATTATGGGAAGCTAAGAACCTTTACCTATCCAAAGAATCCTTAAGAACCCCCTTGTAGGTCATTCCATCTATGTATTATTGCAAATATTTGATGGATATAGTAAACATCATAAAATCTAGATCCAAATCATAGCAAGGTTTTGGGGGGCAATACTTTGTGTAACAGAAGTAAGGTGGTATGGTGGTGCAGTAGGTAGCATTTACATTTTCATGATTTGGCTGATACTTTTAACCAAATCAACTTGAGTCAGGATACAGTTGAATCTTTTTGTAGTTGAGGCCTTGATCAAGGACCCAATACATTACAACATACCCAGAGCAGCCTAGGGAGCAGTTGGGGTTAGGTGTCTTGCTCATGGGCACTTCAGCCATTTCTGCTGGTCCAGGGAATCAAACTGGTGGCCTTTTGATCCCAAAGCTGCTTCTCTAACCATTAAGCCATGGCCTCCCCCAATAGTGGCACTCTGGTGATGCAAGGATTTGAACTTTTGACCTTCATCCAATGCCTTAGCCACCCTTGAAGCATTACTTCTTCACAGCTCTAGGGTTTCTTGTTTAATCCTGAGCTTGAGTTACTGTCTGTGTGGAGTTTTGCATGGTCTGCATGGGTTTCCTGTAGGTTCTCTGGTTTCCTCCTACCTTCTGAAAACATGTCAGTAGATGTCTTAGGTCACAGTCAGTGTTCCCAGGATTGACTCCTGATCCACTGCAATCCTGATCAGAATTAACAGTTACTGATGATGAAGATAATATATATGATTACAGTGAATGTTAGGAAACAACCAACTTTCCTACAGTGACCAAAGCTCCTTCTGGGCTCTAATGGGTGAAGGAACAATACAAGTGATCACTGCTTCAACCAGCAGAACTTGCTCACTGCCACAAATCCACAATGACGTGCAAAGGGCAGAAGTCAGTGTTCAGCACTCAGGACAAGAGATTCTTGTCTCGCTCGTGTCAAAGTTCTGGTCAAGCAGACAGTGAGAGAGCAAAGGGCAAGCAGAGCAGTTCTGGCAGAGTGAAGGAGAGATAAGGAGGGAAGGAGTGATGGGCGGAGAGATGCAGAGGACCAAGCCCGCTACACTCAGCTACAGGAAAGCTGCGATCAATAATTCATATCATCTGTCACCACACGCTTCACTGGACCACTCAACAAACAGCTCAGACAAATTAAAGTAAAAAACACATGCAAGCGTCAGGCAGCCCGCCCCACTCGCTGCCTCATACCCATAATGCAGAAAGACAATACACAGCCCACAGTTACTCAAGATAACATCCTCACTCAACGAAAGGAAGAATGTGTATGGAAGCAAGACACCAAGGCAAGAACATACATTACTAATGAACTAATGAGCAGTTGCAGGGTTAAATAATGCTTTTTAATCCCTTCTGAGTGGTTAACTGAGAAATGTACTCAAAATATAGTTGCTTACATTAGCTTTTAAATAACTTTGGATTATAATATTTGCATCCTATACAGGGCTGACAAAGTGAAAGCCTGGAGGCTAAAAGCTCCATTTGAGTGAAAAAAGGATCTATATTTAAACATACTCAAGTATTCCCAAGTAAAAAGTTCATCATTAACTTAAGAAAAGAGCTGACCACAAGCTCATGCCCGAACCTGCAATTACTAGTTCGCTAAGCAATTAGGAAAATATTCTTTTAACTCGGACAAACCTATAATTTGTCTTGCTGGTTAGAGAATGTGTAATAACCCTGTTGGAATGAATGCTAAGGCAGATTAGAAAAAAAAAAGATTTAACTAGCCAGCGAATGTAACAAGCTAAATAGTCAAGTTTATTTGTATAGCGCTTTTTACAACAAATATTTGTCACAAAGCAGCTTTACAGAAAATCAAAGACTTTAAACATGACCTACTTTTATCCCTAATCTATCCCCAATGAGCAAGCCTGTGGCGAAGGTGGCGAGGAAAAACTCCCTCAGACAACGAGGAAGAAACCTCGAGAGGAACCAGACTCAAAAGGGAACCCATCCTCATCTGGGTGATAACAGATAGCATGAGTATAATAACTTGCTTCTATAACTGTGTCCTATAGAGTCACAAATCATAACTGTGAAAACAGGAAAATCATTGTAGTTTTAACATGAAGTCGGTTTTGCTGAAGTTATCAGCTGTTCACTGATGGAAACTTGAGTGCAAAACTGTTCATGACAACTGCAGTCCTAAAATTATCATGACAATTGTAGTCCTCAGACATAAATGTATTACTGTAAGTGTCCAGAGCTATCTTCCAAGTGCGACTTTTGACTGTCCATATGGGGCCGTCCTCCACAGGAGCGATGTGATGAGACTCCAGCAAGAAGTAGGGCATCAGGACGGATCAGGTGGTTCCGAGGATCAGAAGAGGTCAGCACCACTGGTATCTCAGGATTGACCTGTAACTCAGAGGGACAGATTGAAGGAAGAGACCCTTGGGGAAAGAGAGAGAAAACACAGGTTGTTAGATACACCCAATGTCACCTAAAGAGTAAGAACAGGATACGTTTTGCACTGACTGCAAGCAGGAACTCCAGCAAGACTAACTATGACAGCATAACTAAAAGAGGAGAGCCAGAAGGCATGACGGAGCCCTGGGACACAAAGCATCCAGCCACTACACCGTCAACAAACTTGAGTGAGGGTGTGTGTGTGTGTGTGTGTGTGTGTGTGTGTGTGTGTGTGTGTGTGTGTGTGTGTGTGTGAGAGACAGTATCCATACATCCCAGTTTACCAAAACACTCTACGCCTGAGGATCCTCCAGATCTACTCCTTTACCTCATAAAAACTATTAACAAAAGGCTTGAATAAACAGATAGATATGTTTTCAGCCTAGACTTAAATGCTGAGACTGTCTGCATCCCAAACACTACTTGGAAGGCTGTTCCATAACTGTGGGGATTTGTAAGAAAAGGCTCTGCCCCCTGATGTAGCCTTCACTATATGAGGTACCAACAGATAACCTGCACCTTTTGATCCAAGTAGGCATGGTGGGTCATAAAGGACCAGAAGTTCGCTCAAGTACTGTGGTACAAGACCATTCAGTGCTTTAAAGGTCAACAGTAGTATTTTATAATCAATACGAAATTTGATTGGGAGCCAATGCAGTGTGGATAAGGTAGGGGTGATGTGGTCATATCTTCTAGTTCTAGTAAGGACTCTTGCTGCATAGCTAAATCACAATACTTAACTATTTACCTAAATTAACCAACTTAAATTTGATATAACTCCACATACTTTACCTTTGATGGAGAATTTTATATCCTGATATTTTAGTTCTACATCTAATCATGAACAAATGAACAACTTCAGCAAAAGATTTCTTACTAAAACAAAACAGAAAACAATAATAAGAAAAAGAAAATATCATGCTGTTTGAAATGTGTACTCTGAAGGTCAAAACGTAAATGTAAGTAGTATAAGAAGTAAAAATCACAGTATGTTTCTTTTTCTCATGCAAATATATTTTTTCAAAGCTTGTAATATTTCACAATCAGTTTAATTACTGTAGAAACATTGTATTCAAGAGGCGATATGGCATGTTTCATGTGATTTGCTCAGGTGATGTTTCTCAACCCTTCTCATTACCTTCATGGTCCACACCTGACCTTCGAGTATCATCATCGGCTTTGCACTAAGATGTGGATCTGATTCTGATGGTGATTTAAGGCTCATGCAGATGTGAGAGGGCATCTTTAATTTCACACCCTGCTGAGTGCTCACCATATTCCTTGCTGATGGAAACCAACACGAAGCTCTGTCAATCAGCACGGCTCTTGATGCTCAACGGAAATTTATAATGATGGGATACGAGGCTCAAACGCACTTGCAACTTTTCATCTTCGCCAATTTTGACCAACCTAGCATTGGTAATTTTAAAAATTAGCAAGGTTAGGTTAGGTTAGGGTAGGTTGTTGGGGGCGGCACGGTGGTGTAGTGGTTAGCACTGTCGCCTCACAGCAAGAAGGTCCGGGCTCGAGCCCCGTGGCTGATGAGGGCCTTTCTGTGCGGAGTATGCATGTTCTTCCCGTGTCCACATGGGTTTCCTCTGGGTGCTCCGGTTTCCCCCACAGTCCAAAGACATGCAGGTTAGGTTAACTGGTGACTCTAAATTGACCGTAGGTGTGAATGTGAGTGTGAATGGTTGTCTGTGTCTATGTGCAGCCCTGTGATGACCTGGCGACTTGTCCAGGGTGTACCCCGCCTTTCGCCCATAGTCAGCTGGGATAGGCTCCAGCTTGCCTGAGACCCTGTAGAACAGGATAAAGTGGCTAGAGATAATGAGATGAGATGAGGTTAGGTTGTTGACCTAGCATGCTGGGACCCAACTTGCCAGCTTGTAGGTAAAATTGACCAATTGTTTTTAAAAGAGTTCTTGAGTTTCCAATGCTTTGTAAAGGTTCCAGTTAGAGCCCCTTTCAAAAACAACTAATAACCATCTGAAGAACGCTTTCTTCATTTGTAAGCATTTAGCATTCTTAACCACATGCGCTGCCTCACCTCTCGCTGAATATCCATCACTGCTTGCAGAGGTTCTGTTTGTTTACTGCTTATTTTTTTTAGGTCTGTTAAAGTACTATAATACTCCAAATAACCCCAAAAGCTGTCTGGACAAATCTGTTCAGGCTGTAGTTCAAAGGAAGTGTCTTTGTTAATGTGGGTTCTTTTAATTGTGCAGAATGTCTTTCTTAGATATGATAATGTGGAGATCAGGTCTTTTCAGCTTTAGCTAAAATGTATATGCTACATATCACTGTGCTTGCTTCTGTGTGCTCCCCATCAACTCCCCCCCCCCCCCCAGTTTGTTTACTTTTCTCTCTGCATGTCCTCCTGTAGGTGGCTTGTATAAGATCCTTGTGACAATCATCATTAACTGGTTGACAGGACATGACCAATGGGAACACAGAAACCTGACCAAAAGAGGCAGAGCTATTGGATTAAAAGCAGAATATCGGAGCCCTTGCATCAGCCCTTCAGTTCACATCTTGCTATTAGCCTGTTAGCCTATTTGCTAGTTTGTTTATTTATTAGGTTCATTGTTTGTTTTTCAGATTCAATGTCAGACACTGATTTGTCTCAGAGAGTTGGAAAATTTCCACCAAAACATATTGGTGAATTGAAGCAAACAACATCTATGACATTACACATTACGGTATTACGATAATATCCTTGCCCTTATACTGTACATCTTAAGACACCATGGGCAGCCATGGCCTAAAGGTTAGAGAAGCAGCCTTGGGCCCAAAGGGTCACTGGTTCGATTCCCTGGACTGGTAGGAAAATCCATGGCTGAAGTGCCCTTGAGCAAGGCACCTTACCCCTAACTGCTGTCCAGGCCCTGGGTATGTGTGTGTGCTGTGGTACATCAATCTGGATAAGTCCAGCTGCTAAATGCCTGTAATGTAATGTAATGTAAAGACAAAATCTGAATCTAAACCCCATGGTTATGAATAATGCTTCATGTTCACATCACCTGCAAAAGTGGAACATCATCTCACAAACAACACTGGGCCGAGAGGTACTCAGAAAAATTCAGAGCAGTGAGATTCTAGAGCACTTGAGTCTCATTCTATTCTACAGATACCTAGACCACAATCTCCTCTGAGCCTTCAGAAACTCAACATTTTGTTCAACAACTGGGAGGCTTGAGGCTGGTGGCAAAATCCCTCTGCTTAAGATACCTCTCAGCCACACTAGGCCCTGAGCAACACCTCAGAGACTCATCAATATTTGAAGTGGTACTTAATGGACAAAACAGAGTGAAGGCCATGACCAAGCCACCTGAAAGGACAGAAAAAAGCTTTGGAAGAATATTTTTTGGGATCAGTGCAGCTGTATGGACTACAGCCTTACTATCACAGCAGCTGTCATCTGTGTATTTTCACTATGAATAGTTTGCTTGCTGAAGGAGAACCTTAAATGCACTTTGCATGTGGTTCTTTTCTGCAAGACCTGAGTTTGTGGACAAAGCTCTCTGGTTGTTGGTCAGTCTACGTCCCTATCCTAACCTATGGTCAGGCATTGTTTTATAGGAATGACCAAAGGATATAGGATAGAAATCAGTTTCCTTTACCAGAGGTGGAAAAACCCAGGTGCAGAAAGTAAAAACCCTGCCACATTTTTGCTCCAGCCAATTCAATGAACCAGCTGATCCTAATTACCACATCCCCTAAGCCAGGTTGATGAGCTAATTGGTGAAATCACCTGTGTTGAGAGCACAGGCAGAAGGAAAACCTAAGCAGGACTTTTACTTTGTCAATCCAGTTTTTCCACCTCTGTCCTTTACATGGTTGCTCTCTCTGTAGTAGGGTAAGGAACTCAACAATTTGAGAGAACCTCTGAGTAGAACCACCGTTCCTCCAAATTGAGAGGTGCCAGCTGAGGTGAGGGGGCGTGTATGGCGGTATAGTGGTTAGCACTGTCACCTCACAGCAAGAAGTTTCTGGGTTCTAGCCCAGTGGTCGACAGGGGGCCTTCTCTGTATGGAGTTTGCATGTTCTCCTCATGTTGTGTGTGGGTTTCCTCTGGGTGTTTCAGTTTCCCCCCCCACAGTCCAAAGACATGTGGTTAGGTTAACTGGCTACTCTTAATTGTCCATATGCGTGAATGGTTGAGAAGAGAAAATCTCGATACTAATCCAGTAGAAGGTAACAGAAAACCACTACTGTAATGTTCCCTCAGAAACTCTGATGGACATCAGAGCCAGATCTGCCATCAGGCAGAACAATAAAGAAGAAGCTGAGGTAGTTTGGGTGCTTTACAAGGATGCCCCCTAGTCAGCTCCCATTAGAGCTGTACTAGGTACTAGACCCCAGGGGAAACCCAGGACCTCCTGGAGATGTTGTGTCTCACAATTGGCTTGGGAACATCTGGGGCTCTCCAAAGGAGTAGCTGGAATCTACAGCCTTGACCAGCCTTAATTAACTGATGACTGGTTTTTGGACAGGTGACATGATGGATCAGTTGGTACCATCGCTGTCTTCCAGGTCCAGGTTCCCTGGTTGGATCTTGAGCTTGGGTTACTGTCTGTGCAGTGTTATACATGTTCTCCCTGTGTCCATGTGTTTTTTGTTTTGTTTTTTCTGGTTCTCTGGTTTACGCACACCTCCTCCACCCCCCAAGAACACACAAGGATGTCGTTTGGTTATGATAAATTGCCTCTAAGGGTGAATATATGAGCAAATGTGTGCATGCATGGTGCCCTGTGATAGACTACAGTCATCATGGTGTATCCAGCACTTACTTTGATGATGCTTTACACACTATTGGTATCATCTTAACCAGCTTCATGAAGCAGTCACCTGGAATGCTTCTCAATTAACAGGTGTGCCTCGTCAAAAGGTAATCAATGGACGAGATTCTTGCCTTCTTAATAGACTGGTACCAAAAATCAAAAAAGTGCTTATTTAAGGAGTTAAAGGCATTTTTGAGACAAAGTCGGCAAACAGTCTTATTTTGTCAATTTGGGTGTGCCGAATTCAAATCTGCAATATGCCGAGCTCTATCTGGCCTCTGTTGACCTCTAGAGGTCATTGAACTTTGGGCCTGTAAACGTCTCAGCTGAACCCAGTTTCTCAGCTTTCTAAGGAATGAAATGTACTAAAATGATTAATGAAGTTAGCAAATGGCCTTGTTTGTTAAATGTTTGGGTGCTGAATTCATTTTTCATTTGTAAAATGACATATGACCTCTGATAACCTCAAGGTCATTAAACTTGGCCTATTGAGGTTTTTCACCCATGTGACCAAGTCATGTGATGCATCGTTAGGCTGCCATTTTGGACGTCACAGCTCGAATCAGTTTGAATGCGAGGAAGGCGACAAACGAAAAACATAAAAGAAAAAGGAGCGAGATGCAGAAAACACCTTCACTATCCAGCGACGTAGGGCATTTACAGGGCGAGCAGAGGGAGAGGTATTTGCAAAAATTGAGGTTAGCAGGCTTAGAGAACGACGTTTACCTGCTTCCACCAGGATTGTTCACTGACGTACGGAAGTACACGAAGCCCTCGTCTTTACCTGACTTCGGCCCACATGATCTGTATACCTATGTCGTTAAAAACCCATCGCCATACACAGGTATTGATCTGAAAGCGTATAAGAGTTTGGATGCCTACAAATATTTTGCGTCAGGCTGGGTAACATGCCTACATCAGTGGGTCGTCCCTGGAGCCGGTGGTCGCCATCTTATTACAGCTAAGGTTTGTTCACATTTTCATTTACTTTCAGTCCTCAGGATAAACAAAATGTTATTAAATGTCATTGAAATAACTTCTTAGTCTGTTGAGACATGGCCCGTTATAAATTTGCTGTTACCAGGCAATGACCAAGAACTGTATTATTAGGGTCGGTGTCTGTGTTGTGGCAGTGTACTAGCAGCTAGCTGTTAGGACTAGCTAATGTCAACAACATAGTAGCTAGTATGTTACTGTAGCAATGTTTACGTTCAGTCATTTGGATGACTGTTAAAACCTTTCAGTCTCAAGTTTTTCCTTTACTGTATTTACTAGTTTACTGTAATTATGATCCGGCAGCTATTTACACCGGATCCAGTGTAAATAGCTGCCGGAGCGCGCTCCGGCTTGCTCCCCCTCAAATTAAGCAGCGCGCTCCGGCTTGCTCCCGGAGCACTCTGGAAGCAAGCCGGAGCGCGCTGCTTAATTTGAGGGGGAGCAAGCCGGAGCGCGCTCCGGAACCTCGGCCGGAGCACTCCGGGAGCAAGCCGGAGCATGCTGCTTAATTTGAGGGGGAGCAAGCCGGAGCGCGCTCCGGCAGCTATTTACACTGGATCCGGTGTAAATAGCTGCCGGATCATAATTACAGTAAACTAGTAAATACAGTAAAGGAAAAACTTGAGACTGAAAGGTTTTAACAGTCATCCAAATGACTGAACGTAAACATTGCTACAGTAACATACCAGCTACTATGTTGTTGACATTAGCTAGCTTGACCTTCAAAATGGTGGACACCGGGGCGTCACGTGACCCTGTGACGTCAGGTGAAATACCTCAATAGGCCTATGCATTTAACGGCATTTTTAAACTGACTTTACTCCCCCAAAAAGAATATGAACAGACAAAAAACAAATAGAAAGGAACAAATACAACGTTAAATGCCAGTCCATGTACATGTGACAGATTTTGGTTCTGTTCCTCACGGTTACACAAATGTGGGGAAACTGGTCTGCTGCTTGTGGACGCTCATCTCCACTCGTTACAACCCCTGGGAATTACACGGCTAGCCTCCCGTTGACTTCATGGAGTGAATACATCCTATACTCCAACATCCTTGCAAATGGACAAGCTCGGTGTGAGCGGAATGTTAAACGGTGTAGGCAGAATGCGACCCCGGTGCCAGCTAAGCAGAGCTACTCCATTGTGCTCTGTTTATTTTTGCTGTTTTGTGGAGATATTCATCTGAATCCTGGACCCGTAGTGCCAGCGGAATCGCAACAGGTGGACAGTCTAGGGCCTACACTTCAACTAGCCTATGGATGTGCGATAACAACAACGGCGGCCACTTCCGTGGGCCATGGACCAACGGTAACAACAATGAGCATTCCTCTCACTGGGTTACGAGGTAGGCCTAACAACAACAACGCTTCAACAAACAGTGTGATAAATGGTGATTTTAGACAGACACTTCATCACGCCCATGGATGTGCGGAAACATCAATGAGGAGCCTGGGCATTTTGGATCAAGGCCATGGACTAGCGGTAACATCAATGACGAGCCTGGACATTCCTCTCGCTGCGTTGCAAGGTAACAACATCAATGCTACAAACACTGTGGATAACGCTGATCTCATACAGACTTCAGAACTTTCCTCATGTAAACGTAATACTTTGCGAACAACCACCGCAGCTTTAAAGCAAAAACAAAAACTGTTTCAGACTGTAAACCATGCCGCTGTAATATGGAATAAGAAAACAAAACCTAAGGGCATCTTCGGCGGACATTTAAACATACGCAGCATCATCTCAAAAACTGAACAACTTGAGCATTTGCTGACGGACTCAAATTTGGACTATCTGTGTCTCTCTGAAACATGGCTAACTCCAGCAACTCCCGTAGCTGTATTTAATGTTCCAGGCTATAAGACGTTTAGAAGAGATAGGAATAAGGGGAAGGGTGGTGGGGTTTTGATTTATGTAAAGGAGAAAATACAATGCAAGCAAATAGACATTCATGTTGAAAATCTTGAGTGTGTAGGGGTTAATGTCTCACTGTCACCTGAAATGTCTTTCGCTATACTTGCAGTTTATCGACCACCAAATGCTTCAAATGATTTCTTTGACAGCATTTTCTCTGTTCTTAAACAACTTGAAGGGAAAGAAATCCTGTTAATGGGTGACTTTAACCTAAACTGGCATGATAATGCACGCAGGAAGAAGATAAAGAGCATTGCCAGTGCCTTTCAGCTGACACAAATGATTAGTAAACCCACAAGAATTACGAAATCGTCACAAACATTATTAGACTTAGTTTTTACCAATAAACCAGATAGGATTATTAAAACTTATAACTTAGTCACTGGTCTGTCAGATCACAATCTCACACTGACTGCCAGGAAGTTAACTAAGTCAAGGTACAGGAATCTCAACTCTACAAGTCACAACACTATATCCTCCATTCCAAATAAAAATCTAAAATTAGTTGAGCATGACCTAAAGCAGGTACAATGGAATGAAATTATTGGAAGTAAATCATGTGAACATTCATGCAATGACTTGGTAACAGCCTATAAAGATATATTACTAAAACACACTAAAACACTGACACAGAAACCAAAATCAAAACAAAATCTCCCCTGGTTTAACAATGACCTCTGGGACTTAATGAAGAAAAGAGATGCCGCCTTTAAAAACGTTTTTAAAATCAAGGTTGGTTACTGATAATTTAATTTTTAAAAGTTTAAGAAATAAAGTTGTAACACAGCTCAGAAAGGCAAAATCAAATTTTTTCCTTGACATCATAAGAGATGCAAAAGGAAATAGCAAAAAACTATGGAAACACATTGACAAACTTCTTGGAAAGGAAAATCGCAAGTGTGGTAAATTAGAACTCAAAATAAACAGTAGTATTGTAGATGATAGCTTGGCTGTTGCAACTCATTTTAACGATTATTTTATAAACTCTGTGCAACAGCTAGGTCAGATATTTGGAAAAATAAGTACCTCACAAATACCCATTAGCGCTACATCCTCATTAACCTCATTAACCTTGGCACCCACAAATGAGTCAAAGGTTGCAAAGATTTTATCTACACTTACAAATAGTAAAGCAAAAGATATCTATGGAATGGACACTGCCTTGATAAAAAAAACATAAAGAATGCATAATTACCCCTTTGACTAAATTGGTAAACCAATCTATTGATGAATGCATCTTCCCTAGTGTATTTAAAAATGCCATAGTGACACCTGTGTTTAAAGCAGGTAATGCGCAAGAAGTATGCAACTATGGACCAATTAGTATTCTCCCAGCCTTTTCAAAAATATTTGAAAGGGTAGTTGTTGAACAACTAACGGACCATCTTGATTATAATAGCCTTTTACATCCAATGCAATTTGGCTTCAGGAAAAAGCACTCCACAGAAACTGCCTGTTGCTATTTCATTGAGAAAATAAAAAATTATCTTGATCAAGGAGGGGTGGTGGGAGCAGTCTTCCTTGATCTTCGTAAGGCTTTCGATACAGTCAACCACGAGAAACTAATAAATAAACTAGTTAATTACGATCTGTCTGTTGACACACAAAAATGGATTAAATCTTATCTTAGTGATCGTTACCAGTGTGTGCGGGTTAATAGTGCACTTTCCTTATCCAAGGCATGTGAAATGGGGGTGCCACAGGGGTCTATTTTGGGGCCATTGCTGTTTAGTATTTACATTAACGACCTCCCACCTGTATGTGACCGAGTTAATATTGTAATATATGCAGATGATACTGTATTGTATGTGCACGGTAATAATGCGTCTATGGTTGCAACTATACTTTCAAATGAAATGAAAAGGGTGGTAGAATGGCTGCATAGTTCCTGTCTTGTCTTAAACACTGATAAAACGGTATCCATGTTTTTTACAAGCAAAACCAAAATCAGAAACTATCCTGAAATCACAATCAACGGGCAAGCCATAAAGAATGTAACTGAGTTTAAATACCTAGGCATCACTCTTGACCCGACTTTTAGTTTTAAATCTCATGTAAAAAAAAAAAACCTCAGTAACACACTGAAGTTCAATCTATCAAATTTCAGATACATACGCAACTCTCTCACTACTGATGCATCTAGTTTATACTTAAATGCAATGATTATGTCTCATTTTCTATACTGCATCACAAGTTGGTCACAAGCCTGCAAAACAGTATTAAGACCCCTCAGCTCAATTTACAAAAGTGCCATAAAGATCCATGCCAGGAGAAAACGTTCTTACCACCACTGTCTTGTGCTTCGTAAATATAACACATTGAGCCTTGAAAATCTAATTAGGCATGCAAATCTCTGCCTGCTTTTTAAAATTATACATAATGATGCACCACCACCTTTGAAACAATTTATTTCTTTGTGCTCAGAGGTATCAACACGTACCACGAGATCAGTGTCGAGGGGGGAATGTAGTGTCCCACTACGAAAGACTACATTTGGTAAATCATCTTTTTCTTCTGTAGCCACAAATTAACGGAATAACCTCCCAACAGAATTAATATCCTGTACAAATTTTAAGTCTTTTTCACATTTGACAAAGAAATGGATATTATCAACTCAATTATGCACACATGGATAGAAAAGGATAGTTAGGGCATTTTATTGAATGGTATGTGTGTGTGGGGGGGTATGCAGATCTTGCACTTTTTAGTGTGTTTGTGGGTGTGTGGGGATTGCGAGGGATGGGAGAGTCCTGTGTGTGGGGGGGGGGGGGGATTTTCTTATTCTTATTTTATCTTATTATGCTTGTGTATGACCATTAGGTGTGGGAGGGTATAACCTACTGAAATGTGAAGTTTTGGTGGTTTGGAGAGCATGTCTTGCACTCTCTCTCTCTCTCTCTCTCTCTCTCTCGGTTGGAGTGGTAAAACTTATACTCTATGTAAAGAGGGGGTAGTGGGATGGGATAATGCATATTTGCACTGGCTTGCACATTCCTTTGCACATTTCGTTTAACTTATGGTGTGTGTGTGTGTGTGTGTGTGTGTGTGTGTGTGTGTGTGTGTGTGTGTGTGTGTGTGTGTGTGTGTGAAAAATGATGCTGCTATGTATGCTTTATGAGGCTATCCACTTCTATTCTACTGGTCTAAATCACTACAAATTGCTCTAATGACAGATTTGGTGACATTTCCTGTACATTTTATTTATCTTTTTTATTACATCCACCTGCCAAGGGACTACAGGCGGAAACTAGCATGTACTGCTATAACCTGGTACAGACATCTGTCCTTACCACAAGGATAATGTTTAATTTGTACACTGTCCCTTTTAAAAATAAAATAAACTCTCTCTCTAAACTCTCTCTCTCTTTAAGACATGAAGCGTCTTTTGGTTAATAAAAATAAAGATAAACCACTGAATTAGAACGTGTGTCCAAGCTTTTGTTCAATCAGCAAAATGTAACCTCTGACCTATGACAATTAATATTTTCCTTTAACAAGTCCTGTTCCAAGTCAAGCTTACTGAACTCTATCTCAGATATTTTCCAGAATTGAAAATTAGGGAAACTGAAAGATACAGCCAGAGCCGAGAGTCAGAAAGTGACTCTCCTGCTACTCCTCACTTTATCACAATGGGCTCAGTTAACAAAATCAATATGGATGTGCGTGTGAAACCAGGCTTGTTGCAGGTGAGGCTTCTTTCCCTGGCGTAAAGACACACACACACATCAATTATTGAGCTGCCCAGTGCTCCGACAGGTCAGAGGTTAGACACCAGCACTCGATGGCACTCAATATGCTCCTGTATAGAAGATCCCTGGGAAAAGTAGACATTAAAAAAAAAAAGTCATGCCCTAAATCTCAGCTATACTGTATATTTACTGAATTGGTGAACAGATAATTAATCAACAGTGTTTTTTAAAAAAATCAAGTTAAATAACTTTTTGATGAAATCATATTCAACAATTTCATAATTAATGGGCCAATGTATTTTTCTAGTAGAAATGTCCAGCAAAAGGATGTTCAATTCTGTGAAAAATGTTATACTCATGAGATGTTACATGCATTGGGTTTTACTTCTCCCCCCCCCCCCATCATTTTCTCTCTAATTTGGTCACCAGTCAATTCCCACCCAGTTCTCATCCCTATCGCACAGCAGCTAACAACTAGGGAGGATGAAGGTGAACACATGCTTCCTCTGAGATACATGAAGCCAGCTACTGCATCTTTTCAAACTGCTGCTCATGGCAAGTTCTATCTACCAATGATTGGCTAGTGGTTCCATGATTGACAGAGGACAGAGGAATGGAGTTGATTGGCAGAAATGTACCTAACCACACCTCTGAATATTGTATTCATTCAAACCCCAGCACTTTTAGCAATCACAGTGCTCTTCACCAGGTTTCTCCATTGGTCCACCTGCACCAGTGGTTATGAATATAACAAGACTTCTGTATATAACACCAAGATCTTATGTAGTATCCTTATGTAGTAGCAAGGTGACAAAAATAGGGGTCATCCTGTCCATGTGAAGTCCACGCTAGTGTAATTTTGTTAAGGTTGCTTATTTTACACACAATAAGTAACATTAACACCATTAAGGTTACCTTAATGCTACAGACCTGCTTTTTGAACATCCCATTCCAGATTTAGTCCCCAGTTCCTCTTATAATATCCTCCATTCTTCTGGGAAGGTTTTCCACTAGATTTTGAGGCATGGCTGTGGGGATTGGTGTTCATTCAACCACAAGGGTATTAGTGAGGTCCGGCACTGTTGTTGGGCGAGGAGGCCTGAGGTGCAGTTGTTATTTCAGTTCATCCTAGAGCTGTTCAGTGTGGATGAGGTCAGTCAGGGCTCCTGTGCAGGACACTCGAGCTCTTCCATCATCATCAATAGCAATCTGTCAAATCGACGATGATTGTTCTATAGTTGGTTCCATTCTAACTTCTGATCAAAGCCCTCCAGGAGGGTCTGTCATTTGCCTGGGACTGCCATCTAGCTGTATCGATACCTTTCCTCTTTGCAGCATCTTTGAATCTCAGATGTGGTCTTCCCTGACCTCTCTTCCCATTGCAAAGCTGGGAGTACAATATTTGTCTTGGCAGTCGATGATGTTCCATCCTATGAACATGTCTGAGCCATCTCAGGTTCTTTTCAATGAGCATCTACTCCATCGATGGAAACCCTGCACGATGCAGAATTTCTTTGTTGGTGATTTTATCCTGCCACGTGATGTTCATTATTTGCCAAAAGTGCCTCATCATGTAGGAATGCAGTTTCTTTACTTGGGCCCAGGAGATGGTCCAGATCTCCGCTCCATACAGTAGGGATGACAGTACTACTGCATGGTATACTTTACACGACATGGGTGGAAACATGGTGGTTCTTCCATAGCCTCTTCTGCAGTTTACCGAAGCTCTTCCACTCGATCTCTTCCACTCCAACCTTAACACATCATGTCTTCATGGAGCTCATTTTGTGCACAGGGGCATGGTCATGTGGACCGGTTTGGGCCTCTTATGGCCCTTTTCCACTACCCTTTTTCAGCTCACTTCAGCTCGCTTCAGCTCACTTCAGCCCGACACGGCTCGCGTTTCGACTACCAAAAACCAGCACGACTCAGCTCGTTTCAGCCCTGCTTAGCCCCTAAAACTCGCACCGTTTTGGGGTAGGGCTGAAGCGAGCCAAACCGTGCCGACTGAGGTTGGGGGCGTGAGCAGACACTCCCCTGTGCACTGATTGGTGAGGAGGCGTGTCCTCACATGCCCACACACGCCCCGCGAGCGCGCTGGGATCTGTAAACACCGCAAACCCGGAAGAAGAATAATTATGAATTACGAGAATTTCTGAAGCCTTATGCGCCTCGCCTCATCTATACGCTCTTGCCAGTATCTGTTGGCGTTGTCAAGCCACAGCACCAAGACCAGCAACACTAACGACTCCATGTCCTCCATGTTTATTGTTTACTATCCGGGTCGTGAGACTACCGCTGAAAAGCTCACTGAATCAGTGACATACAGAGCATCGTGGACGAGTTCGCGGAGCGCAAGGCTCGTCGTATGCCCTTCAAATAATGCGCGCAGTAGGCTATTGATGTTTTATTATGAGCCATGTACAGTATGTCGCCGAATGTTTTTTTGTTTCTGAGTTACATGTTCGTTTGAAGGACTTAATGTACAAAATAACATAGTTGCACCCCGGAGTGTTGAAATTGGTAAACACAGTGCATTCAGTGAGGTTTGCACCGCCCTCCTTTTATTTCTGACTCTTCCTGTCACTGCTGCAACCTCTGAGCGCTCATTCGTATGCCCTTCAAATAATGTGCGCAGTATAGGCTATTGATGTTTTATTATGAGCCATGTACAGTATCCTAATGTTTTTTGTTTCTGAGTTACATGTTCGTTTGAAGGACTTGATGTACTAAATAACATAGTTGCACCCGGTAGTGTTGAAATTGGTAAACACCGCAGTTGCGGACATTTTGTAGCCTAAAATGATGTTATGATAAGCTTTAATAAAGGGTCCGGTCATTTGCCCCGCCCCCGGCCCGGCTCTGACTTGTTCCGCCACTGTCACTGATGTCACTGTTTGCGCTGCTTAACGACATCACATGACGTCCACCCACTTTCGCTAACTCCACCCAATGTGTCCACCCACTTCCAGCCAGCACGGTTCAGCGCGGTTGTAGTCGAAATGCAACTCCAACAGCCCCGCTCAGCTCGACTCAGCTCGACTCGGCACGGCACGGCTCAGCCGCGTTTGTAGTGGAAAAGCGGCAATAGTTCCAGGTTGAAGGGAACTTGTAATGCGACAGCATTACATGACTCTCATGCTCATCCTCTTCTACAACAATTCCATTACAAATCAATTGTTCATTATAAAGTGAGCACAACTTTTCTGTACAAATGTTTTCCAACTGAAGAAATATAAGAAATGTACAAACAAAGACATCCATCCTTTTCTAACGGCTTCCATCTATGAGGCTTAGTTTAAGAGGACATATTTTAGACCCACTCCCCTCCTCCACTCTCATACCAATTCATATATCCGAGCTGTCTCCAGCCCAGCCTGGTCCCAAGCTCTGGGTCCATTAAAGGGACGGCTGATGCGTGTAGCGTTAAAGGGAAAGGCAGCCCAGTTGCAGGCCCCATGTCTGGGCCAGGGCTGCTTCATGAAATATTGAATGCTCGTGTCCCTTCGAGAAGCTGCCTCGCTCATTCTTGGTGGAGGGAGGTTGATTAATATTTTAAACTGCAATCTCCTGCTTGACAAACTCTCCCACATGATTGGGTAAGAACGCCTCGCTTCCCTTCGCTCCACTCATCTACCCCACCATCACCCACTCCCGTGTTTTTTTTCCCCCTTTTTAACCAAATTTCATTTATGGGGAAATTAATTACGCCCGGTGATTTTGGCTACCTTCAACCTCTATGCTTGTGGGTCCTCTATGGGGGCCCTGGTGGTCCCACTGAATGAAGTAGCATCCATTTTTTATGAAGAGCAGGTTATCCTATTTAGTCAGATTAAAACAGACGATGAGAAAAATGGTACTGAAGAAACAAGCCAGGCAGAAAATGCAGCCTCCCAGGTTACTCTCTCTTCTGCTCTCTCCATCCTTTTTTCCAGAAAAACTCCAACATCTCCTAAAGTGCACATTTTGCCCGACGCAGAAGCAGTGAACTAGGCTGGCATTCCCTTGCTGTTCCTTTGTTCCCTTGCTCAATATTTCATAAGAGTCTAACAACATTTATATACATGAAACAGACGAAACGATTTAATTACACTTCCCCTATTCCATTAATTATTTGCAGAGGAGACAAGCGCAGTATTTACATCTTATTGACTAACATCCAGAATGTCTGTAGTGTTAAAATGTGGAATTTTAACAGCATGGAAACACCATTAACTGAGGATATACAGTAGACCTTCTGAGTGGATTACACCAACTGCAATATTTTCAAAAGTACAATTCTTCAACGTGGCTTTGGATAAAATAAAGCTAAGTTTGGAATATTTATAACAATATTTCATAAATCATTATAATGGAGCTTATAATTTGTTCTAGGTTCACAATGGTTCCTTGTAAGCATTTTTATGAACTCTAAAAATGGTTCACAAAGCTCTGTTCTATATATTATTTAAAAATTATTCACCAAAGGCGATGTGAATATCGGTAAATAATAAGTGAGACGAAATTGAGGTCGATATTCACTGAGCCTGAGGCAGATAATTGTTTTAGTATAAATACACAGGTGGTTATTTAAAAAAAAAATTTAAATCATATTAAAAAATAATTTATTTCAAGCTTTAAAAGTAATAAGGGCGTGGTGCAGACATGTGTCACTTATCTGCACCGAGTCACATAAAATCATTTGTTTTGAAATCGATAAAATAAATCACAATCCCACCTTACTTTTGAATAGTTTTAGATGAAACTTTGTAGCATCTTTAGTGCTTTTAGGAACAGCATTTTCATTCATCATTTTGTTATTCTTCCTCACTTACGGTGATGAAGCCGCGATTTTGCCGAGTCGCTCGAGGTGATTATCGAGAAGTAGTCCGAATTTCTTGACCAATCAGCGCGCCCGATTTTCTATAATCACCTCCGTATTTATACTAAAAGTAATTATGGCATAGTACATATTGTAGTTCTTGATCATTTATATATTTATTAATGCCATGTAGTGTACTGTACAGCCTTTATAACTAATAACGACTAACGTCGTAATAATGCACTCATACAGTACACGTGCACCACCCTGTCCATGTACATAAAGCTCCGCTTGCAGAACCTACTGTATGGTGATGGTCCAGAGTGCCTTTGCTGTCGTGTTTTTCTTTGTTGTCAGGTCTTATGAGCATTGTTTGCAACACTACTGAAACGATGGACCATTCAGCTGCTTGAAAGCCGAGTTATAAAGCTATAAACCCATGAAATTCACCTAATACTGATTTATAAGTATGTTTAACACTGCCTTTCTTGTCCTGTTTTTCTTTTAAATAAAAATGAATTGACTTGATTCATTATGTCATTAAAGCTGGCTGTTCAAACTAAGCAAAACTTGAAACAGACCGAGTTGTGTTTACAAACCAGTCCAGGAGCAACATCATTTAATTCTGCATCCAGCTTCATTCCTTAGTAAACTACTCCATCTTGAATGTTTATTCTGGTTTAGTACGTTTCTTGACAGTTCCCCCCCAAATCACAGCATAATTATCTGGCTGTGCTGGGCACGTACCAATTTCAGCCGTATTACACACGCTTTAGATCATAATGCAATTTTCCCAGGGTTCTTGTACCATTTTAAAAGTAAAATTTAATGCCTTTTAAAGGAACAGTCCACCGTACTTCCATAATGAAATATGCTCTTATCTGAATTGAGACGAGCTGCTCCGTACCTCTCCGAGCTTTGCGCGACCTCCCAGTCAGTCAGACGCAGTCAGACGCGCTGTCACTCCTGTTAGCAATGTAGCTAGGCTCAGTATGGCCAATGGTATTTTTTGGGGCTGTAGTTAGATGCGACCAAACTCTTCCGCGTTTTTCCTGTTTACATAGGTTTATATGACCAGTGACATGAAACAAGTTCAGTTACACAAATTGAAACGTAGCGATTTTCTATGCTATGGAAAGTCCGCACTATAATGACAGGCGTACTAACACATTCTGGGCGCTTTGGCAGCGCATTGATACGGAGCTCAGATATCAATGCGCTGCCGAAGCGCGCAGAAGGTGTTAGTACGCCTGTCATTATAGTGCGCACTTTCCATAGCATAGAAAATCGCTACGTTTCAATTTGTGTAACTGAACTTGTTTCATGTCACTGGTCATATAAACCTATGTAAACAGGAAAAACGTGGAAGAGTTTGGCCGCATCTAACTACAGCCCCAAAAAATACCATTGGCCATACTGAGCCTAGCTACATTGCTAACAGGAGTGACAGCACGTCTGACTGCGTCTGACTGACTGGGAGGTCGCGCAAAGCTCGGAGAGGTACGGAGCAGCTCGTCTCAATTCAGATAAGAGCATATTTCATTATGGAAGTACGGTGGACTGTTCCTTTAAGACCGCCAAAAATGTTGAAACTATTCAGACACAACAGACATTAGCATAGCCTCAATATCACTGCCGCTGCATAGGACTGGTGCCTAACTTTGAGCTCCCATGTGGGATTCGATAGCTTTCACCCACATGGTCCTTAAGGTGAAGGTCTTCCAGCATAGGCTGCACCTTGCCTCATCATCTCATTCATCATGTCATTGGTTGTTGACTCCAACCAACTCCGAAATTTATCCTCCTCCAACCATTCCTTGTTAAATTTGCAACATCACAGCA
The DNA here is from genome assembly GCF_027579695.1 of Neoarius graeffei. Taxonomy (NCBI): domain Eukaryota; kingdom Metazoa; phylum Chordata; class Actinopteri; order Siluriformes; family Ariidae; genus Neoarius; species Neoarius graeffei. Next base: position 77,753,636 of record NC_083580.1, read on the forward strand.
TTCAGCACTTACTGTCAATGAAAGACACACATCGGAACTTCAACACTAAACATAATGTAAAACTTCTGTTAAAGGCGGAGTCTCTCATTGTCTAATACTAGAGTCAATCAAACAAATATATACTATTAGATGTTTTATGGTAGGCCACTGTACGTGACAGTTTTTCCCCATCAGCCTTAAATGCATCTGCAAATTTAACACCTTAGAACAAATTCACAGTGAATTTAAGACAATTTATGACCTCAATTATTTCGTTGATTTGATTTAAGACTTTTTAAGGAGCCGTAGGAACTCTGTTTCCAAAAAAAGATTTCTCAGTCATGTTATACACTTGTGCTGAGGCGATGGCTTTAAGGAAAATCTCGCAAAAAAAACAAATTGAGCTAAAAGTTGGTCTTTAGGTCTGTCCTTTATATTTAAAAAAAAGTTGCATGTTGAATTTTTTCTTAACGATATAACCACGAAAGTGATGAAAATAGACGGGACTATTTTTTGTCAGGGAGGCTGCCATAACTCCATCGTGTGTGATGTCATTTTCCATGAGCACAGTGGAGGTGTACAAGTGCATGCTATGCTAGTGTCAGCGGGGCAAAGTACAGTGGTGCTTGAAAGTTTGTGAACCCTTTAGAATTTTCTATATTTCTACATAAATATGACCTAAAACAACATCAGATTTTCCACACAAGTCCTAAAAGTAGATAAAGAGAACCCAGTTAAACAAATGAGGCAAAAATATTATACTTGGTCATTTATTTATTGAGGAAAATGATCCAATATTACATATCTGTGAGTGGCAAAAGTATGTGAATCTCTAGGATTAGCAGTTAATTTGAAGGTGAAATTAGAGTCAGGTGTTTTCAATTAATGGGATGACAATCAGGTGTGAGTGGGCACCCTGTTTTATTTAAAGAACAGGGATCTATCAAAGTCTGATCTTCACAACACATGTTTGTGGAAGTGTATCATGGCATGAGCAAAGGAGATTTCTGAGGACCTCAGAAAAAGTGTTGTTGATGCTCATCAGGCTGGAAAAGGTTACAAAACCATTTCTAAAGAGTTTGGACTCCACCAATCCACAGTCAGACAGATTGTGTACAAATGGAGGAAATTCAGGACCATTGTTACACTCCCCAGGAGTGGTCGACCAACAAAGATCAATCCAAGAGCAAGGCGTGTAATAATTGGCGAGGTCACAAAGGACCCCAGGGTAACTTCTAAGCAACTGAAGGCCTCTCTCAAATTGGTTAAGATTAATGTTCATGAGTCCACCATCAGGAGAACACTGAACAAAAATGGTGTGCATGGCAGGGTTGCAAGGAGAAAGCCACTGCTCTCCAAAAAGAGCATTTCTGCTCATCTGCAGTTTGCTTAAGATCATGTGGACAAGCCAGAAGGCTATTGGAAAAATGTTTTGTGGACAGATGAGACCAAAATCCACTTTTTGGTTTAAATGAGAAGCATTATGTTTGGAGAAAGGAAAACACTGCATTCCAGCATAAGAACCTTATCCCATCTGTGAAACATGGTGGTGGTAGTATCATGGTTTGAGTCTGTTTTGCTGCATCTGGGCCAGGACGGCTTGCCATCATTGATGGAACAATGAATTCTGAATTAAACCAGCAAGTTCTAAAGGAAAATGTCAGGACATCTGTCCATGAACTGAATCTCAAGAGAAGGTGGGTCATGCACCAAGACAACGAACCTAAGCACACAAGTCGTTCTACTAGAGAATGGTTAAAGAAGAATAAAGTTAATGTTTTGGAATGGCCAAGTCAAAGCCCTGACCTTAATCCAATTGAAATGATGTGGAAGGACCTGAAGCGAGCAGTTCATGTGAGGAAACCCACCAACATCCCAGAGTTGAAGCTGTTCTGTACGGAGGAACGGGCTAAAATTCCTCCAAGCCGGCGTGCAGGACTGATCAACAGTTACCGGAAACGTTTAGTTACAGTTATTGCTGCACAAGGGGGTCACACCAGATACTGAAAGCAAAGGTTCACATACTTTTTCTACTCACAGATATGTAATATTGTATCATTTTCCTCAATAAATAAATGACCAAGTATAATATTTTTGTCTCATTTGTTTAACTGGGTTCTCTTTATCTACTTTTAGGACTTGTGTGAAAATCTGATGATGTTTTAGGTCATATTTATGTAGAAATATAGAAAATTCTAAAGGGTTCACAAACTTTCAAGCACCACTGTGTGTATATATATATATATATATATATATATATATATATATATATATATATGAGAGAGAGTGAACGGTAAAACAGGCAAAAGGTCCAGCGAGGCACAAACAGAATATCATAGACAGAAACAGGGTCAAAAACAAGGAACAGGAATCAGAAACCAGGAAATCAGTCAGGAAACAAGGCTTGGTAGTGTGTCATAACAACACAATACTTCGCAAAGTAAGTCTGCATTCCGAGTCCTTACACTACCGTTCAAAAGTTTAGGGTCACTTTGAAATGTCCTTATTTTTGAAAGAAAAGCACTGTTCTTTTCAATGAAGATCACTTTAAACTAATCAGAAATCCACTCTATACATTGCTAATGTGGTAAATGACTATTCTAGCTGCAAATGTCTGGTTTTTGGTGCAATATCTCCATAGGTGTATAGAGGCCCATTTCCAGCAACTCTCACTCCAGTGTTCTAATGGTACAATGTGTTTGCTCATTGCCTCAGAAGGCTAATGGATGATTAGAAAACCCTTGTACAATCATGTTAGCACAGCTGAAAACAGTTGAGCTCTTTAGAGAAGCTATAAAACTGACCTTCCTTTGAGCAGATTGCGTTTCTGGAGCATCACATTTGTGGGGTCGATTAAATGCTCAAAATGGCCAGAAAAATGTCTCGACTATATTTTCTATTCATTTTACAACTTATGGTGGTAAATAAAAGTGTGACTTTTCATGGAAAACACAAAATTGTCTGGGTGACCCCAAACTTTTGAATGGTAGTGTAGGTGCACTGATTGCACCTTAATCTCATGCAGATGTGTGTCATTCGCATCCAGAGCATGCCAGAGAGTCCTTCTGTTGTGACAACTAGACTATAGCATAATATTATGGTCTAGTGTATTATGGTCTCAGTCAATTTGTTTGCATTTCTCCACAAAAATTATGGCAATGCAGGATTAGAAAAGGAATCAAAATAAAGTAGTGGCTAGTTTATTGACTGTGTGTGTGCGCGTATATATATGCGTGTGTGACAGACAGGCCATGGGACTTGAGTGTTTCTACCACGCCCTCAATCCAGCGCCTGCGTGGTCGTCCTCTGGCTTGGACACCAGAGCTCTTGAGGTTGTATGCTCTGAGCGCTGGCTGGTCGGGTGCCATTCTTATCAAGTGACCAAACCACTTGATTCTCTGATGCTGGATATGACACACACCTGCTTATCTTCCATCCGTTTGATGCGTGATACAGTGTAGCGTTTTGTAGTGAAAAAGTCGGGATCACGTCTGGCTTCAGTTGTCGTTTCTGCCTCGTGTCTCGCTTCTTCCCAGGTGATTTTTTTTTTCATCAAAGTCCTCCACAAATCCACAATCTTCTGTAAAATGCTCACTGCACAATTTGCTGCTGTTTCCAGGAGTTAAGTTTTCTCCCTTTACTTCATGAAGCCACTCACCCAAACATCTCAGATCCAGGACGGAATGAAGAAGACGTGTGGAATCCTATGTCACACAGCATCGCCTTCGTTTTCATCTCCTAATACATCCATGTATGTGGCTAATCCAGTATGGCATGAGCAGGCCCAGAGAAACAGCCCAACGGACCGATGTTACAACTTTAACATGTTTTTTTAAGCTAAAGTCCGCTTAATTCTTCATCTTGTATTTGAACATCTTGTATTAATGTATAATCAGTGCTTTAAGTGGAAAAAATAAGTGCCAGCGCTCCCCATATTCACCTGTTGGCATATGAGTCGGGTGGCTACTTATATTACACCCAAGCTTTTTGTCTTTACAAATAATCCAGTCGTTCTGTGAGCAAAAATACCGTACTTGATCCTTTGACCAACAGTCTGGCCATTCATGTTGAAGGAGGTTATTGTTAACATCACAGTTGGCTGGAGTATCGGTAGCCACGGGCTCTTTGCTGTTAGCAGACACCCTAGTGTTAGCTTGCCACTCCCCACCTGCATTTTCTACCGCGGTAGAATTTGACTGTCAAAGAGTTGCGTCATCATCTGACTCTGTTTCGACTCTCATTCTCTTTGTGCCCTTTTGTAGCCATGCCAACATTACTGTCCTGTTTTTGTTTCTTTGCTTTTCCTGTTTGTTGTTTCCGACTTCTCCGTGAACAAGCAAGTGAGCGTCACGTAGTCCCACAAGCGTCGAGAGGCGAGCGTCACATAGTGCACCCTGGGTAATGTAGTTTAAATGTCATAATGAATCGCCAAGAGACACTCTGATATGGAGAGGACAGGAAAGGGTACTGTGAGCTTTTGAGAAGTCCCGGTACACCAGGGATTAAAATTTCGAAGTGGCGGTACTGCATACCGGCCCACTTAAAGCACTGTGTATAACGATGACATTTCATAACCCTGTAATTTCAAAAGTTCCTGGTTAATCACTTTAAACCATTCTAAATGATCATGTTGAACTTACCCTGTGTCCGAAATCACTCACTCGTTCACTACTCCCTATATAGGGAATTACTATATAGAGGACTATATAGTGAGCTCATTGGTAAAATGAAAAAATGCTTTCGGACACTAGTCCATCGTGCTGGTATTTACGTCATTACTGTCGCACAATTAAAGCATGCCAGATCAGTCGGCTGGTGGGTTTTCAAAATAATAAATACATGCATGTGTTTTTGTGATAAATCCATATTATACTGAGCGCATTTCCAACATTAATCAATACAAAGTACCTGCAGCTTTCAGTTCTTTTAAATCAAGGCTGAATACTTTCTTCTTTACCGTTGCCTTTTATTAAATCACATTTGAGACTTTTCATTTGAGTTCTTTCAGTGCGACCGCAATGCATGATGGGATATATTGCTTGGTTAGTGACCATTGATTGTAGACTACTTTTAGTGATGCATTGTGGGATGCTTTGAGTGCACTATATAGGGTGTAAATAATCCTCACTAAGGTTTCGGACAGCACTACAAAATGGCATCCTCACTATATAGTGCACTATATAGTGATGAATAGGGAGCGATTTCGGACAGTTATTATCAGGTTATTTATACAAGTAGGACTTTTTTTTTTTAAATCGCCTATTGCACCTTTAAACACCATCTTTTCATCCTACAAAATTCTGCCCATATTAGACAATGTGAAATTGCCAAATAGAAATGAGAATGCACACGGACAGTACAATTAAAGGGCATATTCTGGATCAATTTCGGGGGGGGGGTTCTATATGAAAGTATGTCCCTCTACACACTCATCCAGAAGGGTAATTTTGCACAAGGCCATCTGTCTACAGCAGAAAAAAATAAAATAACAAAACGCGTCTGGAAAAATCCCAAGGGAGTCTGGAGCCAGATTCGTGACGTTACCTGCGGAAGCGCCAGCAGGCTGCGAGAGCTTTGCACGGTTTCAGTGCACAGCCTGTGTAGACCAAGCGCTCCCATTTCTCTCTCATTGTCCGGTCTTTTGGGAAACGATGAGTACTAATCCCATCAAGATTGGTGTTGCTACACCCTCCTACGATACATCTGATAACCATTTTAATAATTACGTGATAACATTGAAGAAATTTGCAGAAAACCACCAGGTCGTTTTCTCATAAACAAACCAGCGCTGACGCAGGATTCAGAAGGAGGCGTCCCGCACGCGACGTCACGAAAATCAATGTTTGCTGGGAAATCCAAATGCTAAGTTTTTTCAGAGGCGGACCAATTCGCCTCAAATGGCTTGATTTCAACTGAATTTTTCTGGTATTGCGCAAGGTAAAAAAAATTGCAAAGAATGCAGAATGTTACAGATATTTGACCAAAGTTTAATATAAAATAGGAGAATTACATTGATCTTGCTCCTGAATTTCCCCGTGATATGCACTTTAAGGATATTTGAGTCTTTTGGCAATGGTTAAACAGAGTAATACTGATACGAGCATGAGACAGAGCCACACGGTTGTAAATGGGGTTAAATGACGTAAGAGAAACCAAACAGTCTTCTTACAATGAACACAGGACAAGACGAGACACAGTTGAAATATTCAATATTTTCACACACATTTGATGTAACTGATATTCCACAGACCTTTGGCATGCAAAGCCACAGCTCTGTGAAAACCTGCAAGCTCGGCATTAAAGCGTACAATGCAAACTGATGTGCAAACACACACACACACACACGAAACGTTCATGTGTTCGAAGCAGTTGAGTGCATCTCATAACATCCATGCTTTAAAGGACAAGGCCACAGGGAGAGTCAGTGAGCAAGAATCGATGAGAAAGCTGTGTCTTTGTCAGGAGGTGAGGCTCTTCACTAAAGTAGCAGAAGAAACACATGCAGGCAGTCAGGCAGAAAGACAGCAAGGTTCCTGCTGATCCTCTCAGCATGCTCTTCTGTTCTCCCACTATTGTGTATCACTCACCAACCAGCCCACGAACACACACACACACACACACAGCAGATACTCAGTCAGCCGCTGGAATACCTGGAATACCCTTTCAAAATATGAACCTTGGATCAAATAAATTTTTTTTTTGCTTTTCTCAGCTGAAAAAAAACCCTTTATATGCTGTTCAGCAAAATTAAATCAATTACCTGCAAGAAGTTGAAACGATGTACAGTATTGAGGGTTTTTTTTTCTCAAAACATTTATTCCTAAATGTTTACTAAGAAAACACTCGAGTGAAATTTGTGCCACTAGAATACATGACGTAATATAACAGCGTATTATGTAAGAGGTCACTTTTCCGCCAACATGATGAAGGCTACTGGGTTTTGGTGCAAAATGAAGAAGTGAGTGTGATAGTCAAAGTGTCCAGAAGAACAGAGGCTGGTTCTGCAAGATGCTCAGTAAAACCTACAGCTCATTTCTCACGCCAAATATTGACTTTGTTTCATTTATTACTGTTTCATGATCTTTACAGTATTTTTCCCCACATTGAAACATTTATTTCATAATTTTCGAAGGCATCTTTGCACTACAGCATTTCTTTGCATATGTACTTGCAAAGACTTTACAGATATGCTCACCGGCCACTTTATTAGAAACACGCATCCATCCACCTGCTGTTCTGTTTTCTGCAGTTCTCTAATCAGCCGATCCCTTCACAACATCAGCACGATGCATCGAATCATGTAGAAACAAATCAAGAGCTTCGGTTAACGTTCACAATGTTCAAACATCAGAATGGGAAACATTGTGATCTACGGTGAAGTACGGTATGATTTTCTTTCTTTCACTGTGGTATGGGTGTTGGTTTGAGCCAGATGGACTGCTGGTTTGAGTATTTCAGAAACTGCTGATCTCCTTCCTGGGGTTTTCACACACAACAGTCTGTAGAGTTTACACAGAATGGTACGGAAAACAAAAAACATCGAGTGAGTGAGTGAATGACAGTTCTGTGGGTGGAAAAAGCAAACGCCTTGTTGATCAGAGAGGGTCAGAGATCACAAAATGGGCAGATTGGTTCGAGCTTTTTTGCCAGGAAGGATATAGTAACTCATATAATCACTCTTTACAACCGTGGTGAGCAGAAAAGCATCTCAGCTCGCAACAGAAAACAGAATAACACATTGGGTTCCACTTTCTCTCTCTCCGCATATATATGTGTGTATATATATATATATATATCCATGTCATCCTCAAGCTCGGGTCCTCTACCAGAGGCCTGGGAGTTTGAGGGTTCTGCGCAGTATCTTCGATGTTCCTAGGACTGCGCTCTTCTAGACTGAGGCTTCAGATGTTGTTCCTGGGATTTGCTGGAGCCACTCTCCCAGTTTGGGGGTTACTGCCCCAAGTGCCCCCACTACCACGGGGACCACGCAGCCCTTGACCTTCAGCTGGATAGTACAGTGGTAATGCTCACTGACTACGATGCGGGAGATCGGGGTTCGAATCCCGGTCGGGGCAAAACATCATCCAGTAAGGGTCCTTAGGCAAGACCCCTCATGATATATCAGCCTACCTCAGGAATAAGTGAAGACATAACTGATAGAGTCATACCGGCTCAGACGTTGCCCGGGTCAACAAGGTCTGCGTCAGTTGCTAGGGAACCAGGGCAAACTGATGAGAAATGGGCTACTGGAACAAGACATCGATGGACGAGGACAGATATATATATAAATGTGTGTGTGTATACATATATATATAAATAATATGTGTGTGTGTGTGTGTGTGTGTATATATATATATGCACTACCGTTCAAAAGTTTGGGGTCACTTTGAAATGTCCTTATTTTTGAAAGAAAAGCACTGCGCCGACAAATAGTGGAGCAATATCAGAAAGGAGTTCGACAGTGTAAAATTGCAAAGAGTTTGAACATATCATCATCTACAGTGCATAATATCATCAAAAGATTCAGAGAATCTGGAAGAATCTCTGTGTGTAAGGGTCAAGGCCGGAAAACCATACTGGGTGTCCGTGATCTTCGGGCCCTTAGACGGCACTGCATCACATACAGGCATGCTTCTGTATTGGAAATCACAAAATGGGCTCAGGAATATTTCCAGAGAACATTATCTGTGAACACAATTCACCGTGCCATCCGCCGTTGCCAGCTAAAACTCTATAGGTCAAAGAAGAAGCCGTATCTAAACATGATCCAGAAGCGCAGACGTCTTCTCTGGGCCAAGGCTCATTTAAAATGGACTGTGGCAAAGTGGAAAACTGTTCTGTGGTCAGACGAATCAAAATTTGAAGTTCTTTATGGAAATCAGGGACGCTGTGTCATTCGGACTAAAGAGGAGAAGGACGACCCAAGTTGTTATCAGCACTCAGTTCAGAAGCCTGCATCTCTGATGGTATGGGGTTGCATTAGTGCATGTGGCATGGGCAGCTTACACATCTGGAAAAACACCATCAATGCTGAAAGGTATATCCAGGTTCTAGAGCAACATATGCTCCCATCCAGACGACGTCTCTTTCAGGGAAGACCTTGCATTTTCTAACATGACAATGCCAAACCACATACTGCATCAATTACAGCATCATGGCTGCGTAGAAGAAGGGTCCGGGTACTGAACTGGCCAGCCTGCAGTCCAGATCTTTCACCCATAGAAAACATTTGGCGCATCATAAAACGGAAGATACGACAAAAAAGACCTAAGACAGTTGAGCAACTAGAATCCTACATTAGACAAGAATGGGTTAACATTCCTATCCCTAAACTTGAGCAACTTGTCTCCTCAGTCCCCAGACGTTTACAGACTGTTGTAAAGAGAAAAGGGGATGTCTCACAGTGGTAAACATGGCCTTGTCCCAACTTTTTTGAGATGTGTTGTTGTCATGAAATTTAAAATCACCTAATTTTTCTCTTTAAATGATACATTTTCTCAGTTTAAACATTTGATATGTCATCTATGTTTTATTCTGAATAAAATATGGAATTTTGAAACTTCCACATCATTGCATTCCGTTTTTATTTACAATTTGTACTTTGTCCCAACTTTTTTGGAATCGGGGTTGTGTATATATATATATATATATATATATATATATATATATATATATATATATATATATGAGAGAGAGAGAGAGAGAGAGAGAGAGAGAGAGAGCGCAATTAAATGTGCAAGAAGGTGTAAAAGTGTTTCCGTATGAAGTATGAGTGTTTATATTTACAAAAACAATATCTTCATATGTTAATTGCAGATTTGGCAAAAATGATATCTTTTGGTGATGCAGTTGTAGGAATTCCTCGTTTTTATATTTTAATTATAAGTTATAGAGTCGAATGTCACGCACGTACACGCTGCATTTGTTCATCATGTCTGTAATGAGTTCAATGAAAGGTAGCCTATCTGCCTGATCCTACCAAATGAAGCAATTAATTAACATTACAGATGTCAGATTTGTTTGATTTGAGTCTTTGATGTTCTGTGTAATCTGCACTAATTAGATGTATGCTAATGAGAATCAAATTTGCTCATTAGTTTTGATAACCTTACAAAAAAAAATCATGACTCAGGAGTACAAAGATGCAGATCTCGCTTGATTTCTCAATACCGTTACATTCTGGTTTCAGCGAAGATCTTGTTTGAGTCTCACAGCACTTTACATGCACGACTGAAGGCTATGATCACTACAGCGTCAAAGTACAGACTTTAGCTGGCGTCCCGATCATCTTTAGATTATTACAATGTAAAGCATGTTCCAGTCCCCAGGGCTGTTAGCTCTGAATGACAGCGTCAAAGCAAAAGCTGGGCGATTCCCTCTGAGGATTCTCAGTGTCAGTGGCTTCATTCTTAGCTGGATGTTTGAAGAAGAGAGTAGCCAGAGACCCAGAGATGCAATTATTCTCATCAAAAGGACTTTGGAAGTATTTAGATTAATGTAATTAGCAATGAGATGAGAGTGAAGCTCTCATTCCTCAAAATGATCCCCCTTATGGTTTGGCCTTGATGAGAAATGCTAAAGCAGTGGAAAAAAAAAAAAGGACGAGAGCCTGGTTTAAAAGATAAACATGACTGTTTTAACCAAATGCCAAGGGAATAATCAAGTTTTAATTTAGCTGCTAATTTAATTAACCGCTCAGCCGCTCAGAAAGCCTCCCAGAAGTGTTTGTTTGGGGGAGAAAAAAAAAACAAATGTTCAGAATTTACTACAAATTGATGTGTCTTGTAAAGTTTCCCTGGTGTTAGGGTTAGCATTTACAACAAGTAGTTTGTTGATTATATATTTACCAGAACTGCTAAACTTTACGCATTTTGTATTACATTCGAGACAACTGGCATGAATCTGAAATGATTTGTGCAGGCGTGTTGAACTCCCTAATATTAAAGGTAGACTGCCTTTCAGATTTTTCAAGTGTAGGTCATAAAAAGAATTTTCCCCGACACCCAATTATTTTCGTTTAGTGACCAAAAGCTACTGAATTCGAAATCACTGACTTCCAATTTTATTAGTTTTTTTAAATAGAACAATTAATGAATTTAGAGCCACATGGCCCTAAATTCTCTGCTATTTTTTCCTGCTTCACCATGACCCAATTCAAGATACTACATCATGCATCACGTGGTGGGCTTTCCCCGTTCACGCAAGGCATTGTGGGATACAAATTTGAAACAGGAGAGAAAAATGGAGGACGTGAGTGTGTGAATGAAACATGAAAGACCGACTACAGTAACGGAAAGAAAGCGAAAAGAAAAGACGTTATGTTATATACGAAGGAAAGGAAATGCAGGAAATATCAAACTAATAAATATCGGCGCTCAGCGAGCACCTCGGTGTGATCAGCTGTTCGTTTAGCGACAGAATGATGGAACTGTCAGTGCACGCTCAAAGGTAAACCTGTAGATGGCAGTAATGCAACACTGTGGATGCCAGCTGCCGTGAAACCCAAAAGAAGAAGGTAAACCTGCGCATGCGCACACAGACTTCCTCTGTCTGCTTGACTGCGCCAAGCGAGCGATTTCATGCACATTATTTGCTTTAATCCCCTCAAATTAAATAACTTCCCAGCCACAGAATGGCCTGATATTTTATGAGATATTACAGAAATAAACAGATATCACAATCACCACATTTCAGAGGGAACTAAATTTCACCGATTTTATGAAATTAAAAGGCCGTCTCGCTTTAACCGACACCACCTCTAAGCCCCACCCCTTTACCTCCATCTCACATGCTCTCGACTGGAGCGCTATGCTTTCTCTAAAGGTAAACGCTAACCCTAACATTAGATATATACAGAACTGTGCAAAAGTCTTAGGCACCCGGGGGGGTGTTCATACAAACTTTGTTATAGATTTCTATTTTATGGCTTCTACATTATCGAGTCAAAACATTACAAAAACATTTTCCAGTTCCAAACGTTTGGTTTTTCCAGCACAAAATTAAATGTTACAGGAAAAAAAAAAGTTTGTACTATGTCTGAGCAGCATATTCCATCCATAAGAGAGCACTTTTCAGATTAAAAAAGAAAACATAATGAAGGCTACTGCAAAAGTTTTGGTGTAAAATGAAGAAGTGAGTGTGACAGTCAAAGTGTCCAGAAGAACTGTGGCTGGTTCTGTAAGATGTTCAGTAAAACCTACAGCTCATTTCCGCATAAAACTGACCTCACTGGATCTCAGGCTACCATTTTTTTTTTTTAAAGCAAAGGGTCGTCTCACACCAAATATTGACTTTGTTATATAGATTTATTATAGCTTACTGCTTCCTGTTTATAGTATTTTTTAAATGTTGAATCATTTAATTTCATTATTTTTTAAGCCAGGCGGCACGGTGGTGTAGTGGTTAGCGCTGCCACCTCACAGCAAGAAGGTCCGGGTTCGAGCCCCGTGGCCGGCGAGGGCCTTTCTGTGCGGAGTTTGCATGTTGTCCGTGTGGGTTTCCTCCGGGTGCTCCGGTTTCCCCCACAGTCCAAAGACATGCAGGTTAGGTTAACTGGTGACTCTAAATTGAGCGTAGGTGTGAATGTGAGTGTGAATGGTTGTCTGTGTCTATGTGTCAGCCCTGTGATGACCTGGCGACTTGTCCAGGGTGTACCCCGCCTTTCGCCCGTAGTCAGCTGGGATAGGCTCCAGCTTGCCTGCGACCCTGTAGAACAGGATAAAGTGGCTACAGATAATGAGATGAGATTTTTTTAAGCCATTTTTGGTCGACAGCATTTCTTTACATGTGCCTAAGACTTTTGCACAGGATTGTATATAGATATTTAACATCAGTTAATTTATATAAAACGTTATATATTTGTATAATAAAGTGCAAATCTAATACTATAATATTAATGGTAATGCTAATTAGAAAGCAAGTAAATATGCTCATTTCTTGCACTTCTTTACATTAGCACTCAGACATGTTCAAATACTTTTAGCAGCAGACAAACAGTCAAAATGTCAGCAATGTGGATAATGTTCAAAATATACTGGTTTTTTTGTTTGTTTTTAACTGCACATTACTGCTGAAAAATGCAGCTGTGAGTTTTGCACAACTGCCACCGAGCAGCTCCCGACCACACAACTGTTAATATTATTACACCCTTTACACCCTCCCCTACGATGATTTATGCATTTTGGCTGAATAAATTGTTTATTTGGAATTTTCCAAACAATCTCTGTGGCACTACTGCTAAGAAGAAGAAGGCAGGAGACGACAAAGGCTTCATGATGTCGTCTGCATGCTTTGGTTCACGATTAACCAAACTGAATTGTGATTATGAGAACAAAGATCTTAAGCTGGACGTTTGGAAGCCACCAAAGCAATCAAAGGTTTTGGTTGGCTTGGGAATGTGTATGGAGCACGTGCCATCCTGGAGTGATGGATGGGGGAAGCCAAAGCGAACACACAGCACACCAGTCCACCAGCGGTGAGGGGGCCAGGGGCTTCATTAGAGGGAGCTGGAGGCTGACCCCAACTGGGGTTCTCGTGGCGCTGTGGGGGAAAGGAAGAGGAATGGGGGGGGGGGGGGGGCGGCAAAAGCAGAGTAAGCTGCAGAGGAAAGATTCTCCCCTGGCCTCCCCCTCCACCCGACCTCCCAGATCTCTGGACGGAGGAGCAGAAAAATCAACAGTGCTCCCCTTTGAAGCTGTCTCCTTCTCTGTTTCTCTTTCTCTACGCTCCCTTTTCCCGTGGACCTCATGAATCATGCATGCAACACATGCCCTCCAATACACACACACACACACACACCCTTCATATTTTGCTTTCTCCCCTTTTTTCGACAGCCTGCCTTTCAGACAAGGCATGAAATAGGCAACAAAGGATGGGCGCCCATTTGTGTCATGGCTTCTGAGGGCAGCCCATTATCAGCCATGTTTGACAAATTACTTAACAATGCTCTGCTGCTGATTTCACACACACACACACACACACACACACACACACACACACACACACACACACACACACACGTTTCCAACATTCCAGAATCTTATTAATAAGATACTAATAACGAATGAAAAAGTGAGTACGCTTGAGATGAGGAAGAACATCAAATTGTTCTTCACAGCGCAATCCATTTGGGATAACTAATGCCAGTTTTTCTCTGAACAGATCATCTCAACAACAAATGCAACAATGGGATTATCCGTGTCCTGGCCAAGTGTGCATGTGTGTTGCATTCACATAACTCTACACGTGAAAGTAGGTTGTCGTGTACTGATTTCATGTACGAGTCGTATAAAATTACTTAATGAGATTATCAATGATGGCGTAGCTCACTCTGGTCCCATGAAAAATTAAATCTGGGTAGAAGTTATATGCACCCTAGGTACCCCTACCTTCATGCCAGAAAGAATCAAAATCAGTGAAGCAGTAAGGGAGAAGAAGCGATTTGTGTGGAAACTGCTCGTTAGGGATTGATTAATTACGTCATATCTTCATTATTAATTGCAATTATGCAAATTTGGCTAGAAGCTATATGCACTCCAGGCAGACCTACTTTCCTGCCAAAAAGAATAAAAATCGGTGAGGAACTGAGAGAGAAGAAGCAGTTTTCGTGAAATGTGGACGATGCTGGACGGACGACGCCAGACAACACATGATGGCATAAACTCATCACCTGTCGGCTAGATGAGATGAGATAATAATAATAATAATAATAATAATAATAATAATAATAATAATAATTCAAGTGATTGATTTTGAATCAACAATTAAGATGAGCATGACGCTTCCCAAACAAGCTGATAATATTTCACTTCAGTGGAAATAAGAGGTGTTAGAGTGCAAACTGTAATAGAATCTTAATAAAAGATAAAACACACACACACACGCACACACAATTGTGTATTTTCTTGGGCTGAATCTCTATACCAACATGAGATAACGTGACTAACTGTTCTAAAGAAATTGCGCTTTCATCAAATGTTGGGTAAATGAATCAAAAGTTTGAAAGAATCGTTGAAAGTTCCCTGGGAACCATGAGAGAAATTGTTTTTTTATTCTTTGACTTGACTTTGCCAACTCAGAGTAACAAAAGTAAGTCAGTAAGTAAGTCAGTAAGGAAGGCTCCTTTCTTCAGCTGCACACCAGAATAACAGAAAAGAGAAAGTTACTTGGCTCTAAAATATCTACTGGTGAAGAAAACCTGATATGTCCCAATGGCACACAAGGTAGATCAAAGTAAAGAAAAAAATTAAAAACTTATAAAGCCATATAAGAAGACAAGTCATTGGTATGGGCAGAAGTTGAGGAAAAAGGCACAGGCCAATTTAGCTGAACCTGAGCAGCTGTTCGACTCTGTGGTGGTGTTGGAGCTCTGACTGGTTCAGGAGCTATCTGTACAACAGAGAACAATATGGTTAGTTTTTTTTTTTTTTTCTTTTTTATCAGACATCTAATTTTTGGGTTTGTTTACCTGACATGTTTCGACGCACAACTTCCGTCTTCCTCAGAGTGTCACCGGATGTTAATTGGTGACGCATCTTTTATCAGCTGCTGTTTCTGAAGGCGTGGCCTTCCTGTCTGGTTTGACAGGTCGGTCACGCCTTATACTGTCTGTTCGTCCCCTGCAAGATGTCACTCCAGGTATGGGAGAGCATGTATGCTCCCTCATCCCGGTTGATGGTCCTCGGGCTTCGCTTACGGATCTCTATGGCCTCCCTGATCCAGCGCTGATGTTTGTTATCTTCTGTGCGGATGACTCTGGCATTCCCCCAGTCCATAATGTGATTTTCCCTTTTACAGTGATCTGTTATAGCTGACTTATAATTTTCCTGTTGTGCCTTTTCTTTTATTGTTCGGGTTTGTCTTGTAGCTGTCTCCTTTTCGCACTCTTTCTTATGTTCATGTTTTCTTGTGTTGAAACTCCTTCCTGTCTCCCCTGTCTGTCGCTCCTGTCCTTCCTGTCTTCCTGTATAAGGCGTGACCGACCTGTCAAACCAGACAGGAAGGCCACGCCTTCAGAAACAGCAGCTGATAAAAGATGCGTCACCAATTAACATCCGGTGACACTCTGAGGAAGACGGAAGTTGTGCGTCGAAACATGTCAGGTAAACAAACCCAAAAATTAGATGTCTGATAAAAAAGAGAAAAAAAAAAACTAACTATATTTAATATAAGACATAATGAACGTAATCGAAAGAGAGAACAATATGTGTATGTAAATGACCATAACTCTTCTTGCAAGCCTATAACCTGTGGGGTCCCCCAGGGGTCTATTTTGGGGCCACTCTTATTTATTCTTTATATAAACAATTTTGTTAATTCCTCCACAATCTTTCATAAAATCATATTTGCTGATGACACTAATTTATTTGCATCACACAAAAACCTAGAAATATTACAAGATTCTGTTAACTCTGAACTAATTAAAGTAGACGCATGGTTCAAATGCAACAAACTCTCCCTAAATATCAGTAAAACCAATTTTATGTTATTTACCTTAAATAAACAGTTTAAAACTGTAGAGCACTGTCAAATTGCCATAAGTGGGGAAGTAATAAAAAGAGTGGATGCCACAAAATTTCTGGGGGTCCTCATAGATGACTCACTCAACTTTAAATGTCATATTGATCACCTTGTATCCAAATTATCTAAATATGTTGGTTTATTTTACAGAGTCAGACATCTTCTTCCTCAGTCGGCTCTTTTTACTTTATATAAAACTTTATTTGAACCTCATCTCAACTACTGCAATGTTATATGGGGCAACACCTTCTCTAGCCATCTCAAAAAACTTCAATCCTTACAAAAGAAAGTCATTAGGGCCCTGTCTTGGTCTGAGTTAAACTCTCCATCTCTCCCTCTCTTCCACCACTTTAAGTTATTAGGACTAACTGAACTAAACAAATTTCATAATGCTTGTCTCATGTTTCAAGTTGTTAACAAAAGAAACCTCAAATTATGCAGTCTCATCCCCATCTCTAGCCCCCAGCATTCCCATCACACGCGACACAAAACACTCATTCTAGGCAAATATCGCAGGTGTGTACGCACCAGTATGAGTGTTGCTTATAGGGGGCCACAGATTTGGAACAAAATTGATGAAGCTTTGAAGGTGATGCCATCTATCTCCAACTTCAAAAAACATCTTCTTAGTCATCTATTACAAACCTATAGCTAAAATTTCCTCTTCCATGGTTAGCTGGGTTGAGTGTCTGTGTGTGTGTATGTGAATGTGTATCTGTGTGCCTGTGTGTGTATGTTGTGGGTGGGTGTGGGTGTGGTTGTGGGTGTATGTGGATGGTTTTGTATTTCATAATTGTGCCAAATGTGTTATGGACCTAGGTATGTCGTATGGTGATGAGTAAATGCAGGTTGTCATAACTGTTTTGCATATTGTATGCCTGACTATTTTTCTTTGCTGTAATACCTATTGCTTACTGTACCATGGGCCCCAGATTATAAGCTTATTCTTAGCTTCACTTGGGGACCCTTTTCTCCATGCTGTTAAATTTTTTCATTACATGCAATTGAAAGTTAAATAATGGTGTGTGTGAAATAAAATAAATCTGAAATCTGAAATATACAGCGAGGGGAAATAAAGTCTTCGGACACTTTTATTTTTGTTATTTAACACACTTTCAGCGCACTTTTGAATTTGTATTAGAACAAAGTTGAACTAAAAAGTGTGCATGTATGAACAAAGTTATGCCTAAAAAAAAAGTAATAGATTAAATAAATCAAGTTCTATTATGTTGTCTCTGAGAACTTTAGGAATCTCCTTCACCTTCACCATGATGTGAAGTGTGACAGCTTCCCAACCAACAACATTATTAAACAATACTGAAGTGGAAAATGCTACAGACCCATAGCAAAAGACCTTCAATATCCCTCTAAGTACAACTGATTTAATAACATGCAAGTGTAAAGGTCATGGAAATCACAGCTAATCATTCTTGGACAGGTGAACCAGAAGATTTCACGACACACTTCCAGATTAAATGATAAGGAAAGTAAGAGAGAAGACAGCAGTCAATTGAAAAGAGTTGCAGGATGACCTGAAAGCAGCAGAAACAGCAGTTACCCAGAGAACAATAAGCAAATTAAAAGGCATCTGGAGACTGCAGACCTCTGGCAAGAACAAAATTCGACTCTTCTATAGTCTTCAGGTCTGTAACCACAACCACTTTATATATCTCATCTCATTATCTCTAGCCGCTTTATCCTTCTACAGGGTCGCAGGCAAGCTGGAGCCTATCCCAGCTGACTACAGGCTAAAGGCAGGGTAGACCCTGGACAAGTCGCCAGGTCATCACAGGGCTGACACATAGACAACCATTCACACTCACATTCACACCTACGGTCAATTTAGAGTCACCAGTTAACCTAACCTGCATGTCTTTGGACTGTGGGGGAAACCGGAGCACCCGGAGGAAACCCACGCGGACACGGGGAGAACATGCAAACTCCACACAGAAAGGCCCTCGCCGGCCCCGGGGCTCGAACCCAGGACCTTCTTGCTGTGAGGCGACAGCGCTAACCACTACACCACCGTGCCGCCCCACTTTATATATGTTTGTATATATTTCAAAAACTATAAGAATTATGTGCCTATACGTGTATCCCTGAGGATTACTGATACCTGTGAATGTGGATTGTGATATGGAGTAATTGTATTTCTACATTGGCTATGTTTTGTCACTATTGAACTTTACTGCCATCTACTTGGATTTTAAAAAGCCATGGTCTAATGGTGAAGCAGTTTTAGGACTAAAAGGTTGCAGGTTTGATTCCCTGGACCAGCAGGAATGGCTGAAGTGCCCTTAAGCAAGGCATCTAACCCTTAACTGCTCCCCAGGCTGCTCTGGGTGTGTTGTACGTTGCTCTGGAAAAAAATGTAATTAATGTAATGTAAAAGTTGTATGACATTGTTGAGTGCAGACTTCCACCAACTGAATTCATGGTGCCGCCGTCCCTGTATCTTGGATCTGCTCCAAAATATATTGGGCTCTTCCTTGGACCATGCTACACCTTTCCAGCAAGTTACATGGAAATCAGGTCTACAGTCCTGCTTACAGACAGACAAACAAACCAACCGCACTAAAAATATAACCTCTTTGGCAGACGTAATAAACTGTAACGTAATCACCATTCTTACGCCTCACACAAAACCCACGTGCTAAAACTAAGCAGAGAGATGTGTGTCTAAATTCTGGATATGTGCATTTAGACAAAAACTGTTGTGAGACAAAAAACAAAAACAGAACTCTGGTAAAAGTTCAGCTCATCATGTCTGGAGAAAGAAGGGTTGTGTGCATGTTACCAAGAACACCAAGAACTTAGTGAAGTATTCAAAGTGGGAGCATCATGATATAGGGCTGCTTCTCTGAAAATGGTGCTTAAGGAAAAAAGAAAAAAAATTAATTTTCCAAATAGACCTGTCCTTAGATTTAGCATGGGATAGCATTAGTAATGGAACTTTACAATACCACTTTCATTCCTGTGGCTCCACAAGAAAGTATAATTTAAAAAACAAAATAAAAACAGATCATGTCCCCTAAGGCTTTCCTCCTGAGTGGCTGAACTGAGTCACCATCTGTTTCTCGAACTTTTTCTTCAGGAGACACACTTGTCTGGGTTCTGGCTTGGCCTTGTATGAAAGGACAGAACATGGTAGAAGAATGAAAGAATCCCAGTGCACAGCATGAGAGGCCAAAAAAAAAATCTCTGCCTACAATGATGAAGACTCCAAGCATGTAGAGTTTGATCCACCTTCCAAGACATGGGCAGGACTTAAGAATCAAAAGTGATGACCAGCTTGTTCCAGGCTAATTATAAACTCAGCCACGGCTGTCAGCTCCACCTCTGGGGAGCCAACCCAAGATCTTCTGATATGTGAGAGATGAACACCATCTGTCTCAAACCTGCTCTTCAGAGATGTGTGTGTGTGTGTGTGTGTGTGTGTGTGTGTGTGTCCTGCTTTAGGTCTCAGGGAAGACTGGGCTGTCCAGTGCTGTGAGAACTTTTCAACTCCAGCCAGATCAGAGGACCACCCCACTTGGCACCTTGTTTACAAGAAGCGGCAAAAACGTCCCTGGCCAAGGGAAATTTTCAAACCTTTTAAAAAAACCTCTTGATTGATGTGCTCTTATTCCACGCTTCTGATCAGTGATTATCTCGGATGAATAATTCAAGGCACTAAAAAGTTAATAAAGAATATTGAGAAGCACATCATTTAGGTAGAACGCAAGAGATGGGTAAAGGGATGAAGGATGGAGCGGGTTGAGAAAGGTGAGTCCAGTGATGGACAGAGAGGAAGAGGAGGATGAATAAGGGGAGGAATAGAGGTGTGGCAGCATGGACCAAGGGAATCAGGCCTCTAATTGGTACTTAAACACTTGCGGCATGCTGAACTGTTGCTATCATAAGAAATTGATGAATTAACACAGAGAGAGAGAGAGAGAGTGGGAGAGGCTTCTAAATCTTTTAACAGGATAACTTACTTGGGCAAAACAGCTGTTTATGCATTATTTGTGCTGAGAGCCATTTACCACCATTTAGGAAGGAAGCAAGGCCCGAGTCTGAGGAGACACCCACAGGGACTGGTGCCTGGGAGGACAGAGCGAGAGGATCGGTTACAGAAAAAAATAAAAGATGAAAAATTCATCCACTGGTAGTTCCTTTAAAGACTTAAAGACCAGGCCTGTCAGTCTGTGGCTCACAACTTATTGACAAACAGCAGATGAGGGCAGGAGAAGAAGGACGCCAGGGAAAGAGCTACATGATTTCTGAGAAGGACAAAACACCTCCTCACAAACTTGTTATATGCAATAATAGATATTTGACAGTGTTGTAGGCGAGTCACTAAACCTCAAGTCCGAGTCCAGTCTCAAGTCCCCAGTGTTCAAGTCTGAGTCATTAAAGAAAATTTTGAGCCAAGTCCAAGAACAAGACTCCAACGGCACCATGTGACGGTGCCTGTTGCTGCCTTTATGTGAAACTGTCTCTGCTACTGTGTTGGACTAACATTACTGCTCGACTGCCCCAATTTATTTAATAGGCTACAGATAAAAAGCTAGTTCATCACTCAGCAAGCCCCGCCCACTATCAACAGGGCAAATAACAACATGAGAGAGGGTTAGCACTAGCTAGTTCATCGGTCAGCAAGCAAGCCCTGATATCAACAGGGCAATGAACATAGCGTATCACTTCCTTCTCTGGGTGTGGTCTTGCCAAATGACGGCTGAAGTTCAAGGTTGTCCCCATCATCTTCTCGATAGTTCTTCTACATATAGAACACACAGCAGTGCGTTTTTTCCCACTGCACGAGAAGTCTGTAAAAGCAAAGCAGACAATCCTAGCGGCGTTCTCTCCAGGCATTTTAGCGCCGTTAACGTTAGTTTGTTCCTGAACATGACGTATGAACAGGTGAATGTGCATTCTCTTGCACAAAATTAGTATAAACATTAATGTAGATATAAATATCTTGTGCCAAATTATTATGGCATGTTACAAAAAATAAAGAAAAAAATCCGAGTCCTTGTCTCCAGTTTATGAGTCTAAATGCAGTTAGTGTACGAGTCTGAGTCCTAGTCATCAGTGCTCAAGTCCAAATCAAGTCACGAGTCCTTAAAATTAGGGCACAAGTCAGACTCGAGTATTACAAGCCTGATATTTGATCAACAAAAAGTGTGATTGCTATCACAAGTAGGGCATACACCTTGTCTATTAGAGAGGGTTTCTCTTTTGGAAAAGCTTATGGGTGGCTAGAACCATTAATAATTTTAAGAAAACTTGAGGAACTTGTTTTTCCTGATAAAGGCCTGTAAACACTGGATACAACATGAAATTTCGACACGAAAATATGAAAAATTCCTGCATGAAATTTTCACACACAGTATGCACGAGGGGCGGCACGGTGGTGTAGTGGTTAGCACTGTCGCCTCACAGCAAGAAGGTCCGGGTTCGAGCCCCGTGGCCGGCGAGGGCCTTTCTGTGTGGAGTTTGCATGTTCTCCCCGTGTCCACGTGGGTTTCCTCCGGGTGCTCCGGTTTCCCCCACAGTCCAAAGACATGCAGGTTAGGTTAACTGGTGACTCTAAATTGACCGTAGGTGTGAATGTGAGTGTGAATGGTTATTTGTGTCTATGTGCCAGCCCTGTGATGACCTGGCGACTTGTCCAGGGTGTACCCCACCTTTCGCCCGTAGTCAGCTGGGATAGGCTCCAGCTTGCCTGCGACCCTGTAGAACAGGATAAAGCGGCTAGGAGATAATGAGATGAGATGAGATGAGATGAGATGAGATGAGATGAGATGAGATGAGAATGTACGAGGATACTTCAAAAAGTTCTCGGCCTCACCCAGAAAATGTCACAGTAGAAAGATGGTTCTTGCGTTATTTTTCAGTAGAGTCTCCTTTTACTTCAATGTACTTGGTCCACCGATGTTCAAGCTTCACTATCCCTTCACAAAAGGAGGTCACATCTTGAGCCTCCAGATTCTCCTCACCAACATGGATGGCTTCAGTATCACTCTGAAAATGGCAATCACGCAAGTGGGATTTCAGTTTGGGAAACAGATAGAAGTCAGATGGTGCCAGGTCAGGTGAGTAAGGTGCATGGGGCAACAGTTCAAAGCCACATTTGGCTGCTTCTGCCCCTGCCACCTGTACTGTGTGGATGGGCGCATTGTCCTGGAGCAACATCACACCAACTCGAACCTTTCCTTCCTCTCCTTTTTTCTTTGGTTTCTTCTTTCATTTGAGTTTTTATGGACAGTGATATAAGGCTTTATAGTATACAGTTATTCCTCAAAATGGGAGTTATGCCCCTTGTTTCTGGGCAAGGTCAAGAACTTTTTGAAGTACCCTCATACTCCAAGTCCGATGTGAATTGTTTAAGATTTCCTGCTGTAACTGTCAGCAGTGTCCCGAGTGAACGTAGTAGTGACAAAAACAATAATTACAGACATGATCTCAAGAAAGAGAAAGTTTTGGTAAACCCGCTGTTGGAACAGAGATGACAACAGGCAGAGATTGATAACCTCGTTCAACAGTTGAAGCTGAGAGATGGGATGCTGGCCAATAAGAAAGAAAGTAACGCTCAGTGTTGTTAGTTCACAGGTGAAATAAAGCTGCTCAGCTCCACAACGTGAGGGACGCCAGTGTATAGCAGAGACTTGCTGCTACATTCAAGGCCATTTTGTTGCATGTTACCTACAGTTCCACACAACGTTATTGGTTGATAACATTTATTCACTGTGTGACAGCTCAGAAAAATCGACCTGGTTACAAAAAACAAAATGTCGCTTGTGTGAAAGTACTCATGACACACACACACACACACACACACACACACACACACACACATTTTATATATATACACACACAGTGCAATGCAATAATGAGTACACCCCCCCTGAAAAACGACATTTTTCACAGTATTAAAATGAACACAAACAATATGTCCCAAACAGTTCCTTGATGATGTTTATTGCACTATGTTCTTACATTATAACTCAAGCAGAAAGGTGAAAAGATGTCTTAAATTACATATTTTTCTGTTTCCATGAAAGTGGGGTGGAGCAAAAGTGAGTACACCCCACAACAAACTCAATTACATCCAGTACATTTAGTACTTTGTATGGCCTCCATTATTTGCAATGACAGCCCCAAGTCTCCTTGGCATGGAGTGCACAAGTTGACAACATTTGGCTACATCAATCTTTTTCCATTCTTCAAGGATGACATCTTTCAGAGCCTGGATGTTGGATGGAGAGTGATGCTCAACCTGCCTCTTCAGTATTCCCCAAAGATGCTCTATAGGGTTCAGATCAGGTGACATACTTGGCCATGGAATCACTCTCACCCTGTTCCTCTTCAGAAAGTCAGCAGTGGCCTTAGATGTGTGTTTTGGGTCATTGTCATGTTGAAAAATGGCACGACGACCAACGGCCCGAAGTGATGGAAGCATCTTAGCTTTCAGTATAGAGCAGTATATTTGAGAATTCATGATGCCATCAATGAAATGCAGTTCTCCAACACCCGCAGCACTCATGCAACCCCACATAAGAACACTACCCCCTCCATGTTTCACTGTGGGCACCATGCATTTTTCCTTGTACTCCTCACCCTTGCGACGCCAGACTGTTTTGAAGCCATCAGTTCCAAAAAGATTGATTTTGGTCTCATCACTCCAGAGTATAGAGTCCCAGTAGCCTTCATCCTTTTCAGCATGTGCCCTGGCGAACTCTAGACGGGCTTTTTTGTGACTGGGCTTTAGGAGAGGCTTCCTTCGGGGACGACACCCATGCATGCCATTCCGCTGCACTGTACGGCATATTGTGTCACGTGACACATTCACTCCAATTTCAGTCTCTACTTCCTTAGATACCTGTTGTGCACTTGCATGCCGATTTTCCTCAACTTTTCTCATTACAAGCCGCTCCTGCCTGGGTGTTAATTTTCTTGGCCGGCCTGTACGTCTCTGTACTTTGGCTGCAGTTCCATCTGTCTTGAATTTTTGGATCACTATTGCAACCGTGTTCTTACTGATAAGTAAGGCTTTACTGATCTTCTTGTAGCCCTCACCTCTCTTGTGTAAAGCAATAATCCGCTTTCTCAGATCCAGAGACATTTCCTGGCCATGAGGTGCCATTGCTGACAGCAGGAAATGGGAAAGGGTGGTTTGCTTTAGGTAACAGCCTTTTGTAGCCAACTGCCTAATTAACACCTGTGTAATGACTAATTAGACTCACCTGTGGTTAATTGTTTGTTCAGGTCCACATTGGTAGCCTAAAAAGTTGCTTTACTCAGAGCCCTTCAGTGGGGTGTACTCATTTCTGCACCACACAAATTTCACTAAAACTGAAATAAAAATCATTTAAGTTATATTATTAGCCTTTGTTTTGAGTTCAAAAGCTCAACAGAACCTGTGTTTAACTTAGTCTGGGAACATTTTGGAAATATATCTTTGTGTTCCTTGTCATATTGTGTGAAATGTTACTTTTCAAAGAGGGTGTACTCATTATTGCATTGCACTATATATATATATATATATATATATATATATATATATATATATATATATATATATACACACACATACATACACACACATACATACACACACACATACATATATATGTGTGTGTGTGTGTGTGTGTGTGTGTGTGTGTGTGTGTGTGTGTGTGTTTTTGTGTCAGTGGATGAATTAATCTTAAAAAAAAATCCCCAGTGTGGAAAGGCCTTAAGAGTGGAGCATGAGGCATACTGTACGTGTGCTAGCCCTGGTCAAATTTTGACACTATCTACTCCATAAAGTTTTCCTGTAATGAAATATATTTCCTTTTTGCATTTCTCTCAGCCATTAGTAAAGTTCTAGCAGTTTAGCATGTGGCTACATCCAAAAATAGTGTTGTAGTCAAGACCACCAAAACCAAGACCAAGTCATGACCAAGACCAGAGTGTATCAAGACCAATACTTTGAAGGGTTGAGATCAAGTCAAGACCAAAACCAAAGTGTATTGAGACCAAGACAAGACCAAGACTTTGAGGAGCTGAGACTGAGTCAAGACCAAAACCAGAGTGTATCAAGACCAAGACAAGACCAAGACTTTGAGGGGTTGAGATCAAGTCAAGACCAAAGCCAAAGTGTATCGAGACCGAGAAAAACTAAGACTTTGAGGGGTTGAGACCGCATCAAGACCAGGACCAGACCAGTGTGTGTGAAGGGGAGCGGGGGAGGGGTGACAGCCGTTAACAATAATGAAAATTGTGAATTAGCAATGAGCCATGTTATTGGTCACATTTGAAGCAGGAAGTTTGACATACAATCACAGTAACGATGTTACCAAATAAATCAGACCATGCACAGGCAGTTTAGTGAAATCCCCACAGTTGTGGTCTGGACTGGTCTTGAAATAAAATCCCATGTCCTCTAGGCCCGAGACTGAGACAAGACTGAGAACAAATGCAGTCGATTCCAAGACGAGATTGAGACCTTCAAAAAGTGGTCTCGGGACTGGTCTCGAGTTCTACAGCACTACCTGAAAGTGAAAACAAGAAAGAAAAAAATTATCTTTCAAGATTTCGTTCCAATTCCGCTGAAGGACATTTATAACCTAATCGACTTTAAAATAAAAAATTTTAAAAAATAATGCCCCAATGGGAAATGACTGCTCACTCTAATTTTCAGCTTCATTCACACCAACTTCTGTCTCATCACCTGAGGTAAGTCACTCATCTCATGGTGTTTAAACACAAGTCTCGTCATAGTCTCTTCACTCCACTGATCACTGTTCACGCTAACGTTGGTTCTGTTTCTGGTCTGAGAACTAAATTTCTTGCTATCAATTTTTTGTATTATGTCAGTTCACTGTTTTAAAACCTTGTCATGGTGACATCCATGGTTTTGATGATGGTGTAACAGCACAGGAGCACTATAAAAAATTTACAAACAAATTGATTAGCCGTATATCCATTCCACTATGGGTGTAGTTATGGAAAAACTTCATCAAGATACATTCGTTGCGACGGAAAAGTGCCACACACACTTCTCCAGTATGGCATTTTCTTCTGTGTTTTTTCACCATTTTTCTCCCCTGCAAATTCCCACCCACAAGCCGGCTCTCCCTGATCCCAGACACCAAACAATAACCAACGGAGGAGGATGAAAGCTAACACATCTTTCCTCTGGGACACATGAAGCCAAGAAAAGCATTTTTCAAACTGCTGCATCACAAGGTTAGCATAACACACTCGGAGGAAAATACTATCTACCCTCTTCTGCATACACAAGCTCACAGACTGCCATGATTGGCTCGTGGAGGATTGTGGAATCATTGGGAATTTAAGTCATGATGTCATAACGCTAGGGCAAGTGTTTTAGTGTCTTATAATGCGATGTTATTTTGGCGAGGTCAGGAAGTATCATAAACTAATATATTTCTTTGGCATGCATGTTCTTGAAATATTACGGCCAAAACCATTTTTTTCCTCATTACTTTTGACTGTTTTCCAGAATTCCACTGTGGTGAAATCCGAAGTGTTTTTTGCAAACTGCCACACATATATTAAAAAAAGTCACCCCATACCTGTATGCATACTAGTCTGAATGATTTAAGGAGAATGCAGAAGAGGAACTGACAAATGCATTGTTGTGGTAAATGAAATAGTGAGAGGGTCTGTCACCTGCTTCTCCTTCATGTAGCTGCAGCAGTCGACTCCCACAGTGCCTCAGGGCCACAGACAGCTTCATTTCAGCAGCTGCTGATGCTAATCGGGCCTGAAAGATGAAAGTTTGCCCTCTGTTTGTTCTCTAACATAGCATTTTGTCTGTCAAATGCCTGCGGGTGACCCAACCATGGGTGAGACAGCTACACACTGGAGTCAGGCACTTGTCTTCTTGTAACCGTTAATATAACACATCATTCCTGATGAGGGAAACCTATTATAATGTACGTGTAGGAATGGAAAAAGTACTGGTGTCAAAATGTTCCTCAAGTAAAAGCAGAAGAGAAATTGTAATTCACTGAAAGATAAAAAACGGTAGACTTAAACTCTACACTCAAGTAGTTAAGAAATATTTTTAACTCATGAAGAGACCTAAATAAAAGTTTACTGTACCCGATCCTGCATGACAAGCTGTTTGCTAAGCAGTCAGTCAGAAAGAAAATTTTATGCTAACTGAGACAAATCCAAAAATTTGTCTCACTGGTTAGTTTAATAATCCTTTTGGAATTAAATGCTAAGGCATGTTATTAACAAAAACAGCACAACTAGAAGGA
This sequence comes from Neoarius graeffei, assembly GCF_027579695.1. NCBI lineage: Eukaryota > Metazoa > Chordata > Actinopteri > Siluriformes > Ariidae > Neoarius > Neoarius graeffei. Next base: position 77,781,391 of record NC_083580.1, read on the forward strand.
CACTCAAAGAGTGCAGGCATCCATCCATCCATTATCTCTAGCCGCTTTATCCTGTACAGGGTCGCAGGCAAGCTGGAGCCTATCCCAGCTGACTATGGGCGAGAGGCAGGGTACACCCTGGACAAGTCACCAGATCATTATAGTGCAGACCTCCATCCAAGGACAATAGTCAACTCTTCAGTGATGTGGAAATCTTCCACTGCAGACACTTTATATGTCAGGATATAGTTCCAAAACTGCGAGCTGGCCTAGTGTCCACCCCTCAACTGGGAGATCGTGAGTTCTACTCGCGGTCGGGTCATACCAAAGACCATCATAAAAATGGTACCTAATGCCATCTGGTAAGGCACGCTGCAATACAGATGCGAGTGAGGAAGTCAAACTCTCATGATTGCCAGGGGACACGCCCCCCACTGTAACCCAGCTGTATAGGCGAGAGGCCGAGGACTATGGAAACGGAGATTGGCGCCGCACCCATGCGCCTCAAAGAGCTGGTTAGTACTGGGACAGGATTCTGCCTGGGAAGACCAGATCCTGGCATGGAAGGGGCTTTGACTTTTTAATATTTCAAAAATGATTAGGGTGATGATACATGGGGCAACTTTTTGGGCAGTATTGCTGGGCAATTGTGCTTCGACACTTTCCATTGAGATTGGGAAACAATTTCTATTTGAACGATTTTGATCATTTTGGGCAACTTTTTAAGATCATCCAATCAGAGTGCTAGCAGCGAATCACATGACCACCTGAGAGCTCTGAAATTTTCAACAAAAATGGCGGCATCTCCAGCAGTGGAGAGAAGAAAAAGAGAGACGACTTATACAGTGGTGCTTAAAAGTTTGTGAACCCTTTAGAATTTTCAATATTTCTGCATAAATATGACCTAAAACATAATCAGATTTTCACACAAGTCCTAAAAGTAGATAAAGAGAACCCAGTTAAACAAATGAGGCAAAAATATTATACTTGGTCATTTATTTATTGAGGAAAATGATCCAATATTACATATCTGTGAGTGGCAAAAGTATGTGAACCTTTGCTTTCAGTATCTGGTGTGACCCCCTTGTGCAGCAATAACTGCAACTAAACATTTGTGGTAACTGTTGATCAGTCCTGCACACTGGCTTGGAGGAATTTTAGCCCATTCATCCATACAGAACAGCTTCAACTCTGGGATGTTGGTGGGTTTCCTCACATGAACTGCTCACTTCAGGTCCTTCCACAACATTTCCATTGGATTAAGGTCAGGACTTTGACTTGGCCATTCCAGAACATTAACTTTATTCTTCTTTAACCATTCTTTGGTAGAACGACTTGTGTGCTTAGGGTCGTTGTCTTGCTGCATGACCCACCTTCTCTTGAGATTCAGTTCATGGACAGATGTCCTGACATTTTCCTTTAGAATTCGCTGGGATAATTTAGAATTCATTGTTCCATCAATGATAGCAAGCCGTCCTGGCCCAGATGCAGTAAAACAGGCCCAACCCATGATACTACCACCACCATGTTTCACAGATGGGATAAGGTTCTTATACTGGAATGCAGTGTTTTCCTTTCTCCAAACATAACGCTTCTCATTTAAACCAAAAAGTTCTATTTTGGTCTCATCTGTCCACAAAACATTTTTCCAATAGCCTTCTGGCTTGTCCACATGATCTTTAGAAAACTGCAGATGAGCAGCCATGTTCTTTTTGGAGAGCAGTGGCTTTCTCCTTGCAACCCTGCCATGCACACCATTGTTGTTCAGTGTTCTCCTGATGGTGGACTCATGAACATTAACATTAGCCAATGTGAGAGAGGCCTTCAGTTGCTTAGAAGTTACCCTGGGGTCTTTTGTGACCTCACCGACTTTTACACGCCTTGCTCTTGGAGTGATCTTTGTTGGTCGACCACTCCTGGGGAGGGTAACAATGGTCTGGAATTTCCTCCATTTGTACACAATCTGTCTGACTGTGGATTGGTGGAGTCCAAACTCTTTAGAGATGGTTTTGCAACCTTTTCCAGCCTGATGAGCATCAACAATGCTTTTTCTGAGTTCCTCAGAAATCTACTTTGTTTGTGCCATGATACACTTCCACAAACATGTGTTGTGAAGATCAGACTTTGATAGATCCCTGTTCTTTAAATAAAACAGGGTGCCCACTCACACTTGATTGTCATCCCATTGATTGAAAACACCTGACTCTAATTTCACCTTCAAATTAACTGCTAATCCGAGAGGTTCACATACTTTTGCCACTCTCAGATATGTAATATTGGATCATTTTCCTCAATAAATAAATGACCAAGTATAATATTTTTGTCTCATTTGTTTAACTTGGTTCTCTTTATGTACTTTAAGGACTTGTGTGAAAATCTGATGATGTTTTAGGCCATATTTATGCAGAAATATAGAAAATTCTAAAGGGTTCACAAACTTTCAAGCACCACTGTATCTTATGTCAGTAAGTTCTTATGTTCTGTGTAAATCCAAAGTGGTGAATTTACCTCATCAAATACTGAGCCAACAGACATCTGTTTTTATGCTCAGGTTAGAATTAAGACATCGATTTATTTTTTTTTCAGCTAAGTGTAAACTGCCGTTAGCGCCGTAACCACCGCTCCATAGAGATTGAATGGGATTTAACTTACTAGCGGTGGGTTTTGCTAACATAGTTAGCTGAGTTACTGCTAGCCATGTAGGGATAACGTTAGCTCTCTTGCGTCATGTTAAAAGTGATGGGTAGCTCATGATTTTATTTTATTTTTTTGTGGGTTGTAATAGAGATTGTTGAACTTATTGTCTAATCTAATTCACATCCAGAGCACAATTACTTGTGGAACCCAAGAGTGAAACAGTACAAACTTTGGGATCTAAAAAAGATAGAAAGCCTTTCAGGAGCTCTGTCACACCCTTTTCCTCCTCAGCAGCATCTCCTGGTCCATGTCCTTTTGTCTTTTTTGCTGAGATGAGAATTAAACGATGATGTTTTTGTGATGTATGCGTCAGTTATTAGTTTTAGCATATATGATTGAAGCTAGTAGCATTTCAAAGAGATTTAAAAAGTGTTTATTATTAACAGAATAATGCGGTTATTTTGACTTATAAATGTTAAAATAATGGTTAATTATCTTTTGACTAGAAGATCTATTCAGTTTTGTTCCAGAAGTGATACTTACTTGAGTGAAATAAATAAAGGCTGAAGCCAAGACAAACGTGACAGCTGCAAATGTTTCAATGTCCATCGTTGCGGTGTCTGTCTCCCTGGCAACAGATTTGCTCTGATCTGATTGGTTGTTCTCAGTTGTCTGTTGATGATGATGATGATGATGATGATGATGATGATGCCCTTTATTGTCACTAGTCACATGTACCAGCAAAATTAGCCGTCAACCTGTCCGTACATATACAACATACAATTGACATAGGGTAGACAGGACAGGAAGACAGGGATAAAGATAAAAAGGAAACACAACATGAGGAGAGATAAGGAAAAAAAGGAACACCCCCCCACTATGCTCCTGTCAGGAGTACAGTGTGGGAACATTTAAAAAACCTTTGCATAAGCACACAACAACACAAGTACACTTTAAACACGGGACTTGAGGGGAGGAATTGGGGTAATTGCCCTAATTAGTTGCCCTGTGTCTCACCTGGTGGCCTGTTGCCGGCAAAATCACCCAAAAAGTTGTCCCGTGTATCATCACCTTTAGAATTATGTGCATCCTAGAGGATTAGTGGTACCCCTGAATGTAGATTGTGATAAGGAGTCATTGTATTTCTACACTGGTTATGTTTTGTCACTACTGAACTTACTTCCATCTACTGGATTTTAATATGTATGGCAAATGCCGCCTTGCAACAATAGTGAAAGATAAAATGAATTCGTGGATCCGCCCTGTGACTCAGATCCACTTCAAAATTTAATACGTTCTTCACTGGCCCATGCTACACCCTTCCACCAAGTTTCATGGCAATCGGGTCAGTATGGACAGACAGACAGACAGACAGACAGACAAACTGCACTGGGGTAAAAAAAAAAGCCTCATTGGTGGCAGTAACTACCTAATTAATTTAACAAGCTTGTTTAAAAAAAAAAAACTATGAAAATTAAATAAATTAATTTACAAAACTTAACTAGGTAACTCATTCAACTAGCTAATTTAAAGTTAACTTGATATACGTCATTAGATTTGAGGTTAATTTGAACAAATTTTCAGAAGCAAATGAGACGTCTCATGCCGTATGAATGGCTAACTTTAGCAAAAAAAAAAGGATTAAAAAAAAGGAAAAATCTCATTGTGTTTGAGATTTTAAAAAGGCCAAAATGAACATGTAATGAATAAAGGTTTGATTTTTTTTTTCTCTTGAAAATGTACTCGAGTCAGAGTACAAGTATTTAATTTCAATCCTACTTCATTAAAGCACAATCTGACAGACAGATCCATTCACTGCGAAGGAAAAAAACAGAATTTCTCTTTCAGTGTTTAAAAAAAATGCCATTATTAAGATTTCTCCTATTTCTCCCACTGGTTTGTCCCTGCAGTGAAAGCCCCAAAACCAAAGTGCCCAAGGGGTCTCATCACCCGAAACATCATCATTCAGGTCTTTGCTTTGCCCGGCAGGCCGAGCCATGATTAGCTGACAATTTATTCCCTGCCTGCGATTGAGAGGATCGCAGGGTGCCCAAATGGTAATGTGTTTAAAATGTCAGTGGAGAGGTAAGGATCTCATCAACCTTTGGTCACCCAGACGCTTTGAATATTCTTATTGCCGTCATGCATTAGTGATAAGCTTTTGAAAAGTAAGTCAAATTTAACCTTCACCGTACCTAGCCCACGTCATGAATATTAACCAGGCCTATTATGTGTACATGATCTGAAAGAATTTAACCTCACAGCGCCAGGATCCAGGACCAGCTTCTCAGACTGGGCAGAAGGGGAAAGAAGAGAGTGTTTATTGCATAAAAATGGTGTTTGCCCAGGTAAAGGAGGGAACGCCTGGCCAGATTAATGGGTTATCTACGAACAGTTCCCTGGAGATGGATGGGGATTTACGGGTCTATCAACAATCAAGAGAGAGATGTTTGCACAGGCATGGAGATGAAAACACACACAATTAGATGTACATGCCTACACACACACACACACACATTATTTCTGCCTGCTGATCATAAGGATTCATCATTAACATTTACACACACCGGCCACTTTAATAGGAACTTGTTGTTGATTCTAAGATCCCTGTTCTTGGCTGCAGGAGTGGAATCCAATGTGTTCTTCTGTTTTCTGTTGCATGCTGAGATGCTTTTCTGCTCACCACGGTTGTAAAGAGTGATTATGTGAGTTGCTATATCCTTCCTGGAAAAAAAAAAGCTCACCCAATCTGGCCATTTTGTGATCTCTGACCCTCTCTTATCAACAAGGCGTTTGTTTCCACCCACAGAACGGTCACTCACTCACTCGATGTTTTTTTGTTTTTCACTCAAACCAGCAGTCCATCTGGCTTAAACCAACACCCATGCCACAGTGAAAGAAAGAAAGTCACACTTCACTGTGAGATCACAATTTTTCCCATTCTGATGCTTGAACATCGTGAACATTAACTGAAGCTCTCGATTTGTATCTGTGTGATTGGATGCATCGTGCTGATGTTGTGAAGGGATCGGCTGATTAGAGAACTGCATCAAACAGAACAGCAGTTGGATGGATTGGTGTTCCTAATAAAGTTGCTGGTGAGTATTATTTTTATTTATTTATAGCTAGATCTACAGTATCTAACAGTGTAAGCAGCAAACCATGTAGTACAGCTGTGTTTTTGTTTCATTTTAATTTCCCTCAAATGTATGGCGATAGTTTTGTCAGGCCCAAGACCAGAGCTGGCCAAGATCGAGACCAAGACTTAAAGCTAGACGGCCTTTCGATTTCATAAAATCTGTGAAATTTTGTTCCCTGGGCGGCACGGTGGTGTAGTGGTTAGCGCTGTCGCCTCACAGCAAGAAGGTCCTGGGTTCGAGCCCCGGGGCCAGCGAGGGCCTTTCTGTGTGGAGTTTGCATGTTCTCCCCGTGTCCGCGTGGGTTTCCTCCGGGTGCTCCGGTTTCCCCCACAGTCCAAAGACATGCAGGTTAGGTTAACTGGTGACTCTAAATTGAGCGTAGGTGTGAATGTGAGTGTGAATGGTTGTCTGTGTCTGTGTGTCAGCCCTGTGATGACCTGGCGACTTGTCCAGGGTGTACCCCGCCTTTCGCCCGTAGTCAGCTGGGATAGGCTCCAGCTTGCCTGCGACCCTGTAGAAGGATAAAGCGGCTAGAGATAATGAGATGAGATGAGATTTTGTTCCCTCTGAAATGTGGTCATTGTGATATCTGTTTATTTCTGTAATATCTCACAAAATATCAGACCATTCTGTGGCTGCAAAGTTATTTAATTTGAGGGGATTAAAGCAAATAATGTGCATGAAATCACTCACTTTGCGCAGTCAAGCAGACAGAGGAAGTCCGTGTGCGCATGCGCAGGTTTACCTTCTTCTTCTTTTGGGTTTTACAGCAGCTGGCATCCACAGTGTTGCATTACTGCCATCTACAGGTTTCCCTTTGAGCGTGCACCAACAGTTCCATCATTCTGTCGCTAAACAAACAGCTGATCACACCGAGGTGCTCGCTGACCGCCGATATTTATTAGTTTGATATTTCCTGCATTTCCTTTCCTTCACAACATATTTTTTTTCTTGCTTTCCGTTACTGTAGTCGGTCTTTCACGTTTCATTCGCACACTCACGTCCTCCATTTTTCTCTCCTGTTTCAAATTTGTATCCCACAATGCCTTGCGTGAACGGGGAAAGCCCACCATGTCATGCATGGCGTTGTATCTTGAATTGGGTCATGGTGAAGCAGGAAACAATAGCAGAGAATTTAGGGCCACATGGTTCTAAAGTCATTAATTGTTCTATTTAAAAAACTAATAAAATTAGAAGTCTGTGATTCGAATTCAGTAGCTTTCAGTCACTAAACAAAAATAATTGAGTGTCGGGGAAAATTCTTTTTATGACCTACACTTGAAAAATCTGACAAGCTGAATCTTCTTGTTCTCTTCATTCAGGCATTGCATCAATCATCAGGCTGTTTTCTCAAAGAAGGAATAATTTCCTGTCAAACTTTGTGTATATGAAAAGAAATGCCAACACAAACATTATTTTTATAAAAGACGGTCAGTGAACATTAAGACCAATGCCTAAGACAAGTCAATACAAAAAAACAAACAAAAAAAAAATTGAGACTGGACTTGAGTCTTACAGCCAACCCCCCAAATTCAACAAATCTACGGTACGAAGCAATGATTTATTCGCAAATGAACCACAATTCCCACAGGCCTGCTCCGTTCCTTTTATTTGATAATGTTGAACAGCTTTGGCCTGTCATCATGAAAGCCACTCTGATCTTATCCTTAAGCTTTAAAAAGGCCTAGGCTTATTGCATTCTGTTTATTGATTTAAGGAAGACTGGGAATCATGGCCTCATTAGCAACAGATGAAGCCATAATCTGCTGCACCAGTGGCGACCTTTTTGTAATTTTCGAGGAAAAATATAGACTGAACTAATTATGAACTCCATAAATGTCTCAAATGTTATTGTACATGCCAGAACACACAAGTGTAATTTCGTCAAAAAAACAACAACAAAAAAAACCCCACAGAGTTACGGTGTAAGATGTGTGATGGATGCCTGCTCCTCTTGCAGCTCCGCGAGCCGAATCTGAATTGAGATTATCTATCAATCTGTCTGCCTGTCAATTGGCTTTCCTCTTGACGCTGCCTGTTTTTTCCTCTGGTGTTTTATTTAGCTGCACTTCATCTGACATGGGAATTTCTTCCTCTCTTTCCCTCCCCTCCTCGGTGCACACTTCGAGCTGCCGCTATCGATTTGGCGAGGGGGCGCACTCACAATTCAGCAAGCTGGGCCTTGTTTCAGGCTTGCATCTTTCCAAGGGAGGATTGATCCTCCCTCTCTTTCTCTCTCTTTCTCATACCGCTTTCTCACTCTTCAAAGAACTTTATTGAATAAAACAAACAGAGAAAGGAAGACTTGAGAAAGAGGTGAGTAAAGGAAAGAAAAAGAGGAGGAGCGTCACGAGGCCCGGCATTCTGCCTTTGCCGCTGGGTCGAACTGAGAAATACAGGCTAGGAATATTGGATAAGGAATCAAAGAATTCCACACGCCTGCTGGGTTATAGCAGCAGGAGATTCAAGAATTTGGCACTTTGATGGTGTGATTCCAGTCAACGGAACTCCATGAGGGTCACCAAACCTGAAGAACCGGACTCGATGCAAATTACGTCAATTTGTTGCCAAGTCGCAGCCCAGGGCTAGGTTTGTTATCAAGAACCGTCTCACTTCCTTCTCTTTCCCTGCTCGTTACTCACTTCTCCCGAGCAGCACAAAAGAATCAGGATCAAATAGCGAGCCACGGACAGGAAGCCACGTCATATCCGTTTAGTGCTTCGTGCACATTTAGCGCTGTGGCACAGACGGAGGAAAAGTTGGGCGACTCGGAAGCACCAGCACACGGGGATGGATTTGTAAAGTTAAAGCACAGCCATTAATAAACAGTGCAAACAAAGCACTAATTAACACACAGACAAACTCCCATGAGCTCTTCTTCATTAATAAGGCAGCATATGCATCACGAGCTCACCATAAACATCAATTACATCTGTTCCTACATCTGTTCGCTCTTTTGGCTGGAAAAAAAACATTACTGGGGTCAGATAGAGAGCTTGTTTTAGTCCCTTTATTTCATCCTCTGGTTGAAATCTTTTAACTGAAGACTTGTAAATAAAAAGAAAAATTTATATTTATATTATATATATAACAATAAATATATTAAACCATATTTTTCCTTCTCTGCAGATATTCTAACTGAGATTCATTAAGCCACAAACAATGAAATTGTTCTAAATAAATCACCTCATCTTTGCATGCATGTGTGTGTGTTTTAGTAATTTGATGTTCCAGTATGGGAGATTGTTGGCTTTAATACAAATCATGTTTGAATCGTTACTTTAAGACCTTAAGCCCTCCCCTGGCGTCAGGAGGATTCGGATAATGAGGCCTGCTGGGATTTCAATCATTTCTATATCGGTTGAAAAATAAGGGAGCAAAAAAGAAAAAAAAATGCAATAGATGGGAAGAAAATCAGCTCTTCTTCACACCCCCTTAACTAATTTTCAAGATTAATAATAAACAGAAACTCCCTTTTTTTTAAACTCCCGGATTTATGTGTTTCTTTACATTCATTGGCCTTGAACTCCCCCAGTACCTCTACGCTTTAACTCCCCAAACAATTTCTCACAAGCTTCCTCCTTCATCAGGAAATAAATAAATCCCTCAGATATAGCCTTTTAGACACCTCTTTATTACATTTTTCCCCCATGCTCTTTCTCCAAGGTTTTTGCATTTTGCTTGTAAACAGTCAATAAAAGCACTTTGGATCCCAGGCCGGGACATAGAGGATTTTTTTTTTTTTTTGAGCATTCAGAAAGAAAAGGAAAACAAAACCAAAAACATGCACATTGTTTTGTGTGTGTGTGTGTGTGTGTGTGTGTGTGTGTGTGTGTGTGTGTGTGTGTGTGTGTGTAATGAAGGTCTGGGCAAAAATGTAAAATGAAACAACAGTTGGGAAATGTGAAGCATTTTGCAGGGTTTTTTTTTTTTGTTTTGTTTTTTTCCCCTCAAGGATCATGCAGAGCTCCAGTGCTCATAATTACATTATTAAATTCCAACCGTAGCCTCATGCTGACATTTGCAGCGACTAATTTGCCGTCTATGTGCTAAAATTAACGCAAAAAAAAATTATACACCATATCCTTCAGGTATTCAGTGAGTTAACTGATTATTTCTGAAACCTTCAGATTTCACTGTATATGATGTACAGCACAGAATGTAATATTGAATATTAAACCTTCTTCTCTATCACTTTTTATTCTTTTCTTTTACTTGCCCTTGTAAAATAGGATTGTACTTCACACCACACACACACACACACACACACACACACACACAAATCAATCATTCTCAAAACACCGTTCCCTGTGTTTTGCATGATTTTTGTTTTTGTTTTAAATCCCAAATATATAAAGAGAATGGAAAAGGCATCACTGGAGTTATTTTGTATAAAATTTTATTTAATATCTCATGAGTGCAAAATACTGTGAATTATTATCCATACAGGATGCTTTTTCGATGGAATAAAAACGTGTTCTATTCCCTTCTAGCGGGTTTCATTCATTTGGTTTGATAGCATGCAATATTGTTAGCGTATTGCTTATCCTACATGTATTATGTCACTCTACCCAATGGAGAATGAGCGTTGAATATGGTTTATGATATTGCATGGTTGTCAAGACAACATGGAGACGTGAAACTTCCGCACTAGCGAGCGACTGGGACAATTTGTAAACAAATATGGCTGCCAGGTTTGCTTTGTTACAAAATGCGGAAGATTTTGAGAGAATTTTGAAAGAGAAAGACGCGTTGAACACCCGCAAGGAATGTGTATGTATAATAATAATAATAATAATAATAATAATATTATTATTATTATTATTATTGGCTGGCTTTTTTTCGTGGTCTATCAGATATATTCCATTCAGCTACTCATCAACTTGTTCAGTATCATGCTAGCTGAATGGAATATATCTGATATACAACTCAACGCCAGCCAAGATTATTTAAATAATCCATCAGAATAATTTAGCAAAAATAATACAGTATCTTAATGTCCAGTTGGACGTTTCCCAGAGCATTGATTCATGAGTAGCTCTGTAGTTTATAATCATGGATGGTAAAATAATATTTATGACCTCCACCAACTATGTTGGAGGAGGTTATGTTTTCACCTCCATTTGTTTGTTCCCAATGTAACTGAAAAAGTAGGTAATGCATTTCGATTAAATCCAGAGGAAAGGTGAACCATGAGCCAAGGAACAATTGATTAGATTTTGATGCAAATCCATATATGTATCTGGATCCAGGATTTTTTTTTTTTTTAATCTGTTCCCAACGTAACTCAAAAAGTACTGAACGGATTTGGATGAAATTTAGTGGACAGCTTTAGTATTATCCTAAGTTCAACTGATTTGATTTTGATGTTAATATTATATGTGGTTTGGTGAAGATACACATGCTACTGATTGCTCTTCTAGTTCTTCACGGTAACACTTCACACCATCATACGTATAAAACTTTATCTCCAAAATGGTTATTCAAACAGTGTTAATGATGCTCACACTATTCTTAATATTTCAGTCTTTTTTTTATATACACAGTACTGTACAAAAGTTTTATGCACCTCCCTATTTTTTCATACAAACTTTCATGCTATAGATTTCTATTTCATGACTTCTACATTATCAAGTCACAACATTACAAAAACATTTGAGCTCCAAACGTTCATCGTTTTTTTTTTTCCAGCACAAAATTAAATGTTACAGAACAAAAAAAAAATGTTTGCAATATGTCTGAGCAGCATATTCCATAAGAGAGCACTTTTCTTTTGATATTAAAAAAGAAAGCATAATGAAGGCTACTGCAAAAATTTTAGTGCAAAATGAAGAAGCGAGTGTGACAAAGTGTCCAGAAGAACTGTGGCTGGTTCTGTAAGATGCTCAGTAAAACCTACAGCTCATTTCCGCATAAAACTGCACTCACTGGACCTCAGACTACTATTTTTTTTAAAGCAAAGGGTTGTCTCACACCAAATATTGACTTTTTTATATAGATTTATTACGGCTTCCTGATTACTGTTTATCTTTTTTTTTAAAACGTTGAAACATTTCATTTCATTATTTTTTAAGCCATTGCTGGTTGACAGCATTTCTTTACATGTGCCTAAGACTTTTGCACAGGACTGTATATATAAAGTCTAAAAATATACACACATTTATGCCAATAAAAACACGTGTGTGTGTGTGAGAATCTCATTCTTGATATTAAAAAAACATGCCATTTTACTTCAGTGTCAAGTTTAATTGTAGTTTTCAGCTGAAAATATGTTTAAAACATATCAAAAGGCATCACACTGTGTTCAGCAGCAACTCATTGGGAATATAAATGGATGTGAACATGCAATGTGGTAGATGTCTTCAGATTTCAGCTCATGAGAAGTCTGATTTAGTGATGAACCTGTGCAATAAAAGCACAACGCGACACAGCGTATGTTAGAAGAATAATCCGGAAAGTGAGGAGAATTTGTTTTGTTGCTTATTAAATTGTGAAATCCTCTTGCAAAAAAAAATTAAAATAATTTTTTTTTTAAATAAAAAAAGGATAATTTCACACACACACACACACACACACACACACACACACACAGAGTAAGGATATTACACCATATCCTTCACCCTTGAGGACGTCCTACACTCTGAGTGACAGTCAGCGTCCCAGAGTGTCCTTTATTGATCATTCAGTGTCTCGGATCACACTGAGGGTCAACGTCACTCTAAAATTCTGTCCTTTAGGGTAAAGACTTTCAGCACATTAGAGCCAGTCAGCATTTTAACCAGAATTATTTTAGTTCTGATATGCTGTATGTATATATACACACACACACTCACTGGCCACTTTAATAGGAACTTGTTCTTGATTCTAAGATCCCTGTTCTTGGCTGCAGGAGTGGAGCCCAGTGTGTTCTTCTGTTTTCTGTTGCGTGCTGAGATGCTTTTCTGCTCACCACGGTTGTAAGGAGTGATGATATGAGTTACTATATCCTTCCTGGCAAAACAAAAAGCAAAAACAACTTGAACTGCTCAATCTGGCCATTTTGTGATCTCCGACCTCTCTCATCGTTTTTTTTTCCACACACAGAAATGTTCTCTCACTCACTCGATGTTTTTTGTTTTTCACACCATTCTGTGTAAACTCTCAAGACTGTTGTGTGTGAAAACCCCAGGAAGGAGATCAGCAGTTTCTGAAATACTCAAACCAGCGGTCCATCTGACTCAAACCAACACCCATACCACAGTGAAAGAAAGAAAGTTACACTTCGCTGTGAGATCACAATTTTTCCCATTCTGATGTTTTGTGAACATTACCTGAAGCTCTTGATTTGTATCTGCATGATTTGATGTTAGGGCGGCACGGTGGTGTAGTGGTTAGCACTGTCGCCTCACAGCAAGAAGGTCCTGGGTTCGAGCCCCGGGGCCGGCGAGGGCCTTTCTGTGCGGAGTTTGCATGTTCTCCCCGTGTCTGCGTGGGTTTCCTCCGGGTGCTCCGGTTTCCCCCACAGTCCAAAGACATGCAGGTTAGGTTAACTGGTGACTCTAAATTGAGCGTAGGTGTGAATGTGAGTGTGAATGGTTGTCTGTGTCTATGTGTCAGCCCTGTGATGACCTGGCGACTTGTCCAGGGTGTACCCCGCCTTTCGCCCATAGTCAGCTGGGATAGGCTCCAGCTTGCCTGCGACCCTGTAGAACAGGATAAAGCGGCTAGAGATAATGAGATGAGATGAGATGAGATTTGATGTTATGCATCATACTGCCGATTAGAGAACTGCATAAAACAAAACAGCAGGTGGATGCACGGGTGATCCTAATAAAGTGGCTGGTGAGTGTATGAGAACCGACAGTAATATCTGTGAAATATATTTCTACACTGGAAACCTTCTTTCATCTTCAGTGACCACTTTGTCTCGAGCAAAGTCGTGGTGGATTTGAAGTCAGTCCTAGGGACATTGTGCACCAGGTGGGAGAACTCATCCCACAATGGGACACCAGGACATTGCAGAGCATCATCAACTCCAGTCTGAGTTTCGGATAGATCCTGGAGCTGTGAAAGAGCAATAGAAGGACACCTACTGCACCACCATGCTGTCTTCATTATCTGAAGTCATACAGTATAAAACATTAAATCATCAAGTCCAAAACCAAACAAAATAACAGCGAGGTGAATGAAGTAAAAATATATTAAATCCCATATAATCAAAGAAAATATTCACTCTGTCCATTATATATAATATAAAATCCGTAAAATACCAACTCCACAGTGCTCAGCATTTGGAATTTTTTCTAATAAAATGGCAACACTGCCATCTTTAGGTCTGAACTCAGTGTGTTAATGGCATGCTCAAAGTGTACTCGCCTTGCTCAGCCTTTAGAAAAGTGGAGCAGCGTTAAATAATTGATTTCTCTGCCCTTTAGTGAATGAAGGCCATGTCTTTGCATCTTTGCACTTAAGCCTGATGTAGGCTATTGTTTTCCAAGGCATCAGCACACACATGGAGGACTACACAGTCTCCTCAATCCTCAAAAAATAATAAACTAAACCAGATTAAGCTAAATAACAGTGTTGTAGTTAGTCGAGTCACTAAACCTCGAGTCCGTGTCCAGTCTCGAGTCCCCAGTGTTCAAGTCCGAGTCATTAAAGAAAATTTCGAGTCGAGTCCGAGAACATGACTCCAACCGCACCATTTGACGGAGGCTGTTGCTGCCTTTATGTAAAAGCGTCTCTGCTACTGTGTTGGACTAACGTTACTGCTCGACTGCACCATTTTAGTTAACAGGCTACAGATAAAAAGCTTGTTCATCGCTCAGCAAGCCCCGCCCACTATCAACAGGGCAAATAACATGAGAGAGGGTTAACACTAGCTAGTTCATCGCTCAGCAAGCAAGCCCTGCCTACTATCAACAGAGCAATGAACATAGCGTGTCACTTCCTTCTCTGGGTGGAGTCTTGCTAAATGACGATTGAAGTTCGAGGTTGTCCCCGTCGTCTCCTCGATAGTTCTTCTACATATGGAACACATACTGTAGCAGTGCATTTTTTCCCACTGCACGAGAAGTCTGTAGAAGCAAAGCGGACAATCCTAGCGGCGTCTCTCCAGGCATTTTAGCGCCATTAACGTTAGTTTGTTCCTGAACATGACGTATGAACAGGTGAATGTGCATTCTCTTACACAAAATTAGGATAAACATTAATGTAGATATAAATATCTTATGCCAAATTATTATGGCATGTTACAAAAAAAAAGAAAAAATCCGAGTCCTCGTCTCCAATTTACGAGTCTGAATGCAGTTAATGTAAGAGTCCGAGTCCAAGTCCGAGTCATCAGTGCTCAAGTCCAAGTCAAGTCACGAGTCCTTAAAATTAGAGTACGAGTCAGACTCGAACCCGAGTCCAGGACTTGAGTACTACAAGCTTGCTAAATAACAATCCTGTCTTGGTACAATTATCTGCTTGTATTCCCAGAGGCGATTCTAGAGTCTGCTGTGGCCCCAAGCAAAAATTTCCAGGGGGCCCTTCTGACCAGTGTTCATCACCAAAGTTTTTTAAATTCCAAATGTGAAAATACAATGGTAAAGAACAATAAAAAACATTGTCATTGCAAATCACCCATTGTTGTTTATTTGATTTAACCTTTATTTTTAACAGGGAGGTCGGTTGAGAGCAAGCTGTCTTTTTCAATTCTCTCGGTCATTGCTTTTTCAAACATAATTTTTTTTTCAAATATATATATTTTTGAGACATTTCGGTACATAAAACAGTCCTCGGGCCCCAACTCTTGGGGGGGCCCCTGGGCCAGGGGGCCCCAGGCAGTTGCCTGCCTTGCCTGTTCACAAGCTGCGCACCTGTGTATTCCACGCAGCCTAAATGCTGAGAATGAAAATGACACCGGGGAGAGTGGGATCAGTTGTAACAAGAATCTGTTGTCTCATCTCATCTCATTATCTCTAGCCGCTTTATCCTTCTACAGGGTCGCAGGCAAGCTGGAGCCTATCCCAGCTGACTACGGGCGAAAGGCAGGGTACACCCTGGACAAGTCGCCAGGTCATCACAGGGCTGACACATAGACACAGACAACCATTCACACTCACATTCACACCTACGCTCAATTTAGAGTCACCAGTTAACCTAACCTGCATGTCTTTGGACTGTGGGGGAAACCGGAGCACCCAGAGGAAACCCACGCGGACACAGGGAGAACATGCAAACTCTGCACAGAAAGGCCCTCGCCGGCCACGGGGCTCGAATCCCAGGACCTTCTTGCTGTGAGGCGACAGTGCTAACCACTACACCACCGTGCTGCCCCTGCTAACAAATAAAAGAAAAAAATTAAAATCACAGTTCTGAAGAACAGCTCATCAAAACAAAAAACGTCAAATTTTCAGGCATGAAAGTAATTTTCGTGATCTGAAGAATGTGTTGAATAATGAAATCAAAATTAGCAAGTCAGTTAGCATGATCGATAGATAATAATGCTAATCTGGTTGAGCTAGCGTGTCAGATTTCAAGATGGTGGACAGTGTAGAGATCAGTTGTAATCGTGTTACCAATGAGAGTATTTAAGATGTTTAACGAAACACAAAAGAGATTCCATTTATTTGAAAAATAATTTACTTTCTGAAAAACTTCATGGCACAAGGACGAAGCGTAAAGACTCGAGCAGATCAGATGTTTTTCATGTGAACTCGTGTGACGTGTTTACGAGTCCATTAAGAACATTAACACGTGCTTCATGTGATGCAAACGTGATGCAACAATGGGGCAAGTTTTAACGTCTTCTGATTTACTTGTGTGTGTGTGTGTGTGTGTGTGTGTGTGTGTGTGTGTGTGTGTGTGCTGATATTAACATGAAAATGGTGTTTGTTTTGTATGAGGAGTTAAATGCACCTATCGTGTCAAAAAACATCGTTTTAGAGGGTTATACTCCTTTGATTTGGGTCATTCTCAAAACATGGTGTTCACTGACCAGCAAAACGTTCACATTCTGAATTACATATTTATTTATATTTGAAAATTATTATGACTGTGATGAATTATTTGTGGATGAATAACATTTTGTTTCTGGTTTGATTTAAGTCAACAAAACACAATTGTGAATGATCTGTGTTTCCACAAAGTGATGCGATTAAAGCTGAGTTTTCTTCTCCCACGACTGTCGCTCCATTAAACATGGCAACGGATCTCCAAGACCTGATAAGTGTTGGCATGGTCACTTTGATTATATCTACTGATTTCAATGCAAACAATGTGTTTCCATTTCAATTTTGTGAAATATTGCTTTGTCAGGGCGGCACGGTGGTGTAGTGGTTAGCGCTGTCGCCTCACAGCAAGAAGGTCCGGGTTCGAGCCCCGTGGCCGGCGAGGGCCTTTCTGTGCGGAGTTTGCATGTTCTCCCCGTGTCCGCGTGGGTTTCCTCCGGGTGCTCCGGTTTCCCCCACAGTCCAAAGACATGCAGGTTAGGTTAACTGGTGACTCTAAATTGAGCGTAGGTGTGAATGTGAGTGTGAATGGTTGTCTGTGTCTATGTGTCAGCCCTGTGATGACCTGGCGACTTGTCCAGGGTGTACCCCGCCTTTCACCCGTAGTCAGCTGGGATAGGCTCCAGCTTGCCTGCGACCCTGTAGAACAGGATAAAGTGGCTAGAGATAATGAGATGAGATGAGATGAGATATTACTGTTTTCATATGTCTTCCAAGTTCTTAACTGCACAGGGCCTCGCGCCACTAGGGGGCCTTGCGCCTTAAATCTTGCTGTGTTTTTTCTTTTTTAATTATTATTATTTTTTTAAATAAATACATTAGTTATGTATGATTTTGTATCAATGAGATGTCACATAAAAACAAACAAACAAATAAAAAACAAATCCAAACAAAGCGAGTTTTTCATTGTCATTACGTAATGCGTCCTCACTGAAGACGGGAGAGGAGGAAAGTTAAAGCGGGGGAAAGTAAACATGTCGACGGCAAGAGAACGCGACCGATTTCGCAAGCACGAATCGGGTGCTGAGAAGAGGAAAAAATTTAAAAAGAAGGAGGAATTTCACAAGTTACTGCGGGGATCGCTGGATAAATTTATCAGTACTGCCAGTGATGCTGTGGCAGCAACTAGCATCTCCATCACGCACACCGACACTGTGGCAGAGCCGAGCGGGCTTCTACAACAGCAGGACGGGAACGCGCGCACTGAGGATGACGGTGAAGTCCAAGGTGAGGAAGGAGGATAATAAGTAGGCTAGCTGTGGTTGAGAAATATTTTATAAAAGTGATTAGTTTCTGCGCAGTTTACGCATGGTGAGTCCATCTCATCTGTTCCGGTTAGTGTTGTAAATAAGTTAAATAATAAGTAAAATGAGTTGTGTATAGTTGTGATTAATAAATGTATATAATGAATGAAAAGTGTCCTAATCTGCTTGTTTAAAATGTCAAGATGCCAAAAATAAAGTGACTGAACTGACTTGATGTACTGTAGCCACTCGTTGCACAGTTGATTTTTTTTCCTTTGAAATAAATAGCAAAAAGTCATAGCTGAGACTATGTGCATGATTATGCTGTATTATTCTACTTGATAAAACGTATTGCAGCGAGATTATGCGTGCAATAGAACTAGAATAGTTGCATCCGTGCGACTGTTATTCATGCGCAATTACGCATCCATGTCAAAGATTAGGGCCTCGCATTTCAAGTTCGCACAGGGCCTCGCACCCCCCCTGCGACGGCCCTGGCTTTAGCGTTGGTTTAGCGGTAGCGAGCGGTAGCGAGCGTCTTTCTTTGCATAAGGCAAACCTCACGGAAAACTCAAAAGACTAATTACCATTTGGTTTATTGAGGTGCACAGCAGTGTATACATAGTTGCAACAACTCACATAAAACAAAACAAAGACTGATATTTGGTTGAGCTGCGCAGACTGCACAGGTTGCGAGCTCGAGCTTGGTTGCTATGGTAACCCACAACAAGCTTGACAGGCATATCGGGGTTGGGGTTGGTTTGCTGGCAGCTTTGTCTCCCCCAGTTTTTTGTCCCCCCCAGTTCAAAAAACGTATCTGCGCCCCTGCCCGTATTTATAGCCAAATTCTGGTCCCGCTCCGACACCTCTATACCAACGCCAAACCAAAGTTCATCGCCGCCATGCATAGCTGCTTCAACACCCGACACCGTTCCAGCAACCCCGTGTCCACTCGTAAAACGCTTACAACCGCTCCACCGAAGTTTGTGCAACGTTTAATCGCCGCCCGGGCAACGCTGGCAAAGCAGCGGTGGTCCAGCGTTCAAGATTTCTGCGTTGGCCTAGCGGACCCAAGCGTCCACAAACTTGCGTCTAGCGGTGCCAAACTTTGACTGGGCGTTGGTGGAGCGGGGGTGAACTTTGCCGGGGCGGAAAATTGCCCCCTCCTCACCGCTCGCAATATTTTGTGCAGCTCAAAACTTTCGGAGCGGTAGGAGGGCCCCTCGAGAAACATCAGCGGTGGCCGAGCGTATACGGCGTTGCTTTAACGGGGGCCAACTTTTGTTAAACGGTGGTGAACAGTTACGAGCGGTGATGAATTTTTTTCACCGCTCCAGGAACGCTCCAGCAAAGTTCGAGCGGTGTGACCGGGGCCTTAGGGCACAGTCAATCCCGCCAGCAAAAATAGGGAGAAAAAAAGGAGCGATCTCACCTCTTCAGATGTTGGTTTAAGTCCTACAATACATTCCTCAAAAAGGGCGTAGAAGAACAAATTAATCCATCAACGTGTAGCATTCAATTTATTCCGGACCATTAAAGACGCCGCCTTCCGCGTAGAATCATACGTCATCCTCGCCGCCATATTGGATGGGGCAAAGCGGAAAATAAAGATGCCTCATTCATGTGCTGCGTTTAACTGTACCAACAGGTTTGCCGTCCAAACGAGATCACATGGGATTACCTTTCACAGGTGAGATTGGAAAAATACTTTTCATTGTATTTGGTCATTATAACGTAACTTTACGAACAGATTTTCCTGACTTTGTGGCTAATATGAAGTCTCGCACATAATAGTTTATGCGCATGCGTCCTTACTTCTATTGTCCTGGTGTCTCCGATGGGACCGTCTTACAGCGCCCCTAGAGGTGTGGCATGTGTATTGCATCATTTTCAGCAAGCGTTGCGTTGCCATATGTAACTGATATTTTACTGATCTGTTGCCCATGTGGACGCGATATTTTTTTTAATAACATCTCGTTGCCGTTGTCGTGTGGATGTAGCCTCAGTCATCCAGGTCATAGTAAACTGTGGGCGGTAGAAAAGAGCAACTGGACTTGCTTGAAGATTCTTGAAAACGTTTCACCTCTCATCCGAAAGGCTCGACAAGTCATTAGGGTGATCAGTGGAATGCCCGTTAGGCTCGTCACCCTAATGACTCGTCGTTCACACCCAGCCTCCAGTGACCCATACCAACATGATGCCTCAACGACACCTTAGATGAGCTTGTCATCAGAATTCTGATTCTGATCCATGAGAGGATAAATATCTGATACTCCTTATTAGTCAGACAGAACTGAAGAAGCCTTTCAGAGGAGAGGTGAAACATTTTCAAGAATCTTCAAGCAAGTCCAGTTGCTCTTTTCTACCACCCACAGTTTCAAGAATGAGTGTAACTATAGACCCCTTCGCATGTTTGTAAACAAACCGACCGTTGCCAGGATGCGCGCGCAGCCTGGACCCAGAAACAATGGCGCTGCCCATAGACCAGCATTATGAGCTGTCAGACTATGCAAAACAATTGTCGTTACAAGATCGAGAATGCTACATAAATAAGTTAACTCTAACAAGTGGACATCGCCTACCGGATCCGTATTTAATTAAAGAGTGGACGGACGATGTTAGTAAGTTTTCCTCTGATACCTGAAATGTCAAACTCAAAAAAAAAAAACTATTTACAAAAGTAGCCTGCCATCAACATTCTGGTTACAGCGAGACTGCAACTTGATTAACAATGGGACATTCATATTCATTTTGTTTTAATCAAATTATGCCAGTGATGTGATGGCAATGTGGCTTTAGCTACAACAGCAAATACCAACACTAAACAGCAATTTGCAGGAGGTAATGGCATGAAAGGAATGATAGTGTAAAGAGTGCAGCTAAGAGAAATCAGCTGCGTAAAAAGCGAGAGGCAGAGACCAGAAATGAAACTGAACGGGGCGGGAGCTAGGTTAGAGCAGTCAACGTAAGTTGGCATTTAGAGTGAGGGCGCACAATTTTACCTTTCCATCCTTGCTTTAAAATTGTGATTTTCGGCATACACAAATAATGATGGCACAAAATCTGGACTGCTTGAGTCAAGCGAGACCTCTCCTACAAACACAATTGCATGCAAAGCTAAGCTAACATGCTAACAATATTCATTACATTGTGTAACTATGACCCAGCTAATCAGACAAACGTTACCAAAGTATTTTGCTACGTAAATAAACGAAGACTAGAAAGAATAAAAAAAGAAAGATTTAATAAATAGCCTGATCTTACCTGTGATGAAGTGGGCGCTGCAAACCCGAGCATTTTTGATGGGGCTTTCATCCTAGTCTACACGTTTGATGGCTTGTAGCCATAGATGTCGGCAACTTTTTTGGAATGGGTGAGATCCTGCTGGAATTCTGAACATTTTAACCCCATCACTGCTACGATTCTGACACCCGACAACACAACAACTAGGCATTTCTTCCAAATATTTCTTCTCGTCTCTACCGTCGCTGAGTCTTTTTTGGGTCCAGGCTGCGCGCGCAATTTCCGCTTACGTATGAATGACGTTTACTGCGAAGGGGTCTATAGCGAAACTTCTTAACCAATCAGCACTTATCCTGATCAAGTCTGATTACCCGTTCTGCTTCTTGATAAACTTCAGAACCAATCAGAACCAGAAACGAAATAAGAGAAACTTTATCATCACTCTGTAGTATCAGAAGATAATCAGCAGATAAAAAGATAAACGAAATTCACCACATGGTTCGCCAAGACTACTGATTCGATATCAAGTAAATGGTGTTTATTTTAAGAAAATTTACCTTTTGATTATCACAGCTTTTGTTTGGTCCTTCTGAAAGGTCAAATGAAAGGTTTTTTTTTATTTTTTTAGCAGATACAGTATTTACACCAAGAATTCCAGCCATTCAACAAAAACTCAAGAAGGCAGCGAAGAGAACATTAGAATCTTTTGAGCGATCCGCTCAGTTTGCAATTACAAAAGTCCCATTTGGGAATAAATCAGCTCCTTCATGAAAACTAAACATTAAAAGTATAATTGGTCAAACTATTCGCTTTAATTTTTTATTTTAGAGTCTTTACACTACACTTGTGAAACAAAATGTGCTCATTAGTACTAAATAATGCTTCGAAGACAATTCATGAACAAGTGCTTTCTTACTATTTTGAAAATAGATCTCGTTCACAGCGCTGTATTTTGAACAAAAAAAAAAAAAACACAGTAAACAAAATCAGTAACCAAAATACTCCAAGCCCTGATGCTGCTCACAGCTTGGTGATGCTTACAAGAGATGAGGCGAGTGTCATTGATAACATGTAGGTCCATATATATTTGGACACTGACACAAATTTTGTTTTTTTACCTGTTTACTGAAACATATTCAAGTTATAGTTATATAATGGACATGGGCATAAAGTCCAGACTTTCAGCTTTCATTTGAGGGTATCCACATTAAAATTGGATGAAGGGTTTAGGAGTTTCAGCTCCTTAACATGTGCCACCCTGTTTTTAAAGGGACCAAAAGTAATTGGACAATTGACTCAAAGGCTATTTCATGGGCAGGTGCGGGCAATTCCTTCGTTATGTCATTCTCAATTAAGCAGATAAAAGGCCTGGAGTTGATTTGAGGTGTGGTGCTTGCATTTGGAAGATTTTGCTATGAAGAAAACATGCGGTCAAAGGAGCTCTCCATGCAGGTGAAACAAGCCATCCTTAAGCTGCGAAAACAGAAAAAACCCATCTGAGAAATTGCTACAATATTAGGAGTGGCGGGGCGGCACGGTGGTGTAGTGGTTAGCGCTGTCGCCTCACAGCAAGAAGGTCCTGGGTTCGAGCCCCATGGCTGGCGAGGGCCTTTCTGTGCGGAGTTTGCATGTTCTCCCCATGTCCGCGTGGGTTTCCTCCGGGTGCTCCGGTTTCCCCCACAGTCCAAAGACATGCAGGTTAGGTTAACTGGTGACTCTAAATTGACCGTAGGTGTGAATGGTTGTCTGTGTCTATGTGTCAGCCCTGTGATGACCTGGCGACTTGTCCAGGGTGTACCCTGCCTTTCGCCCGTAGTCAGCTGGGATAGGCTCCAGCTTGCCTGCGACCCTGTAGAAGGATAAAGCGGCTAGAGATAATGAGATGAGATGAGATTAGGAGTGGCAAAATCTACAGTTTGGTACATCCTGAGAAAGAAAGAAAGCACTGGTGAACTCATCAATGCAAAAAGACCTGGACACTCACAGAAGACAGCAAACAGTGGTGGATGATCGCAGAATAATTTCCATGGTGAAGAGAAACCCCTTCACAACAGCCAACCAAGTGAACAACACTCTCCAGGAGGTAGGCACAGGGGCGGTCCTGGGGGCGGTCCGACTGGGCAGCCGCCCGGGGCGGCATCGCGGGGGGGCGGCACGAGCGCGGGCGTGAAAAAAAAAAACGGTCCCAAAAAAAAAGGTCCCCCCAAAAAAAAACCCTGAAAAAAAAAACAAGACAGGCGGGGGGGTGAACATTTTGGATGGGGAAGCCCAATACCAAAGTTGCGTAGGTGACATCATCAGTGTGTGTGTGTGCCTAACTTGTCGTAGCCCCATAATATGCACAATCCCGCCAGCGGAACGTTGTACTAGTCATCAAAAAGACTTTACTACCATAGTACTACACTACTATGACATTACACAGAGTCTTAAGTAATACATTACGACTTGATCATTGCCATTCTGGTAACAGCAAATTTATAACGGGCCCTGTCCGCGACGTACAACACACGACGAGAAATGTTTAAACGACCATGTAAAGCTGTTAACATTTTGTTGGCTAATACAGAGCCCAACGTGGGGAGGGGCGGCACGAGCGCGGGCGCGAAAAAAAAAAAAAACAAGACGGGGGGGTGCCAGCAGGGGGTTTCGCCCGGGGAGTAAATCACTCTAGGATCGCCACTGGGTAGGCATATCAATATCCAAATCTACCATAAAGAGAAGACTGCATGAAAGTAAATACAGAGGGTTCACTGCACGGTGCAAGCCACTCATAAGCCTCAAGAATTAAAAGCACGGCCGGCCCAAAGCATAAGCGAATTAAGCACCTGCTTAGGGCCCCACACACCACCAGGGGGCCCCCAAGAGCAGTTGGAATGCCCACCTGCGAAAATATTTTTAATTAAAAAAACGTAATATCAATGACATGATATAGCAGAAACAAAAGACACAAAAATAAGACACAAAATAACGTTTTTTGTATCATTTTCATAGTTGGTACATTAGGTTAACTAATCCTTGCTGCTGGTTGCTGCCACTGCGCTCCTGCACAACCAGACGCACGTGATGTGACAGGAGTTATTCACTTCGGAAGATAGGTGGACTAGATGGCTAAGCCATGTCTCAAAAAAGAAATTATCCATCTGGGGCAGAGAAGAGGAAGAGGAAGAGACAAGAGGAAGAAAAAAAGCAGCAAGAAAAAGGTAAATTTGAATGTCCAATGTTACTATTTTTGTGTCATTAAGGTTGTCTATGTTCTGGCTAGGTTGGCTGAATTAGCTAACAGAATGTCTGTCATAGTAGCTAACGTTATGCTACCCAACACAACAAAATGTAGCCTCGGATATCATCTTTAGTTCTAAGCTGAGAGCCGTCGCTTTACTTACAAACTCCAACCTAAATGTCATGACCGATATTAGCTCAAGTGGACAAAGTCATTATGACTTTATGAGTTTGTTTTGCACATTAGTGCAAAATAAACTGGTTAACTTGTTTACATATACAGTGTCTTGTCTACTGATTTGTTGTTTTACTTACAGTACAAATATGCCACACATCACTCTGAATATTTTATATTGCAATAGCCACAAGTTGCAGTATAATGTAAACCAACTAAAAACGCAGATTATGGTGGGTGGCTAGACTAACTAGACTAACTGTGTAGCCTAAGAAATAATAAGGCAGCTAGCAGTGTAGTTTTGGTGGTGTGGGGGGCCCCCAAATCAAATTCTGCTTAGGGCCCCTTAAAGGCTTGGGCCAGCCCTGATTAAAAGGCTAGATTGGACTTTGCTAAAAAACATCTAAAAAAGCCAGCACAGTTATGGAAGAACATTCTTTGGACAGATGAAACCAAGATCAACCTCTACCAGAATGATGGAAAGAAAAAAGTATGGTGAAGGCGTGGTACAGCTCATGATCCAAAGCATACCACATCATCTGTAAAACACGGCGGAGGCAGTGTGATGGCTTGGGCATGCATGGCTGCCAGTGGCACTGGGTCACTAGTGTTTATTGATGATGTGACACAGGATAGAAGCAGCCGGATGAATTCTGAGGTATTCAGAGACATACTGTGTGCTCAAATCCAGCCAAATGCAGTTAAACTGATTGGTCGGCGTTTCATAATACAGATGGACAATGACCCAAAACATAAAGCCAAAGCAACCCAGGAGTTTATTAAAGCAAAGAAGTGGAATATTCTTGAATGGCCAAGTCAGTCACCTGATCTCAACCCAACTGAGCATGCATTTCACTTGTTAAAGACTAAACTTCAGACAGAAAGGCCCACAAACAAACAGCAACTGAAAACCGCTGCAGTAAAGGCCTGGCAGAGCATTAAAAAGGAGGAAACACAGCGTCTGGTGATGTCCAGGAGTTCAAGACTTCAGGCAGTCATTGCCAACAAAGGGTTTTCAACCAAGTATTAGAAATGAACATTTTATTTACAATTATTTAATTTGTCCAATTACTTTTGAGTCCCTGAAATGAAGGGATTGTGTTTAAAAAATGCTTTAGTTCCTCACATTTTTATGCAATCATTTTGTTCAACCCACTGAATTAAAGCTGAAAGTCTGAACTTCAACTGCATCTGAACTGTTTTGTTCAAAATTCATTGTGGTAATGTACAGAACCAAAATTAGAAAAATGTTGCCTCTGTCCAAATATTTATGGCCCTAACTGTATGCTATACATCACCAGCCAGCTGGACTAGTTACCTTCCAAAGTAACTCGCCAAACAGAAAATCAACTCACCAAAATTTGTTCATGTATGAATTTTACTTCTGTCAAAAATAACGCAAAAGAGAGTCGTTACCATTGTTCACGACTAATGTGCATTTATTTCAAGACCTGAGTATTTTGATACTGTTGTTAAATACATAAATGAGAACACAGAGCACCATAATATAATATCAACAAATAATAATATATTGGAAAACTTGGCAACTTGGTGTATGAGTATTGAAAACAAATATACTTACTATCATGACTATAGCACCCAAAATATGTCCAACATGCTTTCTGTATTTAACCATTTATGAGAGAGAAAGCATTAGGAGCTTCATATTGACTAGGAATCAACTTGAAAAAAATTTAAACATAATTTTTCTCTTTGCACACTTTTGAACTGAGTGTTTTCTGGCTCTGCCTCTCAGATGTGTAAAATTCCAGTATTGCCTTCTCTGTAAAATGTCTGCGACCAGGCAACTCATATTTGGGATCGAGTGTGTTTAGTAATTTTTGGAAGCCTGGTTTTTCCACTATACTAACTGGGATCATGTCTTCGGCAATGAAGTTAGTAATTGCATCCGTTATAGCTCTCCATCTCTGACTCGTTTTCTCATATGGGGGGCTTTGGAGAATGAGGCCGCTATGGTCATTTGTTTAGCTTGTGGGGGGGGTTAGCTCGTGGGCAAGTAGTTCGGAGTTTAAGAGACTCTTCATACTGTACTGGGTGAGTTTCAGGTGATGGAACATATTTGTAGTGCTGCTGCCTTTCATGATGACAGGTGTTTTTTTTTTGCACACTTTACAAATTGGCATTTGCTGTTCCATGTCCTCCTCGCGATACCCAAAAAAATGCCAGATGACTGACCCCTTACTCATTCTTTTAGGAACCAATTCATCCGCTTCCATTTTTAATTTGTCGCTGAAATTGACAGAGCTTACACAGTAGCCTATGCAACACCAGCGATTGCACGAACTGAGTCAGCGCTGTAAACCGAAACTAGAAAATCTTCCCGCAAGTTCCTTTCAGCACCTAGATGTCGCCCGGGATTGGTTGGCGAGTGTGTGATGTTATTGGGGTTTTTTTGTTTTTTTTTACCCTTAGGCAGCCTCTCACGTTACTGCCTGAGGGACAAGAAAACCACCGGAAAATGTTTTAAACAAACACGAAACAAACGCAAGTCGGCAGATGACCATAAAATACTCAATAGTTACGATATAATAATTTTATGTATCGCACACAGAATTTTCGGAGATATATCGAGTATATTCGATATATCGCACAGTCCTAGTCTGAATCTTCGCTTCATATATATTTTTTATTTTCAACTAGCCAGCCGGGCTGCCTAGTGACAGGAATTACCCGCGAAATGAAAAATTAAGTCGCCTCGGGCGACCGGACCACCGCGAATTTCGAGCCCTGCTATATTTACTGTATGGACATGGGATCGGAAAACTATTTTATTTATAAGCAGTAGCCACATGTACCCATAGGGGACCTATTTTTATTTATTATCTTGTAAACTTGTCCCATATGAACTGTATGAATGCACAATGCTGGTACAGCGATATAAAAATGTCAGTTTACCCAAAACCTGACTCGACAAAACAGCTCCATTCTCAAGAAGGAATGAAATAAGATTCGTCCTCATGCAGGGACACACCCACATTTTTAACAAACATTTTTAAACACTTTTATATTTGTAAACCACAAGAAAAAACCTGTAACATGATGAACTGTCCCAGCTCTCCCCATCTGACCATTTTTGAAAAAAAAAAAAAGTTTTTCCGAAGAATTTAATTTTATTAAATGATACTATATCTGATAACTCGAGGCTTGAGACTTTAATTCCTAACAATTCCCCCAATTCACCAGCGTACATTACACCATAGAATGGAGGTGGAGGTGAAGGAGAAAATACAAGTTTTGGTTTATAAAATATTAAACTGTACAGACCTTACTGCAGTGTCCAGCTTCATAGCTCCAAAAGAAGTCGGTTACTCTCAGGGGCAACATCAAATTTCTGATGTAATCTCAAACCTGATTGGTTGAAATTAATTTATAGGAACACAAACTGTCCCAAACCTCCCCACTCTCCCCAACTCCTTTTTATAGTTTGCAATTTCAAATTGTGCATTAAGCAAGTTACTGACGGTCACACCAATGACAAATATCTATTAAAGATGTATTTTCCAAGCTCAACATCACCTTAAAGTACTTATTATTATTATTATTATTATTATTATTGGGCGGCACGGTGGTGTAGTGGTTAGCGCTGTCGCCTCACAGCAAGAAGGTCCTGGGTTCAAGCCCCGGGGCCGGCGAGGGCCTTTCTGTGCGGAGTTTGCATGTTCTCCCCGTGTCCGCGTGGGTTTCCTCCAGGTGCTCCGGTTTCCCCCACAGTCCAAAGACATGCAGGTTAGGTTAACTGGTGACTCTAAATTGAGCGTAGGTGTGAATGTGAGTGTGAATGGTTGTCTGTGTCTATGTGTCAGCCCTGTGATGACCTGGTGACTTGTCCAGGGTGTACCCCGCCTTTCGCCCGTAGTCAGCTGGGATAGGCTCCAGCTTGCCTGCGACCCTGTAGAAGGATAAAGCGGCTAGAGATGAGATGAATGAGATTATTATTATTGGGCGGCACGGTGGTGTAGTGGTTAGCGCTGTCGCCTCACAATAAGAAGGTCCGGGTTCGAGCCCCGGGGCCGGCGAGGGCCTTTCTGTGCGGAGTTTGCATGTTCTCCCCGTGTCCGCGTGGGTTTCCTCCGGGTGCTCCGGTTTCCCCCACAGTTCAAAGACATGCAGGTTAGGTTAACTGGTGACTCTAAATTGAGCGTAGGTGTGAATGTGAGTGTGAATGGTTGTCTGTGTCTATGTGTCAGCCCTGTGATGACCTGGCGACTTGTCCAGGGTGTACCCCGCCTTTCGCCCGTAGTCAGCTGGGATAGGCTCCAGCTCGCCTGCGACCCTGTAGAACAGGATAAAGCGGCTAGAGATAATGAGATGAGATGAGATATTACTGTTTTCATATGTCTTCCAAGTTCTTAAATCGTGTGCATTTTTAGTGGCACCTGCAGTTTAATTGAATATCAAGTTGTTGTTTTTTTTGTTTCAAGTTTAATTATTTCACTTTCTTGCATTTAGAAGTCACAGCAACGATCTAAAATGTAAATAGCTTAATAAAATAATTGAAATAGCTGTACATAGTTTTCCTTCCTTTCGAACTTTTTTTCTTTTGTCAAAACTTAAAATAAATAACAAACAAAAAGCTTTCTTTAAACTCTTATCGTCTTGTGAATTTTGCTTGATTTTTCATTCTTAATCAAATTAGCAAATTGTAAATAATAAATATGATATCATTTAAGCTTAGCACTTTAATAAAGACAAAACGAACCTGGAAGTTGGCTGTAGCGGTGTACTGTATCAGGGTACGTACTGTGTTAAATAATTTGGAGGGAGGATTGGTGACTAACATACGGGCTCCATCAAACATGGTGGTTTCAAGATGGCGGAGTGGAGAAATAAGATCGCTCGTTTTCGATTGGAATCTTGACAACTTTCATTAAAAAAAATCCATCAGACATCTTTAAACATGATCAGTAAGTATTCATAATAAAGATGAAGTGTTCTTGGATCTTGTGCTAAAGAACTTAGAGTTGTGTTAAGAGACTTTTGTGCTAAATAACCGTAAACCCCCACCAGCTCCTTCTGTTCATTCTCTGCCTTCTTTTGTTCCTGTGATTTTTTTCCTCCCAAATGGTCATGTGTTGTTTGATTTGCTTCTCTCATTCAAGGAACTTGTCATGTGTGAGCTTCCCTTTCTTGCGTGCATCATCAAGTGCCTCACACAAAGTCATGGATGGGTCTAACATCAGAAAAGCAGTGGGATGATGCGTCATTTGCGGTCATTTCCGCGAGAGATTTTTTCA
The DNA here is from genome assembly GCF_027579695.1 of Neoarius graeffei. Classification (NCBI taxonomy): domain Eukaryota; kingdom Metazoa; phylum Chordata; class Actinopteri; order Siluriformes; family Ariidae; genus Neoarius; species Neoarius graeffei. Next base: position 77,811,259 of record NC_083580.1, read on the forward strand.
TGTTTTATCCGAACAGTCAGTGGTAATGCATGTAAAATCCCTTCAGTTTTCATATAATCAGTGAAATTTAAGTGCTTTTCATAGATAACATACTGAAATCTAAGAAATTATGCCATGACTCGGCTACATTCCAATCTACCTCCCCCACGAGGATAATTTTAAGCAAACCTCATTAATATTCTGATAGGACAGGGTCATGTGACCTTCCTTATTAGGAAATTATGGCCCTTTTCCACTACCCTTTTTCAGCTCACTTCAGCTCGCTTCAGCTCACTTCAGCCCGACACGGCTCGCGTTTCGACTACCAAAAACCAGCACGACTCAGCTCGCTTCAGCCCTGCTTAGCCCCTAAAACTCGCACCGTTTTGGAGTGGGGCTGAAGCGAGCCAAAGCGAGCCGAGTGAGGCTGGGGGCGTGAGCAGACACTCCCCTGTGCACTGATTGGTGAGGAGGAGTGTCCTCACATGCCCACACACGCCCCGCGAGCACGCTGGGATCTGTAAACACCGTAAACCCGGAAGAAGAAGAATTACGAGAATTTCTGAAGCCTTATGCGCCTCGCCTCATCTATACGCTCTTGCCAATATCTGTTGGCGTTGTCGGTGACAACAAGCCACAGAACCAAGACCAGCAACACTAATGACTCCATGTCCTCCATGTTTATTGTTTACTATTCGGGTCGTGAGACTACCGCTTAAAAGATCACTGATGTCACTGTTTGCGCCGCTTAACGACATCATGTGACGTCCACCCACTTTCGCTAACTCCACCCAATGTGTCCACCCACTTCCAGCCAGCACGGTTCAGCGCGGTTGTAGTCGAAATGCTACTCCAACAGCCCCGCTCAGCCCAACTCAGCACGGCACGGCTCAGCCCGGCTCAGCCGCGTTTGTAGTGGAAAAGCGGCATTATAGTGGTATATCCCCGGGATTCCCCCAGTAACCCCATTTACAAACAGGGCAACCCAAAACATCACTGAAACCTGGGCCAAACTGGGATACCGAGAACATACGCGATCTCTCACTTTGTAGCTGGGCCGTTGGTGTTTAACCCCTCATATCTCCATGAAGTGTAGACCAAGTTTAATGATTCAAAAAATGTTTTATTGCTACAGAAATTGCCTTTTAATAGAACAAAATTTTATTCGAATAAAATATCAAGAAACACCAGTAAAAGCTGATTAACTGCAACCTGTCGGCTTAAATACAACAATTCGCTTGCTGATATGATAATTAGTGATGTCACTGAATACCCTACTTTTATGTGCGGCTTCTTTAAAACGTTTAAACTATTTCATGACCAATAAAGGGCAGGTTTATTAAATAAACAAATAAACAAACAAATAAATAAATAATGACTACCAAAAAACTGTAGCAAATGTCACAACTGACCCCGCTCTCCCGTACAGTTTAACAGGTACAGTGGTACTTGAAAGTTTGTGAACCCTTTATAATTTTCTATATTTCTGCATAAATATGGCCTAAAACATCATCAGATTTTCACACAAGTCCTAAAAGTAGATAAAGAGAACCCAGTTAAACAAATGAGACAAAAATATTATACTTGGTCATTTATTAATTGAGGAAAATGATCCAATATTACATATCTGTGAGTGGCAAAAGTATGTGAACCTCTAGGATTAGCAGTTCATTTGAAGGTGAAATTAGAGTCAGGTGTTTTCAATCAATGGGATGACAATCAGGTGTGAGTGGGCACCCTGTTTTATTTAAAGAACAGGGATCTATCAAAGTCTGATCTTCACAACACATGTTTGTGGAAGTGCATCATGGCAGGAACAAAGGAGATTTCTGAGGACCTCAGAAAAAGCGTTGTTGATGCTCATCAGGCTGGAAAAGGTTACAAAACCATCTCTAAAGAGTTTGGACTCCACCAATCCACAGTCAGACAGATTATGTACAAATGGAGGAAATTCAAGACCATTGTTACCCTCCCCAGGAGTGGTCGACCAACAAAGATCACTCCAAGAGCAAGGCGTGCAATAGTCGGCGAGGTCACAAAGGACCCCAGGGTAACTTCTAAGCAACTGAAGGCCTCTCTCACATTGGCTAATGTTAATGTTCATGAGTCCACCATCAGGAGAACACTGAACAACAATGGTGTGCATGGCAGGGTTGCAAGGAGAAAGCCACTGTTCTCCAAAAAGAACATTGCTGCTCATCTGCAGTTTTCTAAAGATCACATGGACAAGCCAGAAGGCTATTGGAAAAATGTTTTGTGGATGGATGAGACCAAAATAGAACTTTTTGGTTTAAATGAGAAGCATAATGTTTGGAGAAAAGAAAACACTGCATTCCAGCATAAGAACCTTATCCCATCTGTGAAACATGGTGGTGGTAGTATCATGGTTTGGGCCTGTTTTGCTGCATCTGGGCCAGGACGGCTTCCCATCATTGATGGAACAATGAATTCTGAACAATGAATACCAGCAAATTCTAAAAGAAAATGTCAGGACATCTGTCCATGAACTGAATCTCAAGAGAAGGTGGGTCATGCAGCAAGACAACGACCCTAAGCACACAAGTCATTCTACTAAAGAATGGTTAAAGAAGAATAAAGTTAATGTTTTGGAATGGCCAAGTCAAAGTCCTGACCTTAATCCAATTGAAATGTTGTGAAAGGACCTGAAGTGAGCAGTTCATGTGAGGAAACCCACCAACATCCCAGAGTTGAAGCTGTTCTGTACGGAGGAACGGGCTAAAATTCCTCCAAGCCGGTGTGCAGGACTGATCAACAGTTACAGGAAACGTTTAGTTGCAGTTATTGCTGCACAAGGGGGTCACACCAGATACTGAAAGCAAAGGTTCACATACTTTTGCCACTCACAGATATGTAATATTGGATCATTTTCCTCAATAAATAAATGACCAAGTATAATATTTTTGTCTCATTTCTTTAACTGGGTTCTCTTTATCTACTTTTAGGACTTGTGTGAAAATCTGATGATGTTTTAGGTCATATTTATGCAGAAATATAGAAAATTCTAAAGGGTTCACAAACTTTTAAGCACCACTGTATAATGCTGTAATTTTCTGCCATGTAAATTAACAGATTTCTATTATTCTCAACTCAGTCATAAAACAATGCATTAATATTCTTCTTTGCACCTTAAAAGTGTGGAAAATACATAGTTAAGGTTCACTTATGCTTTCAATTTTATTAGAAATCACTTTCCCCATCTCCATTATCAACAGCATGTAACTAAAGGTACAGTAACTTTAGCTAGCAAGCTAACTTACCTGATTGTTGTTGATGCTTGCTAGGTTTGATAACTAGCTAGTTAATTCACGTTAATTCATACAGTTCTAGCTATCTAGCACAGATGAGATGCTACATATACATTACCCTATGTATGTACCCTTTGATACATCTAACACAACAGGAGATCACTTCTGAACACTTCTTGTGTTCCTGTGTTCCCCAGCTCTGTACAGCACATAACAGGAACCTGAAAAAGATGTTCCCCAGCTCTGTATTTGCGTAATATGACATGGACTACTTTGTGTTTGTGTGTAGGGTTTTGTTAGTGTTAAGGGTTGGTGTAAGGGTTTGACTTATGGTTCAGGTTGGTGGTTGGGGTTAGGTTTGGAACTTAAGACCCTGGGAACATACCGTAGATACGCTCCCTTTTATACTGTAAAAAGTATGATCGAAAGATCTGGTTCGCTAGTCTAGATCACTCAGCTAGCTAATGGCTTACCTGTGATAATTTCAGAGCTATTTAACAGTTATTCCATGAAATCAAGTCGTGCATGAGCTGATAGCCGATGAGGCGCATAGCACCGAGTTGTCTATAAGCCATGTACAACGAGATTGAGTGGAATAACTGTTTTATTCTATCCATATTCACTGGATTTGGAGAAAGCAGAGCATTTTTATTTATTTAATTTTTTTGCAAATTCGATAAATAAAACCTTTATACAAAACGTCCAACAAAATCATTTCCACTTAGAATGTAAACAAACCGGCGAAATGACAGGAGCAATTTGTGGAAAATGCAATAATAATAATAATAATCTCATCTCATCTCATTATCTCTAGCCGCTTTATCCTTCTACAGGGTCGCAGGCAAGCTGGAGCCTATCCCAGCTGACTACAGGCGAAAGGCGGGGTACACCCTGGACAAGTCGCCAGGTCATCACAGGGCTGACACATAGACACAGACAACCATTCACACTCACATTCACACCTACGCTCAATTTAGAGTCACCAGTTAACCTAACCTGCATGTCTTTGGACTGTGGGGGAAACCGGAGCACCCGGAGGAAACCCACGCAGACACGGGGAGAACATGCAAACTCCGCACAGAAAGGCCCTCGCCGGCCCCGGGGCTCGAACCCAGGACCTTCTTGCTGTGAGGCGACAGCGCTAACCACTACACCACCGTGCCGCCAATAATAATAATAATTCTTGAAAATTAAAAAAGATACGTTCTTACCATCAAATACTATTACGCCATATTTTGTTGCTTTTTTTGTACGGTATTTTTGTTTTCGAGCAAAGTTTTTATTTCATCCTCGGTTGGTTCAGCCACACACTCCGCCATTTTGTTTTTCTCTACTCATGGGATATGAGCTGATATCCTAGTAGTAGAGTAGCCAATCAGAGCATGCGTTTGCTCATATCCAGTGAAAGTGGAGAGAATAATAGCTGATATCTTGGAAGCATATCTATGTTCCAAGGGTCCTAAGTTCTAACCCATAAGGCCAATTTATGCTGACAACGCAGTCCTCGCAGACGGTGTCGCAGATAGCGTCTGCGTAGCCCCCCCACCTTCGCAGACGCTCTGCGCGCACCTCCCAAAAATTGTGACCACCGCAGAAGCCTCGCAGACAAGAGGGCTCTGATTGGTCCACTCTACATCCGCTGTACACGCACTTCCGCTTCCCTACTTTCCCGGTTGGGTTTGTTTTCACGACCGCCATTTTTAAAAACACGAGCGAAGATGGAGCAGCACGAAGAGCGGTTGATCAAGGAAGTGAGAAAGTACGGACATCTATACGACTCCAGTTCTAGTCATTATAAGTAACCGGAGGATAAACACTCCACTAACCACACCCACCAACTACTCCTAGCGATTTCGCGACTTCGCGCCCCCTTGCCTTGTAGCGGTGAGTAACATCACGCACGCCTATTACTCCCCGCTCAACGATAAATTACAACTGTCTGCGAAAAGCTGTCTGCGAAAGCCTTGTCGCAAGAGCATGCAGAGGCCTTTAACCCTAACCCTCTAACCCTAACTCTACCACTCTACCCCCAACCCTCAATAGTCCACATCATATTACGTGAGTACAGAACTGAGGAACATCTTTCTCAGGTTTCTATTGTTTGAGCTGGTGAACTAGAGGACCATGGGAGCACAGGAATGACCGTGAAATCCCAACAGGTTTTGGCAGATCGTTATCACACTGTGACCTTTTGAAGTTTTTGAAGCTGAAGATAGCTGATAAATTGGGTCAGGGAAGCTGATCTGTCTCCACTGTCTGACACGTTGCTGCTAAACATTTGGCATTTCAAGTACAGATGTTCAGCAGACGTTATTTTACTGTCTTTGAGTTGGCTGACAGTTCTTCTAACAGTGATCAAAACTAAAAGTAGGGAAGGATTTTTATTGAAGTAAAAGTAAAATACAGGACTGATTTAATGGTACTAAAAATGAAGAACGGTTCCAGTGAATCATGGGCTCTGATCAAGGACTGTAATGATAGTCCAGGTAGTTCATTACACGTTCCGAGAGTTGGGTGAGTATGAGGGTGGCTGGGGGAGTTTTCAGTATTTTTAGATTGTATTGTACATCCACATGATGGAGACAAAACCCCGTGTGTGGTGGAGTCGTTTTGTCAGGACACAATGATCCGGTCCGAAAGAGGAAAATGACAAAGCAACTTTATCTCTCATAGCAATTAAAAAAAAGACAAAAAAAACAGTAATTTGTTTTATGCCCTTTGTATTTCGGGACTATGTTCTGAACACAGGTTAATTGTGGCATAGTACAAAAGCATTAGATTAATCAAAAAATACCTTTTGTATGAAAATTTAAAAAAAGGTAAAAATGTATTGACAAAGGCAGTTTATTTATCTCAAATTCACAACCAGTGGCATTCCTGGGACATCATTTTACCAATAAAGCTGACTTTTGTAAATGTTTCTTGTATTTTGTAACCATTAATAAATCTTTCCAATATATACACACATCCATCCATCCATTATCTGTAGCCGCTTATGCTGTGCAAGGTCGTGGGCAAGCTGGAGCCTATCCCAGCTGACTATGGGTGAGAGGCGGGGTACACCCTGGACAAGTCGCCAGGTCATCACAGGGCTGACACATAGACACACACAACCATTCACACTCACATTCACACCTACGCTCAATTTAGAGTCACCAGTTAACCTAACCTGCATGTCTTTGGACTGTGGGGGAAACCGGAGCACCCGGAGGAAACCCACACAGACATGGGGAGAACATGCAAACTCCACACAGAAAGACCTCCGTCGGCCGCTGGGCTCGAACCCAGAACCTTCTTGCTGTGAGGCAACAGTGCGAACCAGTACACCACCGTGCTGCCCTATATATACACAGTCCTGTGCAAAAGTCTTAGGCGCATGTAAAGAAATGCCGTCAACCAAAAATGGCTTAAAAATAATGAAATTAAATGTTTGAACATTAAAAAAATACTATAAACAGTAATCAGGAAGCCGTAATAAATCTATATCACAAAGTCAATATTTGGTGTGAGACGACGCTTTGCTTTAAGAAAAATAATAGTAGTCTGGGGGCGGCACGGTGGTGTAGTGGTTAGCGCTGTCGCCTCACAGCAAGAAGGTCCGGGTTCGAGCCCCATGGCCGGCGAGGGCCTTTCTGTGTGGAGTTTGCATGTTCTCCCCGTGTCCGCGTGGGTTTCCTCCGGGTGCTCCGGTTTCCCCCACAGTCCAAAGACATGCAGGTTAGGTTAACTGGTGACTCTAAATTGAGCGTAGGTGTGAATGTGAGTGTGAATGGTTGTCTGTGTCTATGTGTCAGCCCTGTGATGACCTGGCGACTTGTCCAGGGTGTACCCCGCCTTTCGCCCTTAGTCAGCTGGGATAGGCTCCAGCTTGCCTGCGACCCTGTAGAAGGATAAAGCGGCTAGAGATAATGAGATGAGATGAGATAGTAGTCTGAGGTCCAGTGAGGTCAGTTTTATGCGGAAATGAGCTGTAGGTTGCACTGAGCATCTTACAGAACCAGCCACAGTTCTTCTGGACACTTTGACTGTCACACTCACTTCTTCATTTTGCACCAAAACCCAGTAGCCTTCATTATGTTTTCTTTTTTAATCTCAAAAGAAAAGTGCTCTCTTATGGAATATGCTGCTCAGACAGATTACAAACATTTTTTTTTCTGTAAAATTTAATTTTGTGCTGGAAAAAAAAGAATGTTTGGAGCTCTAAAATGTTTTTGTAATGTTTTGACTCGATAATGTAGAAGTCATAAAATAGAAATCTATAACATGAAAGTTTGTGTGTATATATATATATATATATATATATATATATATATATATATATATATATACGGTTCGTTTTGACTGTAAAGTAATTGACTTGAATGTTTCCAAAGAACTTCATGTCTTCAGCAGGAAACAGGGATAAGATAAGAGACTCCTGTTTGCAAAAGGAGAGGAACTCACTGTTTCTACTTTGCCCAATGTCGGATAATCCTTCAAACATACCTACGATTACGCAGTTACTTTCTCGGAATGTTTATTTCCACTGTAGCCTTCCATCTTCCTCCTATCATTGACAAATTGTCCTGAATAATGTGCTGCGATGTAATTGACAGAAAGAAAATAACCAGCTACTTCAATCTTCAGAAAGTCTCTGGGTTTAATCATCTTTAAATCAAAGGAAGAATGCAGAGGAAATGCTTCAGGAGCATATAAAATCATCATCATCATCATCATCATCATCATCATCATGCCCAGACCTTCCTGAATGCAAGCTCCTCTAATGAAATAAATAAATGAAACAGCAACCTAATACTGACTATCCTATTGCAGAGGAAATGGGTCTGGGGAAAAAAAAAAGCCTGCCGTTAGATAACGTTAAGCCAGAGCACAGGCCCAGGTCCAACAAGGTACAGTACAGTCCAGATGAACTCATCTTTAAGGCATCATGATATCCTGGCTAAGTGTTGACTCAACTTTATAGTGAAATACAATGGGATAAAAAAAAAGCTGGAGGAAATAGAGAACATTTCTGGAGGGGAAAAGTACCAAAATTCTTGTAACAGAGCCAAAATTTGTAACTGGGATTCAGCTGAACTTTGGCCTTGGCCTTCAAATTCTAAAAAATGTGCAAAACATTCCCACCGACCCCTTCTCCTCAGCATTTCTGCATCACTGGGGAACTTGTAAAGCTGCTCGCTCTGAGAAAGTGAGGACGTTGAGTGGAGATTGGAGATGGGATGGCTGTGTAACCTCTTCCTTCCTCTGAGCTTCACGGCTCCCCAAACAGGTGACCTGGGGCCTCTTGATGACCAGCTGTCACGGCCTGTTTCCGCCTGGGGAGTGTGGGAAAGTCGGCGAGGACTCCGTCAAGCCCCCAGTCCTGCTCTCAGCCTGCTTCCTGACCACCGCTAAATATACCGGGCCCTTTTGTTCCTCGCCGGACCCAAAAATACATTGGCTCTGACATCAAACGTGTTCTTTCCGACTTCCTCCCAGTGGCTTTTTCGGTCACTGACGCTCTTCCTGCTTGGCAGCGGGCGCCACTTTCCTGGACGACGTGGAGCATCAGGAAGCAAGGGGCTGCATGGATTTGGCTCCAGGATGCAAAACATGAGCAGCAGGGTTAGGGTTCGCCTGCACGTTCACAGAATAAATCAACATGCACATAAAACACCCATTTTAAAATGAAGATGGATTGACTCCATATTATATTTTCAGTTTGTTTGTGTGTGTGTGTTTTAATGTAGACTAAATAAGAAGGTACAGCTGTTATATTAAGCAGAAAAGATGCAGTAGGTGCTTCATGACAGTATTTGCATACAATAAAAATGAACCAAAGTCTTGCTTCTGCATTTTTTTCTTCTATTGATCATGGCTCAAGTGTGCGAGAAACCGTACAGTCAAATATCTGAACCTGGAACCATGTGTACATCCTTTCGATAGAGTGAAAATCTGTACATTTCTAAGAAGCTATCATCAGGTATACATCGGAAAGTACTGGGGCACTGAGTAGGAACCTAATCAGGAATCCCTCACCATCCTGCAATGCATGAACCAATCCAAGGAGCCCTGACACCCACGCCCGACAACACAACTAATCCAAAAACATGTAAATGTTACTCCATTATCCTAAATTTAGTCGCCCGCCAATTCCTACCCACCTTTACCTAATCATACCTCACGTCTTTCATTTCTTATCCAACTATATCTTTTCAAACTTCTGCTCATGCTACATCACACACTCGGAGGAAAGTCCTATCCGCCCTCTTCTACATACATGAGTTCACAGAGGCTCAAAATTTGCTCCCATCACTGTGATCTCTTGGCTCAACATCTGGATTCAAACTTGCGATCTCTCAGCGATAGTGCAAACACATTCCTGTCGAATTCTTCCCTGGTTACAAATTCAGTCCCACATCCCAGTAACATTTCCGAATTTATTTCAGAGCTGGTGACTTTCATTTCTCAGCTTGTCTTTGAGTCCTGCGCGAAAGTCTTAGGCACCCTATATTTTTTTTTCACACAAACTTTCATGTTATAGATTTCTATTTTATGACTTCTAAAACATTACAAAAATATTTTAGAGTTCCAAACATATATATATATATATATATATATATATATATATATATGGGCGGCACGGTGGTGTAGTGGTTAGCGCTGTCGCCTCACAGCAAGAAGGTCCTGGGTTCGAGCCCCGGGGCTGGCGAGGGCCTTTCTGTGTGGAGTTTGCATGTTCTCCCCGTGTCCGCGTGGGTTTCCTCCGGGTGCTCCGGTTTCCCCCAAAGACATGCAGGTTAGGTTAACTGGTGACTCTAAATTGACTGTAGGTGTGAATGTGAGTGTGAATGGTTGTCTATGTGTCAGCCCTGTGATGACCTGGCGACTTGTCCAGGGTGTACCCCGCCTTTCGCCCGTAGTCAGCTGGGATAGGCTCCAGCTTGCCTGCGACCCTGTAGAAGGATAAAGCGGCTAGAGATAATGAGATGAGATGATATATATATATATATATATATATAAAACCTCAATTCCAAAAAAGTTGGGACAAAGTACAAATTGTAAATAAAAACGGAATGCAATAATTTACAAATCTCAAAAACTGATACTGTATTCACAATAGAACATAGAAAACATATCAAATGTCGAAAGTGAGACATTTTGAAATTTCATGCCAAATATTGGCTCATTTGAAATTTCATGACAGCAACACATCTCAAAAAAGTTGGGACAGGGGCAATAAGAGGCTGGAAAAGTTAAAGGTACAAAAAAGGAACAGCTGGAGGCCCAAATTGCAACTCATTAGGCCAATTGGCAATAGGTCATTAACATGACTGGGTATAAAAAGAGCATCTTGGAGTGGCAGTGGCTCTCAGAAGTAAAGATGGTTAGAGGATCACCAATCCCCCTAATTCTGCGCCGACAAATAGTGGAGCAATATCAGAAAGGAGTTCGACAGTGTAAAATTGCAAAGAGTTTGAACATATCATCATCTCCAGTGCATAATATCATCAAAAGATTCAGAGAATCTGGAAGAATCTCTGTGCGTAAGGGTCAAGGCCGGAAAACCATACTGGGTGCCCGTGATCTTCAACATGTGCTCCTATCCAGACGACGTCTCTTTCAGGGAAGACCTTGCATTTTCCAACATGACAATGCCAAACCACATACTGCATCAATTACAGCATCATGGCTGTGTAGAAGAAGGGTCCGGGTACTGAACTGGCCAGCCTGCAGTCCAGATCTTTCACCCATAGAAAACATTTGGCGCATCATAAAACGGAAGATACGACAAAAAAGACCTAAGACAGTTGAGCAACTAGAATCCTACATTAGACAAGAATGGGTTAACATTCCTATCCCTAAACTTGAGCAACTTGTCTCCTCAGTCCCCAGACGTTTACAGACTGTTGTAAAGAGAAAAGGGGATGTCTCACAGTGGGAAACATGGCCTTGTCCCTACTTTTTTGAGATGTGTTGTTGTCATGAAATTTAAAATCACCTAATTTTTCTCTTTAAATGATACATTTTCTCAGTTTAAACATTTGATATGTCATCTATGTTCTATTCTGAATAAAATATGGAATTTTGAAACTTCCACATCATTGCATTCCGTTTTTATTTACAATTTGTACTTTGCAACTTTTTTGGAATCGGGGTTGTGTGTGTATATATATATATATATATATATATATATATATATATATATATATATATATATATAATTTATTTAAAGCAAACGATTGCCTCACACCAAATATTGACATTGTTTAATTTATTATGGCTTACTGATTACTGTTTATAGTATTTTTTTAATGTTGAAACATTTCATTTCATTATTTATTTTTAAGCCATTTTTGGTCGACAGCATTTCTTTACATGTGCATCAGACTTTTGCACCGTACTGTATGTCTCATGTTGTGTGAGAGCGTAATGGCTTAATCCTTCGCTTCAAATCGAAGGTCCCTGAATGGCTAGTAACCCTGGATGTTCATCCATGCCATAAAATGACATGAAATAAATAACACTATGCAAGTGTATGCAAACCCCTTTTTCAACTGATCGTGGTGCAGGGAATGATTCCAATTCCAACCATCAAACCAAACTTTTCCATATGATCATGAATCATACTATAGTTTTCAGTGGTCTACTTAAATAATATCGGCTGGCTTTTTCATGGTCTATCAGATATATTCCATTAAGCTAGCATGATACTGAACGAGTCGAAGATGAGTAGCTGAATGGAATATATCTGATATACCATGAAAAAAAGCCATTATTATTATTATTATTATTATTGGGCGGCACGGTGGTGTAGTGGTTAGCGCTGTCGCCTCACAGCAAGAAGGTCCTGGGTTCGAGCCCCGGGGCCGGCGAGGGCCTTTCTGTGTGGAGTTTGCATGTTCTCCCCGTGTCCGCGTGGGTTTCCTCCGGGTGCTCCAGTTTCCCCCACAGTCCAAAGACATGCAGGTTAGGTTAACTGGTGACTCTAAATTGACTGTAGGTGTGAATGTGAGTGTGAATGGTTGTCTATGTGTCAGCCCTGTGATGACCTGGCGACTTGTCCAGGGTGTACCCCGCCTTTCGCCCGTAGTCAGCTGGGATAGGCTCCAGCTTGCCTGCGACCCTGTAGAAGGATAAAGCGGCTAGAGATAATGTGATGTGTGATTATTATTATTATTATTATTATTATTATTATACATTCCTTTTGGGTGTTCAACGCGTCTTTCTCTTTCAAAATTCTCTCAAAATCTTCCGTATTTTGTAACAAAGCAAACCTGGCGGCCATGTTTGTTTACAAATTGTCACAGTTACTCACTAGCGCTTAAGTTTTACATCTCTGATGTGTGACGTCATGTTGTCTTGACAACCATGCAATATCGTAAACCATATTCAACGCTCATTCTCTATTGGGTGGAGTGATGTAATACACGTAGGATAAGCATTATGCGAACAATCTCGAAAAGTTTCATGCAGTTGGTTGATTACTAATCTTAAAAAAGTTCTTATTATACACAACTGCAGAAATTTTCCCTTACTTATGACATTTCGATGTCTTTCTTAGCTGACAGCTTGATCACATCTAACGCTTGGCATCTAGATTTCTAGGTCATGTGCACCATCTGGCGGTGGACAGAGACGCCAAGCGTTAGATGTGATCAAGATGTCAGCTAAGAAAGACATTGAAATGTCATAAGTAAGTGAAAATTTCTGCAGTTGTGTATAATAAGAACTTTTTAAAGATATGCTAACAATACTGCATGCTATCGAACCAAATGAATGAAACCCGCTAGAAGGGAATAGCACCTGTTTTTGTTCCATTGAAAAAGTGTCCTGGATGTATAATAATTTTGAGTATTGGTGGTTGTTTATTAAGAAATCCAGTGATCTTCCTCATGCCTTGCATTGCTCAATTACTAGTGAAATGAACAACTACTGAATGGTAATTCAGATCACCATTTCTGTTTTTCTTTCTTTCTTTCTTTCTTTCTTTCTTTCTTTCTTTCTTTCTTTCTTTCTTTCTTTCTGGTTCTTTGCTCTCACTTCTAAAAGACTACATGGGGCTCTTCAATTCACTGTCAAAAATAGGGGTACAGTAGGAGTCCATTTCTGTCCCCCAAGGGACAGTCTACACTAATGTACCCCCTAGGGCTCATTATTGGACCTCGAGGTAACTATGTGGACCTTTTTAGAGCCAAAAAGGTACATATATGTTCCCTAGCAGTATTTAAAGGGTGCAAATAAGTACCTTAGAGGGAACTGCACCAGTGAGAAGCCATTGTGCCCAGAACGGTACTTTATTTTCTGAGAGTGTGGGAAGACTAAGAAAGATTACGCTAAATTATTCATTTGAGGCATCTTTCTTTATTAACCAGACACCACAGACACTACATCCCCGTCCTCATGGCCAGTCCAGGATGTTCAGGTGTGTAAGGACAATCGCTCCTCCCAGCACTAAGTGTAGCCTGAACATGACAGCCTTCCTTCCTGTTGTTTTTACCAGCTGGAAATGACAGGATGTATTCTTCCCTTTCCTTTTTGTCCCCTCTCTTCTATGTGACTCATCCCATCAACCTCATTCATGGTTCGAAGCTGGAAGTGATGAGTGTTGTGACCTGACTAATTCTCTAAACTGCATTGTCCACGTGTGACCGTTCGTCCGATATTCTTTTAATAGTCTCCATCCTTTTAATAGCGAATGGTGTGAATAGGTCACTATGCAGTCAGCATCCTCGTCTTATCAGTGATACAGTGCCATATGGTGTCCTTTTATCCTTGCGTGAGTCATCGTACAGTCCTAACAAAAAACTAAAGTGCTAGCATACATTTGCGGTTAATTTTTTCTCCTCCTCTCTTTTGTCCATCATTTACAGCACCACCTACAGTACTGTATATCTTCATTTATATCTTTCATAATTCAGACAAAGTTCAAGATATTTAATATTTACATATTAAATAAGTGCATTTCAGTTAAACACCGTGTCCCAGTACGTTCTCAGCGAGCTACCGTAGACGTCATGTATTACATCATTGCGTTTCATGTGACGTCACATTGTGTATCAGCTGCCATTTTGAGAATCAAATGATTTCATTAAGATTAAGATGATTCATTTTCATGGATAATCAAGTGTCCTAATACATTTTCTCCCTGTCATGCTGCCTCGTAGCTAGATTAGCGAGCTAATGTAGCTACCGTACATCGTGGGACAAGTTTATCTCAGAAGCAAGTATTGCTAACATTTAAAAAAAAATAGTTAGTTAGCTCATATCAGTCATGATGAACCATCCGCTGATCCTTTACCCACCCAGATGTGAAGAACCACTAGGTTTTGAAGCTCTCCAGAATAGAAAGTGAGTTTTATATACTGTATAAGTATACAAGTAAGTGAGTTGGTTTGAGCCAGATGGACTGCTGGTTTGAGTATTTCAGAAACTGTTGATCTCCTTCCTGGGGTTTTCACACACAACAGTCTTTAGAATTTGCACAGACAGAATGGTGCGAAAAACAAAAAACATCCAGTGCATGAGCGACAGTTCTGTGGGTGAAAAAAAACAAATGCCTTCTTGATGAGAGGTCAAAGATCACAAAATAGCCAGATTGGTGGTTCGAGCTTCTTCTTTTTTTTTATCAGGAAAGATATAGTAACTCATATAATCACTCTTTACAACTGTGATGAGCAGAAAAGCATCTCAGCATACAACAGAAAACAGAACACATTGGGTTCCACTCCAGCAGCCAAGAACAGGGATCTTAGAATCAACAACAACAACAAGTTCCTATTCAAGTGGCCGGTGAGTGTACAAATGCAAGCAAAATCACAGATATGGTAATAGAGAAAGCAGACTGAAGGAAAATGTGTTGTAATTTGAACAAAGCCATGGAAGCCGTGGCCTAAAGGTTGGAGAAGCAGCTTTGGGACTAAAAGTTCGCTGGTTCAGTTCCCTGGACGAGCAGGAATGGCTGAAGCACCCACGAGCAAGGCACTAAACCTGACCAGGCTGCTCTGGGTCTGTTGTAGGTTGCTCTGGATAAAGCATGCCTGTAATGAACAAAATAGAGTTTGTTTGCTGTAATTAATCTTTTTTTTTTTTGGAATAAAGGAGATTTATTTTGTATTTCAAAACCATACAATTATAGAATTATTATAGCGCATTGTTATCAAAAAATAAAAGTTCTGAAGTTAAAGAAGCTAACCTGAATTTAAAAAAAACTGATTAAAAATGTCTTTGGTGAAGATTAAAGTGAGTGATTTTTCACATGTAGCGAAATGTAATATTCATTCATTTTTTAGCTGGAATATCGTTCTGGCCAGAGCTCAAGCATTTCATTTACACTTTTTACTGTTTCCTCTTTTACTTGCTGTAAAATTTCAACCCGGGGAACCCTGGAGATTTTTCCCCCCCAAGAGCAATTTCCAGAAGAAATGCATAAAGCCTTTACACTGATTTACGACACTCTCAAATGTGGCTTTTTGTTGTGTTTTGTTTTGTGTGTGTGTGTGTTTTGAGTATATGAGGCACATATGATATTTAATTGATCACATCTGTCAGAGATTCTGTATGGATCCGGAGCAAGACTTATTGAGCAGAAACTAATCCCTGCAGTCCCTTTATGACACTCAAACACATAACCCCAATCATACACACACACACACACACACACACACATACACACACACACACACACACCCCTTCCCTATTACCCACCCCACCCCCACCTCGGCTTGGTCGCTATGTCCGGCAAAATAGACGTGTTCAGCAATTTAGGGAATTTAGAAGAATGCACGGAATGCAAGTGCGTTTCCTGTTTCCAGCCTTTAACCTCATAGAGTTACACACACACACACACACACACACACACACACACACGTCAATGCAGAAACATAGAAATCTATAAAATCAATAGATAGATAGATAGATAGATAGATAGATAGATAGATAGATAGATAGATAGATAGATAGATAGATAGATAGATAGATAGATAGATAGACTAATTTAACATTAAAGAAAACTAAAAATGTGAGCATATTTAAAATGGATGTTAAAAATACAGGGACTTAAAGCTAGATGGCTTTTCAATTTCATAAAATCTGTGAAATTTAGTTCCCTCTGAAATGTGGTCATTGTGATATCTGTTTATTTCTGTAATATCTCACAAAATATCAGGCCATTCTGTGGCTGGGAAGTTATTTAATTTGAGGGGATTAAAGCAAATAATGTGGCTCGCTTGGCGCAGTCAAGCAGACAGAGGAAGTCCGTGTGCGCATGCGCAGGTTTACCTTCTTCTTCTTCTTTTGGGTTTTACGGCAGCTGGCATCCACAGTGTTGCATTACTGCCATCTACAGGTTTCCCTTTGAGCGTGCGCTGACAGTTCCATCATTCTGTCGCTAAACAAACAGCTGATCACACCGAGGTGCTCGCTGAGCGCCCATATTTATTAGTTTGATATTTCCTGCGTTTCCTTTACTTCGTATATAACATAACGTCTTTTCTTCTCGCTTTCTTTCCGTTACTGTAGTCAGTCTTTCACTTTTTTTCGCACACTCACGTCCTCCATTTTTCTCTCCTGTTTCAAATTTGTATCCCACAATGCCTTGCACGAACGGGGAAAGCCCACCACGTGATGGTGCATGATGTAGTATCTTGAACGGGTTCATGGTGAAGCAGGAAAAAATAACAGAGAATTGAGGGCCACGTGGAGATAAATTCATTAATTGTTCTATTTTAAACAAAAAAACTAATAAAATTGGAATCCTGTGATTCGAATTCAGTAGCTTTTGATCCACTAAACAAAAATAATTGGGTGTCGGGGAAAATTCTTTCTATGACCTACTCTTAAAAAATCTGAAAGGCAGTCTACCTTCAAAGAAGGATGAGTCGGTACACATCTTACTTGTATGCTTTGTTTACGGTATGTTCCCTGGATCACTGATCCATGGGATGTAAAAAAAAAAAAAAACACATTTACCCAACATGCACAGCCTCCGTTCCCTAATGTCGAATTACACGTCTGACCGAAGAGACATGACCTGCTCTGAAAAAGCCTGGAGGAAAACGTGCTCAGGCCAAAATAATGCTGGGGAACCCTCGGAGGATCCAGCAACGTTCTATCACTGTGAGAATCTCTGATTCTGGAACCCCCAGGGGAGCTGTTAAACAACCCTCTCTCCCTCTCTCTCTCTCTCTCTCTCTTTTTTAAACAGCAGAATACAAGAGGATATTGGATCACCACAATCGAGAACATCTGCAGGATGATTTCTTCCTAGTCTTGGGGTGTTTATGTGTGTGTGTGTGTGTGTGTGTGTGTGTGTGTGTGTGTGTGTGTGTGTGTAGTCACTGGATGCACAAGCTTCACCATAGACATATCTCTCTCTCTCTCTCTCTCTCTCTCTCTCTCTCTCTCAAACACACACACACACACACACACACACACACACACACACACACACTAATGTCCTTTAATGGTAGTGAAGTGTGGGCCGCTGCTCTGACCAGGGCCAAATAACAGATATTATCCCCATCATAGTTTGGCCTCTTTGCGTGGTTGAAGCCAGAGCCATCAGAGAAAAGAGAGAAAAATGCAGCCACTCAATATGCAGGCAGCTGAGAGCGAGCGCAGGCTTCTATGTTTCCGCTGCTAAAATGACAGGCCTTCATGGATCAGGCTTATGATAGTGCAAGCCGTAAATCTGCGCTACCGACAGGACTGATTGACGTCCATGGAGTGAAGAGCGCTTGCAACGTAACAGACTCACGCTGCAGAGATGGAGGATGAGGGAATACATGTAGAGATGGATTAGCAAAAGTATAGTTAACACACACACACAGATTCTCAACAAGTAGGAGGTTGAATTCCAGAGTGCACAGGGCCATGGGGCCGGCAGCGGAAGTGTGCTAAAGCTCTCTGAGCTGACCCCTGACCCCGCAGATACCATTCCCATCAACTCCTCCTCCAGCTGTCTGCACTCAGCCACCCAGCAGGCCTGCAAACAAACCTCCTCCTCCTCCTCTTCCTCACTCCCTCGCTCCTTCTCATCCGACTCCCCTGCTACACACGCACCATTTATTCGCCTCCCCACCTCAGCACTAGGTAGCGGTTTATAAAGCATTCTGAAATCTCGATCACTCTATAATACAACTGATTTACACCGTTCATACCCGTTTACTTCCTGTTTATCACTCGGAAACCTTTTTAATTTGTCGCATCAACAACCGAGTACAAAAATACAGAGTTACGCACTGACTTCAGTAAACACATTCACCGGCCACTTTAATAGGAACTTGTTGATGATTCTAAGATCCCTGTTCTTGGCTGCAGGAGTGGAACCCAATGTGTTCTGTTTTCTGTTGCATGCTGAGATGCTTTTCTGCCCACCACGGATATAAAGAGTGATTATATGAGTTGCTATATCCTTCCTGATAAAAAAAAAAAAAAAACTCGAACCACCAATCTGGCCAGTTTGTGATCTCTGACCTCTCTTATCAACAAGGTGTTTGTTTTCTTTCCACCCACAGAACTCTCACTCACTCACTCACTCACTCACTCACTCACTCACTCACTCACTCACTCGATGTTTTTTGTTTTCCGCACCATTCTGTGTAAACTCTACAGACTGTTGTGTGTGAAAACCCCAGGAAGGAGATCAGCAGCTTCTGAAATACTCAAACCAGCAGTCCATCTGACTCAAACCGACACCCATACCACAGTGAAAGAAAGAAAGTCACACTTCACCGTGAGATCACAATTTTTTCCATTCTGATGTTTGAACATCGTGAACATTAACTGAAGCTCTTGATTTGTATCTGCATGATTTGATGCATCAAGGGATCGGCTGATTAGAGAACTGCATCAAACAGAACAGCAGGTGGATGTAGGGGTGTTCCTAATAAAGTGGCTGGTGAGTGTATTATAACAGTATATAAAGAAAGGTATCATTTGCTGGCTTGCTAACTTCGCCAAATGCTAACTATGATAGGTTCATTAGCTCGCTCGCTATTTAAGTTATTCCACGAAATCGAGTCGTACATGAGCTGATAGCTGATGAGGCGCGTAGCACCGAGTCGTCTATAAGCCATGTACGATAAGATTGAGTGGAATAACTGTTTTATTCTATCCACTTTCACGGGATTTGGAGAAACAGAGCGTTTTTTTTTATTTATTTATTTTTTACAAATTCGATAAACAAAAACTTTACACAAAACGTCCGACAAAATAATTTCTGCTTAGAATGTAAACAAAGTGGCGAATTGACAGGAGCAATTTGTGAAAAATGCGATAATAATAATAATTTTGAAAAATACTTTTTTGAAAAAGATTCGTTCTTACTATCAAATACTTTCATTCCATATTTTGTTGCTTTTTTTTGTATTTTTTGGGGTTTTGTTTTCAAGAATTTTTATTTCGTCCTCAGTTGGTGCAGTAACATGCTCCGCCATTTTGTTTTTTCTCTACTCACAGTATATGAGCTGATATCCTAGTAGTAGAATAGCCAATCAGAGTGCACGATTGCTCACATCCAGTGAATGTGGCTCGAATAATACTCATTATCCTGAGCTAAAGGCTGTAGTAGTACTTAGGTATATTTAACACATGATCATACTGATCATCGAAATGAGATCTTAGCTTTAATTCAGAGCTTTTATAGTGTAAAAATTATGATCAAATGATCTGGCTAGCTCGTGTCGCTCACCTAGCTAGCTAACGGCTTACGTACGCATGGTTCTGTGAAATACTGACATCTTTCTGACATTTTGCCAAATCATTATAACACTGTTTCTTTTTCCTCCACTGTCTTAAACATCGCTGCTAAACATTTGGCTCCTGAAGTGTTGACTTTCAGCCGACTTAGTTCCCATTTTACTGAAAAAAGTACCGTTAGATAGAATCATGTGTTCGAGTGCTGTAAGGATACTCCACAGTCTGTATTCTGTTCCCTTCCACTCCTGACCATCCTTCAAAATGAAGTTGAAGTTAACTTCAACTTTCAAATTGCGCAAAAACCACATATTTCAGAGTAATTTAGCGGCAATGCTTTAAAAGAAGGAGGAAATCTGCTATTTTCCCTCGCTTCCTCTTTCCCTGCTCACATTGCCCACATGAGAGGAGCAAGATCCACAGATCCTCGTCGACCTCTCCCCACAGCCAATCCACCCCTCCTTAAAAACATAGTTTGCACGCTTTTAACACACAACCACCACCAGCTTCTAACCACTCACCACAACGCAGATGGACCTTCTCTCAGAGCGCAAAGGAGGGGGATAAAAACATGTGCCACAGGGAACTTAACTCCCCAATTCCCTTGCAGTTCTCTCATGTCTCATTAATCCACAGTGAAGTTTGAGATTTTAACTCTTCTTTGCTTTGGATGGATTTGCTTTGCTTTGCATTTCAGGAATTCAGAAGAAAATAAATCAATATAAAGTTTAAAGAAACCAGAAAGATCTGTTTATAACTAAATGCATTTGGATTTGGAAATTCAGACCTCCGGCGAGGAAAAACCAAAGAAAACTTGGAACTGAACCTCATCCAAGAGTTTAGCATATGCCGTGATGTCAACATGGCCACTCACACTGTCAACAGGAAATACAATATGACTTTGCTACTTATACACTCACTGGCCACTTTATTAGGAACACCCATACGTCCACCTGCAGTTGTTTAATGCAAGTATCTAATCTCTGTGACTTTCTTTCACTGTAGCATGGCTGTTGGTTTGAGCCAGATGGAATGCTCATCTCATCTCATCTCATTATCTCTAGCCGCTTTATCCTGCTCTACAGGGTCGCAGGCAAGCTGGAGCCTATCCCAGCTGACTACGGGTGAAAGGCGGGGTACACCCTGGACAAGTCGCCAGGTCATCACAGGGCTGACACATAGACACAGACAACCATTCACACTCACATTCACACCTACGCTCAATTTAGAGTCACCAGTTAACCTAACCTGCATGTCTTTGGACTGTGGGGGAAACCGGAGCACCCGGAGGAAACCCACGCGGACACGGGGAGAACATGCAAACTCCACACAGAAAGGCCCTCGCCGGCCACGGGGCTCGAACCTGGACCTTCTTGCTGTGAGGCGACAGCACTAACCACTACACCACCATGCCGCCCCAGGAAGGATATAGTAACTCATAATATAATCACACTTTACAACCAAGGTGAGCAAAAAAACATCTCAGCATGCAACCACAGAAGATAGAAGACCACATTGGGTTCCACTCCTGCAGCCAAGAACAGGAATCTTAGAATCAAGAACAAGTTCTTTCCATGACCTGGGAGCCAAGATGGCAAAATTGGCCGTACTCTCAGGTTGATGATCAAAGGGATGGTGTTAGTCTTTCACCTGTCAATCCCAGCGACACTCGTCAATCGTGGGCATCTGTGAGCTCATGTATGAGGAATTCTTCAGACTGTGTTATGTTCTACTTTCCATCTAAAACACTGACCGTACAGTTCACTGTTTTGAGAAAGCAAACACATCACAACCTCGTGATCAGTAATGTCAACTGGCTACTTGTTTCTCGCAAAACATACGCTTTTTTGGATGTTTAATTCCTCACTTTGTAGCTTGAATGCACCAAAATCGAAAGCAGAATTATTCTCAGTTGTTTCAACACATGACCATTTGCATTCCCTCCTACAGGGACGGACGTGCATCGGTCAGAAATAGACCCCGAAGCCGCCGCCAGGCGCCGCTAAAACCGCCATTTAGAATTTGAGCCGCCGCCAGCCAATAATTTTGTAAGCCAATTTGAGCCGCTATCTAATAAAATTTGGCTGAGCCACTAAGAATTGTGTACATCAAATAATGGGTTTATCCACATCATGAGCTACAAGAAAAGTGACACAAACATGATCAACTGTACACACTAGTAGTAACACAATAGAGACGTATAGGCATACACTGTAGAGATTTAGAACTGATATCACAGCACAGAGAGCCACCACAAGCTTGCCGTTGTGACTACCTGTCTGGCTTCCCGCCCCTCACACCGTTACCACGATACACTGGGGAACCCGGGAACCCACCCAGAGCATCAATTGACTCCGATATCGACGAGATGGCTGCATTCTTTGCCGCTGCTGAGGGAAAGTGTAAAGGTATTTTTTGTTTGTTTGTTTGTTTGTTTGTTTCACATACTTCGAGATTGATAAAAAAAAGTACTCCACCACTCTACTTTCATCATAGTAAGATAGCTGCCAGTCCTTCACTGGTCATTGCTAGTGAGAGTAGATAGCTAGATGCCTTCCTCGAACAATCCAGATTAGCTTATTATTAGCATTGAACTACAATCTTGCTAGATTTATATTTACAATGAAGTAAGAGACCAGGGGACCTGTGGTAATTTGCTATTTATTCCCCCCATTTGTTTGATCCGTTCGCCCGGATATATGCCACACAGTGACGTCCAGTATCAGCCATTTGTAGCCATAAACATTTTGGTGGCTGCAGCAGCCATTAAGGTTTTGGCTGAGTCAGCTAGCCAGCCAATAATTTCATCAGCCAGCCATTATCCTGAAAACAAACGGCTTCAGGGTCTAGTCAGAAATATATGTGCACCACCATTTGACATTGGTCACGGGGCGTTTGTTTACCACCGGCCGACTACATGGGCTATAGCCACACTCAACCAACAGACCAATGGTTCAGGATCCAACCACCTGTGGTAAGCAGTGATGCCTACCTGACCTAATTACCTGTATTCTCACAATGCTTTATATAGCGTGACCTGAGACAAAGAATCTAGGTCAAACCAATAAAATGCACCAGAAAGCGGCCGAAATTTGAAATTTGCCGTTAATAACGGGCCAAGCCACGGTCCTAGCTGGCTATGCCTGGGCTGATTCGAAAGGTATTAGGGAAAGGGAGGTGCCTGTAATGTTTGGTGGAGGACTTTCAGTGGCCAAGTTATGAATTTTTAAATCCCGGCGTGTGCGCGTGACTGGAGCCAGGGCTCATATTAAAGTTTTCGGCGAGTCGTGCTCACACAGGTCTTCGGGGGTAAATAGTGGGCTGAGCCACAGTCATAGCGGGCCGTGGCTGCCCTCTTTGGAAAGGGCTCGGCGTTTGTGTGCTCTATGATCCTGTGAAAATCCATAGCGATCTGGTAAAATTAGTGAAAAATATTTCTGCAAATATGCATCAGTCAGATTCTTGGGCTGGATCCATTCCTGCTCCTAGGTGTTTCCTAAATCCACATTAACAGGGTCTATGGGTCAGCTCCTCTTTCTCCATCTCCACTCCAGCCCTCTCTGGCGCCTGTATCTCCATCACACCTCCTCCTGTCAACAGACTCAGCTCTCTCTCTCTCTCTCGCTCTCGCCTGCGAGACTCCACCAAACCCCCCAGGGAGGTGACATGTCAGACAGCCAGCAGCCTTTGCCCCCTCGCCTCTTCGGCACAGCAATTACAGACTTCCAGCATGGTGAAGTGGCGACAATCTTAATCAAATCTCGTTGTGGTTTTCATGACGTGACTCAGTAAAGCTCAGTAAATTACTGTGAATACACTAGAGCTTGATTCGAGTTTTATTTAGCTAATTAAAATTGTAAAATTGTTACAGTCTGTTAGTATCATAAGCTGTGCTAAATACACATGAGGAGTGAAATAAAGTACATTCTGCAATTATCATTTATTATTTCATATTAAAATTATATACGGTATAATACTACAGTATATATAATTAATTAAGCTTGAGAATAAACTGACTTTTTTTTTTTTTTGACAGAGCTGTCAAAAAGAGTTCATTTAACCAGAGGGGAACCATCAGGACCTTCTAAGCCTTCAGAGAAGGCACAAAGATGTCAGCATTTCAAATGTTATATTTAATTTCTGGGCAGCACGGTGGTGTAGTGGTTAGCGCTGTCGCCTCACAGCAAGAAGGTCCTGGGTTCGAGCCCAGCAGCCGACGAGGGCCTTTCTGTGTGGAGTTTGCATGCTCTCCCTGTGTCCTCGTGGGTTTTCTACGGGTGCTCCGGTTTCCCCCAAAGACATGCAGGTTAGGCTAATTGGTGGCTCTAAATTGACCGTAGGTGTGAATGGTTGTCTGTGTCTATGCGTCAGCCCTGTGATGACCTGGCGATTTGTCCAGGGTGTACCCCGCCTCTCGTCCATAGCTCGTTAGCTGGGATAGGCTCCAGCTTGCCTGTGACCCTGTAGGACGGGATAAGTGGCTACAGATAATGGATGGATATTTAATTTCTTTTATAATTTCATTAAAATTATTCTCTTCAAATTCTAATTTGGCCTTATTTTCTATCAAATTTGCTTCAGAAATGAAAGGATAGAAATTACTGTCTTGAAAACATTACAATCGAGTTCTCCAATGAGATTTCTTTTGTTTGTTGTCTCTAGACTCAGAAGAGTTTAGAGCTGCTCACTCACTGGTTAGGACTTCATTGCCGGGACAGAAGACCATGGCAGTGTATGTTTATGTAGGAAGTGACAGACGAATTAATTAACCAATCAGATTTTGATTTATAGTGGGAGGGACCAAAAATTTATCACCCTCAGCATTCTCGAAGACCAACGCGAGCTTAACCGTGAGTCGGCGCCGTCAGTGCAGCAGTGAAATCACCTTCCAGCCGGTGGAGCGTTCATCGGTAGTGTTAGCAAATGCTAATAAAGCGGTCAAGCCAGTGCTATCTATCAAGAGCAAGCAGCACAGGCTAACGACCGAGAAACTAAGATTTCTGTCTCCAGACTCCATGCACAGTATTTTTCACTCATATTTAAGTATTCATTTTCCTGTGTAATTTCCTTAGTTACTTTTAAAATCAACATTGAAAGCTACACACAACTGAGCGACCTGGCAGCCTGCTGCTAATCCCTTGCAAAATCCTTTGCCCTGTTGCTTTTTTGGTGTCTGGCTAAGTTTTGGCTGAGCTCAAGTCCCAGCTCTAATAGTAACGTTTCGCTGCTGCATTTAACAATAAATGTTGCTCTGGTGAAGCCATTTATGAAGGAAGGCTTCAGCTGGTATGACCGTTTCTTGTAGTAAAACACAGCAGGAAAAGTCTTTACAACAGAGGATTTTACATTTTGTGGCTTCTCTGTAACACAACAAGCTGTGTTTATTTGTCTTATTTACTTTAAGAGAGGGAAAAGAGTGAGACTGATGAGGAAACGACTGTTTATAGCTGCTATAACAGAATAAATAACAGGACCTAGCTAGTTTACAGACATTCCATGACATTAAAGATAGACTGCCTTTCAGATTTTTCAAGTGTAGGTCATAAAAAGAATTTTCCCTAATGCCCAATTATTTTTGTTTAGTGACCAAAAGCTACTGAATTTGAATCACAGACTTCCAATTTTATTAGTTTTTAAAAAATAGAACAATTAATGAATTTAGAGCCACATGGCCCTAAGTTCTCCGCTATTTTTTCCTGCTTCACCATGACCCAATTCAAGATACTACATCATGCATCACGTGGTGGGCTTCCCCCGTTCACACAAGGCATTGTGGGATACAAATTTGAAACAGGAGAGAAAAATGGAGGACATGAGTGTGCGAATAAAACGTGAAAGACCGACTACAGTAACGGAATGCAAGAAGAAAAGACATTATGTTATATACAAAGGAAAGGAAACGCAAGACCAAACTGATAAATATTGGCGCTCAGCGAGCACCTCGGTGTGATCAGCTGTTCGTTTAGCGACAGAATGATGGAAGTGTCAGTGCACGCTCAAAAGTAAACCTGTAGATGGCAGTAATGCAACACTGTGTATGCCAGCTGCTGTAAAACCCAAAAGAAGAAGAAGAAGGTAAACCTGCGCATGCGCACACGGACTTCCTCTGTCTGCTTGACGGCACGAAGCCAGCGATTTCATGCACATTATTTGCTTTAATCCCCTCAAATTAAATAACTTCCCAGCCACAGAATGGCCTGATATTTTATGAGATATTACAGAAATAAACAGATATCACAATCACCACATTTCAGACGGAACTAAATTTCACCGATTCACTTTAAATGTAACTATAAATGGATAACATGTGCTTCCATATTTGTTATTCCTCACACACACACACACACACACACACACACACACACACACACACACTTCTCTTATTATCTTTATAAGGACATTCCATTGATTTAATTATTGTTGATAATTATTAATGTGCTTAATTAATCCTGTCTCACACCTAAATCTAACCCTAACATTAATATCTTTGACTTTTTGACATTTTTTACTGATGCAAAAATGCAAATGACTTCAAATAAACATCTAGGTTTAATTCTGCATTCTAAACAAAATCCGTGACTTTTACACACAAGGTTTTTAGGTTCCTCCAGAAACACCAGGTAATTTGTTAACTGCACTTTTTACAGTCAGATTAGTACGGTGAAGAAAAAAAAACAGCTTTCATACTCCAGCGCACGGTGATTGACATGGACGAGGCTTTGAATGACAGCTGTTATTGTAGCCATCACACTCTCTGGGGCTTTGAGACCGACTCCTGCAGTGTCCTCTACACCGCCTGTCCCTGCACAACAAGGACCACATAGGGGAGTTCACCGGCCACAGGGGGCAAAGAGGTCGAGATGGGAGAAGATCAACTGACCCTTCTGCTCCTCGCTTGTATGAGCCGGGTTAAAGGTTAAGTAAGCAATTTCTGTAGAGTTTAGATGCTAGTAGCTAAAAGGAGTCCACTTTTACTTCTGATCGGTGCCCCATTGTTATCCTGTAAGCTCGTTAATCGGACTAAATCGGACTAAATCGGAGCCAGTCACTGAAGGATAGGAACCTTATAGCACATATTCACTTTCAAATTCATTCAATTTCAAATTAATGTATCATTGAATCCATGTTGAACTGCATCGTGTTTTAACTTAAGAGTCATTACAAGAAAAAAAGCATTTACTCAAGTATACTGCACTTTTACTACAAGGTTACTACAGAGACGATGTTACACGGTTGCACAAAGATATGAAGTTTATCTCTGAGCGGTGAATATGTAATATTTTCAACACGAGAAGATAAACTTCATATCTTCACACCACTGTGTAATGTTCTTTATATTATATGGAGACATCCACACACAAAAAAGACAAGTTAAAGAAAAGAATTTTAATTTTGACCTGGTTCGCCATTTTGATAACGCAGCGGGAAAACACGGCGAATGACATCATTGGAGTGAAATATCAGTAATTATTATACATCCAGGACACTTTTTCGAAGGAATAAAAACGTGTTCTATTCCCTTCTAGCGGGTTTCATTCATTTGGTTTGATAGCATGCGATATTGTTAGCATATCGCTTATCCTACGTGTATTACGTCACTCTACCCAATGGAGAATGAGCATTGAATATGGTTTACGATATTGCATGGTTGTCAAGACAACATGACATCACACATCGGAGACGTAAAACTTCTACACTAGCGAGTAACTGGGACAATTTGTAAACAAACATGGCCGCCGGGTTTGCTTCGTTACAAAATACGGAAAATTTTGAGAGAATTTTGAAAGAGAAAGACGCGCTGAACACCTGAAAGGAATGTGTATGTATAATAATAATAATATTGGCTGGATTTTTTTCATGGTCTATCAGATATATTCCTTTCAGCTACTCATCTTCGACTCGTTCACTATCATGCTCACTGAATGGAATATATCTGATAGACCACTCAACACCAGCCAATATTATTTAAATGTCACTCAGATCCGTGATGTATTTCGTATGAAAAAATGCGAGTTTTTCAATATGAGAAGATAAGCTTCATATCTTTAAGCCGACGTGTGATTTTCTTTTTATTATATCGACACATTCACAAACAAAAAGTCCCCAAATTTATCTAAACAAAATGTATTATTGATTTCCTCACGAGTGACGTATAGATATTTATGTCACGGTTTTGGTTCTCCATGTCCCAGATGGAGCTCGGATGAAAAATACGAGTGGCATATTTCCCAGTAAAACACTTGTCTCCATATAATATAAATTATATATTATGTGAACTTTATGGCAACCTTATTATCCTTGACTTGCAACCACTTGATCAAAATGTGCTATGTCATGAGCGTCCACCATGATGGTGGATATACAGTGGTGCTTGAAAGTTTGTGAACCCTTTAGAATTTTATATATTTCTGCATAAATATTATCTAAAATATCATCAGATTTTCATACAAGTCCTAAAAGTAGAGAACCCAGTTAAACAAATGAGACAAAAATATTATACTTGGTCATTTATTTATTGAGGAAAATTATCCAGTATTACATATCTGTGAGTGGCAAAGGTATGTGAACCTCTCAGATTAGCAGTTAATTTGAAGGTGAAATTAGAGTCAAGTGTTTTCAATCAATGGAATGACAATCAGGTGTGAGTGGGCACCCTGTTTTATTTAAAGAACAGGGATCTATCAAAGTCTGATCTTCACAACACAAGTTTGTGGAAGTGTATCATGGCACAAACAAAGAAGATTTCTGAGGACTTCAGAAAAAGCGTTGTTGATGCTCATCAGGCTGGAAAGGTTACAAAACCATCTCTAAAGAGTTTGGACTCCACCAATCCACAGTCAGACAGATTGTATACAAATGGAGGAACTTCCAGAACAGGAGTGGTCGACCAACAAAGATCACTCCAAGAGCAAGGCGTGTAATAGTGAGCGAGATCACAAAAGACCCCAGGGTAACTTCTAAGCAACTGAAGGCCTCTCTCACATTGGCTAATGTTTATGTTCATGAGTCCACCATCAGGAGAACACTGAACAACAGTGGTGTGCATGACAGGGTTGCAAGGAGAAAGCCATTGCTCTCCAAAAAGAACATTGCTGCTCATCTGCAGTTTGCTAAAGATCACATGGACAAGCCAGAAGGCTATTGGAAAAATGTTTTGTGGATGGATGAGACCAAAATAGAACTTTTTGGTTTAAATGAGAAGCGTTATGTTTGGAGAAAGGAAAACACTGCATTCCAGCATAAGAACCTTATCCCATCTGTGAAACATGGTGGTAGTATCATGGTTTGGGCCTGTTTTGCTGCATCTGGGCCAGGACGGCTTCCCATCTTTGATGGAACGATGAATTCTGAATTATACCAGCGAATTCTAAAGGAAAATGTCAGGACATCTGTCCATGAACTGAATCTCAAGAGAAGGTGGGTCATGCAGCAAGACAACGACCCTAAGCACACAAGTCGTTCTACCAAAGAATGGTTAAAGAAGAATAAATTTAATGTTTTGGAATGGCCAAGTCAAAGTCCTGACCTTAATCCAATGGAAATGTTGTGGAAGGACCTGAAGCGAGCAGTTCATGTGAGGAAACCCACCAACATCCCAGAGTTGAAGCTGTTCTGTATGGAGGAACGAGCTAAAATTCCTCCAAGCCGGTGTGCAGGACTGATCAACAGTTACCGCAAACGTTTAGTTGCAGTTATTGCTGCACAAGGGGGTCACACCAGATACTGAAAGCAAAGGTTTACATACTTTTGCCACTCACAGATATGTAATACTGGATCATTTTCCTCAATAAATAAATGACCAAGTATAATATTTTTGTCTCATTTGTTTAACTGGGTTCTCTTTATCTACTTTTAGGACTTGTGTGAAAATCTGATGATGTTTTAGGTCAACCAATCACGATTTTTTTTTTTTTTTTTGGAATGAATTTCCTCCTGTACCCACAATCTGGGAGTTGATGAACAGATAACACCACACAGGCAGAGATGTAAAAGCTTCTTGTTGTGTCTTTATGTGCATTATTTATATGCTGTAGAGAGAGGGGGGTGTTGACTTCATGTTCGGATGCACACTGAGGTCGCGGTAAGTTTTTTGGTGGAAGTCAGATCGAGCTCTTCTTTAAGGTGAGCAGAAACGGTCTCTCTGGAGCATGTATGTATACACAGATCAACACACACACACACATCTGTATTCACTCTTCTTAGAAGCCATTAGCCAGAGCTGGCCTTGATTACTTATTTATGAGACAAACAGGCTGAAGTGTGGGGAGTGAAGTAACAAGACATGCATCACACACACACACCTATCTTACTATCCACATAAGGATCTTCCATTGACCACATTTTGGCTCTTTAAGTTTTTAGGGTTATTATTATTTGTTCATTTTGTTTGTTTTTGCAGTTTTTGTCAAAAAAAAGAAGAAATGCCAAATGTCTCCACAAGCTCAAAAGATCTTTAGTCCTAACCAAGCTATTAAACCACGTCCCCCATTAACCTTCATCCTACCAAGTCGGGTCCATCTGGACCCCGCACCTATATGTTTGTTTGCCATTTTAAAAATATGTGACATACTGCCTCACCGTTTTATGAATTTGTCGGAATTTATGTCTTAATTAAAACACTAAAGCACCGGAAGATCAACTTTTTGCATTGTGAAGGTATAATTAATTTGTTACTGGGGTCCAATCGGACCCCAGAGTAAAGTTTATCTGTCTTTCATTTTATAATTGAATAGCACACTGAAAGTTAACTTCTTTTATTTCTTTTATGTTCCATAATGAAACTACCAAGGCATTCCTTCTTGGGGTCCGTGTGGACCCCACTGCTGCAATAAGCACAGGCTGCAAAACAAAAGCCCTAAATTATTTTACAATTACTTTTTTGTTTTAAATTCTGTAAGAAAAGACCTAAGTTGTAATCCAGAATGTTTTACAGCTGCATGAGCTGCAAAAATCATGTATATAATGCCAATTTTTTTTGTGGCGCTATAATTTGCTACATGTATGCTAGTTATTGCAATATTATTGCAATGTTATTGCATTTATAATACATCATTGATATTCAGCCATAGTGGATTTTGTTCTTCAATAAAGTTATGTCTGTTTGCTGCATTGAATTGGTTCTTACTGCATTGATTTCAAGGTATTCCCTCCTGGGGTCCATACGGACCCCGCCTGGTAGTTTGTGTATGTAAAATTGGCTGGTAGGATGAAGGTTAAGTGTGTTCTTTATGCCTTGGGCCCTTTAGTGTATTGCTGTTATTAATACAAGATGTTCTGAACAAAACTTATCTGGTGATTTTGTCTTTATAAGCATTAATTTTAAAGAAAAGTATTGGGGTCCAAACGGGCCCCACATGGTAAGATTAAGGAGTAAAATAGCATGGTAGGATGAGGGTTAATCATTCACTGTAAATAATGACAGAACATTTTCATTCCAGTGGTTTTGCCAGCACTGAATTTCAGTTCCGGATGAGGAAATACTGAATCCTCAATAAAATCAACATGTCACGGTTATGATTATGTTGATTAGTGCGATGCACTCGTGACTCTGAGTGGACAAAGACATTAAAGGAAATATCTCACAAATAAACAAATTGAGCTAAAAGTCTGTCTTTATGTCTGTCCTTTATTAAAAAGCAGCATGTTGAATTTTAACGATATAGCCACTGAAGTGATGAAAATAGACGGGACCATTTTTTGTCAGGGAGGCCGCCATAACTTCATCGTGTGTGATGTCATTTTCCGCGAGCACAGCGGAGGTGTACAAGTGCATGCTCTACTAGACTATAGTATAATATTATAGTCTAGTATAATTAGTATAGGCGGCACGGTGGTGTAGTGGTTAGCGCTGTCGCCTCACAGCAAGAAGGTCTGGGTTCGAGCCCCGTGGCCGGCAAGGGCCTTTCTGTGCAG
This sequence comes from Neoarius graeffei, assembly GCF_027579695.1. Taxonomy (NCBI): domain Eukaryota; kingdom Metazoa; phylum Chordata; class Actinopteri; order Siluriformes; family Ariidae; genus Neoarius; species Neoarius graeffei. The sequence goes on from NC_083580.1 coordinate 77,843,094, forward strand.
AGTTTGCATGTTCTCCCCGTGTCCGCGTGGGTTTCCTCCGGGTGCTCCGGTTTCCCCCACAGTCCAAAGACATGCAGGTTAGGTTAACTGGTGACTCTAAATTGAGCGTAGGTGTGAATGTGAGTGTGAATGGTTGTCTGTGTCTATGTGTCAGCCCTGTGATGACCTGGCGACTTGTCCAGGGTGTACCCCGCCTTTCGCCCGTAGTCAGCTGGGATAGGCTCCAGCTTGCCTGCGACCCTGTAGAAGGATAAAGCGGCTAGAGATAATGAGATGAGATAATTAGTATAATTATCTAGTATAATTATAGTCTAGTATAACAGTATAGTCTATATATTACTTTGTTTGCATTTCTCTACAAAATGTATGGGAATGCAGGATTAGAAAAGGAATCAAAATAAAGTAGTGGCTAAAATTATTTATTATTTATAAAGTTATTGCCAGAAGTTGAATGTATTCCACCAACGGTGTCTGTGCAAAATACTCAAGATCACCTACAGGGACAGAATCACAAACTGTAAAGTCCTGAAAAGAGCTAATCTACACAGCCTGCAAGAGATTGTGGTGGAAAGAAAAGTGAGACTTGCAGGTCATGTTTTCCGACTGCCAGAAGAATGAATACCCAAGACAGCTATACAATGGGTACCACTAAAGGGACAAAGGAAGAGAGGGAGACCCAAGAAGATATGGCACGCCACCTTCAAAGAAGATCTGAAGCAACTCAACATCACCTGGGAAGATGCAGGTGACTATTCTCAAAACTGGAATGATTGGTGACGTCTTGCTGCCTGATGCACAGGTCAACTGTACAAGAAGAACTAAGAGAGGGAGTTTATTGCCTGTTTATGCCTTCATATATATATATACACACACACACATACCTGCTTATCTTCCATCTGTTTGATGCATGACACGGTGTCCTGCCATGCTGCCAGTGTTTTGTGGTGAAACAAAGTCAGGATCGCGTCTGGCTTCAGTTGTCATTTCTGCCTCGTGTTTCATTTCTTCCCAGTGATTTTTTTCATCAAAGTCCTCCACAAATCCACAATCTCCTGTAAAATGCTCACTGCACAATTTGCTGCTTTTTCCAGGAGTAACGTTTTCTCGCTTTACTTCATGAAGCCACTCAGCCAAACATCTCGGATCCAGGACGGAATGAAGACGTGCAGAATCCTACATCATGCAGCATCACCCTCGTTTTCATCACCTAATTGTTGGGTTTCAGTCGCATGACTTTTCTTAGCGGTTTTACTGGCAGTGAAATAGCTGGTGGTCTAAACGGCTGCCGTAGTGCAAACAACTAGCGATAAGTTATCAGAGTACGCTCGTAATCTAAAAGCCACTGCTTGTTTTAGATATATTCAGAAGATCGCTATGTGCAATGGAATCGACCCCTACAGTCTGGGAAAGAAGGATTTGTCATACGATCTCGAAAACTACCCTTCAGTCAAGTTCCCCGACATCTCAAACTATCTGGTGTTGCAGACGTCCTTCTACACCACAAAACAGATGAAAGCGTGGAAGAGTATGGAGGCTTACAACTTTTTTGTATGTGGCTGGGTAAAGGACCTCGGGATCAAGTCGCTGCCCAATGAATCCTGTATTGTTTTTGCCTGTGGAAGTATGGGGGGGGGTTTAAGCTTTTCTTTCGCGTCTTTACCACGAAGCGCTGCAAGTTGAAGTGTAAACAAACAACAGTTGGCTTGATTCTCACTTGTGTTGGCTCTTATCTCTCAGCTAAATCATTCACAAAGATCATCAGAAACCCCTTTAAAGACCTGGATCTTAGTTAAACAAGACGGAGAAGTGATCACGGCGCATTGTAACTGTACGGCTGGGGAAGAATTTTGTTGCGACCTTCATGCATATGGACTTTGTGAGGAGGAAACAAAGAAACAGCTGGGGACTTTAGCGCTTCATGACTAAAAAAAGTACCGTAAAATAACGACACATAGCAAGAAACGTACTTGGAAAACACTAAGGGCAGAGATGAGAGGGAAGTACAAATGTTTCACCAAGTGATCACTGCAAACTCGAGCATGCTTCGACTTGGTTCCCTTCAATTTCACTGAGAGGTTCAAAAGCCACCTTTCTTGACGTCTTTTTGTGAAATCCTGTGTTCGTTCACCCTTATTTTATTAGTTCACGGGGAACCCTGAAGAAACTTTTATCAGTTTCACGGTTTGATCAGTTCGAACTACCTAAAACAATGCAAGCATGGGGCATTTTTCATGCGAGCAATGCACCTTCTCCGTACAAACACTTTGTCAACTGAGCTTTGGAAGACCACCAGCTAAAGTTTTGAATAACTAATGAGCCAGATGTGACGTTACGTGAAACCCAGCAATACATCCATGTATCTGGCTAATCCAGTACGGCCGCACCCAGGGAAACAGCCTAATGGACTGATGTTACAACTTTAACATTTTTTTTAAGCTAAAGTCTGCTTAATTACTGTATTTTTCATGTAGAGCATCAATGTATAATGATATTTCATAACCCCGTCATTTCAAAATTTCCTGGTTAATCACTTTAACAGATGAGGTTCTGGCACAAATTTGTTATTTTGATAGCTTAACAAACTACCGTCAGCTAATCTCATCATATTAATAACGTCATTATAAAATAACTTTACGATGGGTCGACTAAAAATAATTCAAACACAAACTTAGAGTAAAAATGACGTTTTATCAGAAACTCAGATCAACTAAACCTTAAATACTTCACACACCATCACCTCGATATCCCTGAATGACTTCAGGGCGTGGCTCACTGCTTTTCGGAAAAAAATACATCCTGCACTGCGAAAAATATGACATTGTACCAAGTGAAAATATTTCGACTATTAGCCAATTATTAAACCAACTGTATTTCTCGACCTTTTTTTTTTTTACTAATTTAAAAGTTTGATATAATCTTTTTTGAAATTATTGGCTGATAATTTTCCCAACTGTAAGCATTTTTTTCTAGAAAGATGTAAAATAATTTGGCTAGGGGAATCATTTTCATGAAATTATACTGTATAGAAAAATTGGAAATGAGTAGAAAATGTCTAGAAATAATGTCTACAGTTTAATAACCGTGTACTATATTCAGTTGATGGTTGTAATTTTATCTTATAACAGGAAACAGGAGATAAATGTGACTATATTCAAGTTTTGGTTTTTTTACAGTGCGATTGGTTAATCAGCTGGTTGGCAATAAACTGTGATGGAATAAACTCAAGGACATGGTCATGTGGTGTCTGGGACAGTTAACTATGGACTCATCTACAGCTAATGACGTCTCTCTTGATCGTTTATGAACCTGAGAATAATGTAATAATCGTGTAAAATACTTAAATAATATTGTCTGGGGTTTTTTTTTGTGGTATATCAGATATATTCCATTCAGTTAGCATGATACTGAACGAGTTGAAGACGAGTAGCTGAATGGAATATATCTGATAGACCACGAAAAAAAAGCCAGACATTATTATTATTATTATTATTATTATTATTATTATTATACATACATACATACATACACATTCCTTTTGGGTGTTCAACACATCTTTCTCTTTCAAAATTCTTTCAAAATCTTCCGTATTTTGTAACGAAGCAAACCTGGCGGCCATGTTTGTTTACAAATGGTCACAGTCACTCTCTCTTTAGTGCGGAAGTTTTGCGTCGCCGACATGTGACGTCATGTTGTCTTGACAACCATGCAATATCATAAACCATATTCAACGCTCATTCTCCATTGGATAGAGTGATGTAATGCACGTAGGATAAGTGATATGCTAACAATATTGCACGCTATCAAACCAAATGAATGAAACCTGCTAGAAGGGAATAGAACACGTTTTTATTCCGTCAAAAAAGTGTCCTGTATATATAATAATATCGAATATTGAATAACATTTTTGGGGAGTGATTGCGCAATTAACGATGTGTATGTACAGTATAACTAGGTATCTACTGTACTGCATCAGCTGCACTGTGTGTGTGTGTGTGTTGTGTTCCATAAGCATTTACCTAAATTCCAACCTCCAGCTACTTCCCTGGTTGACACTTTCAAATAAAATGACATGCAGCTGAGAGTCAAGAAGGAAATTCATGTTCACTTGGGCGAAAATTCAAATGATTCATTCATTTGTTTAGTTGGCTAGCACTTCCAGAAAGACCGATATGTGGCAGTTTGTTCTTCTGCGGTTCATTCCATTGAGTCATTCTACATCCATTCATCCATTTTCTCATCCTCAAACTAAAAATTACGAAATAGTAGCCTTACACTCACCGGCCACTTTAATAGGAACTCATTGTTGATTCTAAGATCCCTGTTCTTGGCTGCAGGAGTGGAACCCAGTGTGTTCTTCTGTTTTCTGTTGCATGCTGAGATGCTTTTCTGCTCACCACGGTTGTAAAGAGTGATTATATGAGTTACTATATCCTTCCTGGTAAAAAAGCTCGAACCAATCTGGCCATTTTGTGATCTCTGACCCTCTCTTATCAACAAGGCGTTTGATTTTTTCCACCCACAGAATTGTTACTCACTCACTCGATGTTTTTTGTTTTCCGCACCATTCTGTGTAAACTCTAGAGACTGTTGTGTGTGAAAACCCCAGGAAGGAGATCAGCAGTTTCTGAAATACTCAAACCAGCAGTCCATCTGGCTCAAACCAACACCCATACCACAGTGAAAGAAAGAAAGTCACACAAAAATTGAAATCGCAATTTTTCCCATTCTGACGTTTGAACATTGTGAACGTTAACTGAAGCTCTTGATTTGTATCTGCGTGATTTGATGCATCAAGGGATCGGCTGATTAGAGAAGTGCATCAAACAAAAACAGCTGGTGGATGCATGGGTGTTCTTAATAAAGTGGCTGGTGAGTGTATATCCAAAAAAGAGCATCCCAAATTGATGACACCAATCAACTTAAATCCAGATTAATCAGCTTATTGTCTGGGGGGAAAACCCACAAAGCTCAATAGTTCTTTATTTACCATTTGTACAAATAAAATATTTTCTGTCCAAAAAAAAAATCCACTTTTTTTTCCATCATGATGCCACCGAAAAGAAAAAACTCACACAGAAGTGCATTGGAAAACTCCTTTTATTTATTATCCTCAGCCTTAAGGCCACACCCACCACGCCACGCCACGCCACTCCAACAACAACAACAGTAACAACAATAACAAAAAATAACTTGAAATCATTATAAGGGTTGTTTCTTTTCAATAAATACTTATCTTTCCTCAACAATCATTTAAATAAATATCTGTGAATCGTCGATAATATGTCTGCAACAGAAGAAAATGTGTAAAATGTATATAGATATATTTATATATTTATATATATTTATATAATATATTCATTTATATAGATTTCTCTCTCTCTCTCTCTGTCTCTCTCTTTCTCTCCTTTAATTCTTTTACAACTTACAAGATGCCAATTGTACCAAAGCAATGATTACAAATACAATATGGGGAACTTTTAGTGGTTAACTTAAACGCTGTGGTCAGCACCAGTTCCTGTAAAATGCTTGTACCTATACACCGCACCCATCCCGATAACACGACCCCTCCTGGGAGACACTGTCTCTTAGGATTTAGGATTTAATCATGGAGGAGAGGTTTCATCATGGTTTCACATTATGGTGTGAAAAGACGTTTCTGTTTTTGACTCAGAGGAATCTTGAAGATCTTGAAGATCTGGCTTGATGATCACATCCAAAATGAATGATGTGGGTGACCAGAAACCTTAATAAACCTTATTATTCTATCCACATTCACTGGATATGAGCAATCGTGCGCGCTGATTGGCTACTCTACTACTAGGATATCAGCTCATATACTGTGAGTAGAGAAAAACAAAATGGCGGCACGTGTTGCTGAACCAACCGAGGTCGAAATAAAAAATCTATTCGAAAACAAACCCCAAAAAAATACAAAAAAAAGCAACAAAATATGGAATGAAAGTATCTTTTTTGTTGTTTTTCAAGAATTATCATTATTAAATATATTTTTTTCACAAATTGCTCCTGTCATTTCATCGGTTTGTTTACATTCTAAGCGGAAATGATTTTGTCGGATGTTTTGTGTAAAGGTTTTATTTATTGAATTTGCAAAAAAGTTTAAATAAAAATCCTCCATTTCTCCACATCCAGTGAATGTGGATAGAATAAAACAGTTATTCCACTCCATCTCGGTGCTACACGCCTCATCGGCTATCAGCTCATCTCATCTCATCTCATTATCTCTAGCCGCTTTATCCTGTTCTACAGGGTCGCAGGCAAGCTGGAGCCTATCCCAGCTGACTACGGGCGAAAGGCGGGGTACACCCTGGACAAGTCGCCAGGTCATCACAGGGCTGACACATAGACACAGACAACCATTCACACCTACGGTCAATTTAGAGTCACCAGTTAACCTAACCTGCATGTCTTTGGACTGTGGGGGAAACCGGAGCACCCAGAGGAAACCCACGCGGACACGGGGAGAACATGCAAACTCCGCACAGAAAGGCCCTCGCCGGCCACGGGGCTCGAACCCGGACCTTCTTGCTGTGAGGCGACAGCGCTAACCACTACACCACCGTGCCACCCGCTATCAGCTCATGTACGACTCAATTTCGTGGAATAACTTAAATATTTTCTTTTGTTTTTTATTTTGTTTGTTCGTTTTAGTTGCATGTTTGGAAGTACGCCAATAGCATTGCACCTGAACACAAACATTGTACTTTATATTATTTTGAGTTTTTGCACCGTAAAAATGCGCACAATCCTGAAAGAGACGCTTTTTAACTCTTCTATCCTTAGCGATAGCTACGGATTTAATTCCAACATAATGCTTCGTAAATGTGTCATGTGTACTTTCTCGAAATAATTCTTGAATTCCACTCTTATCCGTCGTTTAGATGATCGTTTGCATGTCAACGAAGGGGCAAATATACTCATATACTCATAAGTGTTTCCAATTTTGTGATGGCGGAAAAAATACGACCCATTTACGCAGTAATTATGATACAACGCCTGGTTATGTACTGAATCATGATCATATAGTGCGACTGTCATGTAAAAAAAAATTAAAAATTAAAAAAGTATGTGGAACCATAAAAGACCTCTCCTCCATCATATATAGCCCGCTTAATTTTAAAGTTAATTTTTAAGTGTGATTTTTAAAGTTAATTTTCTGATGGAAATAGAAAACAAGAGTAACAATAATATCCAGATTAAACCAAATAGAATAAAAATAGAAATACAATAAGAATCCTACGTAGATAGAAAAATAGAGCAAAGGAATTCTAAGAACAAGGAGCAGTGTGCATATACGGGGGAAAACACACACACACACACACACACACACACACACACACACACACACACACACACAAAACAGATTTCTTGATTTCATTTCTCATCCTGGTTTTGGATCTCAGTGCATCTGTTTCACCTTGTTCCCAAGTATGGTGCTCTGTTTCGTTCTGGTAAGGCAATCGACTTCAAGCCTCCTCTCAAAAGAGTCCCTTCTTCCTGTGTGAGGACACGAAAGGCTCTTCGACGCTCTCACTTCCTGTCCATCAGGGACGTGATTAGCGGCTAAAGATCCGATCCAAAAGTAAAGTCCAAAGTGCTTAGAAACGTATGGCCATTGTGTGAATAGCTAGCTTTCTTTGCTGTTCATGGATAAGTATGATCTTAAACAACGCGTTGCTCCGAAGTTCCTTCTTTGTACTTGGTACATATTTTCTGACGATTTTTGCTTGAGAGTTCTCTAAATAATGTTAATTTAACATGTTATCTTGAAAGCAGCAGAGAAAAGAGTCCATGAGGAATCCAAGACGTTTTTTTTTTTGTTTTGTTTTTTGTTGTTGTTGTTTGTTTGTTTTTTGGGAATGTATGACGATTGAATTGTTGAATTGCATTATTTGGTCCAGCTGGAGATAGAACAGGAGAAGTATTCCCACTACAGGAATGGATGAGAGAGAGCAGCAGATGAGAAGAGATGAGATGAGATGAAATGAGATGAGATGAGATGAGATGGGGCGAGAGGGTGGCGTGGGGTGGTAGTGGTGGTGGTGGTGGGGGGGGGGGGGGGGGGGGTGGAATGGTGAGGACACGAGAGCGCTTGGGAGAGGCTGGCGTCAGGCTGCCCTGTGCTGGAAACCTGACCAGACACTTTGTCTTTCAGAGCAGCTTCTCTAAAAATAAAAAAAGGAATGCTTCTGCTGAGAGCAGACAGAGGCCTGAGACTGCGCACGCATGCACGCACACACACACACACACACACCTTACATATCTTTCACACGCATCTGCATGCACACTCACAAACACGAACATTTGTTTTCTCGCTCATTCAGGCACATCCATCCATCCATCCATCCATCCATATCCACACATGCTCAATGTCTTTTCATATGTCCACAAGACTCACAAGTCATTCCTGAATCAGCTTCATCTGGTCCCTTTTTTTTTTTGGTGTCCAAAATGATTTGTACTCAACGTTTTTTTGGCTCGGGCTTTCCGTCCCCTTCGGATCAAACATCAGCCGTTTTGCATACAGATTTGTCCATGCAGTATGGCTGAAGAATGGCTGAAGATGATTTCCTGGCACTGTGCCTGGAAGATGCATTTTACCCATCGCAGCACCAGATTTTTTTTGTTTGTTTGTTTCTTTGTTCTGATAGCTTACTCCCTGTAAAAGGTTATATACGGACAGCATTACCTGTCTTAGCCAGGAAAGTCAAATAAATAAATAAATAGACAACACTTTTTTTTTTAAATCAACAAGCTTCCGTTCTTGCAGGTAATGTAGCTAGGCCTGATTGGCTGGGTGCAGGTCAGTAAGTTCAGTGTTTCGTGGTATCCTCGGGAATGCGAAAGGGGGAACGCGATGATGGGATCACAGAAAGAGTGCTGTGTCGGTGTCATACAGGTTTATCCAGAGTCTTGCGGAAAGGTGCAGGGTTGGAAGCGGAGATCTTGCGGCACACAGTGTTGGTGTTGCTGCAGCGGCAGCCAGGTCGTGTGGCGCGGTCGTAGCCACGCTGGCACATAGTGAGGCAAAGCTTGGCAGGAGGATAGCAGCACAAGCAAGGTAGGCAGAGAGACAGAAGAGCCATGGTGCTCCAGCGGGAGCAGGCATGAGCCGGAGCACAGGAGCAAGGTCGGTCAGCGCAGTTGTCCTCATCGTCTGCTGAACAGTGGTAGAAGAGACCCTTGACACAGCACAGACAGGTGCCGTACTCCACGGCATTCTCGGCTGAGCACAGACATCGCTGGCCACAGGCCCAGCAAGAGGGCAAGCTTCGAGGGGCACAGCACTCCTGGCACTTGCAGCGGCTACAGCGTTCGCAGATGAACAGATGTAAGCCTAAATCTTCTCCGTCAGCCAAGCCTTTACTTAACGAGTCTGGTTTCAGGTCACCCTTGGGCTGAGAACGCACCACTGAGGCCAATCCGGAATGGGAACTCGTTAATCCTGAAAGAAGTCTCTGGTCCGAAGCGGCACTGCCACGGGACATGGAGCTGATTGTACTAGAGCGACTCAGGTGAGCCAGGTGGGCATGTTGGTGGTGACTCTGACTGCGAGGCATCTGAGGATGTCTTTCATCATGTGTATAGAAGAAACCCACCTGCGAAGCGGGGTCTAGTGTCACAGGACGCTCCACATAGTCATTGCTGGCCCTTATCGCACGGATCTGATCTATGGACAGCACAGAGACCTGCTGGAGGTCCAAGCCATCGTGGTCCATCCTGAGAGGAGGTGCTGGATCCATAATACCACCAGTGCCACAAGGGAAGAGACTTGGATACAAGGCTCGCACCAATCACGGCACATCAGATAAACCTGGAAAACATCATAATACGGCAGCATCGTTAAAAACTAAACATGTGAATTCAACCTAGTGGAGAGAAACAGCACAAAGTCATGCACGTACATGGTCTACTACTGAGATTAGGTCTATTATTAGTCACAGAGGATGGAGATAAAGCTATTGGCATCACACTGTAATTTAGCATCTGGTGAACACAGCTGTTGACACAAGGGAAGAGAATCTGAGTGGAGAAATTGACAGCAATAAATTGTGAGGAACAGGGGAACCCATAAGACTTAGTGTCAATGTCCTGAGGCATCCTTTCCCCAGCTGCTTGGAGGAATCCGATGGCCCCTCCCTGAAACTTTTCTTTTGTTAAGCCTTATCCTCCATAAACAGGAACAACATGGTTAGTGGAATGTACATGGAAAACATCAGCATCCTGGAATTGAGAAGCAGACTGTTTGCATTATTCGATGTCATTCCCTAACAGGAACTTGGATCACATTTGTGTTTTGTGCATTCAAGACTCTAAATAAACTAAATGCACAAATTTAACAAACCTCCCGGGCTGTCCGTGTTCAGCTCCGTACTCTTCGGATTGCACAACAGACCCGCGAGCATGCATAAAGGAGGTCAGTGTTCACAAAGACGGTTTGAGGATGAATGGAGAAGCATTTGCTCGATGAAGAGATTACACAGAAGGGGAGAGCCGTGTCTAACGTAACCAGGAACGGAAATCCATACACAGGGGCATCAATTAGAGGAAGCAATTTCTGCTCCCAGTCTGCCAAGTATCCAGGGCATAGTCAGCTGGATTCCTGGCAAAATCAGTGGATGCTCTTGCGCAAAAAAAAAAAAAAGGTAAGATAGCATCCATCCTCTGCCCCCGTCACCCGCCATTAAAGTCGAGATAAGGAGGCCCAGGTCGGAAGTACAAAATGCATTTTCAAATTAAACAGAGGAGGAAAAAAAGAAGTCCTGGAGAGTAATTGCATCAAATCCAGCAGAGAGCTGCAGTCAGAGCCTATCAGTCCATCTAATTGTTTAGAGGGGCCTGCTGTTCATTTCCATGAGCTCATTATTTGGGGCCTGATTTCACAAACAACACTGGACTTCCAGCCAACCTCACATCTGTGGACAAGCCAGAGAGGAAGTTTTGGGTTTGCTCATCTGTGTCATGTCAGGAACTTTTAAATTGCATATTTGTGAGAGCATTTGCACATGTCCTTTCCATGTGGTTTTCCTCAACTGTGTCAGCACTTGGGAGCATTTATCACTTCAGGCTACACTTAAGTTTACTTGAAACTTTCCACTAACTTTTTTTTTTTTCTTAAAAACTGAGTTTCCCTCTAAAGTCTCAACTCCAGCTCAAATGTGAGAAATAGACAAAATAGTTAGTAAATGTGAGATTTCAGAATCAATATCAGAGACAGCCAAAATGACTTCCTTAGTACACTTTTTTTGTACACTTTAGCAAAAAACTGGGGCGTCCTTGTGCAAATTCTCCAGGCACCTGTATTTCTACTCCATTTCTACCCTCTTAATAAAAGATCCTCTGAATGGTTAAAGCTAGACGGCCTTTCGATTTCATAAAATCGGTGAAATTCGGTTCCCTCTGAACTGTGGTCATTGTGATATATGTTTATTTCTGTAATATCTCAGAAAATATCAGGCCATTCTGTGGCTGGGAAGTTATTTAATTTGACGGGATTAAAGCAAATAATGCGCATGAAATCGCTCGCTTGGCGCAGTCAAGCAGACAGAGGAAGTCCGTGTGCGCATGCGCAGGTTTACCTTCTTCTTCTTCTTTTGGGTTTTACGGCAGCTGGCATCCACAGTGTTGCATTACTGCCATCTACAGGTTTACCTTTGAGCGTGCACTGACAGTTCCATCATTCTGTCGCTAAACGAACAGCTGATCACACCGAGGTGCTTGCTGACTGCCGATATTTATTAGTTTGATATTTCCTGCATTTCCTTTCCTTCGTATATAACATGTCTTTTCTTCTCGCTTTCTTTCCGTTACTGTAGTCAGTCTTTCACGTTTCATTCGCACACTCACGTCCTCCATTTTTCTCTCCTGTTTCAAATTTGTATTCCACAATGCCTTGCACAAATGGGGAAAGCCCACCAAGTGATGCATGATGTAGTATCTTGAATTGGGTCATGATGAAGCAGGAAAAAATAGCAGAGAATTTAGGGCCATGTGGCCCTAAACTCATTAATTGTTCTATTTAAAAAAATAATAATAATAAAATTGGAAGCCTCTGATTCGAATTCAGTAGCTTTCGATCCATTAAACAAAAATAACTGGGCATCAAGGAAAATTCTTTTTATGACCTACACTTGAAAAATCTGAAAGGCAGTCTATCTTTAAAGCACTCTATGTGGAACCTTCAAGAGTTTCCCAAAAGAACCAACCATTTATAAGCAATAGATAGATTTAATTTGTAAAATAAATCGAGCTTACTCCAGAAGTAGTGGGGCTCGCACTCTTTCTCCACCCATCCAAGCTCCAGACCTGTTCTGAGTTTCCAGGGTGCCAACAGATCAATACGCCACACTCTGGCAGCACAGGAGGCAAGGTGCTGACATCAGGAAGCCCAATGAATCCCCTCCCCAACCCCTCCAACGAGCACTCTACCACTCTCTGCCACGTCCCAGAGCACTTGTCAGCTCCAGATTACCCAGACCGCACGGCAGGGTGAGGCCAAATGGAGATGCTTTGCTAATGTCTGAACATTGACTAAAGCAGAACTGAAAATGTGACACAATCCCCAATAAGTCAACCGCTGCAGACTTTGGACATCATTGCTACAAAAAAGCTGGTTTACTGGTGGACAATGAAGCAACCTCTTGCTTCTTAACAGTGTGCACTGAGCTATTGATCGCTGAGCTCAGATTACATCTTCTCAATCTCTGACCACGACCTCTAAAAGAACTTCTATTCAATGAGGTGGACATCACAGGAAATGGGCTCGGGGTGTACTCAGGTGCATGCTGGTTTCATTGGGTCCCATTAATTGGGTCCATAGGAAGTAGGTGGTGTGAGATGATCTCAAATGCTTTCTCTGACAGCCAAAACAGCCAAGGTTAGCAAGTTTCCAGGTAGTGTTTGGGATCTGTTTCTGCAATCCAGCATTCAGATAGATAGAGCATAACTTTCTGCTTGGTGAGAGATTTTGTTGGGTCCGAAGGATTGGATGATTTGTCCGTTCATGGATGCAGAGGACGCATATGCAAGTATCCAAGCAAGTTGGTGGGTCAAACAGATAGAATTAGCATCACTCTTGTTGAATGCTGGTATTTCTTACCATGCTGAGTGGCATTTCTGCTTCACGCTAACATTAGATTACATGATCCAAGTCCATTACTGTACTTTTATCTCACAAAGTGCTCCATCGCATCACAAATATGCATTGGGTGTGACTGCCAGCTAGCCTGGGAAACATACACAACACCTGTCTAGGGGCAAGACATCCAGGTCTGAGAGTCCATAGGAGCAGGAGGGAAAGACAGCCGTGTGTGAAGAGATGGAGAGAAAGAGAAAGAGAAAACAGAGAGACAGCAGAGCGGGCCATGTTTACTCAGTGCTGCCTGCCATGAGGGGTAACCTGAAGACAGGCTCCTGCGCTCTGGGAGTATCAGTGCTGAGTGAGCTGTGCCTTGCGGCTCTGCCCCAGGGCTCCTCGCGCCCGGTACCTTGCACACATCCGTGGCCAGGGTAACCTGATCCTGGGCAGGAAGAGGACGAGGAGCGCATATTATTCATAACAATCACCACACACCACTGACTGGGAGTAACTCAATACCCTGGAGCAGGGAGGAGACGGGAGGCAAACGAGCAAAGGGAAAACAGCCGTCCTGCAGAGGGTCACTGGACAATGTAAATGTAGCTGGAAGCATGTGAGCCACTTCATTAGGCACAAGCCAAGAGCTTTCGGGGACCCCTGGGGTCTCGGCTAGAACGTAAAACAACTTGCTGACTTATTTTATTAGAAACATCCATTTTTATATTTCAGTCATTTTTTTCTGGAAAAAAAAAGTTGGCTGGTGCTGAATTGCCACTGATTGGCCAAAATTGTCCATGGGCTGTCAGTCAGCCCCTTCTGGACCCTCTGGGGACACAGCAAGATTGCATGACAATAAACTGTATGAGATTCCGGATGTGCTGAATCCGACCCCCAGGAAGGACTGAAATAGACACCAGAAAGTCCGAGAGAGAGAGAGAGAGAGAGAGAGAGAGCGGGAAAGGGTGGGAGAGAGATGGAAAATGAGAAGCAATATAGAGATATGTGGTACATGTCAGAGCAATGAGCATAAATATCATCCAAAACCTGTATCCTGATATGTTTAAATAATAATAGAGTAAAAAATACCACAACATTTCTTATATAGTTTTATAATGCATGTATTTTTATTATTATAATAATACTATATGTAGTACCTATGTACAGCATTATAAGGATGAGAAAGTATAGTTTTGAATAAACTCCACTTCCAGGGCAAATTTCTACTTAGATATAGATCTATTTTCAATCTCTACACCTCTATAAAAACAATTTTGGAAACATGTTCCATAGAAAACATCACCAAACATATGAAAGCCCCTCATCAGAGCTTTTCCAGTCCACTCATATCCACTTTTCCAATCTCTGCCAGCCCAAACTGGCTGTATTGACAGCTCCGACCTTGAGGACAATCAATGCCACCCCTGCATGCCCCGAGTCCCGTGCATGCACGGGGCAGTGTCCGAGTTGCTGCGTTCATTCAGGACACCAAACTGGATGAGTTACTTACAGAACTCTTGGGCATAAACAGATAAACAGACAAATCATATAAAGTGGGACGTAAATTAGGGAAGAAACAGGAAATGAATGCACAGTCAGGGTACTCACCTCTAAAAGGAGGGAGATCCATTGTACGAGACCAGAAAGTACTTTTAATTTTTTTTCTTTTTTGCTCTTTCCTCTATGACAGCATTTGATCAGGCTTAGATTTCTTTTTTTCGTAAAGGTCCTACACACACACAGGCACACGAGCAATCAGGCAATCCTCTTCCTCGTCCTCCTCCTCCTCCTTGGTCCTCAGTATTTAATCATTCCCCAAGGAGCGCACCGAGAGTCTTGGACGAAAGGAAAACGTGCACGAATAACACTCCAAAAAAAAGGAAAAAGTAAGGATTCTCCCAAGGAAAGAGGGCAACATGATACGCTAAAATATCCCAATTAATAAAGAGGTCCCGGGGCAAAGTGAACAAGGAAAGCGGGGAATGCAACACTTCCACATGAAGCTGGAGAGCAGTGGATCTGCAGTTCATCTATTCTCAGTATGAGCTGAAAGTGTGAGCACTGGATCGTTTCACTTGCACGCTCTCTCTCTCTCTCTCTCTCTTGCACACTCTCTCTCTCTCTCTCTCTGTCACTGTTTGTGCTTCCTGCTCTTGCACTCATCCATTCACTCCCTGTGCCTCTGTATGTCAGTGAGTGAGGGTGACACAAACAACTAGAGAGAGAGAGAGAGAGAGAGTGGGAAACAGAGCTGGGTGGAGGGGGAGGGGTTGGCGGATATGAATAGTAGATAAAGGCAGGGCTGGCGTGGGGTAGGAGGGGTTGGAGGGCTGGTGGTGGTGGTGGTGGTGCGGTATGGGGGGGGTTCTTGCTGGAGATAGTTAATGGCTAAGTGGCATCATCATGGTGAAACTGAATCTCTCATTTTGCTTTGCTCCCCCTCAACACATGATTCCCTGAGCTTAGAGAGAGAGAGAGAGAGAGAGAGAGAGAGAGAGAGAGAGAGAGAGAGATGGATGAGTTAAGAAGAGACAAGATAAAGGCTGAAAAGAAAAGAGGCATATGCATGACTCGACAAAAACTCAGGCTACAAAGGACGAGAAAGAAAGCAAGACGACTCCTGACATTTGCAACAAACAAACTTCGCCTCGTTATGAACTATTCATCAACAACACGACTCGCTCAGAAATACGTAGATGCAGAAATGAAATTTCTGTCCTTTTAAAATATTTTTGCATGTACATAGCTTTCCTAGATCAGGTGATCTAGGTGATGAGACGAAAGTTGATGAGTTTATTCCATCATGTGTCGTCCGTTCATCCATCGGCGCCCACATTTCATGAAAATTGCTTTTTCTCTCTCAATTCTTCACTGATTTTTGTTCTTTTTGGCAGGAAGGTAGGTCTACCTGGGGTGCATATCACTTCTACCCAAATTTGCATAATTGCAATTAATAATGAAGATATGGAGTAATCAATCCCTAACGAGCAGTTTCCACACAAATTGCTTCTTCTCCCTCAGTTCTTCACCGATTTTGATTCTTTCTGGCATGAAGGTAAGGGTACCTAGGGTGCATAGAACTTCTACCCAGATTTGCTAAATTACAATTTTTAATGAGGGCGGCACGGTGGTGTAGTGGTTAGCACTGTCATCTCACAGCAAGAAGGTTCTGGGTTTGAGCCCAGCAGCCGATGAGGGCCTTTCTGTGTGGAGTTTGCATGTTCTCCCCGTGTCCGCGTGGGTTTCCTCCGGGTGCTCCGGTTTCCCCCACAGTCCAAAGACATGCAGGTTAGGTTAACTGGTGACTCTAAATTGAGCGTAGGTGTGAATGTGAGTGTGAATGGTTGTCTGTGTCTATGTGTCAGCCCTGTGATGACCTGGCGACTTGTCCAGGGTGTACCCCGCCTCTCGCCCGTAGTCAGCTGGGATAGGCTCCAGCTTGCCTGTGACCCTGTACAAGATAAGTGGCTACAGATTAATGGATGGATGGATGGATGGATGATTTATGAAGTTCAACAAAAAATGCTTCTTCTCTGTCAATTCCTTGCCATTTTGGATTCTTTCTGGCAAATAGGTTGGTATTCCTAGGGTGGATATAGCTTCTATATATAGCTTGCAACATTTATTGTGCAAGGTGGCCCACTTTAGATCATTCCTTCTGGAGTAGACGGGGCCGGAGTGAGCTACACCGTCACTGACGGTCTTGTTTTCTTGTCTTGTTGCTACCAAAGTCTTTATCATAATGGCAAAGTGTCTGTGGTATGATTTTGCATGAATAAGCCAGTGACAGATGTGATCATCTTTACACTACGATGTATTGGTGTTGTGCTCATGTCCCAGTGCTTTTCCTGTTCAACAAGAACAATACCATTGCATCAAATCACCTCACGGTGTATTTGGATTGCTGCCGTACTTATGTCCTTTTATTGACATTACAGGGAAGATGTCACCAAGGTAACACAGGACATGTGTGTGTGTAAAATAGTGCAGGAAGAAGGGTGCTTCCTGGCTTCCTGTGGAGGGAAATAGCTGCGATGGCCAAACAGAGCAACGAGCCGGAGAGTGAATCAGGTTTCTCTATCCTGTGCAAACTCACCCTAAAGTTCTCACTGAATGACACACGAGCTCAATTACTAAAACACTTCCCATCCAGCTGATCTGCAATCAATTCAAGAGACTTCAAATCAAGTGAAATACAAGTACTATACTGTATACAGGCAGTTTATAAATGCAACTAGCAATGTACGTTTTAGAAAATGGGATTAAAGTCAGATCCATGGATCTCCAGATGACTGGAAAGCCAGAGAGTGCTCGAACACTGGTTTCAGGATGATCTGCAGTTTGGTGAAGCCACTTCAAGAGACAAGATCAGGACAGTACTCTCTCTTTCTCTCTCAAGTTACATGTCAGTCCTGAGACACCAGTGATGTTGACCTCTCCTGCTCTTCAGACCTGCCTGATCCATCCTGATGCCCTACTTCTAGCTGAGGTTGTCATCGCATCGCTCCTGTGGAGGACGGCCCCATATGGACAGTCAATAGAAGACGGCTCTGGACACTTACAGTTTTACTACGATGGCTTAGGATGACAATCACCATGATAACTTTAGGACTGCAGTCATCATGAACAGTTATGCACTCAAGTCTCCATCAGTTGATGAACAGTTTATAACGTCAACAAAACAGACTTCATGTTAAACCTATCATGAATTTTCTGGTTACACAGTTATACTTTGTGACTCTATAGGACACACTGTTATAGAAGCAAGTTATTTATAATCACGCTATCTGTTATCACCCAGATGAGGATGGGTTCCCTTTTGAGTCTGGTTCCTCTCAAGGTTTTTTCCTCAAGTCATCTGAGGCAGTTTTTCCTCACTACTATCACCTTAGTGCACCAGGCTTGTTCATGAAGGATAAATTAATTTTATTAGGGATACATTTATTAGTTCCGATGTTTAAAGTCTTAATTTTTCTGTAAAGCTGCTTTGCAACAATGTCTGTTGTAAAAAGCGCAATACGAATAAACTGACTTGACTCAACCATTGAGTTTCTTCTTGGAATGTCAAACTGTCTGGTTAGAGACACTCATAGATGATCTTGGTCTGCTTCTTCAATCCTGAACATTTCAATCTCCCTCTAAAACAGAAACCACAGATTCAAATAAAAAGCAAAAGGATAAGAGGGATGTTTGATTGGATTGCTGTCATTATTTTGATGAAATTCAAGTCAAGTCAAAGTCCCTTTCATGCCAGAACCTGGTCTTCCCAGGCAGTCTCCTGTCCCAGTACTAACCAACTCTTTAAGGCGGCGCCAATCTCCGTTTCGATAGCCCTCGGCCTCTCGCGTATACAGCTAGGGATACAGTGGGGGGCGGGTCCTCTGGTAACTGCAAGAGTTTGACTTCCCCACTCACATCTGTATTGCAGCATGCCTTGCCAGACAGTAGTAGGTACTGTTTTTATGATGGTCTTTGGTATGACCCGACCGCAAGCAGAATTCATGATCTCCTGGTTGAGAGGCGGACATGCTAACCACTAGGCCAACTCACAGTCTTTAATGAAATTAGAGCTGGCAAACTCATCTCATCTCATTATCTGTACCCGCTTTATCCTGTTCTACAGGGTCGCAGGCAAGCTGGAGCCTATCCCAGCTGACTATGGGCAAAAGGCGGGGTACACCCTGGACAAGTCGCCAGGTCATCACAGGGCTGACACATAGACACAGACAACCATTCACACTCACATTCACACCTACGGTCAATTTAGAGTCACCAGTTAACCTAACCTGCATGTCTTTGGACTGTGGGGGAAACCGGAGCAACCGGAGGAAACCCACGCGGACACGGGGAGAACATGCAAACTCTGCACAGAAAGGCCCTTGCCGGCCACGGGGCTCGAACCCGGACCTTCTTGCTGTGAGGCGACAGCGCTAACCACTACACCACCGTGCCGCCAGCTGGCAAACTCTGTCAGAAATCGCTCCCTACTCACTATATAGGGCACTATATAGTGAGGACACCATTTTGTAGTGCTGTCTGAAACCTTAGTGAGGATTATTTACACCCTATATAGCGCACTCAAAGTATCCCACAGTGCATCACGGAAAGTAGTATACAACAATGGTCACTAACCAAAGCAGTATATCCCATCATGCATTGCGGTCGTGCTGAAAGAAATCAAATTAAAAGTCTCAAATTTGGTTTAATAAAAAGCAGCGGCAAAGAAGAACGTATTCAGCCTTGATTTAAAAAAACTGAAAGCTGCAGGTACTTTGTGTTGATTAATGTAGGAAATATGCTCAGTATAATATGGATTTATCACAAAAACACACGCATGTATTTATTATTTTGAAACCCACCAGCCGACTGATCTGGCACGTTTTAATTGTGAGATAGTAATGACGTAAATACCAGCGCGACGGACTAGTGTCCGAAAGTGTTTTTTTCATTTTATCAATGAGCTCAGTATACTGTATAGTCCTCTAAATAGTAATTCCCTATATAGGGAGTAGTGAACGAGTGAGCGATTTCGGACACAGGGAAAATGACTTTACACGTGTGCAACCTTCTGTTAATGCCCCAGGAAACAGGATGCAGTCAAAGGCAATAACCAGGTTCTTGGTGAATAAAAGCAGTTAAAAAATAATATTTTCATAATATTTTTAAATGTTTACTTTTAAAATGTTATTTTTTAATAATTTAGTATTTTTAAATATTTAATAATTTTTAAATAACTTTTTTAATTTTTTAAGATTATTTGAAAGATCCATTAATGTTTCAATAATTTTGTCGTATGTTCTTAGGAAAGTGTTTTTGTTGGAAGTGATTTTCTTCTCCTGAGTTCATTTTGTTCATTTAGTTCTCGAGGGAATTGTACTGTTGTTGTTGTTGGATCTATTCTGTCATTTTTATTAGTAGGCATCATAAAACAGTTTTTCCTCTTTCGCTGCCTGAATGATGCAAATAAATTCATGCACTTACTTTTGACCGTGTGTGTGTGTGTGTGTGTGTGTGTGTATAACGTACGGTATATGCCTGTGTGTCAAAATGCACAAGTGTTCCTTCTTGCATAAATCATATCATCTAGATCATCCAAGTCTTCCATGTTTTCCACACGTTCTCCCCTTTTCCACAATCACATCTCCACTGTATTTATTTACCTGTTGTGAGTTGTGAGTGGGGCGGCACGGTGGTGTAGTGGTTAGCGCTGTTGCCTCACAGCAAGAAGGTCCGGGTTCGAGCCCCGTGGCCGGCGAGGGCCTTTCTGTGTGGAGTTTGCATGTTCTCCCCGTGTCCGCATGGGTTTCCTCTGGGTGCTCCGGTTTCCCCCACAGTCCAAAGACATGCAGGTTAGGTTAACTGGTGACTCTAAATTGAGCGTAGGTGTGAATGTGAGTGTGAATGGTTGTCTGTGTCTATGTGTCAGCCCTGTGATGACCCGGCGACTTGTCCAGGGTGTACCCCGCCTTTCGCCCGTAGTCAGCTGGGATAGGCTCCAGCTTGCCTGCAACCCTGTAGAACAGGATAAAGCGGCTAGAGATAATGAGATGAGATGAGTTGTGGCTGTGTATCAGGAATTGTCTGTTTGCATAACACCCCAACACCCCGCTCCCCCCACCTACCCACCCAACACCCCCCCCCCCACCCAACACCCAGGCTGTTTTCTCCATTTCCTCAGCACAATATTGCTTCCTGTCAAAGTGAGCGAAGTTTATTTCACTGTCCTTTAAACGTCTCTCTGTGATTTAAGTACCAAAGATGCAAAGGATGCATATTGTGTATGTATCAGTGTAATAGTCTGCATCTCCCCCTAGGCACCACGCACCCTGACAACTAACACACACACACACACAGTTTCTGATCTCAGTGCCAGAGAGGAGGGCGGGATCCGAACTATGCCACAGCAGAATCAATGTTAAATGGCCTGGTTAATGACCAGCACACAGCTGACAAAGTCATTCATTTCTGCCGGCGCTGTTTAGCTTATGCATGAATATTGTTTTTTTTTTTTTTTTTTGCATGGGTACGATTGACTTCATTGCTTTAACTTTAACAGATACACTAATACGTGTGCATTAGCTAACATACGTCCTCATTAGTGTTTCTAGAAATAAATGCGGATGGAGTTTTAGAGGCTGTTTGTTTAAAGAATATGGAAAGCAATGTGAAAATGATTTGACCTGATGGAAGGTGTGTGTAGTGATAATGTAATGTAGTGCAGAAGATTCTGTGCTATAGAGTTATAAAACACCCCTGACCCCCCTGACTCCCTTTCCTCTCCAAGCTCTGGCCTCCTGCTCTTCCTGATTCCTAGAAGGAATGGGAGAGAACTGGCCCAAAAAAATCCCACACACTCACGCTGGCTTACTCTTCCAAACAAGCAGTCAAGCTCTCCCTCATCCTCTCCCTCTGTACCACTGAGCTACATAAACACCACCATCTGCATCTGATCAAAATTAACGCTGCACACACACCCTCCCCTCCCCTCCCCTCCTGCCTATTTGCCTTGCTCTCTCTTTTTCTGTCCCTCTTATTCAACCTACACAGGCTGATCCTGAACACACCACCCATCATCATCATCATCTCATCACAGCTCATGACAAACCATGCATCACTGGGACATAAAGAACGATACAGACAGACAACGAACAAACCAAACCAACCAAACCGTCACGCCTTGGCGTAATTGTTGCTGATACTTTAGGGCTGAAGTATGCGTGTTCCATTAAGTGAGCGGAGCAAGCTGATTGGCTGAGCTCGTGGCCCCTTGGAATAGCCAGCCTGGCCGCCAGCCAGCAGCTCATTTCCTGCCGGCCTGAGAGCCTCCAGCCGCTCCCACTGCAAATGCACTTCCTGACTATGTATAAAATTTTTATTAATGGCCAGGAGTGCATCAGCAAGGGCGAGAGAGAGAGAGAGAGAGAGAGAGAGAGAGAGAGAGATGAAGTTAGGGGACAGACAGCATTAAGTATGATTGAGGCAGAGAAGAGAGAGAAAAACCATGGCCATTTGAGCGCATCTTTAATCCAGAGCAGATCCAGTCATATGTCACTTTGCATTATTGCACAATCAGATAAGGTGAAAAAGGCGGAAGCGATGCTGTCTCAGAAATAAAGGAGCAAAGGAAGCACTTCAAGACACCAAGCATTTCCAATAACACACACCAAGCAGTGTATCACAACTTCAGAGTGAACCAGACCAACAGAAGGAGACGGCGATAAGATTATTCACCTCCACCACTCGAAAGGTCAAAGGCTGACGAGTGGAAAAAGACAAGCAGCAGAAAAATGGATACATGGGAAATGTCAGAGCGAGTCTCAGTCCCCTGTCAGAGTCGAGATTGACAATCTTTTTCGACAGGAGTACAGAGAAGAGGGTGAAGGAGTAGGAGACGGAGACAACGAACGAGGAAGAGACAGCTCGAGAGAGCTACTGATGGATACATTGTGCTCAGTTGCTTTAGTTCAGGCTTGATGTTGTGTGTGTCCAGGGGGATCTTCAGTGACCCTCAACAGGGGCCCTAGTTATAGAGGTAAAGGGGTCGACAGGGGCCACTGAGTAGAGGTCCCCAAGACTCTGAATTCCTTTCTGAGAGATGGGGGATGGCACACAGCTTCGACCTCATCACATTCTTTCCCATTTCTCTGGCCCTTCCTTTTTCCATTTCAAAATCGCGACAACAACGCGACGAGCAGGTCCACAAGACACAGGCAGCTTCCTGTGAGTAAAGTGCTGCTTAATGGTAAAGCCAAAAGCATGAATGATGTAACCTAATGAGATGAATATATGCTGATGTGACAATGGAATCAATTGTAGGTGATCCGATCAGGCCTCTGTGAGAGGAAGCCGTGGGTGTTCTGCTGACATGATATGCGATTATGAATATTAATTATTGAAGTGCAGTGCAGAGCAGAGAAATCCGAACCTGGAGAGACAGCACTTCTCTCAGACCACTCACTCTCTCACTATCTGCGCTTCTCACTTTCTCTGAGAGTGCAGTTTAGATCAAACCCTCTAACAAGCCTCAAAGCTGACTGCTTGTCATGTGTGTAAGCTTAGATAAAGAGTCACACATGATTCCAGACTTTTAACCAATTAGTTTGGCACGGTGGTGTAGTGGTTAGCACCATCACTGCACGGCAAGAGGGTTCTGCATTTGAGCCCAGTGGCCAGCAGGGGCCTGTCTGTGTGGAGTTTGCATGTTCTTCGCGTGTCTGTGTGGGTTTTCTCCAGGTGCTCCGGTTTCCACCACAGTCCAAAGACAAGCAGATTAGTAAAATACCTAGCCACTGGGGTTGTACAAGCCAGTGCATACTTAGTGCCAGTCCCAAGCCCAGATCAACTGGGGAGGGTTGGGTCAGGAAGGGCATCTGGTGTAAAAACCTGTACCAAATCAAATATGCAGAACAAATCTGCTGTGGTGACCCCTAATGGGAGCAGGTGAAAGAAGAAGTACGTAGTAGTAGTATCTAATCTTCTGTACTTGTTTTTCTAACTCACTTTTTGGGGGATGTAAACTGCATCATCATGTTTTCATCCAGACCAAAATCTTGCAAGCGAAGTCTCAAGTCTCCAGTCAACATGCGACTTGATTCTCTAAGTCCATATGGTGCACACATGGTCCAACAACAGTGAAGAAAGGGAAAGATGGCTGCATGACAGAAGTACAGGTATCCATCTCAAATATTGCGCCTTATGTCTCATTATGACTGTTGAAAGGTCCTGTGCGCATCTGAACCAGAAGGTGGTTAGGAAAGCTTTACGTCCAGGGTTTTACAACATGCTAAGGAAATGTTTCACTTGCTTGCACAAGCTCACAGGAGTGCATATGACCTCATTGCGAACTGGTTGGTTTGCTCTCAGGGGCCAGAGTCATAATTTCAAGCTGTGGGGTCTGCTGTGCCACAGTGACCTGGCACTGGAGGTCCTGCCTGATTGGTGCATGAAGAAAGGGCCTGTCAATGACCTCAATAAAAGGCAGAACTCTGGTCTGTTTGGACAAAATGGGGCTATCAACAATACTGGCTGCATAGTCTGTTGGATCATCCATAACGTATACTGGGCCAATCATATCCAAACGCATCCTGGCTCACAGCCTCTGTCTCCATCATGTCTGTGAACCATACTGGACAAGGTGTGTGTTTGTAAAACCCTGCTGTAGGTGTCCCAAACTGACTGGACCACCTTGTTGTGAAGTCACCAACATCTGGACACAGGTTTGTTGAGAGACAGTCCATCTGCTGTCTGACTGCAACAGTAATGAGGAAGCACTTGGACTTGCAAAGTGTGCACCTTCCCAGTTTCAGAGCTTGCTTGACCAGCTCAGGACTGTTTGTGGCTCTTTAGTAGCTGATGTAAAACACCGCCATAGTATTGTCTCTCCACACTGTTAGCACTTTTAAGGTGTCATGGAAACATTTCAGTGTTAGCCACATAGCTTTCATTTCAAGGATGTTGATACGCTGATAATGAGCCTTGGTCTTCCAGCAAACTTTCTTTGAAAATGTCTCCATACAGCCTTCCCTTTGATAAGGCAGATTGGTGCTAGAAGAGGAGGAGTAGCCACAGGATAGATGAAGAGGAAATTGGCTGGGGTCCTGAATATGCAGAGAGCTCCTGATGTGTCAAAATGCTGGAATTCTGCTATCTCAGCAACGTGACCATAGATGTTGTTGCATTAATAACGACTTGGCCTCAAACAAAAGTTGACTTACGCTACAGACTAATACAAGGTAAATTTTTTATGTAACCACATTTTAGGCAGTTGAGAGTTGACAACTTGGAGCAATCCAGCGTACAGTCTAGCAGCTTGTTTTGAGTAGTTTTAGCCACAATCAGAAGAGGTTGCATCCTTAGCCAGGGTTGCCAGGTTTCTACTACACCTTTAAAAAACCCACACCTGAAACTAGCACAAAAAATCTCAGACACTGAAAAACAAAGAAATATATTTTCTTCTTGAAACAAGGTCACCATGGTGTGCATGCATTTCTAAATTCTAATGTACAATATTTCTAATATCGGCGGCATCAGTCATGGGTGACCATGGTCTGTTCCTGAAGTAGTGGCTAATTGTCGGTGCTGGTGCAGCTCCTGTTATGGTTGTACAGGCCGATACAGGACAGAAATACTCTGCCACAATTACCGCACTTGTAGACAGGGTCAGTAGGTACAGTTTTTTGTTCTTTCGGCATTCTCGTAACCGGTAACTGCCACTTCCCATGTTGTGTTGCCGCTTCCCAGCAGCACTGGAGTGTCCTCTCCAGGGCACAGGCCCAGGCAAAGGTGTTTAAGTGATTAGGGGACAGGCTATTGCCCATGTAGCAAGTCCCCCCTCTCCACTACACCAGTGTGGTCCAAGGGAGAAGCAGGAGGCAATGCAGCTTGGCACTAGTGTAGTCACAGGTTTGATTTCGGGGTTTTCCTTTCCCTAGACGGACTGCCTTCCAAGGCTGACA
This sequence comes from Neoarius graeffei, assembly GCF_027579695.1. Lineage (NCBI taxonomy): Eukaryota > Metazoa > Chordata > Actinopteri > Siluriformes > Ariidae > Neoarius > Neoarius graeffei. Next base: position 77,868,642 of record NC_083580.1, read on the forward strand.
AGCTCCGTCTACCCATGACGAGCTCCATCTACCTGTGATTTCTAATGTAATCCACTTCCCTCGCCCAAACTTTGCAATATATCTTACAACAGAAATGGGTCTGTACATCACAGACACACTGTTTGTGCTTACACTTTGCCATAGCCTAATGGTTAAAGAAACAGCTTTGGGACCAAAAGGTCACCAGTTTGATTTCCTGGACCAGCAGGAATGGCTGAAGTGCCCTTGAGCAAGGCACCTAACCACCAACTGCTCCCCAAGCTACTCTGGGTATGTTGTCCATCCCTTTGGATAAGAACATCTGCTAAATACCGGTAATGTAACGTGTATAGAAATGTATTAGATTTAATTTCCGATTGTTTGCTATAAAATAAGATCTTGGTGTAGAGGATTTTTAAACTAGCTCAATTAGTTAAAAAAAATGACAAGCCTGAAAATCCTGTCATTAACTAACTTGTCCATTGCTCCTCCCTTGATCACGGGGCACCGTGATACCTGCCCCAGTGGGCCTCTATTAGGATGTGTTGCAGTTCCCATTTTTGACCACTAGGTACATCTATCCATTCATATAATGTTTTATCTATATTGTTTATCCGTCAGGGTCTTAGGTTAATCTGGATCCAGTCCTAGCTGACTTTGGGCGAGAGGCAGGGTTCACTCTGGGCAGGTCACTCATCTATCACACCCACATTCACTAGATACAATAATAATCCTGTAGCTAAATGGTGCAGTGAGCATGCTGCATCTAGAAAAGGGGGCAAATGAATGGAAAATCTGCTTATTTCTGTCAAACAGCAATGTATTTTTTAAATCGTTAGTCATTCCAAAGAGTATCGAAGTATATTCTAGAGTATTACATATTCTAACAGAATACATCGCCGTTGTTAGCTTAAGTGGCGATTTAGCTTGTGATTTTAGAGACTTTACTATACCGTATATAACCTACAGGGCTGTGATGTGGAGTAGGAAAGTTGTTCTTTCCTGAAATAGTGATTGTCTAGATTCGCTTTGACATGAAGATTCAAGCATTATTGCTATTAATAATTAAGTTATTCCACAAAATCAAGTCGTACATGAGCTGATAGCCGACGAGGTACGTAGCACCGAGTCGTCTATAAGCCATGTACAGCAAGATTGAGTGGAATAACTGTTTTATTCTATCCACATTGAGAAACAGAGCATTTTTATTTGTTGCAAATTCAATAAATAATAAAAGGTTTATACAAAAAGTCCGACAGAATAATTTCCGCTTAGAATGTAAACAAACCGGCGAAATGACAGGAGCAATTTGTGAAAAATGTGATGATGATAATAATAATAATTCTTGAAAAAAATACATTCTTACTATCAAATAATTTCATTCCGTATTTTGTTGCACTTTTTTTGTATTTTTTGGGGTTTTGTTTTCGAGTAGAATTTTTATTTCGTCCTCGGTTGGCTCAGCAACACGCTCCGCCATTTTGGTTTTTTCTACTCATGGTATATGTATGAGCTAATATCCTCGTAGTAGCCAATCAGAGCCTGAGATTGCTCATATCCAGTGAATGTGGATAGAGTGACAGTAGATGTCATGTATCCGTATTTTTACAGAATAACAGGAGCTCCAGGTCCTGTGTGGAGTGTTGCATGTTCTCCTCGTATCCATACGAATTTCATGCAAATTCTTTTCAGCGCTCTAGTTTCTGTGAATTCAGTACTTTATATTGCTTCTAGATGTAAATGTGTGTGTTTGTGCGCGTTTACGATGTTCTACAACTCTGCAGCTGGCATCCCATCGAAAGTGTTTATTGAAGACGAATTGATGAAGAAAAGACTTTTGCAAAAAGTCTATCATCTCCACCGTTACTAATGTAGATTTATTACTTTTTTTTTTTTTTGCATGGGTGTCAGTTTAAATGATTTCAGAATATGCAAAATATTTTCTGAATTTAGAAAATACACACAAAAACCACAAACGTACCTGGATTTTGAGAGAACTGTCAAACCTTTTTGTTCTCTAGGACAAAATTATTCCATTCATTCATCTTCGATAAGCACTTAATCCCTGTTAAGGTGGAGGTGGATCCGGAGTCGATCCTAGGAACACTGGGTGCGAGTTGGGAATACACACAGCTCACCACACACACACACACACAGAGGCAATTTAGAATTGTCAAGCCACCTATTGCTTAGTGACGTTAATAAATATTAGTGGAAACTGGGGAAAACTGCCAGAGAGGAGAACACTTGCAGACAAATCCTCACACACACACACACAGTGGAGACACACTGGTGAATGTTGTGTGTGGGGTTGGGGGGTAGTGTTCATCACAGAACACATGATTAACAGAAGAGAGAGGATTGCACACACACACACACACGAGCATGACGAAGCATGAGCAAGAGACAAGGTTGAGAAATAAAGCAGCTTTATGACTTCCTATCGACTGTGTATATTCCTGAGAAGTAGTGCACTGTTAGACTCAGATGACAGAACAATAATGTGAGTGAGCGAATGGGGGGGGGGGGGGAGAGAGAGAGAGAGAGAGAGAGAGAGAGAGAGAGAGAGAGTGTCTGTAAACCCAATATCCTCTGTGGTCCCAGGGGCAGTGAGTGCATGGCCAGTGCAGGAAGAGAGAGGCTGCATTATCCACATCAAAGCCCCGAATTATCAGCCATAATCAATGCCTTCCCATTACTAAGCCTGCTCGCCTCTCAACTCTACTCATACACTCCTCTCCCACAGTATAGCACACACACACACACACACACACACACAGTAAAAGAGGAAGAGAGAAAGAGACAGAGAAAGAGAGCTTGACTAAGCAAACCTGACCTCATCAGAAGGGGAGAGAAATGTAACGATGGGTGGAGCACCATCGGATATTTCAGGGCTTGTTGAATGAGCATCTCAAACATATGATCTGAACATCTCGGCCTACTCCAGGAAGTCCCTTCCGACTACTGTGTATCTCTCTCTACATACTGAAGAAGGTCTGCACACAGTACAGTAAATATTTGTATACATACGACTAACTTTGGAGCTACATGGAAATGGGAGTCTGGCTGACATTCTGTGAATGAATCAAAATGGTGGCCAACCATAAGTGCCCTTCCTGTCCTGCCTATAATGGCCTCATTCATGCAGAGAGGAAAGCTTTCGCAAAAGGATAGAAAGAAAGGAGGAATGTGGCGCCCCCTGATGGACAAGAAGCATAACACTATACATATCACACTAAAGCCAAGAAGCCTTTATTTGTCACACGTACACTCAAGCACAGACTTGAGCACAGAGTGAAATCTAACCTCTGCATTTAACCCATCTCGAGCACTGAACACACACAAGTGAGCAATGAGCACACACACATCCCTATGGGGGTTAGGTACCGTGCTCAAGGACACTTCAGCCCTGGCTGCCCCCATGTTAACCTAACCGCATGACTTTGAACTCCGGAGCACCCTGAGAAGAACATGCAAACTCCACACAGACAGGCCTCCATCGGATGCCAGGTTTGAACCCAGAACCTTCTTGCTGTGAGGCAACAGCGCTAACCACTACACCACCCCAAAATACCCAGAGCAGCCTGGGGAGCAGTAGGGGGTTAGGTGTCTTGCTTGCTCAAGGGTGCTTCAGCCATTCCTGCTGGGCGAGGGAATCGAACCGGTGACCTACTGGTCCCAAAGCTGCTTCTCTAACCATAAAAGGAGTTACGAACTAAAAGAAAACTGAAGCATTTATGAAGAGATTCTGTGCGGATCGTGAAAATGGAATAATATAAAACTTTTCGGGGGCGGCACGGTGGCGTAGTGGTTAGCACTGTTGCCTCACAGCAAGAAGGTCCGGGTTCGAGCCCCGTGGCCCTTTCTGTGCGGAGTTTGCATGTTCTCCCCGTGTCCGCGTGGGTTTCCTCCGGGTGCTCCGGTTTCCCCCACAGTCCAAAGACATGCAGGTTAGGTTAACTGGTGACTCTAAATTGAGCGTAGGTGTCAATGTGAGTGTGAATGGTTGTCTGTGTCTATGTATCAGCCCTGTGATGACCTGGCGACTTGTCCAGGGTGAACCCCGCCTTTCGCCCGTAGTCAGCTGGGATAGGCTCCAGCTTGCCTGCGACCCTGTAGAAGGATAAAGCGGCTAGAGATGATGAGATGAGATAAAACTTTTCGCACCCTAATGATGCCACCTGGAGGTCATTTTTTTCTCCTGGTAAAAGCGGTCTGGATTTGCAGCCCTGTAATAATGGCTGTATAATACAATTATAATACGATAGCACATAAAGTAATTTGATATTTATTATATTAATATAATTGTACAAAAATTGTTTGTATTTGTAATTTGTAATATTGCCACTCAATTAATTTGGATATTTCAACTAACAAATTAATTAATTAATTATTTCATCAAGCTTCTGTTTGTAGTTTTGTCAGCTGGAAAATAACCCCACACCCAGTTTCTACTCAGCCCCGCCCCTTTTCCCTATAAAAGGCAACTCGTGGCACGTTATGCAGTCCAGCAGATGGAGAATGATCAGGAAGTGGAAGCATTGTCAATGTTTTTATTGATATTGATATTAATAACGCAGTTCACCTTGCAGGCAGCAGAGGGCAGTGCAACAATCCCAAGCAGAAATCAAACACGATTATGGACAGCAATGAATGTTCAAAAGAAAATGGCTGAAATGAAACAGACAAACGTTGATGTTACACTGTACAAAATTCAGAAACATGGTTACAGCAGATTTAGTCATGAATGCAGCAGTAGTACTTCAATCAGATCCCAGCTCTGGAATAACGGCGTCGATGGTTAGAAGATTTCCCTCTTATAATTTTTCAAAAATCTGTTCAGAGTATTACAATCAATCAGCATCTTCACACACTGACAGTAAACCTAAAGAAGTTAAAGATTAGTCATGTCTAATATCTGTTTATGTGTGCAGATCTAGCGCACGACTACACTGACCAGGAACTTCAACAGCATACATGTCAACCTATACGGAATGTCCGTATTTTATACGGATTTGATTCAATAAACGTAGTATACGGGCATACAAATAAATTAATACGGATTCTTTAAAAAAAACTTCAATATTTATTTAGAGCTATAATTAATTCCCACGATGATAAAAGTGCGCATAACATTTACAAACATACTGTACACCACAGAACGCACAAACAGCCAGTAAAGAGTCTTATGAAATCGCGCATTATCTTGTGGTAGCGAGATTTCGTTCCACTTCTGATCATGCGCACACCGCATTGGGAGAATCCCGCCAACCGGGAAGTAACATTTTGTTTGAAAAGCGTATTTCCACCTGAGCGACTTTCACTAGCGACTGAAAAGATTCTGAATGGGCACTCCGGCAAGATCAACACAGACACTTGCTGTGACATGCAGCCTCGTGAGGTATTGGTGCAGACTGCTAAAAAAGCTGTCATGGAGTACAATGTTTTTGTCGAACATTGGAGCTTTGTATTCATTCTGAAGGTTTATTGTTATTAATATTGAATAAAAAGTAACTGGGATATATAATTGTTAATTATCATTCAAATTTTAGGTAAATTATTTTAATTTGCATCTTATAAGGATTTTATAAGGGAAATACGGATTTTGGAGGTTGGTTATACAGGTTTGATTGACCAAAGGTTGACATGTATGCAACAGGAACACCTGTAAAAACCTGTAGATACAAAAAAAAAAAAAAAGAACATCATCCAGTGAGGAAAAGTTCTGTGGACGGAAACGCCTCACTGACGAGAGATGTCCGAGGAGAGCGCTCTGACAGGAAGTTGAGCTGCACTGACTTAAATAACCACTCTGGACAGCCGTGATGTGCAGAAAAGCATCTCAATACACTGAATCATGACGTTGATGGGCTGAAGAGCAGAAGATCTCAGCAGGTTCTGCTCCTGCCAGCAATAAACAGGAAGCTGATGCTACAGTGGGCACGCACTCACCCAAACTGGACACGTGATGTCCAGTTTTGGTGAAACTGTCCTCATTCAGATGTTTGACATGAACATTGTGAAGTTTCTTCATTTCTGCTGCTACATGATTGGCTGGATGGAAAACTGAAAAGCTGAACAAGCAGATGTTCTCATGAAATCGGCCAGTGAGTGTATGTTACTGCGTATTACAGTGTGTGTGTTTGGTTCTTTATAACTGCAGCCTTTCAAAGCAACATCACACCATTTCGACGTTTTATTTTATTGGAGAAAAGAACGACAGTGTTGTATGAAGTCCTGGGTTAGGACACGAATCAGAGGATTAGTTAAAAATGCATTTTAGCTGCCATGTTAGGGTTTAAAAAAAATTAAAAAATAAAAAAAACCCTCTCATGCTTTATTATTCAATACACCAATGGCTTCCTCAACCCATATATTATCATCTGTTTTATTTCTCATAGTTAATGATAATGGTTGCATGTGGCAACGAGTTTAAAAAAAAAAAAAATTTATTAATAAAACTGCCCCTGCTGTTACAAAGCAAACAAATCCCATCACCGGCTTGCATTCACACACATGTACGCTGCACCCCATTCTACAAAGTTCTCCAATAAAGAAAGTGTAAAACACCACATCGGCTGTAACTGATGAAGCAAAGCTACGTCCTGACGTCAGACATCACCAACATATGACTACAGTACTGTCGCTGCTGAACAGAGGCTGGTGGAGTTGTGGTGGCTTGAAAAAGTGTGAAGCGACGCGAAGCTGCTACAGCATTTTAAACGCATCAGCACATAAATCTCACGTCCTGTTGACTCTGAAGGCTGGAACCACCACGACTCTACTAGAGCTCGGAAATACGGACAAAACACATGCAAGGAAATGGGAAGTGGGAAGGATGGAGAGATGAGAAAGGATGGAGAGAGCTGATCTAGCAGGGACTGGTGCAAATTCTGGATCGTCCTCGTCCTCACTGCTTGTCTTTAGGTACAGAATTCCTGCGCAGAAAAAAAAAAAAGTGATTATTACACTCCACATATAAATTTCTCTTTCTTTTTTAAAAGAATTTAAATCTATGAGAAATGTTCCCGTTTTGATGCTCTGTATGAGTCACATGATCTACTTGCTTAAAATATTCACTGCACTGAACATCAGATCCACCGTTTGATCATCAAACTGCTGAAGCGTGCTAAAGGAATTTACGTTAACCTTCTGAACAGTAAACAAAATCTCATCTCATCATCTCTAGCCGCTTTATCCTTCTACAGGGTCGCAGGCAAGCTGGAGCCTATCCCAGCTGACTACGGGCGAAAGGCGGGGTACACCCTGGACAAGTCGCCAGGTCATCACAGGGCTGACACATAGACACAGACAACCATTCACACTCACATTCACACCTACGCTCAATTTAGAGTCACCAGTTAACCTAACCTGCATGTCTTTGGACTGTGGGGGAAACCGGAGCACCCGGAGGAAACCCACGCGGACACGGGGAGAACATGCAAACTCCACACAGAAAGGCCCTCGCCGGCCACGGGGCTCGAACCCGGACCTTCTTGCTGTGAGGCGACAGCGCTAACCACTACACCACCGTGCCGCCCTAAACAAAATCTCAATACTGTCAATCTGACATCATAATTTCATGACATAAGCAGTGATGATTTTTATTTAACATAACAAAAGATCATCAAAAGTCATTGACTGGACAGTGTTAGTACAGTGCCAGTATTTAAAGCTCGACTGCCTTTCAGATTTTTCAAGTGTAGGTCATAAAAAGAATTTTCCCCGACACCCAATTATTTTTGTTTAGTGACGAAAGCTACTGAATTCGAATCACAGACTTCTAATTTTTAGTTTGGTTTTTTTTTTAAATAGAACAATTAATGACTTTAAGGCCACATGGCCCTAAATTCTCCGCTATTTTTTCCTGCTTCACCATGACCCAATTCAAGATACTACATCATGCATCACGTGGTGGGCTTTCCCCGTTCATGCAAGGCATTGTGGGATACAAGTTTGAAACAGGAGAGAAAAATGGAGGACATGAGAGTGCGAATGAAACGTGAAAGACCGACTACAGTAACGGAAAGAAAGCGAGAAGAAAAGACGTTTGAAAACGTTAAAGAAAAACAAAATGGCGGAGCATGTTGCTGAACCAACTAAGGACGAAATAAAAACTCTACTCGAAAACAAAACACACAAACATACAGACATACACACACATACATTATATATATATATATATATATATATATATATATATATCAGTGGCGGCTCCTGAATTTTTTTTCAGGGGGGGCAATTTTCCCCCGTTATGTCTACACGGACCGTAAATGTCCACAGGACTGAAGTAAATTGACCTAGGTAGCAAATCAATTGGTCGAACTTGTTTTTGCCTGGTAAATTCAGATATCAATATAGACAATATCTCGTCTCTCCACTAGGTGGCAACACTAAACAAGTTAAAGGTGGCAAACTAAGGTAGCCTAGTAAACTACCCGCCTAGCGGCCAAAAATATTTTTGCCTACGAGTGGCAAATATTCACATTTAGTCTGGCTTGCCAGGCTAAAACTAAGGAAGATTCATTGTGAAGCCTTCAAAGCAAAACATTTGGCATCACAATCAATTAATATTACATTACTCATTTATTTTCTCATATTTTTCCAGTATTCAATAATAAGTAGACACAAATTCCTAATTATAAACATATTCTAATTTCTTCAATTCTAAAGAATGCAATTAAAGTGGCAGGATATAAATCCAAAACAAGTGTTTAAGTTTTGAAAAAGATGAAGAAAAGCATAACCATCAAACAAACGTGCAGCTTAATTGTGTTTTTTTTATATGGAATTGCACCATTTTAACAACAAATAATTCTAAATAAATTCTGCAGTTTTTTTCCCCCAAGAATTCCTCCAGAAAGCCATGCCTTAAAAGGAAATTTAAAGTATTACAAGCATGTCAATGAACACAAAAGGCTTTAGTTATTTAGCTATACACACACAAGGTCACACAAGGTTTTGTAGTCAGTGCAACTTGGCTTAACAAGTTGGAAAAAAGGTAAGGTGCTGCTGGCTCCAATGAACACATATACTGTACAATATATAAAAACTGAAAATATGCTTAATTTACACCAAGTCAGAGAGAACTTGAGGCTACTGAAATATTCCAAGCATGGCAATGTTAAACTGCCATTGGTAAAACACACACACACAAAAAAAACTTTTGCCTAGTAAATTCAAATATCAGATATCACTGTACCGTCTGCTGTGCTACTTCCAGGGTGGAAGAGAACGCAAGGGTAGCAAAAAAGAGCATTGCCTACATCACAGCCAGCTAGCCAAGTTTTCCGGTGGTACCAGTTCTTGTTAAAACCTCTTGAGTAGGTCTTCTCCCCCTTTGTAGACACTTGCTTGATGTTTAAATTCGGTCTAGGTGGTCCTAGCTGTTTGATTGCCGTTTTCTCCTCATTGGTACGACGACTAAAGGGAACTTCTTTCAGAGACGCTATCGTATTGTTGCACTCAACACTCGCCGCCATCTTCATAGAATGTTCACACATTTCCCGCGCAAGTTGCGTTTTCCAGCCCAAAATTATGTTCAAAACCCGCCAAAATGCACTTAAAACCAATCTGGCAACACTTGCGCGGCGCAACAGGCGTATGACGTAAGCACGCTGCTTGTGCGAGCACATAAAACCTAATAGAAAATGCATTGGGAGCAGGATTTTCAAAAAACGTACGTACCATTAGTGTCAATGGGAGATTTTGGGGCAAATCTGAACCTGACAGAAATCGCCCCAAAAGGGCGTGGCTACACCAGGCGCGACCTTAGCCTGATTGGACAATGACATTACTGTTGCCGTGGTAGTAGGAGTAGATTAAAAAAAAAAAAAATCTCCCTCCCTGTCATACATACATACATACATACATACACACACACACACACGACCTGGCGACTTGTCCAGGGTGTACCCCGCCTTTCGCCCGTAGTCAGCTGGGATAGGCTCCAGCTTGCCTGCGACCCTGTCGAACAGGATAAAGCGGCTACAGATGAGATGAGATGAGACAAATAAAAATGCTCCATTGCTCAAAATCCAGTGAATGTGGATAGAATAAAACAGTTATTCCACTCAGTTTCATCATCTATCAGCTCCTGTACGACTCGATTTCGTGGAATAACTTAAATATGTCCCTCAGATCCATGAGTTACACTACCGTTCAAAAGTTTGGGGTCACTTTGAAATGTCCTTATTTTTGAAAGAAAAGCACTGTTCTTTTCAACGAAGATCACTTTAAACTAATCAGAAATGCACTCTATACATTGCTAATGTGGTAAATGACTATTCTAGCTGCAAATGTCTGGTTTTTGGTGCAATATCTCCATAGGTGTATAGAGGCCCATTTCCAGCAACTCTCACTCCAGTGTTCTAATGGTACAATGTGTTTGCTCATTGCCTCAGAAGGCTAATGGATGATTAGAAAACCCTTGTACAATCATGTTAGCACAGCTGAAAACAGTTGAGCTCTTTAGAGAAGCTATAAAACTGACCTTCCTTTGAGCAGATTGAGTTTCTGGAGCATCACATTTGTGGGGTCGATTAAATGCTCAAAATGGCCAGAAAAATGTCTCGACTATATTTTCTATTCATTTTACAACTTATGGTGGGAAATAAAAGTGTGACTTTTCATGGAAAACACAAAATTGTCTGGGTGACCCCAAACTTTTGAACAGTAGTGTATTTCGTATGAAAAATGCGTTTTTCAACACGAGAAGATAAACTTCATATCTTCAAGCCAACATGTGATTTTTCTTATTATATTGACATTCAAACAAAAAGGACCCAAATTTATCAAAACAAAACAATTCATCGATTTCCTCACAAGTGACGTATAGAGAGATTTATGTCCCGGTTTTGGTTCTCCATGTCCCAGATGGAGCTCGAATGAAAAATACGAGTGGTGTATTTCCCAGTAGAACACTCGTGTCGATGTAATAATACCTTTCACACTGTCCTTCGTTCTGTGAGAGCTGACGTTTTGTTTGTCTGACTGAGGTTGTTCAAGTAATCAATCAGTTACCTTATTTATTTTTTTTAATCATGTGTAAACGGAGATGTGACAATAAATCCAAATCTAAATCAATAGCTTGTCTGTTGTGCTGCAGGTTTAAAAATGACTCACACACAGGCCTGTGTGTTTCTATTGTTAAATTTTAGAAAGGTAAACATTCCACCTCCACTGGTGAAACTGGCACAGAGGGAAGATGGATCGACACATGCCTTGTTTACACGGAGCTTCGTTCTGTTACTGTGAACAAGAGTTTAGAAACTGAATCCAGCCAGCTACAAACTCCTGCTCCTGAGCCTACGGTACCTTTTTGGTCATCTCCCCCGTCCTCTTGATGACGATGGTCTTGGACTCCTTGATGGGTGACGATGTGTACTGATAGTCATCACTTAGCAGGCCCAGGATCGGGTACTGGTTCTGGTATCTGCAACAATGAAGAAAAACACAAACAAGCATCAGTTTCTATTCACTGAAACAAACCAAACCAAGCACTTTCTCGAAAAAAAAAATTCCAATTATTTTATGTTTTCGGAGCAGTGATATGTATTTTGTGAGTCCAAGTGCAACATTTTCCTGTACAATAATTTAAAATACAAAATCACATTAATCTAAAATATCCCCTTAATATAGATACAGTTTTAGTGCAACAAAATAAACATTTTTTTCACGGTGCGGTTTCCATCAAATCCTGCGCTCTGATTGGCTGGCGAGCAGGTCCGTATCCTACAATACGGACCCCAGTTATGGACCTCTGGCGACTCACTCGTTCACAACAGCAAACAAAGTAGCATTTTTTGCCAACATTTATCTTTTTTTAATAAGATTTATTTATAAGATTATCAAAAATCTTATAAATGTTTGCCAGCATTTCTCAGGAGAACAGCATTAATTTTACAGCATGGATAGCGATAACGACAGTGTTCACAGCGAAAGCAAGTTTTACTACCCTGAGGAAGAAGAAATAAAAGAAAACATTTCAGGAGAACGCTAAAAACCTCTAACTGTTGCTAACGCCGAGCAAAAACATGGCTGAATCCTGAATGACTCAGTTTTGTATAAATAGGGGACTACACAGACGGCAAAATGTAGGGTTTTTTTCCTGCCATGGAAGTGCACTTGTATACCGAGGAGGAAGCCATTTGCATTACAGCCGTGAATGAGGATTCAAAATGGCGGCTCAGCTCGGTTTTCCCTTTCGGGCACTCTCGTTTTCTGTTAGAATTTGGTAAAGAAAAAAATAAATATATTATTTACCAGCTTAAGGTCAGTCCGTATGGTGAAATACCGTGACCTCGGCCTTGAATACTGACCTCGGCCCAGAGGGCCTCGCTCAGTACTTTCAAGACCTCGGTCACGGTGTTTCACCATACGGACCTCCCAGCTGGTAAAGAACATAGATGTATTTTAGTCATTTTTGTCTCACCATCTAAAAAAAGTCACATGGTGCATTTAATCATGCAGATTAAATAAACTATTAATGGGGCAACTTTAGTCAAATATCATTCAAAATAAAATAGTTTGGCATGTTTTGTGTTTGAAACCTTTACATTCATGAAAAAATGGATCTTTACAGAAATAATTAATAAAATAAAGAAAATTTGTAATAATAAATAATTAAAAATTACAAACTACAAATTTTGAAAGAAAATTAAAACAAAAATGTATAATTAAATTAATTATAATTATTATAAATTATAAATTGATGATAAATTATTGAATTAGTTATAAATTATCAAATAATTTCATAATTATTAAAAAATATTAATAATTTAAAACTTCATAATAATTAGTAAAATTGCAAAAAATTATATTAAAAAATAAAAAAAAATTTAAAAATAAGGAAAAACTCCAGAAAACTTTTGTCTCCAAATTCTGATTTCCTCAAATGTCACAGGGCATGAGACACTGGGGGGGGTCGTCTCTTTTATGGATTGTTTTTAAGCAAAACTGGGTCAGGTCTTGCATCATAAATTCAAGCTCAATGACCTCAATGATCAGGTCAATATCAGGTCAGGCTCAGGTGGATAAGGTGCCATACCATAAATCCGGGGATCCGGGTTCGATTCCAGCCTGAGGTCATTTCCCGATCCCTCCCCGTCTCTCTCTCTCTCGCTCATTTCCTGTCTCTACACTGTCCTATCTAATAAAGGTGCAAAAAGCCCAAAAAAATAACTAAAAAAAAAATTCTTGAGTCGTGTTTAGTCTGGTTCAGGACGTCAGGTGGTCACGACTCTGAGAAAACCACGCAATAAAAATGTTGATTTATTTTTTGAGAAATGTATATCTGTGATTTCAAGCACAAAGATTTACACAGGTGTCCAAAAAGATGCCTGTTTAATATGAAAAGAGCCTGAAAAGTCATGTGACAACCACAGAGTGAACCGACGCAACCGAGAAAACAGATTTAAACAAATCAGTTCTACGGATAAAAACTGTTCCAGCAACAGAATGTGTAACGTTTAGGAAAAAGTGGATATTAATAAACAATAATTTGCTGAAGGTGAAGTGCATATCAAAGTCAAGGTTATTATTCACCGATATTCACGGAGCCTGAGGCAGATAACTGTCTCTCATCTCATTATCTCTAGCCGCTTTATCCTGTTCTACAGGGTCGCAGGTAATGATTATTTTAAAAAAATAAAAATCACTTATTTCAGTCTTCAAAAGCGGTATGTAAATGTAATAACTTTGCAGCGCAGACTTGTGTCACTTATCTACGCTGAGTCACATAAAATACTTTGCTTTGAAATGATAAAATAAATCACAATCCCACCTTAACTTTGAATAGTTTTAGACCAAACTTCGGACCATCTTTAGTGTTTTTAGGAAAAGCGTTTTCTTTCATCATCTGTAATTCTTCCTCACTTATGGGGACGAAGCGATCGAACACCATTTTGCTTGAGGTGATTATCGAGAAATAGTCCAAATCTCTCGACCAATCAATATGCGTGATTTCCTATAATCTCATCTCATCTCATTATCTCTAGCCGCTTTATCCTTCTACAGGGTCGCAGGCAAGCTGGAGCCTATCCCAGCTGACTACGGGCGAAAGGCGGGGTACACCCTGGACAAGTCGCCAGGTCATCACAGGGCTGACACATAGACACAGACAACCATTCACACTCACATTCACACCTACGCTCAATTTAGAGTCACCAGTTAACCTAACCTGCATGTCTTTGGACTGTGGGGGAAACCGGAGCACCCGGAGGAAACCCACGCGGACACGGGGAGAACATGCAAACTCCACACAGAAAGGCCCTCGCCGGCCCCGGGGCTCGAACCCAGGACTTTCTTGCTGTGAGGCGACAGCGCTAACCACTACACCACCGTGCCGCCCATTTCCTATAATCACCTCCATATTTATATTAAAAAAAATGTATCAATAATAATAATAAACATCCTCTTGCACAATGCCGAAGCTAAGAAGAGTCTCAGATTTTCTATAAAGATAAATAACCGTAAAATATCTTGTTCATTAACATGCAGTTGGTCCACCTGACACTGTCTGGACGGTGAAACTCTGAGCACCTTATTCATCACTGATCCTTTTATAACGAGAGCAGATGATGATCTTCAGAAGGTTGCAGTATCAAAAAATAGCCTCAGTGAGGCTGGAGCTCATACCGACCCCTGTTCTTGTGTGCGAGTTTGAAATCCAAATCACTCCTGTAGGAGGAGTAGCAATTTTTGTGAACCTGCATATGACCCGTGTAGCTGCAGCCATGGTAGGTGGTGCCACCTGGTGATCAATTCTTGTTGGAATATGTCTTTAGAGTCTTCTGGGTGAGTTTCAGTGAAAACGTCCTAGCAGTTTACGGACAGTAGTGTTTGGTGTGGCAAGTCACCCAAAATTTCCAAATGCCCATGAAATGTTAAATATGACAGGTGGCGCCACCATTTTGACAAGTTTTATACAGACCACCCTGGGGAACATTCCATACGAGTTTGATCAAAATCTGATCGCATCCTGTAGGAAGAGTAGCGAATTTCATGAAATTATACGTGACCCCTGTGTAGCCTCATCCATGGTAGGTGGCGCCACCTGGTGAACAATTCTTGTTGGAATATGTCTTTAGAGTCTTCTGAGTGAGTTTCAGGGAAAACATCCCAGCAGCTTATGAAAAGTAGCATTTAATGTGACGAGTCACCCAAAAATTTCAGACGCCCATAAAATCATAAATATGACAGGTGGCACCACCATCTTGACAACTTTTATGCACACCGACCTGGTGAACATTGTGTCGGACGAGCAGCAATTTTTGTAAATTGTGGACGGATGATGACTGATCACATAAGCTCATCTGGCCTGGCCTACAGCCGGATGAGCTAAAAAAAAAAAAAAAAAAAACAGGAAGTTGAGGGTTCGGTGAGCCTCAGGAGTCTGTGTGTGATTTTGGTTCCGGCTGCTTTCAGGTCGTCCTGCAACTCATTTTGAGTGTCTGCTAGTTTCTCTTTCGCCTTCTTTATCATTAATGTGAGAGCGCATCGTGAATACTTTCCCCCCTATCAGTTTTTTCATTGCTTATGCTCATGAATACATATTTTTTCAAAGTCAGATTTGTAGCGAGTTAGCTTGCAGGGCAACAAATCAAGCAATTTAGGTGTAAATGCAGTGATGTGGAACAAACCATCCTACATACAACAGCAAACAGCACTGCTGTTTCTCGTGTGATGTTTTTGTTTACAAAACCATGTGTGTGTGTGTGTGTGTGTGTGTGTGTGTGTGTGTGTTTTAATTCACACCTGGCCTCCACCTGTGACTTGTCACTGGTTTATCTTCCTATTGTGCCATGATCGTTCTCATCTCGTTTTCAGTTTGTTGATTAGTTTCCATTTTATGCCCTGCTGTCTCATTGTTTCAGTGCGAAGTCTTATCCTGCCTCTCGCTCCACAATGGCTGTGTTTTCTTTGTTTCGAGGTAAACTTCCTGGGGGGTTTTTCATCTCTGGTTGTTTATCTATCAACGATTAGGATTATGAATTACTGTACCCTTTGTGTATTTCTGCCTGCCTGTTCTCTGACTCCCTGGGGACTGGGACTATGATTTTTGGATTATCTATAATAATGTACATGCTGAGTTTACGCACTTTGTGTCCTGCTTCTCACTACAACGTTACAAAAGTCTGGCAAGAAACACCGGCAAAGAGCGATAAAAATCAAAGGGGAAAAAAAACAAAAACAAAAGAAAACTAATGCCAGCATGAGGAGTAGCAGTGAAGTGAAGTGAAGTGAACTTGAGTGAAAATCTTCCTTCCACTATATCCCATACACCAAAAATGAACACACACACACACACCAACCACCATTCATTTGGGTTAAATACGTCCCTTGTGTAAGTTTATCCACACACTCACTTTTTAGTGATGACGGTCTGAGTGACGCTCTCGGAGCTGTTTTTCTTGTCCTGCTGCAGTCGTCTGATCTCCTAAAGCAAACAGCACGGAGCAAAAGGCAACAGGGTTAAGAAGGAGAAGGACTCTGGGAGGCTCAGAGCGGTCAATCAAACTGTGGTCTGACTAACGGAAAGTGAAAATGATCCTCTGGGGGGAAAAACAAACAAAAACTCTCATTATGCTTCTGGAATTAATGTTAACGGCACTGAAACGACTTCTCTATAAGAACAACAATGAAAATCTTTCCATCAAGAAGAACAATAATGAAGCGCTGTTTGGGTTTGTCGAGAACACACAGCTCCTGAAAATAGACTCAATATAACAGATTAAATATTTAAAAGGCATAACTAATGTCTCAATAAGCAAAAATAATAATAATTATTATTATTATTATGTATATCAGATGGAACTGATCCGATACACGGGTATTACACAGCAAGAAATTTTTTTTTATTTAATTAAAAATAAATAAATAAATAAATAAATAAATAAAAGCACATGATCCGATAACAAATGGACCTGGAAATGTTTACACACCGTATAAAGAGGCTTAACTGGCTTTTTCAGAGGAACATTTAAACTTTATTATTTTAACTATTGTCTTTTCCTTGGAAGGGATGTGTGTGAACGCTGCCGGTTTGTGTAATGGCTGCTTTTAATGATATATATTTTCCTATATTTAATACGACGGCATATAAGGGACATCATTGGTTGGTTAAATAAATAAATCAAATCAATCAATACTTGGTGGTGGGTTTGGTAACAAGAGAAAAACCAACTCAGAATTTCTCAGATTAAAGCCGTATATTTATGAGAAAAAAAAAAATGACGAGAAACAAAAAACTCCTGGGGGGGGGGGGGGGGGGGGGGGGTATTTATTTATTTTATTATCAAATAAACCACATTAATTCACTTTTCACATTTGGATCAACAGAGTCACACCACAGACGCTACGTCTGAGCCCAGAGTTACAGGAAATGTGGCGTTTCCTCCTCGATTGCACAACATAAAAGAATAAAACTAAAAGCGCCAAGAGATTTTTAACTCCATTTCCCAGAATGCACTGAAGCCAGGAAGCACATGATTGTTCTGCATCCTGGATACAACAGGAGATGAACGCACAAATCTCACAGCTGCATTTACCCGTGTCCGGTTTTTGTCTTAGCCGTTTGTAAATGTATAATTACTATTCTACATTTTAATAATATGACTATGTATAATACACTGTCATATTATTAAATCTTTTAGTAGTAAAAAATAAAAAAGACGGCATGTTTACTAGCATGAAGTGAAGCCTGTTAGGGTTTTAAAGCCCTTTTTAAAAGTTACATTGCATGACAGGCATTTATCAGACCCTCTTATCCAGATCGACGTACAACACACCCAGAGCATCCTGGGGAGCAGTTGGGGGTTAGGTTCCTTCCTCAAGGGCACTTCAGCCATTCCTGCTGGCCCAGGGAATTGAACCGGCAACCTTTTGGTCCCAAAACTGCTTCTTTAACTTTTAAGCCATGGCTTCCTTTACAAGTTATGTAAGATATGACAAATGATGGTGCGTGCACTTATTAATGAATGGCACATGGCACGTTTTAACTAAATGTGAGACCAAAGTTGTGACAAAGTTGGACAGGATTAGAAATGAGAATATTAGAGGGACGGAACACGTAGGACGGCTTGGAGACAAAGTCAGAGAGGCGAGATCCAGGGTATATTGGGGGGAATGCTGGAGATGGAGTTGGCAGGTAGAAGGAATGAGGAAGAGAAGATACAGAGGACAGGAAGAGATGGAGGGACGTTATCTCTAATGGGAAGAGCCAAAAGAAGAAGAAGAAAGTTACATAGTTGAATGTTGTGAAATGTTTGTAAAACAAGTTCGCTTTAATTTTAACTAACGTAATTTTAAAAAAGTCACAGTTTTCCGAGTGTGTGTGTCCGCATGCGTGCGTGTGTGTTTTCAGACCTCCTCCAGGCGTCTGATGGTTGATTCGCGCTGTTCCAGCTTGGTCAGTAGCTCGGAGATCTTCAGCTGCAGGGTCTTATCAGCAGATTGCTCTGTAGTGTATTCTGTCTGGATCTTCACCAGCTGAGACTGTCTCACACACACACACACAGCAGAGAAAGAGTAGATTCAACAAGCAAATTCACTGTAACGGAGCTATGATTCTGGAAAATACAAGACTGTTTACACTCATCCACATTCTGTCCCATCTGTAGGAAAAGTGTCTGCGCTGATGGCAGAGAAAACCAACTACTTAATGTTTTTTCCCTGTTTTTAAATCCGTGCTGTGATGGAACAGTGACGCATCTCTCTCACCCGCATACTCAACAGCTCCTTCTCCTTCTCTTCCCGTAGCTCTTTCAGCATCTGCTCATAATGTCTGGACAGCTCCTGTGTCTTAGACTGCAGAGTGGCGCTACTGCACTGGCCTTCGAGCTGAAACACACACACACACACTAAGATTTAAGTAATAATTTCACAAAGTTTTCATTTCCTTTTAGTGATGTTAAATAACCTCGTTGTCCATTTTTCTGTAATCAAACCCACTTGAACACGCCCCCAATGTAAACACCGCCTCTGAACTTGTACGCCCAAACTTCCGAGGATCACTTAAAGGCAGCACGATGCTGCGTTCATGACAACGGGAAATTTCCCAACTCGGAACCTCCTGCTTCCCAGATTACAGCGTTCACACAAACTTAACCATCTAAGGTCGGAAATAAAAAGATTTGCTGTAAGCCGTCGACAAAAACTGTGACTAAAGATCTGTCTGGTTGGTGTTTAATTTTTTAAAAGAAGAAGTAGGCATAATGGGGGCGGCACGGTGGTGTAGTGGTTAGCGCTGTCGCCTCACAGCAAGAAAGTCCGGGTTCGAGCCCCGTGGCCGGCGAGGGCCTTTCTGTGTGGAGTTTGCATGTTCTCCCCGTGTCCGCGTGGGTTTCCTCCGGGTGCTCCGGTTTCCCCCACAGTCCAAAGACATGCAGGTTAGGTTAACTGGTGACTCTAAATTGAGCGTAGGTGTGAATGTGAGTGTGAATGGTTGTCTGTGTCTATGTGTCAGCCCTGTGATGACCTGGCGACTTGTCCAGGGTGTACCCCGCCTTTCGCCCGTAGTCAGCTGGGATAGGCTCCAGCTTGCCTGCGACCCTGTAGAAGGATAAAGCGGCTACAGATAATGAGATGAGATGAGTAGGCATAATACTTCACTGTTAATAGCGCTGTAAATAACATGATAGAGCAGTTCGATACGAAGGAAAGGAAACGCAGGAAATATCAAACTAATAAATATGGGCGCTCAGCGAGCACCTCGGTGTGATCAGCTGTTTGTTTAGTGACAGAATGATGGAACTGTCAGTGCACACTCAAAGGGAAACCTGTAGATGGCAGTAATGCAACACTGTGGATGCCAGCTGCTGTAAAACCCAAAAGAAGAAGAAGGTAAACCTGCGCATGCGCACACGGACTTCCTCTGTCTGCTTGACTGCACCAAGCGAGCAATTTCATGCACATTATTTGCTCTAATCCCCTCAAATTAAGTAGCTTCCCAGCCACAGAATGGCCTGATATTTTCTGATATTACAGAAATAAACAGATATCACAATGACCACATTTCAGACGGAACTAAATTTCACCGATTTTATGAAATTGAAAGGCCGTCTCGATTTAATTCTGGGCTTCGCCGCTGTAGTACACATACAAGAAGTCATTTGTTCCGATCGGGTGTTCAAGACGGATTCAATAAAACCTGAAGAAATATCCATCTCCTCTACAAGTGTAAAGTGGACATCAAGAGCTCCTGCTAATCTTCGTTCCGTTTGTTGAAGTATGAAATCATACGATCATCGTTTAAATTGTTTAAGCCAGGGCTTTTCAAAGTGTGGGGCGCGCCTCCCCTAGGGGGCGCCAGAGTTCTTCGCGGGGGGGCGCAACATGAGGAAAAATAAACCAGAATAAGTTACTATTGCGGACATTTAGCGAACTTCAGCTAGCCTTTGCCAGAGACAAAATGGATCAATTTTTAGTACCTAAAGCTACAGTGAGTGAGGAGACAGAGTCTGGGCCAAGCAAAAAAAAGAAGGAAGGAAGTATGACCACGATTATTTAAAGTTTGGATTTTCATGGACTGGATCTGAAGATGCTCCACTGCCACAGTGTGTTGTCTGCCAAGAGGTGCTAGCTAACGATGCTATGAAATGTTTAAAATGTGTAAAACAAGATGTTTTAAATGTGTAAAAAAAAAAAAAAGAGGTTTTAAAAAGCACAGATGTTTAAAATGTGTAAAAAAAAAAAAAGAGGTTTTAAAAAGCACAGATGTTTAAAATGTGTAAAAAAAAAAGAGAGGTTTTAAAAAGCACAGATGTTTAAAAATGTGTAAGAGAGATTTTAAAAAGCACAGATGTTTAAAATGTGTAAAAATGATATTTTAAAAAAGCACAGATGTGTAAAACATGTAAAAAAGATGTTTTAAAAAGCACAGATGTTTAAAATGTGTAAAAAAAGAGGTTTTAAAAAGCACAGATGTTTAAAATGTGTAAAAAAGGTTTTAAAAAGCACATGTTTAAAATGTGTAAAAGGAGGTTTTAAAAAGCACAGATGTTCAAAATGTGTAAAAGAGGTTTTAAAAAGCACAGATGTTTAAAATGTGTAAAAGAGGTTTTAAAAAGCACAGATGTTTAAAATGTGTAAAAGAGGTTTTAAAAAGCACAGATGTTTAAAATGTGTAAAAAAAATGACGTTTTAAAAAAGCACATGTTTAAAATGTGTAAAAAAAAAAGAGGTTTTAAAAAGCACAGATGTTTAAAATGTGTAAAAAAGAGGTTTTAAAAAGCACAGATGTTTAAAATGTGTAAAAAAATGATGTTTTAAAAAAGCACAGATGTTTAAAATGTGTAAAAAAGAGGTTTTAAAAAAGCTCATATGTTTAAAATGTGTAAAAGAAATGTGTACAACAACCATTTTTTTAAATACGAATGGAACATTAAGTATAGCAACAACAAAAATTGTAAGGGGGGGGGCGCTGTTGTTTATTTGCTCTCTGAGGGGGGCTGACTCTCCCACACTTTGAAAACCCCTGTTTTAAGCGATTAAAAAAAAAAAAAAAAAAAAAACTTGTTTTGCAGAAGAAGCTCCTCCCACCTTCTTGCGCAGCAGCTCATTCTCCTGCTCCAACAACCGCTTGCTGCCTTCCAGATCTTTGATGCGGAAATCCTTACTGGAGTCTGCGCCGCGGTTGTTCATGAGCTGAGTCTCCAGGTTGCGCTGGGAGGAGGTGCTCTCCTTCAGAGACATCTGCGTACAACGTGCAAAGAGATCAGAACATACCAGTTCATCGTCATTTTATTTAAATAAATAAATAAATGAATGAAAGTCCTGTATTTACCATCTCAAAGCGAAATGTTCTCGTCATGTACAGGCTATGCCACTTTAGAGAAATAATCAGTGACTGGGTAGGTGGTGTGATTAACCAGGAGACGATGTTCCTCTTTTACCACAGTATTATTTTTATTAAAGAACATCATGTCATACATTTTATTAGCGATGCATCGATACCATTTTTTCCCCCCACAACGGACGTTCTTTGGTTCTTTACCAATTCTGATCCTGAACTGACTATCGTGCTGAGTATAGCATCATCACAGGCATCATGGAACAGTTTACTATGTGCCGCTGAGTTTTAAATTTAGGGTGTTGTGAAATTTTAACAGCATTTTTAATAAACAGCATGAGACCGGCAAACCAGATCAGTGAGCATCGTTGTTAAAAATGGCCACAAAGTGGTGTGAACTGCACCTTGAATCGTCAAGTGAAATGCTCTCGCGCTCAACTGTTCGCTCACAAATACCTTCATGTGCACTCAAGTCACAGCGCTTTCTTAAGGAGGACGCTCGCTCACTCAGACCAAATTTTTAACTTTTTTTTTTGTTTTAATCAGCAGAAAATAAATAAATAAAAGCATTCACACCATCATCTCAAAATCGCTAATCGAATCCCGAGGTTGCCACAACCATCTGTGACCAGGAGCCCAAGAAAATAAAATTGTCCTGTGCTCGGAGGGAATGGGGCGTGGAAAACACTCGCTCTCCTGTCTGTGAGCTCATGTATGTGGAAGTGGACGGATAGCACTTTCCTTCGAGTGTGTTATGCCAGACTTCAGAGGAAACACAGGATACCTTTCGTGTTATGGGGTGGGAACTTATGGAATCAATTTTGTGCCAAAATGTTCATACAATACTTTTGAAATATCAAACAAAAACGACAAATCAAAATACAAAAAAGTCAATTTTTTTAGACTGGCAAACAAATTATTCATGTAATCGTGCAAAACATCAGTCTATTACTCTTCAGAAACCTTTTATTTTTGTTCCGCGTCTTTCTCAGTTTTGTTTGACGTAATTTATTTTGGTTGCGATTCCAGCTTTCTCGTTTGCGCTCCCTGACTTTTTGTTTGCAGTTTTGGCACAAACTTCACGTGTGGGTGGGCTGTCCAGGAATGCATTCCCATTGGCTAACTTGCGTTTGACTGACAGCTACGCTCAGCCATTCCCTACTCGGATTCTGGCGGACTGTTTGACGAGTGACCGATCCATTGACCGTAAACAAGGATCGAGTGGACTTCAGTGGCGACTATGATATTGAATTAATTCAACAAAGTGTAAATTCAATATCATAGTCGCCACTGAAGTCCACTCGATCCTTGTTTACCGTCAATGGATCGGTCACTCGTCAAAAAGTCCGCCAAAATCCGAGTAGGGAATGGCCGCAACAGCCTCCGGGGAATCGCTGAGCATAGCTGTCAGTCAAACGCAAGTTAGCCATTGGGAATGCATTCCTGGACAGCCCGCCCACACGTGAAGTTTGTGCCAAAACTGCAAGCAAAAAGTCAGGGAGCGCAAACGAGAAAGCTGGAATCGCAACCAAAATAAATTACGTCAAGCAAAACTGAGAAAGACGCAGAACAAAAATAAAAGGTTTCTGAAGAGTAATAGACTGATATTTTGCACGATTACACGAATAATTTGTTTGCCAGTCTAAAAAATTTGACTTTTTTTTTTCTTTTTTTGTATTTTGATTTGTCGTTTTTGTTTGATATTTCAAAAGTATTGTATGAACATTTTGGCACAAAATTGATTCCATAGGAAGTGGCCATGTACAAATCGGGGAGAAAAGGGGGGGGCGGGAATGCACAAAAAAATTTACATTTTTCTGTATTAAAAAAATTAACAAGGTTTTAAAAAATAAATTTGTAGTGTTTTAAAAGAATAAGCATCCTCCAGTCAGTTTGAATGATTAAAAAAAAGCAATTAAATAAAAAGTTATTACAACATCCATAAAAAAAATTGCAATTTTTTCAAAAAAGATATTATGATATTATTTTGATATTGATATATTGCCCAGCCTTTGCATCATGTAGCATCAGATGTTGGAACTGAAGCGCCTTTTATTTTTTCTCTCAATACAAGTAGGGGTACAAGCATAGAAAGACAGTATAACAGTTATTCCACGAAATCAAGTCGTACATGAGCTGACAGCTGACGAGGCGCATAGCACCGAGTTGTCTATAAGCCGTGTATGACGAGATTGAGTGGAATAACTGTTTTATTCTATCCACATTCACTGGATTTTGAGAAACGGAGCATTTTTATTTTTTGCAAATTCAAAAAATAAAAACTTTACACAAAACGTCCGACAAAATCATTTCCACTTAGAATGTAAACAAACCGGCAAAATGACAGAAGCAATTTGTGAAAAATGCGATAATTCTTGAAAAAAAAAAATGTTCTTACCATCAAGTACTTTTTATTCCATATTTTATTTTATTGTATTTTTTGGGGTTTTGTTTTTGAGTAGAGTTTTTATTTCGTCCTCGGTTGGTTCAGCAACAAGCTCTGCCATTTTGCTTTTCTTCTTCTTTAGGGTTTTTTTAGCGGTTGGCAAACCAACTTAAAAGGTGCATTACTGCCACCGACTGGACTGGAGTGTAAAACGGGCAATATTGGGGGGGACGACGACAATGTTCTTTCAGTCATTTCGGTTTCTTTTAAATACTTGATAAACTGATATATCTTTGATGTGCTCCGCCATTTTGTTTTTCTCTACACACAGTATATGAGCTGATATCCTAGTAGTAGAGTAGCCACTCAGAACGCATGATTGCTCATATCCAGTGAATGTGGATAGAATGATCACCAATACCCAGTACCAGCACATCCCTACTTTTTATCCATTTATAGCTACGTTTAATGTTGTGGAACTGTAGAGGTAGTAGTCTCAGTTTTATTTCAAAGTTAATAAGACGATGAAACAAAATCATGCCTGTTATGTTAAAGTTATAAAAATGCTAAATAAACGTGTCCTTGCTCGCTGAAAACTTGACATCATCAGCAATTCCACACCTTCTCGATCTGTTTCTGCAGTTCCTACGCAAGCTGTGAACAATAATGTTTCTGACGGAGCACAATAATTTGACAGCTCTGTGGTATAAAATGCTTTAAGATGGGAAATGACAGTAAAGTGCTTGAATTCTGTTACTTTCCAGTGTGCAATTGGTGGTTCGTACCTGCAGCTGGCGGTTGTTCTCGCGTACGCTTTCCACCAGTCTCTCATACTGCTGCGTCTGATCAGCTTTAAAGCTCAGGTCCTTATTCAGCTGCTCTTTCTCACTCTCCAGGCGCTGCACACACCAGGCACAATCAACACCACCGCATCATCTTAGAGGTACACGCTGACTGCCCACTTCAACAGGAACACCTGTACACCTGCTTGTTCATGCAGTTATCCGATGCACCCGTCAGCGCTGTAACGTGAAATCATGCAAATACAGGAAACATCTGGATGATAAGAGAGGGTCGGGAAGTCTACACTAACTCAAATAACCACTCTGTACAACCATGGTGAGCAGAAAAGCATCTCGGAAAAGCATCTGGAAGCTGGCTGCGACAGCAGAAGACTGTTTGGGTTCCACTCCAATCTGCCTCAGGGTTCAACGGTGTTGAGCATTCGGAGATGCTTTTTATTGTTAGCTCATCTGACCGACAGGTGATGAGTTTAGGCCATCATGTGTTGCCCGTCGTCCGTCTGGTGTTGCCCACATCTCACGAAAATCGCTTCTTCTCTCAGTTCTTCACCGATTTTTCTTCTTTTTGGCAGAAAGGTAGGTCTGCCTGGGGTGCATATAGCTTCTACCCAAATTTGCACAACTGCAATTAATACTGAACATATGGAGTAATTAATCAATCCCTAATGAGCAGTTTCCATACAGTTTCTTCTCCCTCAATTCTTCACCGATTTTGATTCTTTTTGGCATGAAGGTGGGGTGCCTAGGGTACATATAACTTCTACCCACTCCAGCCCCATCTGGTCCAGAAGGAGCTATCTAAAGTGGACCACCCTGCACAGTTCCAATCTCAAATATTTGAGGTGGACTGGTTGAGAGTAGAACTGCGCAAGGTGGCCCACTTTAGATCGTTCCTTCTGGGCTAGATGGGGCCAGAGTGAGTTACGCTGTCACTGACGGTCTCATTTAGGTTAGTTAGTGTCAGCTCGAGCCAGTCTGATCTATCCATCCATCCATTATCTGTAGCCGCTTATGCTGTCCAGGGTCGCAGGCAAGCTGGAGCCTATCCCAGCTGACTATGGGCAAGAGGCGTGGTACACCCTGGACAAGTCACCAGGTCATTGCAGGGCTGACAAACAGACAACCATTCACACTCACATTCACACCTACCGTCAATTTAGCGCCACCAATTAGCCCAACCTGCATGTCTTTGGACTGTGGGGGAAACCGGAGCACCCGGAGGAAACCCATGCAGACACGGGGAGAACATGCAAACTCCATACAGGAAGGCCCTCGCAGGCTGCTGGGCTCGAACCCAGGACCTTCTTGCTGTGAGGTGACGGTGCTAACCACTACACCACCAGTCTGATCTATCTGCTTTTTATTTTTCACACCATGCTGTGTAAATTGCGTGAAAATCCCAGGAGATCAGGAGTTTCTGAAATACTCCAAACAACTATCTGGTACCAGCAACCATGCCAAAGTCACTGAGAAAACCAGCTCATGACTGGATACACATTGCACTCCTGCCACATAATTGGCTGATTGGCGAACTGCAAGAAAAAAAACCCATTACATGAAACTCCCTCCCGTGCCAGGATCTGGTCTTCCCAGGCTGTATCATGTCCCAATACTAACCAGTCTCTTGAGGGCAGAACCAATCACCGTTTTCATAGCCCTCGGCCTCTCGACTATTATACTGCATCACTAGGGTTACAGTGGGGGGCGGGTCCTCTGGTAACTGCCAGAGTTTGACCCCCTACTCACATCTGTATTGCAGCGTGCCTCACCAGATGGCAGTAAGTACCATTTTTATGATGGTCTTTGGCATGGCCCGACCGCAAGTAGAACTTGCAATCTCCCGGTCAAGAGGTGGACACGCAAACCACGAGGCCAACTCACAGTCAGAACTTATTAAAGTAGAAATCAAATTCTGCATGATGTACGAGAATGCATTCCAGATCACTCTCAGGTAATCCTACCCGTGCGTCCAGTGATTGCTGCAACACAATTATAACTGTAACTGGGTGTTCCCTCATGGGTCCATGCCAAGTATGCTCATTTCAAGCTCACACCTACATTTATAACCTCGGAACAATCTCGATGTTTTCCTCAAATGTTTGATCTATAACTTTAGTTACCTGTTCGGCTTAAAAGTAAGTGGGCGTGGCACAATGTTCCAACAGTTAATGTGACTACAAATCACTCTTGCGTTCGAAGTTATGTTCAACAACTGCCAGATCTGACACTTTTGGCCAACATTTGAATTCCAATCTTCATGATAAATCAGAGAGCACATCAAGAGGGAGAAATATTTACAGTTAAAGCAACTCTGCCATTTTTCAACCTCAGCTCGATCTACTCCACGTGGAGAGTGGTTTCCCTGGAGTGAGAAAAAGAAAGTGTATTTACTCAAAACTCAGTTATAATGGACGTCTAAAGGCAGTTGTTGGGGCAGTCGGGGGAGGGGGACGCTTCTGTTAATCATTTTGTAGAACATCTTCATGAGATGAGAAGGTGATTGTGCACCCACTGTCGAGTCAGATTCCTGTTCTTGGCTGCGAGGAAATGAATCTGATGGGATCTTGTGCTTTTGTAGCCCATCTACATCAAGATTCAAGATCTACGGAGATGCTTTTCTGCCCACCACGGGTGTACAGAGTGGTTATTGGCTCATCTGACCGACAGGTGATGAATTTATGCCATCATATGTTGTCTGTCGTTCAGCCGGCATTGTCCAGATTTCACGAAAATCGCGTCTTCTCTTTCAATTCTTCACCGATTTTTATTCTTTTTGGCAGGAAGGTCGGTCTGCCTGGGGTGTATAGAGCTTCTAACCAAATTTGCATAATTGCAATTAATAATGAAGATATGGAGTAATTAAGTTAATCCCTAATGAGCAGTTTCAACACAAATCGCTTCTTCTCCCTCAATTCTTCACTGATTTTGATTCTTTCTGGCAAGAAGGTAGGGGGACCTAGGGTGCATAGAACTTCTACCCAGATTTGCTTCATTTCAATTATTAATGAAGTTATGGACTAATTAAGCCTTAATTCAACAGCAATTCAACAAAAAGGTCAATTCCTCACTGTTCTGGATTCTTTCTAGTAAATAGGTCGGTATTCCTAGGGTGGATATCACTTCTATATATAGCTTACAACATTTATTGCACAAGGTGGGCCACTTTAGATCGCTCCTTCTGGGCTAGATGGAGCCGGAGTGATCTATGCAGTCATTAACGGTCTCGTTTGAATAACCGTAGCATTCCTGTCAGCTTGACTGAGTCTGGCTCTTCTCCTCTCGCCATTTGTCTGAAGATCTTAATTTTTTTTTTTGTACCATTGTGTATAAACTTTAGAGACTGTTTTATGTGAAAACCCCTTGAGCTCAGCAATTTCTGAAATCCACACCCTAGTCAGCTCAGAACACAACTCCATCTCACTTGACGTTTCACCCAAGACGTGGATCTGTACGAGTTTACGCACTATGCTGCTGCTGCTGCTACATGATTAGCTGCCTGGAAAACACCACGAATAAGCCGGTGTACAGGTGTTCCTAATAAAAGTAATCCATCCCTGGTTATTGCACAAAGATACAGAAACAGTTGAAAATTCTTTTATTATTTCTTCAAGTCCGTGATTCCGCCATAAAGCGAGAACAACCGTAATCTCAGGAGGGCGTTCTCACCCTCAGATCGTCCTGCAGGTGCACCAGCTCTTCTCTCAAGCTGCTGAAGGTGCTCAGAAGCAAGCGCATGGTCTTATCAGCCGTTATGCGCGTCTGGAAAGGGGGACAAAAACTTCCAATGTCATTTAGCAAAGCACAACAAAGACTAAACATGCCAGTGTTGTTATTAGACAGGAATGTAAGGGTGGGGATGTTGGGGAGAGAAAAGGGTGGGGTTGTAATGGAAGAGTGCTGATTACTACAACACACACACACCTGTAGGAGATAGCGAATCTGCTGCTTCGTCAGTTCAGACACTCCTTTAGGAATGAGGTGTTCGATGTCTGCTTTCTCCTACCACAGTGACAAATGTAAAACACACACACGTCTCACTAACATTGTGAGGACCTTCTACTGACACAATTAATGCCTTAATTAAATTTAAATTAATTAAAAATGCCTGTAACTTCTGAAGCCCAACTCGAACATCAGTAATGATAAGAAAACTTTTTGGCTCTTATTTTTTTAATTTGTATTAATTAAACTAGTTTGTAAACTAGTTTTCTTATGGGGACCATACAAAGGTCCCCAGAAGGTTGAAATTGTCAGATTTTACGATCCTTGTGGAGTCATTTGGTTCTCATTAGTCTATAAACACACACAACGTTTATTTCAATTCTACGGCACTGATTTTTCTTCTACGCAGTATTTCAGCGTTTATGTAAATACACTTTAATGATCTAAGGACTAAGTAAGTGCTCCTATTACGTGCTCCCACTGCCACTCCCTACCTTATGATCGAGGTCCAGTAAGTATTTCCTGTAGAAAAGAAGAGAACATGACAGGACATGAGCAGCAGCTTTATAAGCAGTACGAGAATCAGACAGTGAAGCAGCCAGGTATCGTGTGTGTATTGTTATATACCGTATATATAAAAAACAAAACACACACGATACCTGGCTGCTTCACGGAGACTGTCTGTTTAATTTATATAACAGTGTCAGTGAAGCAGTCAGATAAAACAAAACAAACATTATGTTTAGTCTTTTGCCATTTCCAGTTGCCAACTCATTGCTCATAGCATGCAGGGACGAAGGAAAGGCTTTCCGAGGAAAGCACTACAGATTAAGAACCTTTTACTTTACAGAGTAAACAAGGTGCGTTAGCTTGCATTAAGAACAGCGAGTATCTTTGACAGAAGAGGAAGGTTAAAAAAAAAAAAATTTTAAAAAGGATAGAAAGCGGTTTTTATAATGGACCAAAAATTAACCCAAAGGAAAACGAAACCCCCAATAACACTTCTGTCTCAAGCATGTTTAACGCAGGGATGAGAATGGGACATATATATGGGAATATGGGAGAATGGGATATATATCTCGCGAGCGATAATGGAGGTAACCGTAACGATATATTAGATTCCTCCTGACCAGTGTTGGGCACGTTACTTTCAAAAAGTAATTAGTTATAGTTACTAGTTACTTTTCCCAAAAAGTAACTGAGTTAGTAACGGAGTTACTTTGTGATAAAAGTAACTAATTACCAGGGAAAGTAATTATTCCGTTACATTTTGTTCCCCCTCCAAAAAAAAAAAAAAAAAAAAAATCTAATTCAATTAGTGTAATCATAATAAAAGTGAATGTTAAATGTGTTTAATGACTGAAATGGACACTTAACAGAACCAATTAGTAACGTTATCTACACTATATTAATATTTTTGTGGGACAATGTGAGATAAGACATCTATCAAATTTAATATATTTTTGTAGTTATTAAAATTATGTTACTAATTACTGGCCACTGACGAGGACAAACGCTTTGTTCCTCGACATAATGTGCATTGCACGTAGACATTTTTGCCTTTTATTTCAAGTAATGAAAAGTAATGGCTGTATTTCCAATGTGAAAGCGCAGTGCTGGGCTGACCGCTCGCCATCGCTGGGTCTTCCTATTGAAAGAGTGCGCAGTGCAGTAGGCGTGGCCTACCTACGTATGCTGTTAAAATCTACTCTGATTGGCTTACTGTGCCGTTGTCTCGCGTCTCCCCGCCCCACACGAAAGCAGAGTAAAGAAAGGCTGAACGAGCAGCGTGCCAGATGAGAACAGCTTTAATAAAGTAACGCATAGTATTTTATTGTAAGTAACGGGAACAGCGTTATAACGATGTAAAAAGTAATTAGTTAGATTACTCGTTACTAAAAAAAGTAACGCCGTTTATTTCTAACGCCGTTATTCCCATCACTGCTCCTGACTCTATCTTTGACAATTTAAGTAAAACGTACCTTTGTGCTTTTTTGTTTTGATGTGCTCCTGGATGTTTCTAGCTCCTCTGTTTCCATAATTGATCATATCTGAGCACAGAATACACAGAACCTTTCCCGGCACGTCCACTTTTCGGATATGTTCCGTCAGGCACGTTGTCACAGTTTGTGTCCCTATCTGCACGGTAACGCTACTATCGAGCCATGCCCATCGGAAACAGTTCTTTATCCCGTTCGATTTATCGATTTCCCTGGCACGATCCTCATTTTTGCGGTCCAAAACTTTCGCCATATTGGCGAAGTAACTTTGAAAACTAACCAAAATAACTAGAACTTAAGAAGTGATCAAAACCGTGTACGTATAGCTTGTTTCTTCGTGAATTGTAGAAGTGAGATGAAACTAGCGCCAAAACGTTGCCGGAAATCATCATGAGTTGTCGTTAGCATAAACATTGAAGAAAGCAATGACGATTTCCGTTATCACAGCTGCAACTAATTTTGCGATGAGCGCTGCCGAAAGATGCTGGCGGGCAGTCGGTCGGTCCTGCCTGCTTGTGCCACCACAAGTCTCGCCTCGCGCCGACCTCCCCGAAATTTTCTCAACGGATTTACACGTTTCACAAAAATGACATTTTCAGCGGGAAAAACTCAGAATTCCGCAGATCCACGGAAAATTCTCATCCCTGTTAACAGTGAAGGAGAAACTTTCTCTCGCACCTCCCATGGATCTTGGTCACATGCTCAGAGATGCAGGTGTGGATGTCGTTGTTTTTCCGGTAGACCTCAGCGAGGAGCTCGCCAAAGAAGCGCGTGTCGAGTTTCTCCTCCGGTTCGAACTTGAAATCCGTCTTCACTTCGCTCGCCACGTGATTCTTCACATCGATACTGACGTTCTGCACGCTGCTGCTCTCAAACACCTTCGGACAGACACAAAAAGGTAAAGAACGTGTGAGTGAGTGGTCACAGTTACTACAAACACTGCCTTTTTGTACAAACTCGGTAGGTTGCGCACCTGAATAAATATAACTCAGTCAGTGTAAAAGCAGATGTTCAGTTGTTGATGGAAATTTACTGGCTTTTGTCTAAACAGAACAGAGCAGTGAGGATCATGCTGCGACGCTCCTGTAGAGAGCCGAGGCGCTTAGACTGACCTGCTCTGGGCCTCAGATCCATAGAAAAACACACACGAAGCTAGGGATGGGCAATGTGAAGAAAATATCAAACATTTGTACAATACACAATGCATCACGATTTCCAGTACCAGTCAAAAGTATGTACACCCCTACTCGACTCGTTCATAGGTTTTTCTGTACTGTGACTATTTTCTACATTGTAGAACACTGAAGAATTATGAAATAACATCTGGAACATATATGGAATTATGATGTAAATTAAAAAAAAAAAAAAAAAAAAAAGTGTTAAATACAAAAAATGTTTATTTTAGATTCTTCAGCGTATCCAGCGTTTCCCTTGATGACCCTTTGCACACTATTAGCATCATCTTAACCAGCTTCATGAGGTAGTCACCTGCAATGCTTTTCAATTAACAGGTGTCTCACATTAAAAGTTAATTAGTGGATACATTTCTTGCCTTCTTAAATGTGTTTCAGATCAAACAATATTTATTCCATCCATATTCACTGGATATGAGCAATCGCACTCTGTTTGGCTACTCTACTACTAGGATATCAGCTCATATACCGCGAGTCGAGAAAAACAAAATGGTGGAGCGTGTTACTGAACCAACCAAGGATGAAATAAAAACTCGCTTCAAAAACAAAATTCCAGAAATACAAAAAAAAACCCAAATTATGGAATAAAAGTATTTGATGGTAAGAATGTATCTTTTTTTTTTTTCAAGAATTATTATTAGCGTATTTTTCACTGACATTTCGCTGGTTTGTTTACATTCTAAGCGGAAATGATTTTGTCGGACATTTGTATAAAGTTTTTATTTATCGGATTTGAAAAAAAATGCTCCATTTCTCAAAATCCAGTGAATGTGGATAGAATAAAACAGTTATTCTACTCAATCTCGGTGCGTAGCACCCCGTCAGCTAGTGGCTCATGTACGACTCAATTTTGTGGTATAACTGTTAAATAGTAAATAATAAATATACCAAATAAATAAATAAATAAAATAGCCCTATTTGACAACTGCAGTAATCCATACAGTATTATGTCAAGAACCGAACAACTCAGTAAAGAGAAATGACGTCCATCATTATGTTAAAACATGAAAAAATTCAAAGAATTAGAAGGCGTGTCCAAACTTTTGTGCAGGTTTTGTAACAAACTGCCACTAAAAGAGTAGCACTGTATTTAAAAGACAAACTTTTATATTTTATACTTTTTCTCCCCTCACTGACTGTATAAAAAATAAATTAATTAATAGATAGATAGAATTTTAAAGATTATAACAGTTGAAAATCAGCTTTAAAAAAAATGAAAAACAGTTTTACAATCAGGAAAGTGTATTGTGTATCAGCTGAAACACCCTGAGAGGAGAAGAGCAGATTTATTATAAAATTAAAAAATAAATTAATAAAAATAATAATAATTCGGGCATCTCTTTCGGATGCCTCCTGGACGCCTCCCTGGGGAGGTGTTCCAGGCATGTCCCCCCCGGGAGGAGGCCCCGGGGAAGACCCAGGACACGCTGGAGGGACTATATCTCTCAGCTGGCCTGGGAACGCCTCGGTGTTCTTCCCGAGGAGCTAGCCGAGATGTCTGGGGAGAGGGAAGTTTGGGCTTCCATGCTCAGACTGCTGCCTCCGCGACCCGGCCCCGGATAAGTGGAAGAAAATGAGATGAAATTAAAAAAAAAATAAAATAAAATATTCACCTGAAATGATCTCAGGAATCAACAGTGCCAACTTTGTTTTTCCCCCCTAGCTCTTGCCCATTCCCAGGGGCGGGGCAAACACATGCTTCCTCCATCTTTTTTAAACTGCTGCTCACAGGGCAGCTTAACACACACACACACACACACACACACACACACACACTAAATGTCTTCCACATTCACAACAACATGAGTTCACAGATGCTTACGATTGGCTTGTGTTCCCTCTGACTGACAGGGCAAGAGTATGCCCCTCCCATTGAGCAATACCGAGATTGGATCTCATGCTCCCCCAAACAATAGTGTGAACGCTTTTTTGTTGCGCCACTCGGGAGCCTGTGGGATTGGTGCTTTGATTAAATGTGATTATTCCTGACCCATGGACTGTGTTTAGGACATTACTGTGGCGTAGCCCGAAAGGCGAGAGCATATAATTGTGAATCCCTTGAAATTACTCGACACACTGGTAAAGCCAGACTGCTCTAAACCTCAGCTCAATCTCGTTATAAAATGGTGCTGCCCAGAGAACGCTGCCGTTTCCATTGGCAGCTCAAGCAGAGGCGTGGCAAAGCAGTCAGACTGGATTCCAGGGAGCAGCGAGAGTGATACCCACATGAAAGTCATTTACCGTCAAACAACGCTGCACAGAGATGGTGAGCCCGAAAATTCTGATGAGTGCCGACTTGTTTAAAGACTCACCTCTTCGTCACCCTTATCGCAGAATCGCCCAATTACGTTCACTGACTCATCCCTGTTCCCAAGCAAAGCGAAGAGAAGACAAACCCAACCATAACGCAAAACACAAGAAGGGTAATGATTAAAATCAACACGCACGGACTGAAATCACTCGGTTTTTTGTTTTGATTTGGTTTGGTTTCAGACTACACCTCGGCTGAGGGATACGTCTGAGAAATACGACGATAAAAACCTTCAATATTGCGATACATTACATTATCGATACAATATGCTTTTTATTGATATCGTGAGGGGTTCTTTTTTTTTACCTTTTTAAGTAATTTTTAAAAATTTCTCTTAATTACAACAGACACATTTTAAAACGTGAACGCTTGTACAGATTTTTAAATTTTTTTCCTCCTGTTATTTATTTCTCCGATATTAATTTAATTGATTTATTTATTGTTTCTAAATTTGCTCTTGAAAACTCTCTTTTTCTTTCTAATGTCAGCACTGTGATGACCTGGCGACTTGTCCAGGGTGTACCCCGCCTTTCGCCCGTAGTCAGCTGGGATAGGCTCCAGCTTGCCTGCAACGCTGTAGAACAGGATAAAGCGGCTACAGATAATGAGACGAGACGCATGAATCGACATGTGAATCTGCACATGTACGTGTTTTTTCCACACTCCAATATTACCTGACATCACCTGTTAGCCCCGCCCCCTTCCCTACATCTCACATGGTTGCTGCACTCATTCCCTCGCTGTGTGTCACGTAATTGGATAAAATTTTGAGCTCGCTGAAGCGAGACAGCCTTTCGATTTCATAAAAATCAGTGAAATTTAGTTCCCTCTGAAATGTGGTGATTGTGATATCTGTTTATTTCTGTAATATCTCACAAAATATCAGGCCATTCTGTGGCTGGGAAGTTATTTAATTTGAGGGGATTAAAGCAAATAATGTGCATGAAATTGCTCACTTCGCGCAGTCAAGCAGACAGAGGAAGTCCATGTGTGCATGCGCAGGTTTACCTTCTTCTTTTGGGTTTTACGGCAGCTGGCATCCACAGTGTTGCATTACTGCCATCTACAGGTTTCCCTTTGAGCGTGCACTGACAGTTCCATCATTCTGTCGCTAAACGAACAGCTGATCACACCGAGGTGCTCGCTGAGCGCCCATATTTATTAGTTTGATATTTCCTGCGTTTCCTTTCCTTCGTATATAACATAACGTCTTTTCTTCTTGCTTTCTTTCCATTACTGTAGTTGCTCTTTCACGTTTCATTCGCACACTCACGCCCTCCATTTTTCTCTCCTGTTTCAAATTTGAATCTCACAATGCCTTGCATGAATGGGGAAAGCCCACCACGTGATGCATGACGTAGTATCTTGAATTGGTTCATGGTGAAGCAGGAAAAAATAGCGGAGAATTGAGGGCCATGTGGAAATAAATTCATTAATTGTTCTATTTTAAACAAAAAAACGAATAAAATTGGAAGTCTGTGATTCGAATTCAGTAGCTTTCGGTCACTAAACAAAAATAACTGGGTGTCGGAGGAAAATTCTTTTTATGGCCTACACTTAAAATCTGAAAGGCAGTCTAGCTTTAATGCAAAATTAAATCCATCGATATACACCACGTTCGATTTTGCAAAAAAGTTAGACAAATTTATCATTAGTATCAGTTGCAATATTTATTACGAACAATACTGACTGATTATTTTGGCTCAAAATGGCTGAAAGAAAAAAAAAGGATGAAAATTTTGCCGAACAAGAATAAAATCGACACCTCCTTTACATTAAAAGTGATAATCAGAAAATAATGGAAACACTTTGAGCTGCGGATCAACAGTGAAAAGGTCGACCATGTGGACATGAAAGTAGAAAAACAATTTATAAAAGGATCACACTGAAAATCTACCGTTATGTATGTTTGTTTTTTTAAACAGGCTGTTTGACAATCAGGGGAAACTTGTCAGGTCCACAACAGTCCAAAAATCAACCCTCAGATTTTTGTGTTTCTTTGCTGCCAAAAACTCCCTTTTGAGATGGAAATGAACTGCGCAGAATTTATTTCAGAGCTACAGGTCGTATACTGGGCGTGTTACTGTGCTGAGAAGAGGCGTATAGTGTATTTCGCAACCTGACCACCTTTCTTACAGTAAACAAGAGTAAGATATACAAAGTGAAAAACTGTTGAGTGATTTTAAGGACAGATTTTCATGTCCTGTGCAGCGATGCGTGTACAGTATGGTGACTGTAATACAGGCCCGGCGCCATGGGGGGGCGAAAGGGGGTGTCGCCCCCTCGTGGTTACAGCCCCGCCCCCTCAACGGAGACTCAGATCACTTAATTGTTTTCTTATGAAAATATAATGTATTATAGACGTATTAATAATTTGCATTTTAAAATACGAAATATTAAGTGGTTGCGCGCCGGTGAGGGCCTTTCTGTGCGGAGTTTGCATGTTCTCCCCGTGTCCGCGTGGGTTTCCTCCGGGTGCTCCGGTTTCCTCCACAGTCCAAAGACATGCAGGTTAGGTTAACTGGTGACTCTAAATTGAGCGTAGGTGTGAATGTGAGTGTGAATGGTTGTCTATGTGTCAGCCCTGTGATGACCTGGCGACTTGTCCAGGGTGTACCCCGCCTTTCGCCCGTAGTCAGCTGGGATAGGCTCCAGCTTGCCTGCGACCCTGTAGAACAGGATAAAGCGGCTACAGATAATGAGATGAGATGAGAAGTGGTTGCGCATTGCACAAAAATACATTTCACATAAATCACTACTAAAACTGGCACGGTAGAACAAATCTGATTGGTTGTTATGATTCTTACGTTGCAATCGTAGAATTCAACTGTATTAAGGTAGGATTATTTCAAAAAGCCTGAATTTAATATTAACCCTGTTTTAGACATATGTATCAATCCTAACTACTGGGGACTAGTTATTGTGGGTGTATGTGTGAAATGCTGACACAGCCGCACGCACACAGACCTGTGATAAGGATAAGGGGAGGGGTCGTGCGGGCGGGCGGGGGTTTTACATGTACACTTACAAGTGCACTGTCACTGCAATATCCTGTAATATGCAGTCAGTTTATGGGAGTAGTCTTTCCCCTTCCGAATTAAACGAATTCAATCACAATATTGTGAATCCATTTTCTTTCTTTGTAGGCTAAGTTTATCTCCGTTTATGTTGGTGTACGTGTTCATATATGGTCCGCTTTGTGCGCAAATAGCGTAAGAATATGTGTCGTTGACGTCACCTCCCATGCAGCGGGGGTGAAAATTCATCACTTCAGAGTGTTTTGTCCCCTACACGCCTAAACTGGGATCGCGGATTAAGTGGTTAGCGTTGACTCGGTGCGAGTCAGGAAGGCTATTACTGGTGCAGCCGCGGGGTCTGTTGATTTTTTTTAAATTATGATTTTGGCCGCCGAGCCAAGTACCTTAGACTTGCATTGACGTTTTGTTTTCATGCCGCGGAGCTATTTGTATGTATTTTAAATGTAAAGGACTTGCCTGTAGGTTTGTGTGTGTTGTTTTATGTTTGGCATCTTTCTGGTTGTACCGCGTGTCTGTGAGAAAATCGGAGGGGAGGGGTAACAGGTGGGCACGGGAGTTGATAAAGCGCAACTGCCCTGGTAATATGCCACATGATTTTCCCGGACTAAAGCAACCTTCGGGGCCGTGGTTTTGTGGTTGGCGCAGTTAATTGTTTGAAACACGTTGTCAGACCGCCATCACTACTACACACTATATGAAAAAATATTTGCCCCCTTGCGATTTCTAATTGCCCCCTTAGTAAACTGTTCCTGGCGCCGGGCCTGCTGTAATAACACCTGACATGGTGACTAATATCCTTGCAGTTTTCCGGAGAGGACACTTTTTGACGGACTCACATTTCAACCACATGTGAAGCTCCGCTGCAAGAAAACTTACAGACATGGTGGGATGCACTAGAGAGAAGGAAATGAAAATCAGTAGGAGTGAGACGGAGTACGAGTACGTGAATGAGTGTGAGGACAGTGGAATGGCACAGCTACAAGGAATAGAGGTCGTCAAAGCAGAGAAGTTCAAATATCTGGGGTCAACTGGACAAAGTAATGGCAAGTGCGGAAGAGAAGTGAAGAAGAGAATGAGTGTAAGAAGGTTGAAATGGATGGAGGAGAGGAGGATGTCAGGAGTGAAAGGGAAAGTGTACAGGACAGTAGTAAGAGCAGTGATGATGTACGGTTTGGAGACAAAAAGACAGGAGGCTGAACTGAACTGTAGGGAGCAGAGCTGAAAATGTTGAGGTTCTCACTCGGAGTGACAAAGTTGGACAGGATTAGAGATGAGCATCTTAGAAGGACGGGACATGTAGGACGTCTTGGAGACAAAGTGAGAGAGGTGAGACCGAGATGGTTTGGACATGCACAGAGGAGAGATCCAGAGTACATTTGGGGGAAAAGAGTGAGATGGAGTTGCAGGTAGAAGGAAAAGAGGAAGAGCAAAGATGAGATTTATGGATGTGGTGAGGGAGGACACAAGGACGGTTGGTGTGAGAGAAGAAGGTACGGAGGACAGGAGGACATGGAGGGATGTTATCCGCTGTGGTGACCCCTAACAGGAACAGCTGAAAGAAGAAAAAGAAGAAGTGAAGCTCTGCTGCAGATGTGTCTCACATCTGTTTCAAATCCTGTTTTCTACGGTGCAGCAACAACAGAGTACGTTTTCTGCTTCAAAAGAGACAAATATTTTCTTCAAAAATCATTTGCAACCTTATCACATGGCGAGTGTTTTCTGGTATTCCAGAGAGGAGGTTTCTGACGGATAAAGGATCCTGTCAGAGATACCTAGTTCACAAAAAAAAAAAAAGTAACTTCCACTTAAATATCTTTCTATTGTGAATGAAAGTACTGCATACGTCCCAAAGTAAAACCTAGTTATACCCTGTCCACACTAGGGATTTTGTACCGATACGATACTACTTTCGTACCGCAACACCTGTCCACACTAGCAACTATACCGGTACTGTAGCGGTATAACTATCGGTACGAAACCCACAAATGTATGGGTTTCGTACTGGTACAGCATCGGTACTGTAGCGCGGACAGATGAAGCGGTTCTGTATCGATACAAATATAATGCGCATGCACAAACTCACACACCTCAATCGATGTCTTCGCTGAATAAAATAGTGAAGAACGGAGATTCGTTTGTTTCTTTCTCAACTGCCTCGCGCGTTTTATACGATTCAACTCAATAAATGACCACCAGAAATACAGACTGTACATTGACAACAAAAAGCACACACACATTGTTTCAGCCGCCATATTCTCAGAAGGAAGTTACTCAGTAACCACGGAAACATTTCGCGCACGTGCATTTCAACTACCGTGAAAGAAAACCGCAAACATTTCTCGCTAGTGTGGACAGATGCACTAAACTGTACCGGTATACTTTGTATCGATACAGTTATACCACTATCGTACCGGTATACATGTGAACACAGCTTTAGTGTCAGGCTTGTAGTACTCGAGTCAGACTCGTGCCCTCATTTTAAGGACTCGTGACTTGACTTGGACTTGAGTACTGATGACTCGGATTCGTGCATTAACTGCATTCGGACTCGTAAATTGGAGACGAGGACTCTGATTTTTTCTTTCTTTATTTTTTGTAACATGCCATAATGATTTGGAATAAGATATTTATATCTACATTAATGTTTATACTAATTTTGTGTAAGAGAATGCACATTCACCTGTTCATACGTCATGTTCAGGAACAAACTAACGTTAACGGTGCTAAAATGCCTGGAGAGAACGCTGCTAGGATTGTCCGCTTTGCGTCTACAGACTTCTCGTGCAGTGGGAAAAAATGCACTGCTACAGTATGTGTTCCATATGTAGAAGAACTATCGAGGAGACGACGGGGACAACCTCGAACTCCAATCATCATTTGGCAAGACTCCACCCAGAGAAGGAAGTGACACGCCATGTTCATTGCTCTGTTGATAGTGGGCGGGGCTTGCTTGCTAAGCGATGAACTAGCTAGTGTTAACCCTCTCTCATGTTATTTGCCCTGTTGATAGTGGGCGGGGCTTGCTGAGGGATGAACAAGCTTTTTATCTGTAGCCTGTTAACTAAAATGGTGCAGTCAAGCAGGAACGTTAGTCCAACACAGTAGCAGAGACGCTTTCACATAAAGGCAGCAACAGCCTCCGTCAAATGGTGCAGTTGGAGTCATGTTCTCGGACTCGACTCGGATCAATAGCGGACTCAACCGGAAATCTTCTTTAATGACTTGGACTTGAACAATGGGGACTCGAGACTGGACTTGGACTTGAGATTTAGTGACTCGGCTACAACACAAGTTAAGGCTTAAAAAAAAAAAAAAAATGCAACTTTGAAATTTAACCAGTAAAATCTAAGTGTAATAATTAAAAGCAGAATTATATGAAATGAGTACAAGGTCAAAACTGAGGCTGCATTCAACTCTTCCAGACATATTTATAAGAACTTATAAGAAACGTTTCTGCTGTCGGTGGAACTATAGGAGTGTCCCTGTAAAATAAGGTAGAAGAAACTCCCTCCAGCGTGTTACACACACTGGAGATGGTCACAGGAGCTAGCTGGTGTTATTCAAAAAGACAACCGTGATCATGAAACAGCCCAAACTGCAGAATCACCTCAACTACCACATTGAAGCAGAGTTTTCATGCTCGCCACTGCCTTACAAGCAGCTCCTGACTACCCAGCTGGTAGTAATACTATGTCCTCCTCTACTCTCCTTCAACCAGAAATAATAGAAATGCTCGTTTTCCTGTTTTTTAGGCTCAACTTCTATCTAGAATCCAAATTTGGACAGAATCCGAGTAAAAGCAGGATAATTAACAGCATAACAGCCTGAAGTGTCAGATCAGGTTTGGTGGCTCTCAATCATCGGCAAGAGAAAAAAAAAAAAGAAAAAGAAAAACACCCCAGAACGTTCTAAGAACCAAAACAATTTTCAGCAGCATTTTTGGTGAAAGAAATAAAAATAAAAAAATAAAATGGCCGAAACTTGTAAAACTCAGCTCTAATAAAAAATGGTGTTTGTTTTTGACACTGCTGACAGTTTTATGTGAGTTATCAACATTTTTCTGTGCGTGTACGCTCGATAAGAGGCCACGTTTGGAAGGAAAGCAGCGTAGACCTATCTGGATTCATTACACGCTTTTTTCATGCCACACTGAGAAGCTTTACTGAATCTAAAAGTGCGTCAGCTGGCACGAAAACAGCAGCCATTTGTCACAAACGACACTTTTGCTAAATGTTTTTTTTTAGCGTTAAGTTTCTCACCATCACAATGTGGCGTTATGTTTTGAGTGTCGAGAGACAGATGCATGTCTTCAGCATGGGTGTGTTATGAGAACATTCCCAGCATTCTCCAGAGGACAGGGACGCACATGACGAAAGGTGGTGAGGATTTATTCCTGATCACACGCACATTTAACCGGTTTGTCAAAACAAAAGACGGAGGTGATGAAGTCAAGACAAGGCTTCGTAATTGAAATAATCACAAGGTTGTTTAAAAAAAAAAAAAATCTACATTTGTATTTGATTTTACTAAAAGACATCTCTGCACCTACACTCACTATAAGGGCAGTTGTATAAAGACTTAATTGGAGAGAGAGAATCAGTAAATTCAAGCTGTGGTAAGTAAAACGAGAGATATGACGAGCCTCACCCTCGACCTCAGACTTGATGATTCACACCAACTCGGAGCCTGTACTTTGGACACTTTGCTCCTCCTCCTCCAAGATTTCAGTCATTTTAGAGATCGGGTGCTTTATTGCTTCATGTATAAATTAAAAACAAATGCATGTACAGGCAGGTACTTTTACTCAAAAATGTTCCATCTTTTGTGAAAGTTGAGATGCATTCATCGCCAACACACCACCCCTGATCACGCTAATTATCTTTTCAAACGCTGCAACACGGCACTCGAGTAATTGTGCCTCATTACTATTATTTTGGCACAGTTACACGATAAGTGTTACTGAAATACTCTCAGGTCATTCAAATACTTTAATGGCATTTCAAGGAAAAATATCACTTTACTCCTAATATTCCTTATTGTTTTTCTGCCATCCAGCCAATACCTTACCTTGTACCTTGATCAGGTCCCTACCCGTCTGGGTCTGCCTGCTCACGAGCTGACGCACGATTCTTAGCAGTGCGCAGGATGTGGCGCCAGTTGGAGCGATCTTGAGCTCTAAGGGAAGCTAGAGTGCTATCAAGACCAAGAGCTACAAGGTCGTCCTGATAAACTTTAAGGAGGGAATTTCTCGGGCGGCCAACACTTCGAGAACCATAGTTCGGGATCCAGTCGAGCAAGAATTTAGGAAACCGGTGGCGGGGCATCCGGACCAGGTGTCCAAAGTACATGAGGCGAATATGCTGCATGATGATGCCGAGGCTGCAACAACCAGCTCTTGTCCTGATCTCTCGATTAGTGATGCGATCTTCCCAACGAACCCGTAGGAGTCTCCGCAGACATGAGTGATGGAAAGAGTCAAGACGTTGCACTTGTTGTTGCTTCAGGGCCCAAGATGCGCAGCCATAGAGGAGGGGGGTAACAACCCCGCACTCATAGATCTTAATCTTAGTACCAAGGGACACACCACGGTTAATCCAAACGCGATTAAGCATGTTGAATGCGTTTGATGCGATGCCAATTCTGATATCGATTTCCCTGTCTATAGAGCCATTGCTGGAGATCGTCGAGCCAAGATACCGAAAGTGGTTAACTTGCTCAAGACTCACCCCGTCAACATCAATGTCAAGCATCTCAGAGAAGTGGAATGGGCGCTGAATGTGATATTTCCCGATGAGCATAGTTTTTGCCTTGCTGGAGTTGATTTTCAGACCAGCACTCTCGGCGGTATCAGAGATCAGCGAGGTTGTTTCTTGCAGGCCTGATGGTGAGCTATCCAGGATGGCAATATCATCTGCGTACTCCAGGTCAGATATATAGACAGCGGGATATCTGGAGCTCACCAAACATCAATCAAATGAGCTCTGTTTAGAATCCAAACAGTTACCGAAATGAAATTAATGTAGGAAAAAAAAAAAAAAAAATCAAGAATCGCACCAAGCCAGCATCTGCTCCGATCTTCTCATGCTACATTCTGTAGTTAGCGCTAAAGCCATCTGTGTGCGTCGGAAGACTGAAAAGGTTGACGAGGATGTGGAGGATGTGCATCTCTGGCCCTTCTGAGTAAAATATTTTAATATCCTGGTGTAATCAAAGGGGGGAAAACTGCAGGCGTGAACTTCATCTAAAGGTATGATGAGGTACGTTTTGCTACTTTGCTAACCTGAACTAAACCTGTTTGCCAATTCCAGGTGAGACTAGCGTCAATTCTAGTAGCTAAGCCAAGTCAAAGTCTAGCCAATTGTAAATGTTGCTTATTTAACAGCTATTCCACGAAGTCGAGTCGTAAATGAGCTAATGG
Organism: Neoarius graeffei; assembly: GCF_027579695.1. NCBI lineage: Eukaryota > Metazoa > Chordata > Actinopteri > Siluriformes > Ariidae > Neoarius > Neoarius graeffei. Next base: position 77,912,502 of record NC_083580.1, read on the forward strand.
CCAACGAGGCGTGTAGCGCCGAGACTGAGTGGAATAACTGTTTTATTTTATCCACATTCACTGGATTTTGAGAAACAGAGCATTTTTATTGTTATTTTTTGCAAATTCGATAAACAAAAACTTTATACAAAACGTCAGACAAAATCATTCCTCCTTAGAATGTAAACAAACCGGCGAAATGACAGGAGCAATTTGTGAAAAATGCGACAATGATTCTTGAAAAATTAAAAAAGGAAGAAAAAAAAAGAAATACTTTTATTCCATATTTTGTTGGGGTTTTTTTTGTGGTTTTCTTTTCGAGTAGAGTTTTTATTTCGTCCTCGGTTGGTTCAGCAACACGCTCTGCCATTTTGTTTTTCTTTACTCACGGTATATGAGCCGATATCCTTGTAGTAGAGTAGCCAATCAGAGCGTGCGATTGCTCATATCCAGTCAATGTGGACAGAATCTCATCTTATTATCTGTAGCTGCTTTATCCTGTTCTACAGGGTCGCAGGCAAGCTGGAGCCTATCCCAGCTGACTACGGGCGAAAGGCGGGGTACACCCTGGACAAGTCGCCAGGTCATCACAGGGCTGACACATAGACACAGACAACCATTCACACTCACATTCACACCTACGCTCAATTTAGAGTCACCAGTTAACCTAACCTGCATGTCTTTGGACTGTGGGGGAAACCGGAGCACCCGGAGGAAACCCACGCGGACACGGGGAGAACATGCAAACTCCGCACAGAAAGGCCCTCGCTGGGCGCTGGGCTCGAACCCGAACCTTCTTGCTGTGAGGCGACAGCGCTAACCACTACACCACCGTGCCGCCTTGTGGACAGAATAATTATGGGATATTTTACTTCTGATTAATTCAGTAGCGAATTACGGCGTGTTAGTCATGCACGTGAGCGGTAAATGATGTCTTCTAAATAAAGTTATGCTTTAAAAACAAAACAAAAAAAAGTTTTAGATTTTATTATTAAACATTACATTTCATGGGGCGGCACGGTGGTGTAGTGGTTAGCGCTGTCGCCTCACAGCAAGAAGGTCCGGGTTCGAGGCCCGGGGCCGGCGAGGGCCTTTCTGTGTGGAGTTTGCATGTTCTCCCCGTGTCCGCGTGGGTTTCCTCCGGGTGCTCCGGTTTCCCCCACAGTCCAAAGACATGCAGGTTAGGTTAACCGGTGACTCTAAATTGACCGTAGGTGTGAATGTGAGTGTGAATGGTTGTCTGTGTCTATGTGTCAGCCCTGTGATGACCTGGCGACTTGTCCAGGGTGTACCCCGCCTTTCGCCCGTAGTCAGCTGGGATAGGATCCGGCTTGCCTGCGACCCTGTAGAACAGGATAAAGCGGCTAGAGATAATGAGATGAGATGAGATTACATTTCATATTAACTTCAGTTCATTCCACTTCCCCATACTTTTTAATTACAACTTCGATCTCTACTTTTCACTTACAGTAAGTGTAATTTGTTTGTGCATTTTCTAGAAAGTGAAAACATGGACATTCATAAAGCTGAAAGTGGTTAATGTGCCACTGCCAGGTGATTCACAGTCCAAGATAAATGATTCACCGTGGTATCCGAGCTACTGAATAACCACCACATGCTAAACAAACACCCTTCCCTGGCACGATAAACGGTTAAACGGCCTGGGCTGTATTCTGGAGGCAGCTTGTGTACCAGGAGAAAAGGCAGAAACAGGTCAATGTGTGAGGCCAAGCCTTCTCGGTTACACACTGAGAATAAAGTCATTACTGTCGCCGCGAGCGAATCGAGAGAAAAGAACAGAAGCACGGGAGCTCGTTTTTCAAAGTGACGCAGTGCCAAGCCTCACCATGCCACAGGAGACACAGACAGAGAGAATTTTGTTCGAAATGAAAAGAATCCTCTTACAAAACAAGTGCCCTTGAGAGACTTTCGGGAAGCAGAATGACCAGACAGAGCTGAAATGGAACGTTCTTACCAAATTCCCACTTTTCTTTTTTAAACGTAACCTGATTTACTGTGCATGAAATGCCACTGTGTACATAAATAAGACGCAAAAACAATCCTGTGGGTTTTAGTGGTGACTTTTTTTTGGAGCTTGTTCTGCGCATTAAGGAAGATCTGGAACAACGTTATTTGGTTCGAGTTGAATTACACGACAAGGATTTAAATTACAGCCTTCATAATAATTTCCACATGACATCAGGCTCATGTTTGCTTCTATTATTACATTTCACTTACGCACATCATTATACAGCAGTGTACAAGCGCAACGAAAACAAAATGAGTCCTGCATTATAGTGTGTAAAGTGGCAAAGCGATATGACTGCAACATTATGGGTGTTAAATGTAACGCCACTCGATGCCACTCGCTGCAAACAGTCATTACTCTGCATGATGTAGCTTTGAAAGTAGCTTTTAAAAAGAATAAGTAAACCACTCGTCCTCGCATTTTACTTCATTACTTTGCACTAGCAGCGCTGGCATAAATTCTCACTCAGGAGCTTTCTACTTTTATCATCATCATCCTAATGTTTTTAGGACGCCATTTCTCCCTCAGTTTTGAACCAATCACCAAATTTCACATGAAGAATACCTGTGGGCTGAATTACATTGCTATGACTTTTGGTGCTGATCTGGATCACTTGATCCAGAATGATTCATGAAAAACGGCATTTTTTCCCCTCACCAAGTGCCGTTCTTTATCTCTTACAATTCCAGATCTATTGGGTACGGTGACCAGACGTCCCGGTTTGTAAGAGCCAGCGCAAATCACTGTGACTTTACTCACAGTCTCCATCTAGTTTATTTTCTTTGTTGTATGAAGAGAACTCAAACAGATACCACTAACTATGCTAACACTTAGCATCAAGATCAGAGCACACAACTGCACATGCAAGATTAGGAAAAAAAAAATACTTCTTTATGGTTTTAACTTCTGCCACAATTTATTGTTTTACAAATACATACAGGTCCATAAATATTTGGACAGCGAAATTTTTATTTGGAGGTTTTTCCCCTGTCCACCACCACCATGGATTTGAAATGAAGCCATCAAGAGGTCACTCAGGTGTAGAATTTCAGCTTGAATTCAAGGGGTTTAACAAAAATATGGTCACATTAACCATTTAGCAATTACAGCTGGGTTGGGTTTTTTTATTTATTAAAATTTTGTTTACATACTCTTTCCATTTTCACATGTTCAAAAGTAACTGGACAAACTAAAATAATTCTGAATACAAGCATCATTTTTAATACTTGGTCGACCACCTGGAATCTGGAACCCATGGACATCACCAAATACCTGCACCAAGTTTTCTCCTTTGAAATGTTTGCCAGGCCTTTACTCCAGCCACCTTCAGGTGCTGCATGTTTGTGGATCTTTCTGCCTTCTGTTCGGGCTTCAGAAAGTAAAAAAACAGCTCAATTGGGTTGACCGACTTGGCCATCTCAGAACTTTCCATTTCTTTGCCTTAAAAAGTTCTCGGGTTGCTTTCACAGTACGTTTTGGGTCGTTATCCATCCGTACTGTGATGCACCATCTGATCAGTTTTGCAGCATTTGACTGAATCTGAGCAGAAAGCATCACTCTATACACTTCAGGATTCATCCTGCTACTTCTATCAGCAGTCATAATCAATAAACACCAGTGAGCCAGTTCCACTGGCAACTGTACACGCCCATGGCCACCATGGTTGACAGAAGATCTCTGGATCATGAGCCCTTCCTTTCCTTCTCCACACTGTTCTCTTTCAATCATTCTGATACCAGTTATTCAGTGTTTCAACTGTCCAAAGAATCACATTTCAGAACTGGACAGGCTTTCTACCAAAGTCAAGTCAAGTTTATTTGTATAGCACTTTTAACAATAAACATCCTCGCAAAGCAGCTTTACAGAATTTGAACGACTTAAAACATGAGCTAATTTTATCCCTAATCTATCCCCAATGAGCAAGCCTGTGGCGACGGTGGCAAGGAAAAACTCCCTTAGACGACATGAGGAAGAAACCTCGAGAGGAACCAGACTCAAAAGCAAACCCATCCTCATTTGGGCAACAACAGACAGCATGACTATAACATTAACAGTTTTAACATGAATTCAGTTTCGTTGATGTTATAAACTCTTCATTGATGGAAACTTGAGTGCAAAACTGTTCATGACAACTGCAGTCCTAAAGTTAGCAAGTCAACTGTAGTCCTCAGCCATAAAAGCATTACTGCAAGAGTCCAGAGCGTCTTCCAGGTGTGACTTTCAACTGTCCACATGGGGCCGCCCTCCACAGGAGCGATGCAATGAGACTCCAACCAGACACAGGCACCCAAGTCTGGTCTAACCACTGTCTTCTTGAACGTAGACTTTGACAATGACACGTCTACCTTTTCAAGATTGTTCTTGACTTTCGAGGTGTTGTGTCAGGGGTTTTCCTTCACCAAGGAAAGGATTCTATCATCCACTTTAGTTGTGTTCTGTGGTCTTCCAGACCTTTTGGTGTTGCTGAGCTCACCGGTGCATTCCTTCTTTTGAAGAAAGTTTTAAGAAATTGTTGATCAGGCCACTCCGAAAGTTTCTGCTATCTCTCGGATAGGTTTGCTTCATTTTTTTGTTGTTGTCTTTTTAGGCTAATGACGGCCTCCTTCACTTGCTTTGACATCTCTTTGGACTGCATATCAGGAGTTCCCATGTACAGCTGCCAAATGCAAATTCAACACTCGGAATCAACTCCAGACTTTTAATCTCCTTAATTCTTCATTAAATAACAGGGAAACAATCCACACCTGGGTATGAAACTGCACATTAGATAATCATCCACTTGCTTACTCACTCGTTCACTTGAGTTTGTTGACGGTGTTGTGGCTGGCTGCCGAATGTCCCAGGGCTCCCTCATGACTGTGTTACCTTCTGGCTCTCCCTTTTAGTTATACTGTTATAGTTGGTCTTCCCGGAGTCCCTGCTTGCACTCTGTGCAAAATGGCATACCTTACAATTCGTGTTTCTTTCTTTCTCTCTCTCCCCTCCCTCTCTCATCTCTGTCTGTCGAGTTACATGTCGCTCCTGAGACACCACTGATGCTGACCTCTTCTGCTCCTCGGACCTGCCTGATCCAGCCTGACGCCCTACTTCTGGCTGGAGTCTCATCTCATCACTCCCGTGGAGGACAGCACCATACGGACAATCAAAAGTCGCACTTGGAAGGCGCTCTGGACACGTACATCTATGGCTGAGCACTACAGTTAACTTGCTAACTTTAGGACTGCAGTTGTCCATCAGTGAACAGCAAAACTGACTTCATGTTAAAACTATAATGATGTTCCCGGTTACACAGTTATACTTTGTGACTCTATCGGACACCGTTATAGAAGCGAGTTATTTATAATCACGCCATCTGTCATCACCCAGATGAGGATGGGTTCCCTTTTGAGTCTCTTGAGGTTTCTTCATGTCGTCTGAGGGAGTTTTTCCTCACCACCGTCACCACAGGCTTGCTCATCAGGGATAAATTCGGGATAAAATTAGCTTCTATGTTTAAAGTCTTTAATTTTCTGTAAAGCTGCTTTGCGACAATGTCTGTTGTTAAAGGGGAACTGAAGTCATTTTTAAACTTGCTTTATTTCTTAATTAACGTGTTATTCAATTGTGTTTTCGGTTTTAGTAACCTTATATCGTGACTCGTATTGGCAAGTAATTGTAATTAAATATTATACTTATCGGACTATTCGGTTTTCAGCCGTGTTGAATTTAGTTCGTTTGGTCCACGGCAGGCGTCGCTTATCCGCGCGATCTTCACGAGACTTGTGCGAGACTTCGAAACGTGAAGCATCAGCCAGGTGTCAGTGCTGCCATTTTGAAAACTGTTTTCCAAATGAAATCTTGCACAAAAACGAGTTTAAATGATGATTACTGCCCACTTTTTTCAAACTTTCCTGATTGCTATCAAAACAAACAAAACTTCCGGCTTGATTACGTCAGCATTCGAAAGAGGGTGTGCGCGTCTTTTGACAACATTGGCAGATGTCGGTCACTGATTTCCGCTGTACGTTTTACTTCCGTCCTACGATGTCTCACACAGGTCTCAACGAATCTTGTTTACGGCCGTTGCTTTGACATATGGACTGATAGATTACAGAGCATATTTCAAACACTCAGAACTTGCTATAGCAGCGACAAAATAGTGATCAAAAATGCTTAATAAAATGAGATAAAATAGAATTTTGATCATAAAAAATTTGCCTTCAGTTCTCCTTTAAAAGCGCTATACAAATAAACTGACTTGATTTTTGCACGTATGAAAATGAAGGGACTATGTAAAAAAAAAAAGAAGCTGTTATACCTAAACGGTTAATGAGATTATATTTTTATTAAACGTCTTGAATTAAAGCTGAAAGTGATGGCTTCATTTCAAATCCATTGTCGTGGTGTACAGAGGAAAAAAAAAAAAAGTTCATGGACACATGACCATTACAGCCCTTGTTAAGACGTGACGTCTCGACCTTCTGATAATACCGTTTCCAGGTCCAAGCCTTTCCTGCGTTGGCTGAGGTTCTCGTCCTTGAGTCCTCAATCTCCTGCTTTCCTTGTGATAAATAACAGAAATGGAAATGGCTGCAGTTGACTTACAACCGAGCAGAGTTACAATTCTTAAACAAATGAAGACCAGAACGTCAAGGGCGTAGTCGCTCATCTGACCTGCCGTCAAAACCACCATGACGACCAAAACATCAAACAGAACTGAAATGTGACGATGTGAGAGAGAGAGAGGACCAACCTCCACGACAAACTGTTGACAACAGGAACATCAACAAAACAACTGCAATTTGTTTCCTGAGCGAAGACCAGCCCAAAACAAACATCGATCAGAACCGAATTCGCATAATAGAGAGAGGAGATACAATTCTAGTCAGAAGAAAATGTGTTTAGTTGACCTAATGACTAATTTGTCCACAAAAAATTGACAATACAATGATCAAGTCGTGTTGTGCAGGAGGTCGAGTTCTTTCAAATAAAGCAATCAGAACTGAGAGAGGAGAACTGATACGATTTCACTGAAAATAAACACAGGTGTAAACAGGAAAATCAACAAACAAACAAGTTTTGTTCCTCGAGGGAAGATCGACCTAAAACATCGATCAGAACTGGAATCGGATGAGAAATCAGAGAGGAGATACCGGTACAATTCTAGTGAGAGGCTTGGAAAATTTGTTAATTTGGCCTAATTAGTAACTCGTTAGCAAAATATTTGACAAAACAATGACTGAGTTTTATGCAGCGTGACGAGTTCTTTCAAACAAAACAAACAATCAGAACGGAAATCCGTGGTGAACTGACGGAGGAGATACGATTTAACTGAATTGCGGACGACGGATGGATGACGGACGCCACGCCACTCGGCCTTATAGACACAAGCTAATAACTCTGGTGCCAGTGGGTGCCAACGATAGCTAGCCAACCTGAAAACCTCACTGCATCTTTTTTTTTTTAACCCGTCCGAGTGGAGCATTGGTGGTACAAGTCCCTGTAAATGAGCTGTTCCTTTCTGCTTTGGGGATCTGAAGGAGTGTTTGGACCTGGAAATACTGCAGCTATTCCATCACATGTGGCGTCATTGACGTGTTTTCCTGCAAATCCTCTAAACCATATGACCAAAAAGAAGAAACAAAACAAGACAGGAGAAAGTACAGTAGTGGCTTGTGTTCTAATCAGAAGCACTGACTGTTCTGAGAGAGAGAGAAACTGGCTGCAGGCCAAATGCGTGCCATGCAACAAAGCAAACGGCACTTAGTTACACACACACACACACACACACACACACACACACACACACACACACAATCTGCAGCTGTAAAGCATAGCAGTGTGTTTATCAGCCATGATGACTGTTTCTTTTTGCTAACATTATACACCGTCTCACTGTCCTGATTTTCATGTGAACAGTTTTTACAGTTCCTCCTGGCACAGATCTTCATTCGTTAGTAATGAAGATCGCTCAAAAACAACCAACCATCAGCAATGTGAGCTCTTCCTCTTCCACTTCCTCTTCGTTTCTTTGGGTGCTTTACCGCCAACCTGCTGCATTCGCTCCCTCAAAAGTATCTCTGCACCTACTATGGTGGATTCTGGAGCTCATATCTTCATTGTGTTCTTATTTCCTGTAAACCAATCCCATCCAGTAAGGCCAGTTACACACCGAGGGACATTAGTACAGGAAATTAAGGAGATATTGATCAATAGGTGAGAGTAGTTGCCTGTAAAATTGGTTTCACTGAGACGGGGGGTTTGATGTTTTCAGTGATTGATTCCAGTAATCGGGTTCCCTGGATGTTGTGGTGCAACACAACTTCATATCTCTCGATCTAGACTAGTTCCATTAATTATTAAACAAACAAAACAAACATTTCGCTCTCGGAACAAAAGTAAAATTCACAAGAAATATACAACACCCGTTCTTTACTGATCACATGATCTGAGCACAGAGCTGCCAAAACAGATTAGAACTGAAGTGTCGAAGAGCACTGGAGCTGTTCTGTTGTGCTGAGAGGAACGCTTCTGAAAGCACAGCGATGCCTGACGCACCATACGGTGTGTCAATTTGAGAGAAAAAAAAACAAAAGGATATTAAATACTGCCTGAGTAACGAAACTCAGGGGAAATTTAAGGAAATCCGTTTCCAACTTATGACTTAATATCTCATAATAATGAAACTATTTCCTCAATTATGACTTGCTATCTCATAAAAATGAAATCCTACCTCATAATAATGACTTAGTTTCTCAATTATGACTTGTCTCATTATGAAGTCCTGTCTCGTAATAATAACTTACTATCTCATAATGAAATCCTCTCATAACGACTTCTGTTAATAATGAAATCCTATCTCATCATTATGAGACAGTCAGTTGTTATTAACTCCTATCTCAAAATAATGACTATCTCAAGAACTTCTCATAATGAAATCCTCTCAAAATAATGACTCTCATAATTATGACTTGCCATCTCATGAGATAGGATTTCATTATCCTGAGATAGCCGTTATTAACTCCTATCTCAGGATAATGACTTAGTATCTCATAATTATGAATTGCTATCTCATCACTGAGAGTCGTTATTAACTCCTACCTCAAAATAATGACCATCTCAAGAACTTCTCATAATGAGATCCTCTCATAATAATGACCAAGTATCTCATAATTATGACTTGCTATCTCATGAGATAGGATTTCATCATCATTCTAAGATAGCCATTATTAACTCCTATCTCAGAATAACGATTTAGTATTTATTGCTATCTCAGAATAATGACTCGCTATCTCATAATGAAACCCTATGTCATAATGAAATCATCTCATCATTATGAGAGTCATTATTAACTCCTGTGTCAAAATAATGACTTAGGATTTCGCTATGAGATACTATCTCATTATTATGTGATAGTCATTCTTAACGCCTATCTCAGAATAATGAATATCTCAAGAACTTCTCCTAATGAGATCCTCTCATAATAACTAATTCTCATAATTATGACTTGCTATCTCATAAAAATGAAATCCTACCTCATAAGGACTTAGTTTCTCAATTATGACTTTATCACATTATGAAGTCCTGTTTCATAATGATTTACTATCTCATAATGATGAATTGCTATCTCAGAATGAAATCCTCTCATGAGATAGTCATTATTAACTCCTAGCTCATAATAATGACTTACTATCTCATAATGATGTTTTGCCATTTCATAATAATGACGCTCATAATGAAGTCTTATAGCAAAATAACGATTCAGTATCTCAATGACATTTTGTTGTACAACCCCGATTCCAAAAAAGTTGGGACAAAGTACAAATTGTAAATAAAAACGGAATGCAATGATGTGGAAGTTTCAAAATTCCATATTTTATTCAGAATAGAACATAGATGACATATCAAATGTTTAAACTGAGAAAATGCATCATTTAAAGAGAAAAATGAGGTGATTTTAAATTTCATGACAACAACACATCTCAAAAAAGTTGGGACAAGGCCATGTTTCCCACTGTGAGACATCCCCTTTTCTCTTTACAACAGTCTGTAAACGTCTGGGGACTGAGGAGACAAGTTGCTCAAGTTTAGGGATAGGAATGTTAACCCATTCTTGTCTAATGTAGGATTCTAGTTGCTCAACTGTCTTAGGTCTTTTTTGCCGTATCTTCCGTTTTATGATGCGCCAAATGTTTTCTATGGGTGAAAGATCTGGACTGCAGGCTGGCCAGTTCAGTACCCGGACCCTTCTTCTACGCAGCCATGATGCTGTAATTGATGCAGTATGTGGTTTGGCATTGTCATGTTGGAAAATGCAAGGTCTTCCCTGAAAGAGACGTCGTCTGGATGGGAGCATATGTTGCTCTAGAACCTGGATATACCTTTCAGCATTGATGGTGTCTTTCCAGATGTGTAAGCTGCCCATGCCACACACACTAATGCAACCCCATACCATCAGAGATGCAGGCTTCTGAACTGAGCGCCGATAACAACTTGGGTTGTCCTTCTCCTCTTTAGTCCGAATGACACGGCGTCCCTGATTTCCATAAAGAACTTCAAATTTTGATTCGTCTGACCACAGAACAGTTTTCCACTTTGCCACAGTCCATTTTAAATGAGCCTTGGCCCAGAGAAGACGTCTGCGCTTCTGGATCATGTTTAGATACGGCTGCTTCTTTGAACTATAGAGTTTTAGCTGGCAACGGCGGATGGCACGGTGAATTGTGTTCACAGATAATGTTCTCTGGAAATATTCCTGAGCCCATTTTGTGATTTCCAATACAGAAGCACGGCTGTATGTAATGCAGTGCCGTCTAAGGGCCCGAAGATCACGGGCACCCAGTATGGTTTTCCGGCCTTGACCCCCATGCACAGAGATTCTTCCAGATTCTCTGAATCTTTTGATGATATTATGCACTGTAGATGATGATATGTTCAAACTCTTTGCAATTTTACACTGTCGAACTCCTTTCTGATATTGCTCCACTATTTGTCGGCGCAGAATTAGGGGGATTGGTGATCCTCTTCCCATCTTTACTTCTGAGAGCCGCTGCCATTCCAAGATGCTCTTTTTATACCCAGTCATGTTAATGACCTATTGCCAATTGACCTAATGAGTTGCAGTTTGGTCCTCCAGCGGTTCCTTTTTTTGTACCTTTAACTTTTCCAGCCTCTTATTGCCCCTGTCCCAACTTTTTTGAGATGTGTTGCTGTCATGAAATTTCAAATGAGCCAATATTTGGCATGAAATTTTAAAATGTCTCACTTTCGACATTTGATATGTTGTCTGTGTTCTACTGTGAATACAATATCAGTTTTTGAGATTTGTAAATTATTGCATTCCATTTTTATTTACAATTTGTACTTTGTCCCAACTTTTTTGGAATCGGGGTTGTATCTCAGTTATGACTGAACATTCTGATTATTATGAAAGTCATTATTATGACACAATATCCTACAATTATGAGATACAAACTCCTAAGTATGAGATGTTCTCATTATTATGACAGACTACAGTATGCGACTTCATTTTTCTTCAGGTGGCAGAAACAGACTTCCACATAAATAAAATATTTCACTAAACTGTGTCTCTCTACAAAACTCAGAAAAGACAACAGAACATCCAGTAGCTAGAACGCTCCTGTGACTAAAACCCTGATCACTTATTTTTAATAAATGAAAGAATCCTTCATCATTATAACCATGAACACTTGGTCCATGTTCTTCAGAAGTCATGATACATTTATCTCCAAACTGTCCATGTGACAGAAAGCTCCGAGATAAAGCACGTTCATCACATGACACAGTCGCAAGGAATTAAATCCAGCTGTTTATGTTTGCAGCTTGGAAAACCAGAGCACAAATTGTCCAGTTTAAGATCCAATGGAGAACATTTGGGACTGAAGATCTACAGGATGGTGGTGGAACTCTGTTCACGCTGGAGGTCAGAATGCCCCGGCTGTGGGACGAGGAGCCGGGTCACGTGTGCGCTAATTCATCTGCAGGTGTGGAACTGAACACTCACGAAACATTGCTGCCGATATTAGTTTTATTTTATCTGCACCCGTAAATTTGCCTTCTCCAAAACAAAGAGAGAGAGAGAGAGAGAGACACACACACACGCGCAGAGAGAGAGAGAGAGAGAGAGAGAGAGAGAGAGAGAGAGACAGACACACGCAGAGTGAGAGAGAGAGACACATGCAGAGAGAGAGACACGCAGAGTGAGAGAGAGAGACACACGCAGAGAGAGAGACACATGCAAAGTGAGAGAGAGACACGCAGAGCGAGAGAGAGACACGCAGAGCGAGAGAGAGACACGCAGAGCGAGAGAGAGACACGCAGAGCGAGAGAGAGACACGCAGAGCGCACAAGACATGCCGAGACAGAAAGTGAGAGACAGAGAGAGACAGACAGTCACAGAAGGACACAGACACACAAAGGGAGAGAGAGACACACACACACAGAGAGAGACAGAGAGTAAAAGAGACAGACATAGAGGGACACAGACACACACACGGGAGAGAGAGAGAGACACACACAGACAGAGGGAAAGACAGACAGAGAAAAACAGAGCAAGAGACAGAGTGAGAGAGAGAGAGAGAGACACACACACACGGGAGAGAAAGAGAGAGAGCGTGAGAGAGACATAGACAGAGGGACAGACAGCAAGAAACACAGAGTGAGAGAGACAGACAGAGGGACACAGAGACACACAGAGAAAGAGAGAGAGAGAGAGAGAGAGAGACACACACAGAGGGAGAGAGACAGAGAGAGAGAAAGAGAGGGACACAGACACACAGAGGGAGAGAGACAGACAGATAAAGAGAGAGAGACACTCCCTCTGTCTATTTTCTCCAAATTCAATTCAGTTCACTGAGAAACAGACACCTAGAGACAGAAACACAGTGACAAAGAGAGACCTCCAGACACTAAGCGAGAGAGACAAACACAGAGAAAGACAGAGACACATTCAACACTATAGATAAAGAAGTCACGCATGTTTAATGGACAGTGTTTTAATGTTGCACTTGTTCAGGTCCAGATTTCCCTCCAGTGAACAGACGAGTCGTAGCGTGAGAGAGAGAGAGAGAGAGAGACAGACAGACAAGCAGGACAGATGTCCTGTAGTGAAGTGTTTCTCAATCTGTGGGCCGTGGACCGGTACTGGTCCGTGAGAAGATTACCGTCGGTCCGCAAGCCTGCCTCTGCACTAGTAGTCAGTATTATAATTTCAAACTACTGGTCACCGTCAATCAGATTATGTAGAAGAGCGACTGGCTGGCTCTGCTCTCAGTGCTTTTGTCACCGTGTGCCACGTAGCATAAGTCCCGCCCCCCCATTCTAGAATGTTAAGCGTTCCCACCCGCGCGAGGTTGCACACTTGCACTTATTCATTCATTCATTCTGTCCCAAGTCCAGTCATTCGCGCGCACACGCTTTATGAGAGCAATATCATGGCATGTTCAAAGCAAGCTACTCTTGACTCTTTCTTTGGAAAGCGTCCATCTGACAGTGCAGATCCACAACATGAGCCAGAGGCAAAAAAATATCGCCCATTCACTCGCAATTACGACCCTTCATACATACAATTCGGCTTTATTTCAACTGATAGTTGTCCCCCGAAACCAATCTGTGTTATCTGCCAAACCATGCTAAGCAACGAAGCTATGAAGCCATCCAAATTACGCCGGCATTTGGAAACTAAACAACTATTCGCATCTCAAGGATAAATTAGAGGATTTTTTCAGAAGAAAACGTGATGAATTGGCCACCCAAACTAAAGTGTTGAAAAGTAATTTGACCGAGAATGAAAAGCTAACAAAGGCATCGTACATGATTTCACACCACATTTCCAAATGTCAGGCACCGTTCACAATTAGGGAGAAGCTAATTATGCCTTCGATTGTTACTGCTTGTAGTGAGGTGTTGGGTCCGGCTGCTGCAGCCAAAGTAGAAGAGATTCCTCGGTCAAATGACACGGTCTGTCGTCGAATTGACGATATGGCGTCAGACATCGAAATGCAAATTTTAGAAATGGCGAAGTCACCTGACTGGTTTGCCATTCAATTGGATGAGACCACGGATCTCTCTAACTTGGCTACGCTTCTGGTCTACATCAGATATGCTCATGAGGTCCAGTTTCATGAGGATTTTTTGTTTTATAAGGTGCATCCAGGGACCACAACCGCTGGAGAAATATTCCGTATGCTTGATGGGTACATCTCTGGGCATGGGTTGATATGGGGGCGTTGCATCAGTCAGTGCGTTTACATGCACATAGAGAGAATCGAATTTCTGCTGTTGCTCGACTGAAATCGAAGTTCAAAATGCCATGTATACACCTTAATTCAGCTGAAATTGAACCGAACTTGATTTCTCGGAATCGAGCTACACGACCTAGATTATGCGATTTTTGCCGAGCTACTTAGTGCATGTAAACCCTATTGAGCTACGTATTCAAGCTACTTACTTCAGCACTGCCCCTTCCGGAAGTGACGAGTGACGAGACCACAAGCGGGAAACACAACAGCCTCGGTCGGCATGACAACGGCATGAATCTTTTCTTTTTGTGGCATTGTTTGCACTGTTAAAATTTAGCTCACTTACTGTATCACCAAATACATCTGTACAGCTGTTGCATAGCTGTGAATTGTGTACATAAACAAGTCAGTGTGTGTGTGTGTGTGTATAGATGTCCAACATCTGAAGAATGTCAATAAAAACAAAAACAATTGAATTTTGTGTGTTTATTAAGACATAAGTTAAATTGTAAGCAAAAAATGGACTTTAGAAAAATATTTTTTGTAAGCAAAAAATGGACTTTAGAAAAATATACAATTGTGCAAAATAAGTTGTCTTACAAAACAGTGGTCTGCGCAGGACAGTTTGTAGCCATACAGTCTGTTAGAGCAAGCCTAACAGCTTGAGCACGGAACTTGTGAACACAGAACTGCCAGTGTTGCCAGATTGGGCGGTTTTAAGTGCATTTTGGCGGATTTGAACATGTTTTGGGCTGGAAAACGTCAGCAGTATCTGGCAACACTGCTGATAACTTTGTTTATACTCTTGAATAGCTCTTCTTCATGACGACAACCGGAAGTGTACCAACACGATGGGGCGTGTAGCGCCACCTGTGGCTCGGGTGCACAATGTACCTCACACAAAAGCTCGATTAACTTGTGTGCATGTAGGATTGGATTTCTCTGGCACCCTGCTGGGACCCTTAGCTCGATTACTGACAGTAGCTCGATTTGGATGTGCATGTAAACGCACTGAGTGTCTGCACAGATGGGGCAGCGGCTATGACCAGCAGGCACAACGGAGTTGTTGCTCGGGTAAAAGCCGTTTCACCATCAGTGCAGGCAACGCACTGTTATTCATCGAGAGGTACTTGCCTCTAAACGCCTGTCCACAGAGCTTCATGAAGTTTTAAATCAAGTGGTCAAAATAGTGAACTTCATTAAGGCCAATCCAACAAATTCCCGTCTATTTACAGCTCTGTGTGATGAGATGGGTGCAGATCATGTTCATCTGCTCTTGCACTCTGAGGTTCGTTGGCTGTCACGGGGTAAAGCGGTGAACAGAGTGCACGAGTTGAGGCATGAGGTTGAGGCATTCTTGACAAATAAACAGTCCAATCTTGCCGATCACCTGCAAGATCAGTCTTGGCTTATAAAAGGTAGCTTATCTTTCTGACATCCTGGACCATTTCAATATGCTAAACCTGTCGATCCAAGGCCAAGCGTGTGACGTTTTTCAAGCCAATGATAAAATCATGGCTTTCAAAAAGCAGCTCTCAGTCTGGACCAGCAGAGTTAATAGAGGTGTGTTTGACATGTTCGGCTGTCTGTCGTCTCTGGCTGATGAAGGTGTGGATTTGGGGCGGGTGCCGGCAGTGATCGCACAGCACCTTACTGAAACACTGCGTCATTTTGATTCATACTTCCCCTCAAAATCCCATCTCACGGAAAAGCAATGGGTAAGAGATCCGTTCATCAACCCAGAAACGAGCGCTCTGCCGCCTGTGGTGCAGGATAAACTTCTGGAGCTTTTATGCGATGCTGGTCTGCAGTCGAGATTTGGTCGACTTTCTCTGTCTGAATTCTGGCTGTCATGCTGCGATGAATATCCCCAGCTGAGTGAGATGGCAGTGAAAACACTGATGCCTTTCCATTCAACATACCTCTGCGAGACCGCATTTTCACATTTGACAGCCACAAAAATACCGAAACAGGCTCAACTCAGAAAACACACTCCGAGTGGCCTGGTCACTCTGTCTTCCTTGTTTCAACCTGTTAGTGGCGAGAAAGCAGGTGCATCCTTCGCATTAGAATGCGGACTTTTACCAAATCTGTGGGTGACTGGGCCTGTCATTTGAGGTTAAAAGTCAGCACGTAGTCTACGTTCAGTTCACCCTTCTTCAGACTGGGACTGTGTAAGTCAGTCAGTATTAGGGCTACAGTGGGTCTTTCAGTTTCTCGGTTTGAGGTCCCATGTTTCTGCTAGACCTTTTTGTAAGTGTGTGTATGTTATTGAGGCACTGTTTGGCAGTGCTTCAAGTTCAAAGGTGTAGTTTAAAAAATAATAATAATAATAATAATAATAATCTAAAACACAAAAGTAAAAAAAAAATATCTTGGTTTAATGGTTCTTACACAAATGGTAATAGGTTAATAATAATAATAATAATAATAATAATAATAATAATGTCAAATTATTGGGCCTACATATCAGTATATTTATGTAATTTGGCAAAAATCTCAAAGCCAAAGCACGTCTGTTAGTTTCCCTTGTTTAATAATAGTTTAGACCTAAGCAGCAATAATAGGCATAATAATAATAATAATAATAATAGGCATATCTTTGACAGTTACTGGTCATTTGGAATTTTCTACAATTCTGCCAATGCACTCCTGTTAGGTCTTATTTAGCCAAAATATTGTTATGCTGGTACAAGCCTGCTACTTGCAACAAGTACTACTAACAAAAAATTTAAATAAATAAATAATAATAATAATAATAATAAACTATGTATGTATGTATGTATGTATGTATGTATGTATATTTAGGTCCATAAATATTTGGACAGAGGCAACATTTTTCTAATTTTGGTTCTGTACATTACCACAATGAATTTTGAACAAAACAGTTCAGATGCAGTTGAAGTTCAGATTTTCAGCTTTAATTCAGTGGGTTGAACAAAATGATTGCATAAAAATGTGAGGAACTAAAGCATTTTTTAAACACAATCCCTTCATTTCAGGGGCTCAAAAGTAATTGGACAAATTAAATAATTGTAAATAAAATGTTCATTTCTAATACTTGGTTGAAAACCCTTTGTTGGCAATGACTGCCTGAAGTCTTGAACTCATGGACATCACCAGACGCTGTGTTTCCTCCTTTTTAATGCTCTGCCAGGCCTTTACTGCAGCGGTTTTCAGTTGCTGTTTGTTTGTGGGCCTTTCTGTCTGAAGTTTACAGTAGTCTTTAAAAGGATAGTTCGGGATTTTTGACATGAATCTGTATGGCATCCCCATCAATAGTGTCGTGCAAACACACTGACTTACCCCTGACAGCATCCTGTGAGTCCAGTTCTTGTTCAGTTTTGGTCCAGACGAAAGTAGTCCGGCAAGTTTGTTGGGGTCACGAAAGTAAAACGTTTTTCGTCTCAAAACAGTACGTGTTCAAAAGAGTGATATATTTGCATCACAAAACCATTGCCAAATAAAAAGTCAGACCTCGAAATCGCTTGGCACTATTTTCTCTCCCTTCTTATCACTGCGCGCTGCCGGCAGGTGACAGCCACGGCTGTTTCATTCATTGTTTTAGTGATGGGAATTTCGGCTCTTTTGGCTCTTCTTACTATAAGGAGCCGGCTCTTTCGGCTCCCAAACAGCTCCTGAGATTTTATTTTTGATTTAATTGCTGCAATTAACTAGTTAATTAATTACATTATTATTTATATTTTATCAATAGGATGTTTTCCATTTTATTTTTTAGTTTTTGTAGCCATTGTAAAGCTTTGTAAAGTATAGCAGTATAACAATGTTCTAGCTATAGAAATAAAACTTACTTACCAATTAATAAATTATTTTCTCACAAACATAATGCAAAACTGTGTTATATTACCAATATAAAATACACAGAAGACATCAACAGTTTATCCTTTATGACTTTATTTCACACTCGACCTTGAACAAAATGCCACAAAATAAATTATGAAGTATAAATCAGGCCTAAGAAACTATGAAGCAAAGTTGGAAATTATTTTAACAAACACAGAACAATGTGCAACAAAATATGTGGCACCTTGAGCGCATGTAAAAAGAGAAAAAAGTGCCGCACTCTGCTCCACCAGTAATGAGAAGCCGCTGGAACAGCAAATATGCTCCTGTTATAATGACTGCTGTCTCGTTGTATACCGCAGATTAATCTGGCCGTGCCAAGGCGGTTGCCGACCGAACCTGTCAATTTATGAGCGACAATTTATATCATGAGCTTTAGGAATTCACGGCAACAAAACAATGATCATAGTTGTCAAATAGACAATCATCCTTCAGCTGAGCTGAACTCTCTCTCTCTCTCTCTCTCTCTGGCTACGTTCACACTGCAGGCTGAAGTGACTCAAATCCGATCTTTTCGCCCATATGTGACCTGTATCCGATCTTTTATTGACAATATGAACGACACAGATCCGATTTTTTCAAATCCGACCCAGGCCGTTTGGATATGTGGTCCTAATTCCGATTCCTATCCGCTCTTTTCATATGCGACTTCAGTCTGAACCGCCAGGTCGCATTCATCCGACTTACACGTCATCAACAAGCCACAAACGTCACTATTCTGCGCTGAAGTAGGTGGCGGGTCTCTCAAAAAAAAAGTTACAACAACACGGCGCGTAATCACGGGCGCAGATAGAGGGTGGGACGGGTGGTACTCGTCCCACCCAGATTCAAATTCACTTCGTTCGGTCCCCCCCACTTATAGGGAGGGAAAAACATCTATGCTGCCTTTCTTTGCATAAGGCAAACCTCACGGAAAAATCAAAAGACTAATTACCATTCGGTTTATTGAGGTGCACAGCAGTGTATACATAGTTGCAACAACTCACATAAAACAAAACAAAGACTGATATTCGGTTGGTTGAGCTGCGCAGACTGCACAGGTTGCGAGCTCGAGCTTGGTTGCTATGGTAACCCACAACAAGTTTGACAGGCATATCGAGGTTGGGGTTGGTTTGCTGGCAGCTTTGTCCCCCCCAGTTCAAGAAACGTATCAGCGCCCCTGCGCATGACATCAATGCGAGGGACGCTTCGGGCTGTGAAGGTTCTGAATCTTCTCAATGGAAGGACGCAGAGGTTAGGGAGCTGCTTTCCATTTGGGGGGATGCAGCTATTCAAGCTAGATTGGATGGGTCATACCGCAACCGGGCGGTTTTACTTCCGTAAACACTGGCCATGCTCACTGCGTGTGACGTCGTCGTATCCTGCAATGCGCATGTGGAACACTTTTAGGTCGCTTTTCGTTCATACTGAGGATCACATACAAGTCGCATATATTTGTTAATGTGAACGACCTCACAAAAAAATCGGATTTCACAAAAAAATCAGAATTGAGCATTAAGCCTTGCAGTGTGAACGTAGTGTCTCTCTCTCTCTCTCTCTCTGAGGCACCTAAGGACAAAAAACTGATTCGGTTCCCCAACTCGGCTCCCACCGAAGAGCCGGCTCTTTGAACCAGATCGTTCGCGACCGACACATCACTACATTGTTTACTGCTAGCAAAGTTAGCGACAACGTCTGACTACGACGGTGAAATGTGTGCGGAGATTCAGCCACATCTTTGTTGCTATAGCCTGGATAGTCGCAAGTGCGCACCATTTTCACAAATATATTATTGTATAGGTTATAGAAGGTGATAAATTTGTCGCTGTTCTTGCTCTCAAATTAGCTTGTTAGCGCCGCTGATCTGAACTCCTAATCACTGCCAAACAATGGGAAAGGTGTTGATTCCTGCGCAGATGTCAACATGACAGCGCGCAGTGATACCGAGGGAGAGAAAATAGTGCCAAGCGATTTCGAGGTCTGACTTTTTATTTGGCAACGGTTTTGTGATGCAAATATATCACTCTTTTGAACACATACTGTTTTGAGACGAAAAACGTTTTACTTTCGTGACCCCAACAAACTTGCCGGACTACTTTCGTCTGGACCAAAACTGGACAAGAACTGGACTCACAGGATGCTGTCAGGGGTAAGTCAGTGTGTTTGCACGACACTATTGATGGGGATGCCATACAGATTCATGTCAAAAATCCCGAACTATCCCTTTAACAAGTGAAATGCTGCTCAATTGGGTTGAGATCAGGTGACTGACTTGGCCATTCAAGAATATTCCACTTCTTTGCTTTAATAAACTCCTGGGTTGCTTTGGCTTTATGTTTTGGGTCATTGTCCATCTGTATTATGAAACGCCAACCAATCAGTTTGGCTGCATTTGGCTGGATTTGAGCACACAGTATGTCTCTGAATACCTCAGAATTCATCCGGCTGCTTCTGTCCTGTGTCACATCATCAATAAACACTAGTGACCCAGTGCCACTGGCAGCCATGTATGCCCAAGCCATCACACTGCCTCCGCCATGTTTTACAGATGATGTGGTATGCTTTGGATCATGAGCTGTACCACGCCTTCGCCATACTTTTTTCTTTCCATCATTCTGGTAGAGGTTGATCTTGGTTTCATCTGTCCAAAGAATGTTCTTCCAGAACTGTGCTGCCTTTTTTAGATGTTTTTTAAGAAAGTCCAATCTAGCCTTTTTATTCTTGAGGCTTATGAGTGGCTTGCACCATGCAGTGAACCCTCTGTATTTATTTTCATGCAGTCTTCTCTGTATGGTAGATTTGGATATTGATACGCCTACCTCCTGGAGAGTGTTGTTCACTTGGTTGGCTGTTGTGAAGGGGTTTCTCTTCACCATGGAAATTATTCTGCGATCATCCACTACTGTTGTCTTCTGTGGGCGTCCAGGTCTTTTTGCATTGATGAGTTCACCAGTGCTTTCTTTCTTTCTCAGGTTGTACCAAACTGTAGATTTTGCCGCTCCTAATATTGTAGCAATTTCTCGGATGGGTTTTTTCTGTTTTCGCAGCTTAAGGATGGCTTGTTTCACCTGCATGGAGAGCTCCTTTGACCGCATGTTTTCTTCACAGCAAAATCTTCCAAATGCAAGCAGCACACCTCAAATCAACTCCAGGCCTTTTATCTGCTTAATTGAGAATGACATAACGAAGGAATTGCCCGCACCTGCCCATGAAATAGCCTTTGAGTCAATTGTCCAATTACTTTTGGTCCCTTTAAAAACAGAGTGGCACATGTTAAGGAGCTGAAACTCTTAAACCCTTCATCCAATTTTAATGTGGATACCCTCAAATGAAAGCTGAAAGTCTGGACTTTATGTCCATTATATAACTATAACTTGAATATGTTTCAGTAAACAGGTAAAAAACAAAATTTGTGTCAGTGTCCAAATATATATGGACCCAACTGTATGTATCTATCTATCTATGGGGGCGCACACGGTGTGTGTGTGGTGGGGGGTTTCAGGGGGTTGCACAGAGGCGTAAGCCTATGCAGGGCCTTGCAGCACCAAGGCCTAACATTACTGGGCCCCAGAGCAAAGAAGTTTGAGAAACCCTGCTGTAGTGTTCCATGGCTCAGTGTGATTAGATCGTCCTGCTCCTGCACAAACTCCTCAGATTGACGTGTGCTCTATATATCTGTGATCATCATCAGATTATTCATTAACAGCACCAGATGGAATCTGCACAACCTGTTCAACTACATTCACCAAATCGCTTTAATATAGTCTCAACTTTCATCGCGTTTAAACCTTTTACAGCTTTTTGCCGTGTTCATCAACTCCGGAACGTCGCTCTGCATGTTTAGTGGCCGCGAGGCTTCTGCACAAAATATTTACAGCTAAATTCTAAGAACATGGAAAATTATCTTAAACACATGTACACGTGTGTGTGTGTGTGTGTGTGTGTGTGTGTGTGTGTGTGTGTGTGTGTGTGTGAGAGAGAGAGTGAGAGAGAGAGAAGGGCTCGAGTGATTTCGGGTAAGTGAGGGGATCGTGAATATGTGGGAGAAAATTTGCATTTGGCTATTAGCCTAGCACGGAATGTTGAAACTCCATGCAAGGTACGCAACTGAAGGAGGGAAAAACAATTTATTAAAAAATTTTAAAAAAATTTTAAAAAGGGGGGTGAACAGCTGTCTGAAGAACTCGTGTGCGTAATTGGTTAAACTGATAAACAAACAAACAAAAATAAATAAGTTACAAGCTAATAATGCATTAATAATCAGATTCAAACTTGATCAGATTAAAATTTCTTCAAGTAAATGGTGCGTTCAGAATGAATCTATCCCAAATGTAAAAAATAAAATAAAATAAAATATTTCTTGGCTCCGAAAGTAGTTCCCGCTGTAACACGAACGACCAATTTGTATTAATGCACTCCATCCAATACGCTATCCCCTTCCCTCTGTGTGTGTCTCTCTCTCTCTCCCCCCTCCTTCCGTGTCTCTCGCCCCGTGTGTCTCTCTCTCTCCTCCCTCCATGTCTCTCGCCCCATGTGTGTGTCTCTCTCTCTCTCCCCCACTCCCTCCGTGTCTCTCGCCCTGTGTGTCTCTCTCTCTCTCTCCCCCCTCCCTCGTGTCTCTCGCCCCGCGTGTCTCTCTCTCGCCCCACGTGTCTCTCTCTCGCCCCCTCCCTCCGTGTCTCTCGCCCTGTGTGTGTCTGTCTCTCCCCCCTCCCTCGTGTCTCTCGCCCCGCGTCTCTCTCTCGCCCCGCGTGTCTCTCTCTCTCCCCCCCCCTCCCTCCGTGTTTCTCGCCCCGTGTGTGTCTCTCTCTCTCCCCCCTCCCTCCGTGTGTCTCGCCCCGTGTATGTCTCTCTCTCCCCCCTCCCTCCGTGTCTCTCGCCCCGTGTGTGTCTCTCTCTCTCTCCCCCCCCCCTCCGTGTCTCTCGCCCCATGTGTGTCTCTCTCTCTCTCCCCCCCATGTCTCTCCCCCGTGTGTGTCTCTCCCTCTCTCTCCCCCCTCCCTCCGTGTCTCTCACCGTGTGTGTGTCTCTCTCTCTCTCTCCCCTCCCTCGTGTCTCTCGCCCCGCGTGTCTCTCTCTCGCCCCGCGTGTCTCTCTCTCGCCCCGCGTGTCTCTCTCTCTCCCCCCCTCCCTCCGTGTTTCTCGCCCCGTGTGTCTCTCTCTCTCCCCCCCTCCCTCCGTGTGTCTCGCCCCGTGTGTCTCTCTCTCTCTCCCCTCCCTCCATGTGTCTCGCCCCGTGTGTCTCTCTCTCTCTCCCCTCCCTCCGTGTGTCTCGCCCCGTGTGTGTCTCTCTCTCCCCCCTCCCTCCGTGTGTCTCGCCCCGTGTGTGTCTCTCTCTCTCCCCCCTCCCTCCGTGTGTCTCGCCCCGTGTGTCTCTCTCTCTCTCCCCCCTCCCTCCGTGTGTCTCGCCCCGTGTGTCTCTCTCTCCCCCCTCCCTCCGTGTGTCTCGCCCCGTGTGTGTCTCTCTCTCCCCCCTCCCTCCGTGTCTCTCGCCCCATGTGTGTCTCTCTCTCCCCCCTCCCTCCGTGTCTCTCGCCCCGTGTGTCTCTCTCTCCCCCCTCCCTCCGTGTCTCTCGCCCCGTGTGTGTCTCTCTCTCCCCCCTCCCTCCGTGTCTCTCGCCCCGTGTGTCTCTCTCTCTCCCACCTCCCTCCGTGTCCCTTGCCCCGTGTGTGTCTCTCTCTCTCCCACCTCCCTCCGTGTCCCTTGCCCCGTGTGTGTCTCTCTCTCTCCCACCTCCCTCCGTGTCCCTTGCCCCGTGTGTGTCTCTCTCTCTCCCACCTCCCTCCGTGTCCCTTGCCCCGTGTGTGTCTCTCTCTCTCTCTCTCTCTCGCACCTCCCTCCGTGTCCTTTGCCCCGTGTGTGTCTCTCTCTCCCCCCTCCCTCCGTGTCTCTCGCCCCGTATGTCTCCCTCTCTCCCACCTCCCTCCGTGTCCCTTGCCCCGTGTGTCTCTCTCTCTCTCCCACCTCCCTCCGTGTCCCTTGCCCCGTGTGTCTCTCTCTCTCTCCCACCTCCCTCCGTGTCCCTTGCCCTGTGTGTCTCTCTCTCTCTCTCTCCCACCTCCCTCCGTGTCCCTTGCCCCGTGTGTCTCTCTCTCTCTCTCTCTCTCACCTCCCTCCGTGTCCCTTGCCCCGTGTGTGCGTCTCTCTCTCTCTCCCACCTCCCTCCGTGTGTCTCGCCCC
This sequence comes from Neoarius graeffei, assembly GCF_027579695.1. Classification (NCBI taxonomy): domain Eukaryota; kingdom Metazoa; phylum Chordata; class Actinopteri; order Siluriformes; family Ariidae; genus Neoarius; species Neoarius graeffei. The sequence goes on from NC_083580.1 coordinate 77,936,773, forward strand.
GTGTGTGTCTCTCTCTCCCCCCTCCCTCCGTGTGTCTCGCCCCGTGTGTCTCTCTCTCCCCCCTCCCTCCGTGTGTCTCGCCCCGTGTCTCTCTCTCTCCCCCCTCCCTCCGTGTGTCTCGCCCCGTGTCTCTCTCTCCCCCCTCCCTCCGTGTCTCTCGCCCCGTGTGTGTCTCTCTCTCCCCCCTCCCTCCGTGTCTCTCGCCCCGTGTGTGTCTCTCTCTCCCCCCTCCCTCCGTGTCTCTCGCCCCGTGTGTGTCTCTCTCTCCCCCCTCCCTCCGTGTCTCTCGCCCCGTGTGTGTCTCTCTCTCCCCCCTCCCTCCGAGTCTCTCGCCCCGTGTGTGTCTCTCTCTCCCCCCTCCCTCTATGTCTCTCGCCCCGTGTGTGTCTCTCTCTCTCCCACCTCCCTCCGTGTCCCTTGCCCCGTGTGTGTCTCTCTCTCTCCCACCTCCCTCCGTGTCCCTTGCCCCGTGTGTGTCTCTCTCTCTCCCACCTCCCTCCGTGTCCCTTGCCCCGTGTGTGTCTCTCTCTCTCTCCCACCTCCCTCCGTGTCCCTTGCCCCGTGTGTGTCTCTCTCTCTCTCTCACCTCCCTCCGTGTCCTTTGCCCCGTGTGTGTCTCTCTCTCCCCCCTCCCTCCGTGTCTCTCGCCCCGTGTGTCTCCCTCTCTCCCACCTCCCTCCGTGTCCCTTGCCCCATGTGTCTCTCTCTCTCTCTCTCCCACCTCCCTCCGTGTCCCTTGCCCCGTGTCTCTCTCTCTCTCTCTCACCTCCCTCCGTGTCCCTTGCCCCGTGTGTGCGTCTCTCTCTCTCTCCCACCTCCCTCCGTGTCCTTTGCCCCGTGTGTGTGTCTCTCTCTCTCTCCCCAACCTCCCTCCGTGTCCCTTGCCCCGTGTGTCTCTCTCTCTCTCCCCAACCTCCCTCCGTGTCCCTTGCCCCGTGTGTGTCTCTCTCTCTCTCCCACCTCCCTCCGTGTCCCTTGCCCCGTGTGTGTCTCTCTCTCTCCCCCACCTCCCTCCGTGTCCCTTGCCCCGTGTGTGTCTCTCTCTCTCCCACCTCCCTCCGTGTCCCTTGCCCCGTGTGTCTCTCTCTCTCTCTCTCTCTCACCTCCCTCCGTGTCCCTTGCCCCGTGTGTGCGTCTCTCTCTCTCTCCCACCTCCCTCCGTGTGTCTCGCCCCGTGTGTGTCTCTCTCTCCCCCCTCCCTCCGTGTGTCTCGCCCCGTGTGTCTCTCTCTCCCCCCTCCCTCCGTGTGTCTCGCCCCGTGTCTCTCTCTCTCCCCCCTCCCTCCGTGTGTCTCGCCCCGTGTCTCTCTCTCTCCCCCCTCCCTCCGTGTGTCTCGCCCCGTGTCTCTCTCTCCCCCCTCCCTCCGTGTCTCTCGCCCCGTGTGTGTCTCTCTCTCCCCCCTCCCTCCGTGTCTCTCGCCCCGTGTGTGTCTCTCTCTCCCCCCTCCCTCCGTGTCTCTCGCCCCGTGTGTGTCTCTCTCTCCCCCCTCCCTCCGTGTCTCTCGCCCCGTGTGTGTCTCTCTCTCCCCCCTCCCTCCGTGTCTCTCGCCCCGTGTGTGTCTCTCTCTCCCCCCTCCCTCCGAGTCTCTCGCCCCGTGTGTGTCTCTCTCTCCCCCCTCCCTCTATGTCTCTCGCCCCGTGTGTGTCTCTCTCTCTCCCACCTCCCTCCGTGTCCCTTGCCCCGTGTGTGTCTCTCTCTCTCCCACCTCCCTCCGTGTCCCTTGCCCCGTGTGTGTCTCTCTCTCTCTCCCACCTCCCTCCGTGTCCCTTGCCCCATGTGTGTCTCTCTCTCTCTCTCACCTCCCTCCGTGTCCTTTGCCCCGTGTGTGTCTCTCTCTCCCCCCTCCCTCCGTGTCTCTCGCCCCGTGTGTCTCCCTCTCTCCCACCTCCCTCCGTGTCCCTTGCCCCATGTGTCTCTCTCTCTCTCTCTCCCACCTCCCTCCGTGTCCCTTGCCCCGTGTCTCTCTCTCTCTCTCTCACCTCCCTCCGTGTCCCTTGCCCCGTGTGTGCGTCTCTCTCTCTCTCCCACCTCCCTCCGTGTCCTTTGCCCCGTGTGTGTGTCTCTCTCTCTCTCCCACCTCCCTCCGTGTCCTTTGCCCCGTGTGTGTGTCTCTCTCTCTCTCCCCAACCTCCCTCCGTGTCCCTTGCCCCGTGTGTCTCTCTCTCTCTCCCCAACCTCCCTCCGTGTCCCTTGCCCCGTGTGTGTCTCTCTCTCTCTCCCACCTCCCTCCGTGTCCCTTGCCCCGTGTGTGTCTCTCTCTCTCCCCCACCTCCCTCCGTGTCCCTTGCCCCGTGTGTGTCTCTCTCTCTCCCACCTCCCTCCGTGTCCCTTGCCCCGTGTGTGTCTCTCTCTCTCCCACCTCCCTCCGTGTCCCTTGCCCCGTGTGTGTCTCTCTCTCTCACCTCCCTCCGTGTGTGTCTCCCTCTCTCACCTCCCTCCGTGTCCCTTGCCCCGTGTGTGTCTCTCTCTCTCCCCCACCTCCCTCCGTGTCCCTTGCCCCGTGTGTGTCTCTCTCTCTCTCCCCCACCTCCCTCCGTGTCCCTTGCCCCGTGTGTGTCTCTCTCTCTCCCCCCCACCTCCCTCCGTGTCCCTTGCCCCGTGTGTGTCTCTCTCTCTCCCACCTCCCTCCGTGTCCCTTGCCCCGTGTGTGTCTCTCTCTCTCCCACCTCCCTCCGTGTCCCTTGCCCCGTGTGTGTGTCTCTCTCTCTCTCCCACCTCCCTCCGTGTCCCTTGCCCCGTGTGTGTGTCTCTCTCTCTCTCCCACCTCCCTCCGTGTCCCTTGCCCCGTGTGTGTCTCTCTCTCTCTCCCACCTCCCTCCGTGTCCCTTGCCCTGTGTGTGTGTGTCTCTCTCTCTCTCCCACCTCCCTCCGTGTCCTTTGCCCCGTGTGTGTGTGTCTCTCTCTCTCTCCCACCTCCCTCCGTGTCCTTTGCCCCGTGTGTGTGTGTCTCTCTCTCTCTCCCACCTCCCTCCGTGTCCTTTGCCCCGTGTGTGTGTGTGTCTCTCTCTCTCTCCCACCTCCCTCCGTGTCCCTTGCCCCGTGTGTGTGTGTGTCTCTCTCTCTCTCCCACCTCCCTCCGTGTCCCTTGCCCCGTGTGTGTGTGTCTCTCTCTCCCACCTCCCTCCGTGTCCCTTGCCCCGTGTGTGTGTGTCTCTCTCTCTCTCCCACCTCCCTCCGTGTCCCTTGCCCCGTGTGTGTGTGTCTCTCTCTCTCTCCCACCTCCCTCCGTGTCCCTTGCCCCGTGTGTGTCTCTCTCTCTCTCTCTCTCCCACCTCCCTCCGTGTCCCTTGCCCCGTGTGTGTCTCTCTCTCTCTCTCCCACCTCCCTCCGTGTCCTTTGCCCCGTGTGTGTCTCTCTCTCTCTCTCTCCCACCTCCCTCCGTGTCCTTTGCCCCGTGTGTGTCTCTCTCTCTCTCTCTCTCTCTCTCCCACCTCCCTCCGTGTCCTTTGCCCCGTGTGTGTCTCTCTCTCTCTCTCCCCAACCTCCCTCCGTGTCCCTTGCCCCGTGTGTGTGTCTCTCTCTCTCTCCCACCTCCCTCCGTGTCCTTTGCCCCGTGTGTGTCTCTCTCTCTCCCCAACCTCCCTCCGTGTCCCTTGCCCCGTGTGTGTCTCTCTCTCTCCCACCTCCCTCCGTGTCCTTTGCCCCGTGTGTGTCTCTCTCTCTCCCCAACCTCCCTCCGTGTCCCTTGCCCCGTGTGTGTGTCTCTCTCTCCCACCTCCCTCCGTGTCCCTTGCCCCGTGTGTGTCTCTCTCTCCCACCTCCCTCCGTGTCCCTTGCCCCGTGTGTGTCTCTCTCTCCCACCTCCCTCCGTGTCCCTTGCCCCGTGTGTCTCTCTCTCTCTCTCTCACCTCCCTCCGTGTCCTTTGCCCCGTGTGTCTCTCTCTCTCTCCCACCTCCCTCCGTGTCCCTTGCCCCGTGTGTCTCTCTCTCTCTCTCTCTCCCACCTCCCTCCGTGTCCCTTGCCCCGTGTGTGTCTCTCTCTCTCTCCCACCTCCCTCCGTGTCCCTTGCCCCGTGTGTCTCTCTCTCTCTCTCTCTCTCTCTCTCACCTCCCTCCGTGTCCCTTGCCCCGTGTGTGCGTCTCTCTCTCTCTCCCACCTCCCTCCGTGTGTCTCACCCCGTGTGTGTCTCTCTCTCCCCCCTCCCTCCGTGTGTCTCGCCCCGTGTGTCTCTCTCTCCCCCCTCCCTCCGTGTGTCTCGCCCCGTGTGTCTCTCTCTCCCCCCTCCCTCCGTGTCCCTTGCCCCGTGTGTGTCTCTCTCTCCCACCTCCCTCCGTGTCCCTTGCCCCGTGTGTGTCTCTCTCTCCCACCTCCCTCCGTGTCCCTTGCCCCGTGTGTCTCTCTCTCTCTCTCTCTCACCTCCCTCCGTGTCCTTTGCCCCGTGTGTGTCTCTCTCTCTCTCCCACCTCCCTCCGTGTCCTTTGCCCCGTGTGTGTCTCTCTCTCTCTCCCACCTCCCTCCGTGTCCCTTGCCCCGTGTGTCTCTCTCTCTCTCTCTCCCACCTCCCTCCGTGTCCCTTGCCCCGTGTCTCTCTCTCTCTCTCTCTCTCTCTCTCTCACCTCCCTCCGTGTCCCTTGCCCCGTGTGTGCGTCTCTCTCTCTCTCCCACCTCCCTCCGTGTGTCTCGCCCCGTGTGTGTCTCTCTCTCCCCCCTCCCTCCATGTGTCTCGCCCCGTGTGTCTCTCTCTCCCCCCTCCCTCCGTGTGTCTCGCCCCGTGTGTCTCTCTCTCCCACCTCCCTCCGTGTCCCTTGCCCCGTGTGTGTCTCTCTCTCTCTCTCCCACCTCCCTCCGTGTCCCTTGCCCCGTGTGTCTCTCTCTCTCTCTCTCCCACCTCCCTCCGTGTCCCTTGCCCCGTGTGTGTCTCTCTCTCTCTCCCACCTCCCTCCGTGTCCCTTGCCCCGTGTGTCTCTCTCTCTCTCTCTCTCTCTCTCACCTCCCTCCGTGTCCCTTGCCCCGTGTGTCTCTCTCTCTCTCTCTCTCTCCCACCTCCCTCCGTGTCCCTTGCCCCGTGTGTGTCTCTCTCTCTCTCCCACCTCCCTCCGTGTCCCTTGCCCCGTGTGTCTCTCTCTCTCTCTCTCTCTCTCACCTCCCTCCGTGTCCCTTGCCCCGTGTGTGCGTCTCTCTCTCTCTCCCACCTCCCTCCGTGTGTCTCGCCCCGTGTGTGTCTCTCTCTCCCCCCTCCCTCCGTGTGTCTCGCCCCGTGTGTGTCTCTCTCTCCCCCCTCCCTCCGTGTCTCTCGCCCCGTGTGTGTCTCTCTCTCCCCCCTCCCTCCGTGTCTCTCGCCCCGTGTGTGTCTCTCTCTCCCACCTCCCTCCGTGTCCCTTGCCCCGTGTGTGTCTCTCTCTCTCCCACCTCCCTCCGTGTCCCTTGCCCCGTGTGTGTCTCTCTCTCTCCCACCTCCCTCCGTGTCCCTTGCCCCGTGTGTGTCTCTCTCTCTCTCTCCCACCTCCCTCCGTGTCCCTTGCCCCGTGTGTGTCTCTCTCTCTCTCTCTCCCACCTCCCTCCGTGTCCCTTGCCCCGTGTGTGTCTCTCTCTCTCTCCCACCTCCCTCCGTGTCCCTTGCCCCGTGTGTGTCTCTCTCTCTCTCCCACCTCCCTCCGTGTCCCTTGCCCCGTGTGTGTCTCTCTCTCTCTCCCACCTCCCTCCGTGTCCCTTGCCCCGTGTGTGTCTCTCTCTCTCTCCCACCTCCCTCCGTGTCCCTTGCCCCGTGTGTGTCTCTCTCTCTCTCCCACCTCCCTCCGTGTCCCTTGCCCCGTGTGTGTCTCTCTCTCTCTCCCACCTCCCTCCGTGTCCCTTGCCCCGTGTGTGTCTCTCTCTCTCTCCCACCTCCCTCCCTGTCCCTTGCCCCGTGTGTGTCTCTCTCTCTCTCCCACCTCCCTCCGTGTCCCTTGCCCCGTGTGTGTCTCTCTCTCTCCCACCTCCCTCCGTGTCCCTTGCCCCGTGTGTGTCTCTCTCTCTCTCCCACCTCCCTCCGTGTCCCTTGCCCCGTGTGTCTCTCTCTCTCTCCCACCTCCCTCTCTCTCTCTCTCTCCCACCTCCCTCCGTGTCCCTTGCCCCGTGTGTGTCTCTCTCTCTCTCTCCCACCTCCCTCCGTGTCCCTTGCCCCGTGTGTCTCTCTCTCTCTCCCACCTCCCTCCGTGTCCCTTGCCCCGTGTGTCTCTCTCTCTCTCTCTCTCTCTCTCCCACCTCCCTCCGTGTCCCTTGCCCCGTGTGTCTCTCTCTCTCTCCCACCTCCCTCCGTGTCCCTTGCCCCGTGTCTCTCTCTCTCTCTCTCTCCCACCTCCCTCCGTGTCCCTTGCCCCGTGTCTCTCTCTCTCTCTCTCCCACCTCCCTCCGTGTCCCTTGCCCCGTGTGTCTCTCTCTCTCTCTCTTTCTCCCACCTCCCTCCGTGTCCCTTGCCCCGTGTGTCTCTCTCTCTCTCTCTCTCCCACCTCCCACCTCCCTCCGTGTCCCTTGCCCCGTGTGTCTCTCTCTCTCTCCCACCTCCCTCCGTGTCCCTTGCCCCGTGTGTCTCTCTCTCTCTCCCACCTCCCTCCGTGTCCCTTGCCCCATGTGTCTCTCTCTCTCTCCCACCTCCCTCCGTGTCCCTTGCCCCATGTGTCTCTCTCTCTCTCCCACCTCCCTCCGTGTCCCTTGCCCCGTGTTTGTCTCTCTCTCCCTCTCTCTCCCACCTCCCTTCGTGTCCCTTGCCCCGTGTGTGTGTCTGTCTCTCTCTCCCCCCTCCCTCCATGTCTCTCCCCCCCATACCCATCAACCCTCCCGTTTTTCCCGGGAAATCCCTTATTTTGACTTATTTCCCACTGTCTTCCCATTTTTTTATTTTCCCGAAAATATCCCGTATTTTCACATTATATAAAAGTCCCGTATTTTCACAATATAAAAGAGTCGGTAGGTCCAGAATTCATGACGCGCCTCTGACAGGAGTTTACAGCAGGAAGTCGGGCAATGAATTCACGTCCCCGCCCTCTCAGGCATCAGTAATTACAGAACTACGTCCGGAGGCGAGGCTGAACAAGTGATTAGGTCCAGTGTTGCCAGATTGGGAGGTTTCCCGCCCAAGTTGGGCGGTTTCAAGTGCCTTTTGGCGGGTTTTGAACATATTTTGGGCTGGAAAACGTCAGCAGTATCTGGCAACACTGATTAGGTCTGAGGTGAAGATGGCGATGCTAATAGCTAAGAAAAACATTAGCCTCTCTTTCTCTGATGATTTCAACAAGTGCGTGGCTGGAATGTTCCCAGACTCTTCCATCGCAAAGAAATTTTCCATGGGGAAAACGAAAGCCTCCCAAATAATCAAAGGTAAGCTACACATGTTTACATTAAGTATGTCCTGGCTAAGACCTCATAAATAGCCTAGTGTAAACTAATTGGTGTATTAACTGTTTTATCCACTCATTGTCTATTTTATTTTCTATCTGAAACTTACCCATTTTAAATCACTCTTGGTTTAATATCTTATATTACTCTTTATCTCTATCTCTCTATCTCTCTATCTATCTATCTATTGTTCCGAGGCCATGACTATGGTAAAACCATAATAAATTGCAATGGAATTGAATTTATTGACTGGTTATATAATGACCTTTCTTATTTTAACATAAGATACATATTTTAGCCCTTAATTTGGGAAATAACTGGTACCACTGAAAGCAAATAAAATAAATGTATAGTTTATTCACAAATGCACTCTATAAACCATAAGCATATTGAGTTTGGGTCTTGGCTATCACCAACATGCACCAGAGTACAGGAAATCACAAATACTAGATAGAAAATTGCCCCCCATTCAACTACACACCCACTTTTGGTGAAGGGTATGACTTTCCGAAATTTTCCCTTATTTTGAGTTAAAAATCTGGGAAATATCCCTTTTTTTCAAACCTCAAAGTTGACAGGTATGCTCCCCCCGTGTCTCTTGCCCTGTCTCTCTCCATCTCTCTCTCTCCCTCTGTCTCTCTCGCCCTGTGTATATGTGTGTGTGTGTGTGTGTGTGTGTGTGTGTGTGTGTGTGTGTGTGTGTGTGTGTGTGTGTGTGTCTCTCTCTCTGTGTGTGTAACTGCAGGTAACTCGGCTCTATAGAGTTCAGGTGAGTGCAGTTATATAAATGAGTTTCCCTAAACACTTGAAAGCGTTTGTTTTGTAGCCAGATTAATTTTATTAACATAATATAATCAAATCTTCAAATATTAGGCATAACAGGCAAAAGCCTGCTCTCTTATTTATCACACCCATGACAGCTTTTTAACCCGAAACCTTCCGCCCTGTTTATACTGATTCTATAAAACCTCTGCTTTTGACCTCAGTGTCGTCTTTAGCTGTAAAGTGAACTCTGATGTGCCATTTGACTTCAGTTTTTATCCCACTGCTTGGAAACACTTGTTTATAATCCTGCACATGAAAACAGTCCTAATCCTGGCGTTGAATAATTCCAGACTGTTTACTTAAAAAGATTTTTAAAAACAGGTAACAAACAGCACCCAAGTGATCCTTGTGACTGCACGCTGCATTCGACTAAAACCCCTCTCTCAGAATCGCTGAACTCCAAGAGACTCGGAAAAACGAACTAAAACACCTCCTCATCCCGGAATTCCTACTCGGACACTCCGGATGGTCTTCTCAAGCCCGAGTTCAGCAAGTGACATCGAATCAAAATGGCCGCTCAGAGCATGAACAGTAAACCGTAAACAAAATAAAATAAAACGGTTCATCATTCATTAGTTATTTGTAGAAGTCGTTGACGTAAATCCGAGGGAAGCTGAACGTCGTGCGAGTATCCGCACCTGATATTCTGAACTTTATGCGGAAAAAAGAAACATTTGTGAGGTAAGAACGTGCACCAACGCTAAAGTGATCATAACGTCTCCTTCAGTATGTTGTACGGTCCACAGTGTCAGGTTCAGCTAGAGTTTTATTGCAACTGATGTTTTATTCCTCTTGTAGGTCGAAGGAAGACGTTCTCACACAATCTCACGTAGGAAAAAACAAGTCTGTTTCTTCATCTGACACACCCTCAACACAGCCTCCAGCGACAGCAGTGTTCACCACATAATCCCTACAAGCACGTACCACACACACACACACCCCCACACACCTAGACTCTGAGTGAAGCGCGATATAATACGCAGCTGCACAATGAAATGAAACATGAAAACACGTCACCTACAGTGTTGCAGCGTTTCAGGGTCAAGGTTCTTACCTCTAGAGGCTCCGGGGTCTTGATGGGGCTCGGTGATGGACTCTGGACCGCTGATGAAGCTTGGCCATTGATGGTCTAAACACAAGAAGAACACACAGGTGTAATACTTGTAAAGTGAAGGTGGTGCTTGTAATGCAGGCCATGACACTGGGACTCTGATCTGAAACAGAAGTGCTGCAATTCAGTCCCGAGTCCAGCTCAGGTTGATCACGTCCCAGGTTTAATGGTGCAGTCACATCCTTGAGACATGATTCAGGTTTATATTTTACTATGAAGTTATTAGTCTTCCTTTTCAGCGCACAACTACGGTAACTCACTAACTAACCTTTCCCCATCCGTTTTCTCTCTAATTTGGTCTTGGTGAGGTTGAAAATTAAACATGCTTCCTCTGAAGCCTCATTTTTTTAGTGTCATGTAACACACTCCGAGGAAAGCGCTATCCGCCATCGTCTGCATACACGATCTTAAAAACGCCCACGATTAGCAAGTATCGAGAAAGAGAATTTTCTCCCTTTTGGCGTTCTGACTACAGACTGTTGTGGCATCATTGGGACTCAAACTCATGACCTGCAGATGAGATTGCAGCCATGTAGAACTACGACCACGTGGTGTCTTTCTTTCTTTCTCTCTCTCAACATACTACATTATTATGTTACATATTCAACATTTAGGATTTTAACCCTCACACATTCACACTCCAGGATACAGAAATGATTATAATTATAAATCATGACACAATCTTGTTTTATTTAACACTTTCCATTTACCCTGTTGATTATTTACTTTTTTTTTTTTAATCAGATGCAACATTCCAGGTTTGATGTTATCAGAGCAGACGTACACACTCTTACAGCCCGACCCAAAAGGTTTTGGCTTTTTTAAAATGACGTACCGTACACTACCGTTCAAAAGTTTGGGGTCACTTTGAAATGTCCTTATTTTTGAAAGAAAAGCCCTGTTCTTTTCAATGAAGATCACTTTAAACTAATCAGAAATCCACTCTATACATTGCTAATGTGGTAAATGACTATTCTAGCTGCAAATGTCTGGTTTTTGGTGCAATATCTCCATAGGTGTATAGACCCTTTTCAGTCACGTGACCTTCGTAAACGCGACCGCCATTTTGGACATGTAGTGGACTTCGGCTCGAATCAGTTTGAATGCGAGGAAGGCGACAAACGAAAAACATAAAAGAAAAAGGAGCGAGATGCAGAAAACACCTTCACTATCCAGCGACGTAGGGCATTTACAGGGCGAGCAGAGGGAGAGGTATTTGCAAAAATTGAGGTTAGCAGGCTTAGAGAACGACGTTTACCTGCTTCCACCAGGATTGTTCACTGACGTACGGAAGTACACGAAGCCCTCGTCTTTACCTGACTTCGGCCCACGTGATCTGTATACCTATGTCGTTAAAAACCCATCGCCATACACATACACGCCAACGTCCGAGGTTCCGGAGCGCGCTCCGGCTTGCTCCAGGAGTGCTCCGGCCGAGGTTACGGAGCGCGCTCCAGCTTGCTCCGGAGCAAGCCGGCGCGCGCTGCTTAATTTGAGGGAGAGCAAGCCGGAGCGCGCTCCGGAACCTCGGACGTTGGCTCCGGCAGCTATTTATACTGGATCCGGTGTAAATAGCTGCCGGATCATAATTACAGAAAACTAGTAAATACAGTAAAGGAAAAACTTGAGACTGAAAGGTTTTAACAGTCATCCAAATGACTGAACGTAAACATTGCTACAGTAACATACCAGCTACTTGCTGACATTAGCTAGTCAACAATAGCTACTGCAGAAGAACAAAGAGGTTACAATGGGTTATTTTAGCCTATTTGGTTACACACTCGCCGCCACAGAATGTTAACAGCAATGTAATGCCTTTTCTGGCTAATTTTATTCGTCTTACCTCCAACAAAGTGGTCACTACACAAGCGTTGGCATGCCGAGGGCTGCCAATCTGTTAATGGCCGCTATCCATCTTCTCCGTCGGGATCCGATAAAATGATAACCCTTGCCTTGTTTGTTGATGGTTACTACATGCAGGTGCACAACAATATAGTGGCATGATGGAAGTCTTGCTGAAAGTAAAAACTTTCTTTGCTGCCGTTCCTCAATGTTGGCTGTGGTAAACTACTGGTAGTACACGTCCAAAATGGCGGCCGCGTTTGTCGTGACGTCACGTGAAAAGGGTCCATAGAGGCCCATTTCCAGCAACTCTCACTCCAGTGTTCTAATGGTACAATGTGTTTGCTCATTGCCTCAGAAGGCTAATGGATGATTAGAAAACCCTTGTACAATCATGTTAGCACAGCTGAAAACAGTTGAGCTCTTTAGAGAAGCTATAAAACTGACCTTCCTTTGAGCAGATTGAGTTTCTGGAGCATCACATTTGTGGGGTCGATTAAATGCTCAAAAGGGCCAGAAAAATGTCTCGACTATATTTTCTATTCATTTTACAACTTATGGTGGGAAATAAAAGTGTGACTTTTCATGGAAAACACTAAATTGTCTGGGTGACCCCAAACTTTTGAACGGTAGTGTAACTAATGTTTTTTAATCTGCTGCTGTTTTACTAAATCGATTACATTGCTCACACATTCTTTACATTTCACACAATCTCGTACACACTTCCGTACAAACCTCTGCCCTGCTTCATTTGCTTACACAGCTTTTCAAATTACACAAGTAAAGTGTCTTTTCTGTGAAATGCCCAAACTAATAAAAGAAAGAATTCAGTCGTTGTTGAGCTGCACACTGTATTTATTCAGTGTATGTTGGCGTGTTGGGTCACGATCACATCAAGCACCTCGCAAACCCACAAACGAGCCGGCCCTGTCTGTCTGTACGAACAGATCAACATCTGTACCGACATCTGAACTCGTAATAAAAGAAAACCATATTTGGGCAATTCTTAAGCAAAAAGGGCAGAATTATGAATTGATTCGGATTGCCTTGATGATATGGCTCAAGTATGGAACCCAAGGCAAAATGGACTGAAAACCAGATTTAAAAATCATCACCCTGGTTACAGCAACGTCGCTTCAGAGAAACTTTGGTTTGAATTTTAAGAAATGAAAGTTCAGTTTTATTCTGACATCATTCTGTTACTGACTTTTCTTTTCCTTCCTCATAAAAAAGATTTTGCATTCAGAGTTAAACAGCCAATTTTTCGATGCTTTTTTTAGGGTCAAAAGATACCATACAGTGTGAGCTTTTCATTTAATACCATTATCTTGAGTACTGCAACTAAAAAAATAAAAAGTAAAAAAATTAATAATAAAATAAAAAAAGGCTCCACATTTTGCTGTGAACGTAATTCCATTACCTAAGAACGACCCATTGATAATTTTAACTGTATATGATATACAGTATGTAACGTGGTAAAAGGTTCAGAATGGATACATGTTCAATACTAGCAGAAAAGGAATTTTTTACATCTGAAAAGATGTACAATTTTATCACAGTACTCATGCCACCCCATAGAGTCGCACACCGAGAACCAAAAACCAAACCTACTAATACATTCCTGACCTGACGGTCTTTTTGTGAGAACTTCAAAGCAATCAATTAGCAACATCTATAAGTCAGCTTCATATCATATATATTTCTTTCCCTGGTCATGCCTACAAGGGTGGCACGGGGTGGCGGCTGCCACTCTACAAAAAAAAAAAAAGGCGCCACTGTTTTAACCACACCCGGGGGGAAAAAAAAAAACTGGCTATAAATCCCGACTAAGTAGTCACATCTTTGACTGAACAATTTTGTTTTAAAAGACCACAGAAGAATGTGTGAACACCTGCAGGGTGGCAACAAGGGTGGCACAGGGTGGAGTTACATACGCCACTCTTGAAATAAGCCACACCCAGGGAAAGAAATAAACTGAGAGAGAGCATACTAATATACAGTATCTTTGACTGAACAGGTTTATTTTAGAGGGTGTGAGAATAAACTGACCGGCTGGGTGATCATCTGCAAGGTGGTGACAGATGGGTGAAAGTCACCGCCCTTGTAGCCACACCCAAAGGAAATTATTTATTTATTTACATACATACATTGATGTTTTAACAGGATGGTTCTTCACCAAAGTGATTTTCAAGAAGGTCCTGTACACTTGTTACAGCATAAAAATGAAGGTTTAAGACAAAATTTTGAATAGTCAGTTGAAACAAAAAGTTTAACATTACGAATGAAAGTAAAATTTAAAAGTGCAAAAAATGTAAAAATTTAAAATGTAAGCTCTAATCATATACACTGAAAGAATTTTGACTTAAACTTAGAAATATTAAAAGCACTGTTTAAGTTCATCGTTTTCCCCAATTTGTCTTCACAGCTGGTAGGTGATATAATTAACGGCTTTATTAAGGGTTCTAATATATCCTTGACCAGACAGTGCTGATGTTGATGTAGATGTAGAGACCACTTCAAAAAGTGACCAAATATCAAACTACTGATGATGATGTCATTCGCAACACCTAAGTATCTATTTGGGCTGAGATCCGATTTATTTCTCAGGGTGCATCTACAGGAAGCTGGTAAGGCTATTAATATCTCCCTGACCTTTGACACATTGTGCAAATGTAATATTTGTGATCAAAAGTTAAACCATATTTAGTTATATTTTTTGATGACATTTTAATTTTTATGTCTTATTTCAGACCTCCTTGATATAATGATTTGATATTTATCTATTATAGCAGTTTAGTTCTTGGGTTTTTTTTTATTTAGATCTTTTGAGGTGGGCAGCACGGTGGTGTAGTGGTTAGCGCTGTCGCCTCACAGCAAGAAGGTCCGGGTTCGAGCCCCGTGGCCGGCGAGGGCCTTTCTGTGCGGAGTTTGCATGTTCTCCCCGTGTCCGCGTGGGTTTCCTCCGGGTGCTCCGGTTTCCCCCACAGTCCAAAGACATGCAGGTTAGGTTAACTGGTGACTCTAAATTGAGCGTAGGTGTGAATGTGAGTGTGAATGGTTGTCTGTGTCTATGTGTCAGCCCTGTGATGACCTGGCGACTTGTCCAGGGTGTACCCCGCCTTTCGCCCGTAGTCAGCTGGGATAGGCTCCAGCTCGCCTGCGACCCTGTAGAACAGGATAAAGCGGCTAGAGATAATGAGAATGAGATAAAGCCATGATTGATTTGCCAGAACATTCCAGAAAGTGGGCGTTAATTAGTGCAGGTGCTCATTAGGAACACCTGTGTAGGTGCAGGTGCTTTAAGGGTTGGTCAGTGAAACCGGTTTAAACCAGCTGGGAGGACGAGAGCTGCGTTCTAAACCCACAGAGACTTCAGAACCGAAGGTTCTATACTCACCAGGTGCTGGAAGCTGTCGGTTTCCTCCAGGCTGCTCGTGCTGACCCGCTGGACATTCTGCAGGTAAACAGGGGTCAACATCTGCGGGGTCAACATCTGCGAGGTCAACATCTGCGGGGTCTGATTCACCATGACGTAAGAGTCGGAGGCGCGCTGCACGGGCACGAGGTAGCGCAGGTTGCCTTGGAGCGCGGTTCCGTCCACAGCGTCGTTCACGTACTGCACGGAGGAGAAGTGCGCAGGCGCGACTCCGACCGTGCGCAGGGTCGCGGTACCGGCGCTCAGCTGATTCGGTGACACCAGGGTCGCGGTACCGGCGCTCAGCTGATTCGATGAGACCAGGGTCGCGGTACCGGCGCTCAGCTGATTCGGTGAGACCAGGGTCGCGGTGCCCGGTTCCGAAGCGACACTCAGGGTCCGGAATGTGGCGATGCCCGGTTCCGAAGCGACACTCATGGCCCGGAGTGTGGTGGCGCTGTGCGCCCGCGGGAGCGTCATTCTGGAGCCGGAGGTTCGAGCGGGTCGCCTACAGAAATGTTTCGTGCTCAGCTCTGAACTCTTCTGCTCACAAACCCACAGCAACTCGGAAGTTCCCTTCAGTTCAGGAGTGACGTCATGTAACAGAGGGCGGAGCCTGAACATGTTCCCCGCCCATCACGTCTTACAGCTTTGATACCTGAGAGGAGGCGGAGCTAACAGGTGCGCACTCGCCTCAAATGACTTCCTGATCCGATTTTTTTTTTTTTTTTTTCCTGGAAAACACTCAAGGAATGCTGTCGGTGTTTTGTTTGTTTAGGTTTTTTTGTTTGCTTGCTTTGTTTAAACCGGAAAGTTGGTTCCAGCTTTTCATTCACTCTCTCATTCAACCATCCAATAATTTAGCAACAAAACGATGCATGAAACCACCACCTGGCCTTTTCTTTTCCTTTCTTTTGTTTTTCCCAACATATGTGCAATACTGTTTCACCATTTGGTTAGTCTCCTTCTATAACTCGCCTCATTCCTATGCCAACCAGCTCAGCACTTTTTTCCCTCCCAACCATTTTTAATTTTGTAGTTTAGCCCCTGATGTAACCTACAGTATTTCTATTGTTCTATTAGATTAGATAGAACTTTTTATTGATCCCTTTGGGAGGGTTCCCTCAGGGAAATTAAGATTCCAGCAGCATCGTTACAGAATAAACAGAGAATAGAAAATGGAGAAAAAACTTCTAGATACATTAAATTAAATATTTACTTACACAAATATAAAAAGAATAAGAGAGGGGGGAAAGGGACCAGCAGGAGAGATATTGCACTTTATATTGCACGTTGTCCGGTATTGCTTCTTGTCAGGCTAGGCTACTGCTCCTTCCCATCCTCTGTCCTCCTGTTACCCTTCCTCCCCCCCAGGAAGGAGTTGTACAGGCTGATGGCGTGAGGGAGTGTTTTTAGGCATGTACAGTTATTTTGCATTGTTTTTGTTTATTTTCAGCTTGTATTGTTGTATGTTTAACATACTGTACTGTTATTGAGTGACTTCTGGTACAAGAATTTCCTTCAGGATTAAAGTTTTATTTTATCTCATCTCTTATCTTCACCTGTCCCTTCAGATCTGTGATCTTGGCCTGACAGAACTGGAATGCGATGTGGTCTTCTGCTCTTGGAGTTTATCCACATGTTGAGATGCTTTTCTGTTCACCATGGCTGTAAAGAGTGGTTATTTGAGTTATTATAGCTGTCCTGTTCAGTAAGCTTGAATCAGTCTGGATGTTCTCCTCTGATCCCTCTCTCTCTCATATATCCATCAACTCTGGCATCATTATGATCACAGATTTGTTGGAGTCAAATCTATTTACAGATAGTTAAAGATTAAGTGCATTAGACAAATATAGGCAATCAATCGACTACTTTATTAAAGAAGAAGAAACCACCTTTATTTGTCACATGCACACTTCAGGCACAGTGAGATTCATCCTCTGCATTTAATCCATCTGAAGCAGTGAACACACACACGCGTGCGCGCACACGCAGAGCAGTGAGCAGCAACACCAGAGTGCCCGGGGAGCAGTCAGGAGTTAAGTACCTCGCTCAAGGGCACTTCAGCCCAAGGCTGCCCCACGTTAACCTAACTGCATGTCTTTGGACTGTGGGGGAAACCGGAGCACCCGGAGGAAACCCACGCGGACACGGGGAGAACATGCAAACTCCACACAGAAAGGCCCTCGCTGGCCACGGGGCTCAAACCCAGAACCTTCTTGCCGTGAGGCGACAGTGCTAACCACTACACCACCGTGCCGCCCAAAGTGTCAAACTTTATAACTGGCCACAAGTAGCCTACAAGTTGGGGACACTAGCTATGAATAAGTAACTAAGACAGATATATCTCTATCTTAAGTGTTTACGATAAAACTTTGGAGGAAAAAGTCCTGTTATTCTCAACAACAACAAAAAAAATCCTTGATTAGAATGGAATATAAATATATACTCAAATCTGTGTGTGTGAGAAAACCTTAATTCTATATTCAAATCAAATCTAAATCTCAGTATTATATTCTATATTAGTGTGTTGGTGGCGGTAAACCACAGGGTGATGTGATGCGTCTCGTGCAGTCATGCTTAACATTTCTGTTTTCAGCTGCTGCCGCTGGCTAGCCAACTGGCGAATCAGGGAGCCGAGTGCGTAAGCCTCCCTTTGCCAGTATACAGCCTCTCGGTCATCAAGACTGCTGCAATGTCTCTTCGTGACAACGCACAGTAACTGGACACCTTGCGGCTCCAGGCTAAATTGCAGGGAATCTTGGAGCAGCATGAACCCCAAAGATGCGGTGTGCAGGCCCACCGGTGCATGGACACGCCCTGGCACCCATCAATCATGCCCCAGCTATGGGGAATTGGCAAAGGGGATGTCTACACGCTTCGGTGGATGAGAGTATAGAATCTCCAACAGCAAAGGGCAGATGAAGGCAAATCAGCACCTCAACGGCCATGTAGACAAGGTGCCGAGCATGTCGCCTTAAGGGCAGATGAGGGTCACCCCAATGGCCAATATGCACGGACCAGTTTAGCCAAGGTCAGCCCTCTGGTCTTACATATTCTGACCACTGCATGCAGCTGCCACGGTGATATGCATCTCTCTTTAGTCAACTCTGTGGTGCACCTGCTTGCAGCCTGCTCGCTAGCACATCAAAGGTTAGCACCCTCTGGTGCGTAAAACCCTATACCCACTACAGACATTGTCGAGAGGATATGAAGGCTTTTGGAATTGGCTCGGCTTGGTACGCACTCGTCCAGACCAGGCTGGTGAGCAGCGGTCCGTAAAGGTGCGGAGTTGGCAGAAGCTGCTGCAGCAACAAAAGCAGCCCAGAAGAGACATGAACTCCAACAGTGTCCCCCATTGTCATTCATGACAGGGACATAAGAAGATGATTCTATATTAATATGCAGATTGTTCTATGTTCTAGGCAGTGGTATCAACATTGGCTATATCATCATTTCCTTACGAACAAACTGTTCAGCTGAGCCAAACTAGTTCTACTACTGTGTTCAAGGAGTGATTATCAAATCTATGAACAGAACCTTCTTTATTTAAATGTTATATGAAGTCAAAAGTGGTCCTGGGTGTGACTTTAAACTACATCTGGCAGTGGGGGATTTTACTCCAGAGAGGAGATTGCTTGAGGATAAGGGCACTACCTCTGAGCTGCTGCTGGACTGGGTCACCTTTGGGCAAGGTGGAGCACCCATAAGCCCAGATCAACCAGGGTCAGGGATAGATGGAACACCTCAAAGCTCTGGCCAGCAGTCCATCAAGGAGAAGGAAACTGATCTAAAACACTCACCAAGCGTAGCGGGTATGGGACATCCCCTGGACCATGACACGCCAGATAACTCCTCAACGGCCCTCGGTAACAGAATGGACACTAAGGAGGTGGACAAGGCCAAGAGGGAGACCAAAAACAAGATGGAGGGACAAACTTTCAGGATCACTGTGGACTAGGTCGGCTCGTGGGGAGAGGTTCCTCCTTTGGGACGGAAACAAACCCGAGATTGATTTTGATTGAGATGAAGTCAAGTTGATGTTACTTACCGTCTACTTTTCGCAAATTATTGACATTTTGATAAGTAAATTTTGCTGTTATAGCACAGCCAATGGGGGTAAAGTACATAGATGTGTGTGTGGGGGAGTGTTTCTCCTTTATAATATTTATTTTTCCCTTGTAGGTGGAAATAAATGGCATTAAAATTGCATAAAAGGGTTCAAAAGAGCATTTCTTGATACTCTCATTGGTTCCTGATGTTTTAAAGATGTTGTAGAGCTACATAATTCTAATAACTAGCTAATGCTGATCTACACTGTAATTGGATTATTAAAAAAAAAACAAAACTAAAAAACCTCAGTGTGTCATGGACTCAACTCATAGCCTACAATATTGTTTCTTTCTTGGCTGAAAAACAATTTTTAAAAAAGTTCAAACTATTAAATTAGAAGCCTAGAACCATTACAGCAAAAACCATTACATTTATTATGGAGTTTAATTGCTAACAATAGGCTCGAAACGCAATAATTAAACACGAGTCAATTCCACTCATTTGAACCTGCAAAGTGATTCACCTGACTCACTTTAAAGAGTTGTTCAAAACAGGATGATTCAGGAGTGAAGCACTGAGCACCACAAACAGGAAGCATCAGGTATTATTTAGAGAATTTAACAATAAATAAAATAAATGGAGACTAAATCAGGATTTTTTTTTTTATTGTCGGTGCACATTTATCATACAAAGCAAAACCAGCCACGTAACAGACCTATAGTCACACTTTCATACCATTTTTCATCAAGCAACAAATAAAGTTAACAACGTTCACTATTTGAATCAAAATGATCAAAGATGACAAAAGATCACACGTGGCAGGACACGTGATTGGTTTTTACAAGAGAATTGAAATCGTATTGAAAATGCAGACGCCAAGGCAGAAAGCAAAGAGGTGTAGGCTCAGATGGGCAGATGATCTGTGTACGACGTCCATTTAAACACAGCCGCATTCTCCATGCAGGGTTTGATGTGATGGTTTTCCTTTGAGACCCATTAAACATGCTCATGAAAAAAATGGCATTAAAAAAAAAAAAAAAACCCAATAAAATATAAATCTATCACAGGCTGTATTTTGGCAGATACGAATACATGGCAACACACTAAAAATGATTTAAGTATGAATGAATATACACAATCTTGAATTTTTTTTTTTTTGGAAAAAGAAATTTTGGTTTTGAACATTTCATTTCTCAAACAATCCAAATTGAAAGCAAATAGTGCACATTAAAAAGAAAAGCTTTATAGACTAAAGGAAAACTTTTTAAATAAATAAATTAACCTGCCTACTAGTGAAAGGATCCAAAGTGTGAACTGGCACATGAGTCTTGGTCGAACCTGGAAACAGGCGTTATGCAAGAGTGAAGCTGTGTTTGAGAAAACAGCATGCGTCTTTCGCTCAGTACAAATTCTTGAGGCGAGATTCAGGGGTAGAAAAAAAGAAAGGGGGAAAAAAAAGTCCTGATATCATTCAAGTATTACATCAGGTGACCTTTTAAGGACAAACTCATCATCATGGAGGACAAACCTGATGACTGGAGTGAACAAAGAATTCTGAAAGATGAGCATTTTTGCTAATCGTTCAATCAGCCAATCATGCGGCACAAAACTGCATTCTCTAGAGTTGACA
Organism: Neoarius graeffei; assembly: GCF_027579695.1. Taxonomy (NCBI): domain Eukaryota; kingdom Metazoa; phylum Chordata; class Actinopteri; order Siluriformes; family Ariidae; genus Neoarius; species Neoarius graeffei. The sequence goes on from NC_083580.1 coordinate 77,956,964, forward strand.
AACCTTCCAGTGAACATGAGTTTCTGTGGGTGACGCTAACTCAAAAACAGACACTCTTTACAAACGTGGTGAGCAGAAAAGCATCTCAAGGAGGGGGGAAGAAAAAAAAAAACCAATCATCTGACTGTTTCCCAATCCAGGAACTGTCCAGTAGCCTATCCTCCTCACGCTTTCATTTTGTTGAGATGCTTTTCTGCTGACCATGGTTGTACAGAGTGGTTATTTGAGTTACCCAATATAACCTTCCTGCTAGTTTGAACCAGTCTGGTCAATTTTCTCCGATCTCTCTCATCAACAAGGTGTTTCCGTCCACCCACAAAACTGGATTTATTTTTTTTTTTGTGCATCATTCTATGTTGAATATTGTGCATGAAAAGCATAGATCATCGTGTCGGAGATCTACAGGTTCTGAACTGGCACCAACAACAATGCAACAGCAAATAAATATTTATTTATTTATAAACATGAGCAATCTCTTGACCAGTATGTATCTGCATGACTCTATGCACTGTGCTGCTCTGACGTGATTGGCTGATTATATAATTGCACGAACGAGCTGTTTAAGTAGGCGGGTACTGCTTTTAAAAGAACATACACATACTTTACACTGGTCTCAAATCAGCATTAAACATGGTTTAAAGAGGTTTACGCATGTATGGTCTGTATGGAGGCCTCACAAACAGGCGTGAAAAGTTAGTATCAAGAGCTCTCATGCAGTAAAGTCTTAATGACGAACGTGTGCGGGTTTCGTATAAACTCGACAACAGGAAGGCAAGCAGAACAACCACGAGGATGATTGTGCAGGCAAAAGACCAAAACATGAACTAACTTATCTCCTTAATAAATCATGGCAGAACCATGCTGTGGAGGTTTGCTCTCGCCGTCGCTCTTCGTTTCCAAAACAGTGTAACGTAACGCAATATTTATTAAAAAAAAAAAAAAAACCCTCATTAACAGGATCAAAAAAGCTGGAGTTGATGTAACGTTACCAAAGTGTCAGATTTTTAAACTTTTTTTTTTTACAGTACACTCTGACATGTTAGGATCTGGGAGGGGGGAAGCTGAACGAATACTTTCTAATGTACAGCAGCATAATGTTCAGGGGTGCGTTTCCCTAAAGCATCGTAGCACAAAGAACATTGTTAAATCTTAGACTGAGCATCACAATGAACACTCTCTCTCCTAGTTAAGATGCTCTTAGCATTAAAAGGCTTTTGGGAAACCCTCCACAGTTCAGTCCATCACACACACACACACCTCCACCCATGCCTGTATAAACAGCCACACACACTGAACATAAAAGACCGCCAGGACGCTGCAGGACAGAAATGCTTTCGGTTTCCTTTTAGCGAAGAAGTTTATACACACAACTGTAAATTTGGACCGAGTTATATTTGACAACAAGAGAGTCCCAGAACAAAAAATAATACTGAATCTGCTTTTTTCTCCTCCTTTTTCAAACAAAATGATGCTGAAATAGCCTGGATTTAGCCACGGTAACGTTCAGAGCAGGGTCATACGCTGGCCGTACACGTACACACCCAAGACGTGCTCGATTAAAGCTAATCCAGGTAGGACGCTTTTAATCCAACACAATTCTCCAGTGCATTTGCTTCAAATGCATTTCTCACACATGTGCTATCTATGTAGATCATGATGAACAAACAAAGCTACTAAAGCTTGAAATCTTTGAGCACCACTACACCCAAGTGAACCGAACTGAACTGAGGAGACGCAATAAAAACAGTCCGTCGTATTAAAACGCTAGAACGAGGCTGCTCTGAAGGGATGCGGTTTCCGGCGTGACCTTTTGCACGCTCCGTTATTGAGATGTCGTGACTTGTGGATGTAAATGTTCCTGTCTTTGTGCGGACCTTAAATTTAGCTGCCACAATCGATAAAGCAAGGCTTTAGGTTTAGGTGCAAAATCATGATGCAAACTCATTAAAAAAAAAAAAATCATTAAAAGAAAGAAAAACACAAACATTTAAATCAATGTACACATTGCATGGAGGGATCATGAACAAAAGAATAAAGGCAGGAAGGGATTCTCAACTCGCTCGCTCACTCCCTGCCTCTCTCTCTCTCTCTCTCACTCACACACACACACACACACACACACACAATTTCAGCTGCTGGAGTCTTGTCTCATCTTGTCTGTGCTTCAGCTATAACGGAAGCTTCTTCAGCTGCTCATAAGTGATGAAGAACTGGAGTCTCGGTCAAGGATTTAATAAAATCGTATCGTCACATTTCAAACCTTAATGCTGCTTTAGCTCTGTTTAAAAAAAAACACTCTCGATTCTGACATTATATATTTTAGTTGGCGCAGCTCTGTTCCAGCACGCAGAATAAACTCCGCTGTCTTGCCTACACGCTCACACTTTTAAACTAGCAGCTGGTTAATCCAATTTTTACATATTGTTTCGAAACAGCTTTATTTACGATAACTGAAAAATAAAGGGTAGATGTTAGCCCATTCGATGCAAGTGCTGCTTCTGAGGTCCATAACCAGTCAAGTTCTGTCCTTGACTGGACATATAGCTGATTATTTACTGCCCTCTAGTGGACAGACGATGTAAAGTGCAAACCGAAACTGATTCCAAACAAATGTGGAAATTAAACACAGGTTTAATTATTCATTCTCATTATCTGTAGCCGCTTTATCCTGTTCTACAGGGTCGCAGGCAAGCTGGAGCCTATCCCAGCTGACTACGGGCGAAAGGCGGGGTACACCCTGGACAAGTTGCCAGGTTATCGCAGGGCTGACACATAGGCTACATCCACACGACAACGGCAACAAGATTTAAAAAATATATATATATATCGCGTCCACATGGGCAACGGATCAGTAAAATATCAGGTACATATGGCAACGCAACGCTTGCTGAAAACGATGCAATACACATGCCACACCTCTAGGTGCGCTGTAAGACGGTCCCATCGGAGACACCAGAACAATAGAAGAAGTAAGGACGCATGCGCATAAACTATTATGCACGAGACTTCATATTAGCCACAAAGTCAGAAAAATCTGTTTGTAAAATTACGTTATAATGACCAAATACAATGAAAAGTATTTTTCCAGTCTCACCTGTGAAAGGTAATCCCATGTGATCTCGTTTGGACGGCAAACCTGTTGGTACAGTTAAACGCAGCACATGAATGAGGCATCTTTATTCTCCGCTTTGACCCATCCAATATGGCGGCGAGGATGACGTATGATTCTACGCGGAAGGCGGCGTCTTAAATGGTCCGGAATAAATTGAATGCTACACGTTGATGGATTAATTTGTTCTTCTATGCCCTTTTTGAGGAATGTATTGTAGGACTTAAACCAACATCTGAAGAGGTGAGATCGCTCCTTTTTTTCCCTATTTTTGCTGGCGGGATTGACTCTCACTCACTCTCTCTCTCTCTCTCTCTCTCTCTCTCTCTCACTTTGCACCATTACACAATAAATATTCACAGTGAAAATATTTTGTAAGCGCGTTTCATGAACCAAGTTATAGGATCTGTTGACAACTCGCATCGAGTTCGTTACACTTCTACCCGGCGTGAAGCACATGTGGTTGTGACGTCATTGTAAACAAATCCGTTCTACTCATCCAGACGACTTCGCAACGGCGTCGTTGCCAGATCTTTCCACTCTGGAACCCGTTCTCAAAAGATTTCGTTTTGGGGCACCCAAAACGCCGGTGCCGTGTGGACGCCAGGCCGAAACGATAAACAATTTTATCAGATTCACTTGAATCCGTTGCCGTGTGGACAGGGCCAGACAACCATTCACACTCACATTCACACCTACGCTCAATTTAGAGTCACCAGTTAACCTAACCTGCATGTCTTTGGACTGTGGGGGAAACCGGAGCACCCAGAGGAAACCCACGCGGACACGGGGAGAACATGCAAACTCCGCACAGAAAGGCCCTCGCCGGCCACGGGGCTCGAACCCGGACCTTCTTGCTGTGAGGCGACAGCGCTAACCACTACACCACTGTGCCGCCCAGGTTTAATTATTCTTATTTTTAATTTGAACAGACCCGGTACCGGGTCCAACAGAACGCTACTATAATTCGCTTCTGGTAAAAAGTTGAAAAAAAAAAAAATGCTGTTTTGGTAAGTTCAATACTTACTAAAGGGCGGCATAGTGGTGGAGGGGTTAGCACGGTCGCCTCACAGCAAGAAGGTTCTGGGTTCGAGCCCAGAAAAAACAGCATCTCTATCCATGGGCCCATTGCTATCATGGTGTTATCCTTTGATTCATCACAGTTCACTCAGGTACACGAACCGTCCCAGTGTTCCCGACACTGGAAAAAGCCAAACCGCTGCCGAGGTTTAAAAGTGCGTTTACATTCGGGGATCCTTCACAGCATGTTGCGTGCGCTCTTGGAACCCAGTCGTTATGGGAAACACGTGATGCTGATTTTAGTTCAATCATCACGCGCAGATACGTAAAGACGCTGTTTTCACAGAGACTTTGTGAAGTACACTAGCGTTCAAAAGTTTGGGGTCACCCAGACAATTTTGTGTTTTCCATGAAAAGTCACACTTTTATTTCCCACCATAAGTTGTAAAATGAATAGAAAATATAGTCGAGACATTTTTCTGGCCATTTTGAGCATTTAATCGACCCCACAAATGTGATGCTCCAGAAACTCAATCTGCTCAAAGGAAGGTCAGTTTTATAGCTTCTCTAAAGAGCTCAACTGTTTTCAGCTGTGCTAACATGATTGTACAAGGGTTTTCTAATCATCCATTAGCCTTCTGAGGCAATGAGCAAACACATTGTACCATTAGAACACTGGAGTGAGAGTTGCTGGAAATGGGCCTCTATACACCTATGGAGATATTGCACCAAAAACCAGACATTTGCAGCTAGAATAGTCATTTACCATATTAGCAATGTATAGAGAGGATTTCTGATTAGTTTAAAGTGATCTTCATTGAAAAGAACAGTGCTTTTCTTTCAAAAATAAGGACATTTCAAAGTGACCCCAAACTTTTGAACGGCAGTGTGTGTGTCAGGTATGCAGCGGTAGACGGCTCTAAGTGTAAGAAGAGTGTTTATTAGCAGGCGTGAGATTTAAAAAAAAAAAAAATTTAACCAGTCATAAACGTGGCTAGAAATAAACGAGACAGTGATAATACTTCGCAAAGCCTCTGTGAAAACGGCATCCTTATATGGGCGTACTGACTGCGTGCAAATCAGCATCAGGTGTTTGTTTTACATAACGACTGGGTCCTGTGAGTGAGCGAGCGAGTTAAGGTGTGACAGTGAGGTGTTCGCCTGCTGTGTGATCACAACTCTTAGCTCCCCATGCATCTTCACCAAAACGCCCTATTTTCATCGATAAAGCATCATGAGTTCTAGTGTGACCGTATTAGCAGGGTTGGTACACGACAACATGACAGTGCGAGTTTGAGAGTTGCGCACTGTCTCAAATCGCATACTTATACACTACTCTAGACTGTTATTGAGCGCTAACACAATCCGGTTTTCCCTCCTGCAGTTAGTTAGATCATGAAAACAATCACAACGATGGACAACTTGAAAGAGAAACAAAAAGAGCTCAGCGTGTATGAAATTACTAAACCTTACGCTTCGACACTGAAACCTGATGATGAGATGTTTTGGCTCCCATGCGCCATCTAGTGGCGGTGTACAAGCTCCACAGGTGTGTGTGTGAACGCTTACTCACATTGCCGCTGCCATCGTACACAAAGTATAAACCGGTCTTAAAGGATACGATGATGTTCCAGGGTCCAAGACGCAGCCAGTTGGGCCAGAAGCCCTTGTACAAAGCGAAGAAACCTTCGTTCCTCCACGTCTGCATGAGTCCGTCCAGCGTGCCTTTGTAGATAAGGTTCCCGGATAGCACGCGCTGGTTCATCATCCGCGTCCTCACAACGTCCACAGGGTTGGAGGCGAGCGCTCCGGCCAGACCACAAGCAAAACTGGAACTGTGGGGATTAAATCAGGATGTGGAAATCGGAACGACACTAAACCATCTGACTATCGCAAAAGGATCAAAAATGATCGTATCGCATTTAAGTCAAACAGTATACAGGTAATAAATATCAGGGATGAGAATGAAAAATATTTTAAAAAGTCTGAAAAAACCAGGGTGGGGCCCATGGCCCAGGGGTTCCAGGGGCCCAGGGGTTCCAGGGGCTAATGATTTTTGGCTATTTTTTTATTAGACAGGGAGATTATTATTAGACAGGGAGATTCTTTTGTGTAATCTGAGCTGAAGTGGGTTTTGTACTTTGGTTTTTTGGGGCGCGCGCGTGCTCTCTCTGCCATGCCGATCCTGTCGGCTGCGCTGACTCAGCTGAAAACTCCGGTCCTCGAGAAAAGAGATAAAAGCCCGCCCACACTGAAAGCTGATTGGCTTATTTTGCTGAGTAACCCAATCAGGATGCTCTTTGTCTGGCATGCGCTACATGAACAAGCACACAGTCTCCCTCGCGCGCGCACATTCTAAGATGCGTGATGCAGACCTTAATGTTGCGCGCGCACGCTCAAAAACGATCATTTTGGTCTGAAAAAGTCGGAAATCCGCCGATCGGCGGAAAATTCTCATCCCTGAAACATAGGTTTATTTTAATAAAATATTTTTAAAGCATTGTATAATTAGCTACATCATTTAAACATTTAACAGCTGTTTCCAGTCAGTTTGTAACTAAATTTTTTTAAAAACATCTCGATATGGCAGAAAAGTGTTTCGCGACACACTTTATCGTGATACCAGGATCAATGACATCGCTCAGCCCAAAACACGAATGTAGATCTCCCGCGCACGTACAGTGAATTTATAAACACTTATTCAGTGAAACACTACTCACATGAAATGAGTCAGAACCGTGTCTCCCATCAGGCCGGATGCAATCAAGTGCTTCTTGGTGATGTCGTACACCGGAAGCTCAACGCCGACCACGATGGCGGCTCTCTGTGCCGTCGGGATGACGCCCTGAAACGTTCAATTCAACAGCGAATGAAGTACGTTAACAAAGCGAGTGACCAGCCTAAACAAAACTTACACCACTACGATGCAACGTGGTCAAATACTAGGGAGGGAATTTTTAAAAACTATTCCATCCATATTCACTGGATATGAGCAATCGCATGCTCAGATTGGCTACTCTACTACTAGAATATCAGCTCATATACCGTGAGTAGAGAAAAACAAAATGGCAGAGCGTGTTGCTGAACCAACCAAAGACGAAATAAGAACGACTCAAAAACAAAACCCCAAAAAATAGCAACAAAATAAGGAATGAAAGTATTCAATGGCAAGAACCTTTTTTTTTTTCCAAGAATCATCGCAATTTTCCACAAACTGCTCCTGTCATTCTCCCGGTTTGTTTACATTCTAAGCGGAAATGATTGTCGGACGTTTTGTATAAAGTTTTTATTTATCGAATTTGCAAAAAATAAAAATGCTCCGTTTCTCAAAATCCAGTGACTGTGGATAGAATAAAACAGTTATTCCACTCAATCGCATCGTCCATGGATTATAGCCGACTCGGTGCTACGCGCCTCGTCAGCTATCTGCTCACATACGACTCGATTGAGTGGAATAACTGTTAAATATATTTGATCCTGTAACCAATATAACATGATTATTGTGTTTGATTTTAACTGAATAAAAAGCAGACGTTTTGTATAAACCCTGTTGGAACGCTTATTTTTCAGAATGAGCTGGTGATGCCTTAGTTTTTTATGCGACTATACACACTACATCAGTCGTGGCTCTGTATTGAACACGGCATGTGGTTCATGTTCGTATTCACGAGTTCCTTTTTCCACTTCCTCACCCTCCAGAGTCCTCGCGTGCCCTCCGTCTGGTAGATGTTGATGAAGTTGGCCATCATGCTGCCTTGGAGCAGACTGCCCTGAGCTTGCATGCGAATCTGCGCACAAACACAAAGAGAGAAAATAATAATAATAATAATAATAATAATGGGGGGGCACGGTGGTGTAGTGGTTAGCGCTGTCGCCTCACAGCAAGAAGGTCCTGGGTTTGAGCCCCGTGGCCGGCGAAGGCCTTTCTGTGCGGAGTTTGCATGTTCTCCCCGTGTCCGCGTGGGTTTCCTCCGGATGCTCCGGTTTCCCCCACAGTCCAAAGACATGCAGGTTAGGTTAACTGGTGACTCTAAATTGACCGTAGGTGTGAATGTGAGTGTGAATGGTTGTCTGTGTCTATGTGTCAGCCCTGTGATGACCTGGCGACTTGTCCAGGGTGTACCCCGCCTTTCGCCCGTAGTCAGCTGGGATAGGCTCCAGCTCGCCTGCGACCCTGTAGAACAGGATAAAGCGGCTAGAGATAATGAGATGAGATAATTTTTTATTATTATTATTTCACCATGACTCCTCTGGACAAACAAACCAGTTCCTCTTAAACGCTCAGGACAGAAACAGACCCACTTGTCAGACCAAACACTCACGTGACATGTGAAATTCTACACACATTCTCATTACGAATTTCTTCATCTGTTATGGAAATGACGGAGGTTACCGGTGTATTGTTGTCAATGTCCCCCCACTGACTAGCTATGTTTTCTAAATCCTCACCATTTCAGTTCATTCATATGTTGCAAATCACTGATGTGTCTGCCACACCGTGAAGCCGGGTGGGGCGGGGTGTAAAAACCCCGCCGGTGCACTTCAACTAGGTGTTAAGTTAGAGACGACGGTTTTCCACGATTGCGATAAACGGACGGAAAACATGGAATCCAGTATTCGAAACGGAATGTCCAAAAAGTTTATTTGCACAAATTAAAACTAAATACAGTGGTGCTTGAAAGTTTGTGAACCCTTTAGAATTTTCTATATTTCGGCATAAATATGACCAAAAACATCAGATTTTCACACAAGTCCTAAAAGTAGATAAAGAGAACCCAGTTAAACAAATGAGACAAAAATATTATACTTGGTCATTTATTTATTGAGGAAAATGATCCAATATTACATATCAATGAGTGGCAAAAGTATGTGAACCTCTAGGATTAGCAGTTAATTTGAAGGTGAAATTAGAGTCAGGTGTTTTCAATCAATGGGATGACAATCAGGTGTGAGTGGGCACCCTGTTTTATTTAAAGAACAGGGCTCTATCAAAGTCTGATCTTCACAACATGTCTCTGGAAGTGTATCATGGTATGAACAAAGGAGATTTCTGAGGGTCTCAGAAAAAGCGTTGCTGATGCTCATCAGGCTGGAAAAGGTTACAAAACCATCTCTAAAGAGTTTGGACTCCACCAATCCACAGTCAGACAGATTGTGTACAAATGGAGGAAATTCAAGACCATCGTTACCCTCCCCAGGAGTGGTCGACCAACAAAGATCACTCCAAGAGCAAGGCGTGTAATCGTCGGCGAGGTCACAAAGGACCCCAGGGTAACTTCTAAGCAACTGAAGGCCTCTCTCACATTGGCTAATGTTCATGAGTCCACCATCAGGAGAACACTGAACAGCAAATGGTCTGCATGGCAGGGTTGCAAGGAGAAAGCCACTGCTCTCCAAAAAGAACATTGCTGCTCGTCTGCAGTTTGCTAAAGATCACATGAACAAGCCAGAAGGCTATTGGAAAAATGTTTTGTGGATGGATGAGACCAAAATAGAACTTTTTGGTTTAAATGAGAAGTGTTATGTTTGGAGAAAGGAAAACACTGCATTCCAGCATAAGAACCTTATCCCATCTGTGAAACATGGTGGTGGTAGTATCATGGTTTGGGCCTGTTTTGCTGCATCTGGACCAGGACGGCTTGCCATCATTGATGGAACAATGAATTCTGAATTATACCAGCGAATTCTAAAGGAAAATGTCAGGACATCTGTCCATGAACTGAATCTCAAGAGAAGGTGGGTCATGCAGCAAGACAACGACCCTAAGCACACAAGTCGTTCTACCAAAGAATGGTTAAAGAAGAATAAAGTTAATGTTCTGGAATGGCCAAGTCAAAGTCCTGACTTTAATCCAATGGAAATGTTGTGGAAGGACCTGAAGCGAGCAGTTCATGTGAGGAAACCCACCAACATCCCAGAGTTGAAGCTGTTCTGTATGGAGGAACGGGCTAAAATTCCTCCAAGCCGGTGTGCAGGACTGATCAACAGTTACCGCAAACGTTTAGTTGCAGTTATTGCTGCACAAGGGGGTCACACCAGATACTGAAAGCAAAGGTTCACATACTTTTGCTACTCACAGATATGTAATATTGTATCATTTTCCTCAATAAATAAATGACCAAGTATAATATTTTTGTCTCTTTGTTTAACTGGGTTCTCTTTATCTACTTTTAGGACTTGTGTGAAAATCTGATGTTGTTTTAGGTCATATTTATGCAGAAATATAGAAAATTCTAAAGGGTTCAGAAACTCAAGCACCACTGTGAGACTTGTTAAGCCTTATTGTTAACTTGACTGCAGACTTGATTACTTATTGTTTGTCTCTGGGGGAAGAAGAGCACATGGCTCAGTGTGTCATGTAAGCAGGCGAATGAGGGATGTAATTACAGGAAGAGTGTTTATTTACAAACAGGCAAGCAAACAGATCAAAAATGTAAGAGGAAGGCAGGGTCGTGAAATGGTCAAGCAAGGAGCAAAGAGAACGGCGGAAGCAAAGACGAAATGCAGAGTCCAAATACACAAAATACAATACAGGCACAGATACAAGGCTTGGTAATGTGAGACACCAGGTACAGTGCATATACTTCAAGTCTGTGTTTCGACAGTGCTGATAAGCGCATGCTGTGATCGCACTCTAAACTGGAACAGGTACCTGGTACTGTAATTAATCCAAATGGTGATACATGCATTGGAACAATGAGTTAGAGTCTTCAAAAAAAAAAAAAAACTATCACTGTGTCACATCCACGTGCATTAGCGCTTGCAGCACGCATGGACATAACACAGTGATTTTTTTTTCTTCTGAAGACTCCGACTCATTGTCATTAAAGGCAGGGGATACGAACTTCGTTAGTTATCTGCAAAAGTTTGTCGTAAAAGTTCATTATAGCGGGGTTGCCGTGTATTTAGGAGTAAATGCAGATCGTGACACCAGACTCAATATTCAGAAAATCTCCATACAGTTACATAGAAATATATTTTCACATCCTGAACCTCTGATGCATCAGAGACCCGATTGACCCCTTCCTCCGAGATAATCAAAATGGTTTCCATGAAAAAAGGACAACAGCTAGTCACATCCTCGCCCTGCGACGAATACTTGAGAAAGCACGAAAGAACAACCTCTCTGCTGTCGTTACCTTTGTAGACTTCAAGAAAGCCTTTGATTCTATCCATCATGGAAGGATGATGAAGATCTTAAAGGCCTATGGTATTCCTCCCAACTTACTAAGAGCTATTGGTGAGATGTACTCAGGTACTCGTGCGAAGGTTGTGACACCCCATGGGGAGACTGAGGAGTTCGAAATCTGCGCTGGTGTGCTCCAGGGGGATACCTTAGCCCCATTCCTTTTTGTGATTGTCCTGGACTATGTTCTCCAAAAGGCCATAGGGGGTAAGGAGCAGGATTTGGGTTTTATTATCACACCTAGACGCTCGCGTTGAATCCCAGGCAGAGTCATCACAGATCTGGACTTCGCGGATGACATAGCCTTACTATCCAATGATTTCAATCAGGCACAGAGTCTCCTAGCACATGTTGAGGAAGAGTGCCTGCGTGTTGGTCTCCATCTAAACGCCAAGAAGACTAAGGTACTGTCCTGCAACGTGTCATCAATGTCTCTCACTACTAAGAGCGGGAATGACCTTGACGAAGTAGATGACCATAAGTATCTTGGCTGCTGGGTAAACTCGACAGAGCACGATATTAGATTCCACAAGGCCCTTGCCTGGCAAGCTCTTAACAACATGAGCAAAGTCTGGAAGGCTAGTGTCTCCCAAGAGCTGAAACGTAGGCTTTTCGTTGCCACTGTCGAATCTGTGCTGCTGTATGGTTGCGAGTGCTGGTCGCTTACTTCCACTCTTGAGCGATCAATCAATGGGTCCTACACCCGGATGCTTCGGACAGCCCTAGATGTCCACTGGCAGGACCTGGTACCAAATGAGATCTTGTACGGCGATCTCCCAAGCGTTTCAGACAAAATTGCCTGGAGGCGTTTGGGATTACCAGGCCACTGCTACAGACACGGCAACCTAGCTGGGGAGCTCATCCTGTGGGAGCCCCGACATGGGCGGAGAGGCGGGGGTAGACCGCCCTCTACCTTCGTTGACACCCTTAAGAGGGATGTTGGTGCAGCCTCTACCACAGAGCTCGCCGACTGCATGGCTGACAGGCTGGATTGGCGCGCCAGGCGTGAGACTCGGCTGCGGCCGCCGTGATGATGATGAACCTCTGAACTGAATAATCTGCCGATTAATACTTAAAGATCGGACGACAAAAAGCCATATTTCTGTGTTAAAATAACAACTGATCCATTCATGTAGAACACGTGCCCATGTGAGCTGTTACTATAGAAACAGTAACTTTCAAAAGAGCACGTTAAAAGGTGTGCATGAAAGATTAGCATAAACCCTAGCCTGGCTAACGCGACTTCAAAGCTCTCCGAGCTATTGGTCTGGCCAAGATATTAAGCCCAACCATTTCCCAGAGCCCGTGGTTGACCCGCCTCCCTGAAATGCCTCAGTTTGCTACTGGTCGAAGCCAGAAAAGGCTGTGACGAAGCTTAAACCAATCACATCACTCTTTCCTCTGACGTATGCGACGCGACGGGGCTAACTGGTGGATTAAACTCTTACCGAAGCCGGTCGGGAGCAAGGCGAAAGCGTCCTTCCTTTCAATAAATACCTCCAGGGCTGCTCTTTGCTCCGTTTTCAATGAGAACTTCCCGTTGAATGCTTTCAATACAGCATCTATACGTTATAGATGCGGAAGCGTGAATGAAGCGCTTCTGGCATAGATTCTGTAAACAATCTATGGCTTCCGGTCGCAGTTCTACTACGTCAGTGCCTTGAACACGCCTCTACCCAGGGCCGTTGGAGATGCTCAAAGTTGATTGGTTCCCGATTTTTCGGGAGCTTGGAAGAGCTGGAGATAGCTTGCCTGGCCAGACTAAGCTCGCAACAGGCCCTCGTGTTGCGTCACACTTAGGATGGGCGGGCCCAGGCTACATAAACCCGCCCAAGATTAGCCCTTGAACAGTTCAGTGGGTGTGACCATGGTTTTCCCCAAAGCGTTTTAGCGTGTCGGGCCCGATACACTTGCTCTGCCTGCCGATACGCTTAGTTGCTTTAGTTAAAATCCGATACGCTTAGATTTATACCGATACGTTAAATTTCCTACCCACAAGTAACTAGATACATAGGAGAGGGCAATTCCATGTAAATGTCAACCTCACCATGCAAAAATAAAGCAACATGTAATACATCAAAACCACTCCCAGAGATATCACCTAGGCCTGTATTTTACAGATGTGAATAAGTTGAACCAATTTGTAACCAACCTAATATGTCACTGTCAGTCTTTCTTTCTTATAATGTAAACCCCAAGCTAAAATCAACTTTGATCATGTACAATTCTATATTATTGCCACAAGCCACAGAAATGTATGCTAAAATCCACAAAACAGCAAAACAATAGCCATCCTAAATATTATTTAAGAACTTTGATAGTTTTAGCTGATATTTAGAGAGTTTTTCAAAGGGTTATGGCGGTTAAATTGCTGATTTTCTAAACATATGCCATGTCTATTTCAGACGCGTCACATCCATAACGGAATTTCGTCACATCCATAACGCTGACTTTTCCTTCCGAAACTCTGCATGAAATACAAAATATTTTAAACAAAGATTTTTTAATATTCACCTTGGACCCCTCTATCAAATGGATATCTCCATTTCGACATTAGGTTTACAATTTCACAGAGTTTGATAAAAATGTACAGTCACCCAAGAAAAGTGATACTTTTTCTGTCACATCCATAACGCATCTTTTATTGGCATTTTCTGGCATGCCCTAGATGTACTATGGGAATTGTTCTTGTTCTATCACTTCTCCAGTATGGTACAGCCTTAAAATATGCAACACCTGTTTAAATACTGGGAGACAATAAAACATGCACTGGGTCATTTGTTGCCATTTTGAGTTCAAGTGTCACGTCCATAACGCTGGAATTGCTCAGAGCAAATAACAGATCCATTTACATACTGATTGATATTTGTGTTAAACAAGCGGTCTTTTTTTCCCCCCAGTGTTTGAGTCTGTCAAAGTAATATGTCCGTGTGGTATGATGTAAACAAACTAATCTGTTGGCTACGTCAAGATCACGTGTTCAAATCGTCCAATAAAAACATCAAAAGAAAACGTCAGACATCCCGGAAGTTTCCGATTCATTATAAGCGATCTCATTGGCTGCCGATGTCGTCCCCCACCAGACGGACAAAGCCGACTGATTTTAATCAGCTAGGAGAAGACTCGCTGCACAAATTAATCCACATCAGCATGGATGGCAGCGAGACGGACTATGAAAGGGCTGCCCAACATTGGGCCAAGCAAAAGCCAAGGAGAATTAATCTGCTTTAAAGGAGTAGAAAACTTAATCCATTAGTTTGGGTTTGCAGAAAGATTATGTACTTATAAACACACTCACGAAGTGAAGTTGTCCAAATGTGTCAAATACAGCATCATTTCAAATAATAATCATAAGCAGTTTTGGCAGTGTGATGTCACTGGGATCCATTTAACAAAAGGCGGCTCCGGATTATTCTTTTGTTAAAGGCTCACCGTGACCCCACACTGCCAAATACGCTTACCATTATTATTCGCAATTATGCTACATTTGACACTTATTAACAAATTCTCTTCATGAAATGTGTTTAAAAGTACATAATCTTTCTGCACACTTAAACTGTAGAAATTAAGTTTTATTTTCCTTTTAATCTTAATCTAATCCATTGAATAAAGTGCCAAAATTTAAACTTTATAATATGCAGTTGCCTTACTTTTCTTTTCAGTGTATCTTAGTTATACATATATTACGGTAATTGCATCTGAAACATTCTAAATCATTACAGTTATAGTAATACAGCGACTTATTTTAATGTGGCAGGTCTTAGGTTCGGATCCCTTTGTGATCAACAGGAGGTCGTGATGATCGATTCTCTTCATTGGATTGCATAAGATGGAGCAAACCACTGCTCATATTTTCATGCACATTTTTGTTACAACACGACTTGATCATCGGTAATTAAGGGATCCCCGTAGATCAGACCTGGGCATTTTACGGCCCGCGGGCCGCATCCGGCCCTTTGGTTCATTCTGACCGGCCCGTGTAAGGTTAATTAGAAATTATAAAATAAACGTATTTTCTAATTTTCCCCATGCACGGACTGAATGTGCATTGCTTTTATTTTGAAGTTGTGTTCAACAAAAACGCAATGCGCGCGACATGAAATCCCACGAAACCTAATCCCGCGATAACTACTTCCGTAATTTGTCCAGACCAACCACAAACTTGTACGTCATCCTTCAAACGGTCCAGCCAATCACATCGTGTGACGTCACCAGCAGGCGCTGGAGCCCGAGCCGATCTGTAGATCTGATACCTACACCGAATCGACGTTGTTGCGAGCAGATCACAAGAAGACTTTAGCCCCCAAAATGTCCGCAAAAAGAACAAAGTTAGATGCCGAATGCAGGGCTTTCAACAAAACATGGACTGCTAAGTATTTATTTACTGAAGTCAGAGATGAAGCTGTGTGTTTAGTTTGCAGAGAGCAGATCCGAAAAACTGAAAAACACCAAATGAAGTGATTAGACTACAAATGTGGGCGTCATTATTATAATATGACGTACCTTGCTTGATATTTGGAGTAGAAAGACAATATTGTGATGTCTTTATTGTGTTTTGGGGTGAATGTGACTGGGGGAAAAAAAAAAAAAGGTACAAATTGTTCACATTTTGTTAACCATTGTTTTGGGAAATTTGATTGAATAAATGAAATTTTTTTTGTAAGGCAACCTCGTTTTTTCCATACTCTTACCAGTCTTAGCAGCTTGTAAAAACTGTTATTTACTGCTTTATATAAAGAAATACAATTAATATTATGAAGAATTTAGTTCAGCCTTTTGGTCCGGCCCTCCACAAAATTTTCTGTTTCTCATGTGGCCCCATGGAAAAAATAATTGCCCACCCCTGCCGTAGATTTTCAATCTATCGTAGACCTCAGTAATCTATAACAAAACAGTTTAACTTGCATGTTGAACTTTAAGGTGAAATTTCAAATGTGTATACATTAATACTATTTAGGTCAGAAATCATTGAAACACTGGTAAAATCTATCCTATAATCATGGATCTAAAACCTCTCAGAGACCCTGAAAATGCACCTGAGAGCATCGATTTTCAAAAAATTTTCCAGGGGAGGATCCCCCCGGACCCCCCTAGTTTCGCTTCACGCCATTGGCGCTTGCTTTCACACCATTAGCACTCAATTGTCTGTGTATTATCATGCCAGAATTTAGGGCTTTAATTTCTTTCTGGGGAAAACACTGTGACGTTTGAAGGATTCCCTTGCATGAAACTTGTGAAGCTCCGCCCCCAGCGATTTTCTCAGCGATTTAATACATTTGCTAAGGCAAAATCCTTTGGATTTTAATAAATCAGTTCAATACTAAATCAGTTCTAACCAATCAGAATCAAGGATTCAGAAGCGCTGTTGTCTGAGAGTACTTTCTCATCTCATTATCTCTAGCCGCTTTGGTTCAACCTGAAGATTAAGAAAAAAAAGTTCACGTCTTACCTTCAGCACGTCTGTGGGGTTCGCTAAAGAAGAGGATAACACTCCCGAGACAACACCACAGAACACGTTGATGACCATCGTCTCATCTGCAAACAGCAAACGCTTCAGATTCGCACAGAGAAGAGACGCAAACGAAATAAAAAGGAACAAGAAAACAAAAACCCAGAAACTCCTTCATTCCTAGAACCGACAGAATGAGTGCAGGCTGCTCCAGAATTATTAGCACCCTCTGTAAAGATCATGTTATGGGGGGGGGGGGAGGTGTTAGCTTATCTGATCCCTAGTAACTATATTATGGACATTTATTAATTGTCATAATTTTTGGCACCCTTGCACCTTGTTTTGCCAACCTAACCCCGAGACCGCTCATTTAATGATTAATGAGACTGAAATATCCAGAGTAAGAAATCTCCAGCTCCTAAAAGAATGTCGCCTGGATTCATCTTCAGCAATCATGATGAGGTTCACGTACAATCAGGGGACTGGGATGACCAGGGTAAAAGCTTAAACATGTGATGAGTGATTTTTTTTTTGGATCACTGTCTTGCTGGAAAATATGACGACACTGTACCAGCTGTAACTTCATGGCAGATGCAACCAAATATTTACTTAAAATCTGTTGGTCATGTTGTCTTTGACTGACTGATTTACGAAGTTCTACACAATTTCATTGAGTGCTTTCTTTTCCGATACTGATCCTGCGTATCAGCCAATATCAATAACCATCTGATCCATTTACACACCGGTGAAACAGGATGTCATGGATGACCCTTTAAGATTCATGAACACTTTTGGATTTTAGAAAAGTAACATCAAGGCAAAAAGTTACATGCTTTTTATTTAAAGTGCATATTCTGGACCAATTTCATGGGGTTTTTTTCCTATATGAAAGTATGTTCCTTTACACGCTCATCCAGAAGGGTAATTTTGCACAAGGCCATCTGTCTACAGCAGAAAAAAAAATAAAATAAAACGCGTCTGGAAAAATCCCAAGCGAGTCTGGAGCCAGATTCGTGACGTCACCTGCGGAAGCGCCAGCAGGCTGCGCGAGCTTTGCACGGTTTCAGTGCACAGCCTGTGTAGACCAAGCGCTCCCATTTCTCTCTCATTGTCCGGTCTTTTGGAAAACGATGAGTACTAATCCCATCAAGATTGGTGTTGCTACACCCTCCTACGATACATCTGTTAACCATTTTAATAATTACGTGATAACGTTGAAGAAATTTGCAGAAAACCACCAGGTCGTTTTCTCATAAACAAACCAGCGCTGACGTAGGATTCAGAAGGAGGCGTCCCGCATGCGACATCACGAAAATCAGTGTTTCCCGTTAAATCCAAATGCCAATTTTTTCAGAGGTGGACCAATTCGCCTCAAATGGCTTCAGTTCAACTGAATTTTTCTGGTATTGCGCAAGGTAAAATAATTGCAGAGAATGCAGAATGTTACAGATATTTGACCAAAGTTTAATATAAAATAGGAGAATTACATTGATCTTGCTCCTGAATTTACCCGTGATATGCACTTTAAGAGATTTCAATAATGGTGACGTTTCATGTTGCCACCTAGTGGTGGAACCGACTCACTGCAGTCTGCAAGACTATTTTTGTGAGCGTTTTTTGTTTTGGTTGATGCATAATTTGTAAATTATTTAAGTCAAGAAGTTAACAAGATTCACAAATGAACACTAAATAAAACTGACTTCAATTAAAGTTTATTAACCAGGGATTTTTTTAAAATCCAATTCCAATCTTTGCCATTTGTTGCAGGACCCTGATTTCTGATTTTTTTTCCCCCCATTATCAGCCCGATCCTGATCCCAGGTATCATATCGGTGCCAGCTTTATGCGAGACAACTTTTCGTTAAAGCCAAAGTCATGTCAACTGATCAGAGCAGATATACACTCAACCCATCAACAATCGGAGCAAAATAAAACCCAATAAAAAGGAAACTTTCTATCATCTAATGAAGTTTGAGTACAAACTAGAGGTCTGCGCGGGACAGGATTTTCAGTCCCGCTCCCGCAAAGAATTATGATTTTCAGTCCCTCTCCCGCCCGCGCCTGCCATATTTTGTCCCGCTCCCGCCCGCAAATCCCGCATGATGCAGATGTTCGCGTTATTTCTCACGAAAGTTCTTGTCATTGGCTTGGGGAATTAAACATGCTGAGATTAGCTGAGCTCTCCACTGACCGATCCTTCATTTATTGTAAGTTTATTGTTTAGACTCTGACATTCTGCTGACACATTCCAAGTTGAGCGCTGCATGCGCTCATGATTGACAGCTCTCGCTTTGATTGACAGCTCTCGCTTTGATTGACAGCTCTCGCTTTGCGCACTCGCACTCCCACTTCCGACTCTGTGGCGTTATGATTCCAACCGCGATTTCATTCTCCTCTCATATGAAGTGCTGCGCAACCACAACCAGCTCCTCAGATTATACACTGTCTATTTCTCGCTTTAAATTGAACAATCTGTGCGATACACAGTCCTTTTTAATACTAGTTAATACTTTTTAATACTTAGGACTAATACTCTTGACTTAACGGTAAATGTACCTCTTTTTAAAGCAGCACTTACTTCTGAAGCACTGTGAGCTTCACTAGAGGAGCTCTGCTCTTCTGCCATGATCGGAGATCTCAAACACGGAAGAGCGGAAAGGAATCGGAAACGTACGCGAGATTAGACCACATCCGCAAATTTAGGCATCTTAAAATGTTTTTATTAATGCCAAATAAAATATCCAGCACAAATTATATATGATAGACATAAATTAATAATTTATAAATTTTATTTTAAACACGTTTTTAGTTAGCGGGACTGCAGCTTATCACCTCTCCCGCCCGCTCCCGCATTGTGCACTCCCCCTCCCGCCCGTGCCCGCAATGAGCTTTCAAAATCTATCCCGCGCCGCACTGCTTTACGTTGGGTCCTGCAGGTCCCGCGGGAGTGCAGGGCTCTAGTACAAACGTATGGAGGATTCTGACTAGCCAGAGCAGACCTTCTGGGGAAGGAAGGGGAAAGGGAAAAAAAAAAAAGTATCTTCATGGACTGAACCACATGATACAGGTTCTAGAAATATACAAACAAACAAAACACAGGACGAGTGAAAATCTTTCCGCATCTCGTTTTTGTGAATCTTGTTAACTATTATGCAACAAAAACAAACACGCTCACAAAAATAGCTTTGCGGACTGCAGTGAACCAGTTCCACCACTAGATGGCAATACAGAGCAACAAACTCGAGGTGATGAATTCAGCTACACACAAAAATGTGCTAACATCAGTAAGATAAAAATGTGATGCTGTAACCACGCCTCTTTCCAAAACAACCACGGGTAAACGCATCACTTATATACACACACGCACACCACTTTAGCCGTTATCTAAAAGTAGTAATATTCACACACACACACACCATGATCGTGTTACACCGATTCAACCGGCACGTCGGATGAAATTACCGAGGCACAGAGAACAGATTTCTGTACTCACCTTCAGGACGGCTCACAAACAACTTCTTCAGCGTGTTGTACGTCCCGATTTTAATCGTCCCGTACGAGGCTTGCCTTAGTAGCGCCGGCGAAATCCTTCAACACAGAAAGTCAACACTGTTAGCTTCCATCAAGCTTTAAGACGTCACTTTCAGAGAAGTGATGTTTAAATTAACACACAGTCTTATTAACAAAAAACGAAAAATTTCCCCGTCCATCACTCACCGTCTCAAATCGCAGACGTATGTGCTATTCAAGACTGTTACTGAATACCAAGACGAAGCGATTTTCTTGTTACAGTTTGCGTTTTCATTTTTAAAAACATCTCCTGTCACCTTTAAACTTGGAGAAAGCACTGTTTTGCATGACAGTCTTCTGGATTTGGGATTCAGGTCAGAGTTTGTAGTTTGAGACGCAGATCATGACGACGGCGGAACATTTAGAAGAGAAACGGAGCTCGTCAGAGTGTAACATCGCGGCGTGTGTTTGACTTGGAAACCTGACACGTTAGCATCCATTTATTTATTAATTTAGCTAGTTAGATAAATTAAATTATACAAATAAAAAAGTGTAGCATTCCGTTCCAATTATATGGAGTCGATCAAGTCGAGGTTTGCATTCGTCAGTCTTCTTTTGCATAAATTTACACAGAATCAAAGTAGTGCATGAACAGGATACAAATGTTTTTCCACGTGTACAACCCCGATTCCAAAAAAGTTGGGACAAAGTACAAATTGTAAATAAAAACGGAATGCAATGATGTGGAAGTTTCAAAATTCCATATTTTATTCAGAATAGAGCATAGATGACATATCAAATGTTTAAACTGAGAAAATGTATCATTTAAAGAGAAAAATTAGGTGATTTTAAATTTCATGACAACAACACATCTCAAAAAAGTTGGGACAAGGCCATGTTTCCCACTGTGAGACATCCCCTTTTCTCTTTACAACAGTCTGTAAACGTCTGGGGACTGAGGAGACAAGTTGCTCAAGTTTAGGGATAGGAATGTTAACCCATTCTTGTCTAATGTAGGATTCTAGTTGCTCAACTGTCTTAGGTCTTTTTTGCCGTATCTTCCGTTTTATGATGCGCCAAATGTTTTCTATGGGTGAAAGATCTGGACTGCAGGCTGGCCAGTTCAGTACCCGGACCCTTCTTCTACGCAGCCATGATGCTGTAATTGATGCAGTATGTGGTTTGGCATTGTCATGTTGGAAAATGCAAGGTCTTCCTTGAAAGAGACGTCGTCTGGATGGGAGCATATGTTGCTCTAGAACCTGGATATACCTTTCAGCATTGATGGTGTCTTTCCAGATGTGTAAGCTGCCCATGCCACACGCACTAATGCAACCCCATACCATCAGAGATGCAGGCTTCTGAACTGAGCGCTGATAACAACTTGGGTCGTCCTTCTCCTCTTTAGTCCAAATGACACGGCGTCCCTGATTTCCATAAAGAACTTCAAATTTTGATTCGTCTGACCACAGAACAGTTTTCCACTTTGCCACAGTCCATTTTAAATGAGCCTTGGCCCAGAGAAGACGTCTGCGCTTCTGGATCATGTTTAGATACGGCTTCTTCTTTGAACTATAGAGTTTTAGCTGGCAACGGCGGATGGCACGGTGAATTGTGTTCACAGATAATGTTCTCTGGAAATATTCCTGAGCCCATTTTGTGATTTCCAATACAGAAGCATGCCTGTATGTGATGCAGTGCCATCTAAGGGCCCGAAGATCACGGGCACCCGGTATGGTTTTCCGGCCTTGACCCTTACGCACAGAGATTCTTCCAGATTCTCTGAATCTTTTGATGATATTATGCACTGTAGATAATGATATGTTCAAACTCTTTGCAATTTTACACTGTCGAACTCCTTTCTGATATTGCTCCACTATTTGTCGGTGCAGAATTAGGGGGATTGGTGATCCTCTTCCCATCTTTACTTCTGAGAGCCGCTGCCACTCCAAGATGCTCTTTTTATACCCAGTCATGTTAATGACCTATTGCCAATTGACCTAATGAGTTGCAATTTGGTCCTCCAGCTGTTCCTTTTTTGTCCCTTTAACTTTTCCAGCCTCTTATTGCCCCTGTCCCAACTTTTTTGAGATGTGTTGCTGTCATGAAATTTCAAATGAGCCAATATTTGGCATGAAATTTCAAAATGAGCCAATATTTGGCATGAAATTTCAAAATGTCTCACTTTCGACATTTGATATGTTGTCTATGTTCTATTGTGAATACAATATAAGTTTTTGAGATTTGTAAATTATTGCATTCTGTTTTTATTTACAAATTGTACTTTATCCCAACTTTTTTGGAATCGGGGTTGTATATATTTTCTCATAAGTAGCACTTTTTTTCCCAGCGAGTGTGTGTGTTATAATTGTTTATTGTGCCATTTCTGGCTGTGATGTTTTTACACTCTGGTTCGCGCTACATGATGTTTGGATTGCGTCACACTCTTTGGGGCACTTTTTGATGGTCAAAGAAATTCGTCATATTTCCTGATGCATCAGTCTTCCTTTTGTATGTTCTGCAAACAACCGTTGTTTGCATTGCTTGCATTGTTGTTTGCATTGTTACTGTTTGTTGTGATACCAGAACGTCAAGGACGTAGGAGCTCATCTGGCCTGCCATCAAAACCACCGTGACGACCAGAACATCAAACAGAACTGAAATGTGACGATGTGAGAGAGAGAGAGAGAGAGAGAGAGGACCAACCTCCATGACAAACTGTTTACAACAGGAACATCAACAAAAGGATTACACTTTGTTCCCCGAGGGAAGATCAGCCCAAAACATCAAACAGAACTGAATCTGCATGAGAAATAACAGACACACAATTCTATTTAGAAGAAAATGTGTCAAAGGGGAACTGAAGGCAAATTTATCATCAAAATTATCTCTCTCATTTTATTAAATATACGGCATTTTTTCACTCAGGGTCCACATTTGGAGAAGTAAGATGTTATGCAGGTGTATTTTAAAAAAAAAAGTCAAGTTTCTTGTATTAAACTTATATGTTTACATTAGTTTCATCAGATCACCACAGAGAACACTTTTTAAATTGTTTCCATGTTGATTCTTTCATTTTTTTTTATGCCTTTTTGGCCCATTTTAGGGCTGTTTTGGCATGTTGTACTGTTCCGCTGTACATTGGACTACTGTATATAACATCATACAAAATCCCACATTTCTAGTGCATTTTGTGCTACAAGATTGATATGAAATGATAATGTACCGTAGTATCTCTGCTTAATTTAATATATGCATATAAAGGAGGAGTCATTTATCACCTGGCAAAAATTTTGCAGTTCTTTAAAGGAAGTCCACCGTACTTCCATAATGAAATATGCTCTTATCTGAATTGAGACGAGCTGCTCCGTACCTCTCCGAGCTTTGCACGACCTCCCAGTCAGTCAGACGCGCTGTCACTCCTGTTAGCAATGTAGCTAGGCTCAGTATGGCCAATAGTATTTTTTGGGGCTGTAGTTAGATGCGACCAAACTCTTCCGCGTTTTTCCTGTTTACATAGGTTTATATGACCAGTGACATGAAACAAGTTCAGTTACACAAATTGAAATGTAGCGATTTTCTATGCTATGGAAAGTCCGCACTATAATGACAGGCGTACTAACACCTTCTGCGCGCTTCGGCAGCGCATTGATATCTGAGCTCCGTATCAATGCGCTACCGAAGCGCGCAGAAGGTGTTAGTACGCCTGTCATTATAGTGCGGACTTTCCATAGCACAGAAAATCGCCACATTTCAATTTGTGTAACTGAACTTGTTTCATATCACTGGTCATATAAACCTATGTAAACAGGAAAAACGCGGAAGAGTTTGGTCGCATCTAACTACAGCCCCAAAAAATACTATTGGCCATACTGAGCCTAGCTACATTGCTAACAGGAGTGACAGCGCGTCTGACTGCGTCTGACTGACTGGGAGGTCGCGCAAAGCTCGGACAGGTACGGAGCAGCTCGTCTCAATTCAGATAAGAGCATATTTCATTATGGAAGTACGGTGGACTGTTCCTTTAATAATGTGTCCATCGTTATGCCAAATGACATTTTTGGTCAGTGTTCTCAAAAAGGAACCCAGAAATTCAGTCACTGATTCTTTTAATGGTATCCATTTTGGTAGTTTCAATCTCTATACATGTCAGAATAACACACAGAAAAAAAAAAAAAATACGTGTTGACTGTAAGGCACAGACACCATTGAAAATGTTCACTGGGATAATGGAAAAAGCCATGTAGTCTCCGTACAGGGCTGTGAAATAGAAATGACAAAATCCAAGGAAACAATTTTAGCAGGGGGTCTGGGGGGAGCAGCCCCCCAGGAGCCAGGGCCCCAGAAGCTCAACAGATTTTGTGTATATTGATAGATTTGAAGCATCTCCTGAAAGCAAATATTTTCTCAACCATGCCATTTAATTTGAACTGTTTATCATCATTATTATTATAAATTGAATATATAAAATGTGAACAAGATGGTCTACCTGGTAATCTATAGTTCGACAGCTTCAATTTCACCAATTCCGCATATTTTTTTCCTTTAACATGGTCAACCAAACGCATTCTTCCACCAGAACCGTACTTCACATCCTGATGGCACAAGATGCAGTAAGCTTTCCCCGGTTCTTTTATCTTCCGTATGTGCTCATTCACTACCGACTTTAAACTCCAGCCATCGCCAATTCCATGGATTTTTGATGCCGTTTTCCTTGTCAAATGTTTTTGACATCGTCAGTCTCACCGTCCTCCCTCTGAACGATGTCCCTCCGTGACACAGACATACCGCGAAATTCTCCTTTTCAAAACCGTTGATATCGAAAGCATGTTTAAAGAGCACAAGATTCGCGCCGTGGTTTGTAAGCATGGCGCAAATGCCGTAAACCGGTCTGTCATTGTCGCAAAAGAAACCTCCCCCATTTTTATTGCAAAATTAGATGATTTACTAAAATGATATTTTTGGCGGCCAAATTCAGGGAATTCCGCGGATTTTTCACAGCCCTGCCGTAGCCCTCTCTAAACTCAGGGTTAAAGAATTTATAATTACCATGAGAGGTAAAGGTATAAAAATGCCTTTAGTCATTACAGACTTAAAGTAATTGCACTGAGTAGCGGTTTAATTGAGAAACGTAGTCTCCGTAGCCCCCAATTCTTCGTTAGAAAAGATATTCGATTCTGTGCTCACTGCCATACAAATTGCATTTCATAATATTTCCAATAAAATATATCTAGGGTGGCACGGTGGTGTAGTGGTTAGCGCTGTCGCCTCACAGCAAGAAGGTCCTGGGTTCGAGCCCCGTGGCCGGCGAGGGCCTTTCTGTGCGGAGTTTGCATGTTCTCCCCGTGTCCGCGTGGGTTTCCTCCGGGTGCTCCGGTTTCCCCCACAGTCCAAAGACATGCAGGTTAGGTTAACTGGTGACTCTAAATTGAGCGTAGGTGTGAATGTGAGTGTGAATGGTTGTCTGTGTCTATGTGTCAGCCCTGTGATGACCTGGCGACTTGTCCAGGGTGAACCCCGCCTTTCGCCCGTAGTCAGCTGGGATAGGCTCCAGCTTGCCTGCGACCCTGTAGAACAGGATAAAGCGGCTAGAGATAATGAGATGAGAAAATATAACTAGTCATACCTTTAAATCTTTTTTTTTTTTTTATTCTGTGGAAAAAAATATACCCTGGTGTAGTCTCTGTAGCCCCCACCAATTCACCGAAACGGTCATCTTGATCAGCAGGCCATATCTTCTGAATCAGATGAGGATACCTCATGAAATTTTCACACTGTAATATTAAGATATGTGGAAACAAAATGCACTGAAAACTCATCTCATTATCTGTAGCCGCTTTATCCTGTTCTACAGGGTCGCAGGCAAGCTGGAGCCTATCCCAGCTGACTACGGGCAAAAGGCGGGGTACACCCTGGACAAGTCGCCAGGTCATCACAGGGCTGACACATAGACACAGACAACCAATCACACTCACATTCACACCTACGGTCAATTTAGAGTCACCAGTTAACCTAACCTGCATGTCTTTGGACTGTGGGGGAAACCGGAGCACCCGGAGGAAACCCACGCGGACACGGGGAGAACATGCAAACTCCGCACAGAAAGGCCCTCGCCGGCCACGGGGCTCGAACCCGGACCTTCTTGCTGTGAGGCGACAGCGCTAACCACTACACCACCGTGCCGCCCCAATCTGGAAACTAAAATGTCAAAAAAATGACCATTTTGGAACAGAAATGTGGACCCTGAGTGAAAAAATGCCAGTAGGAATTGCACAAGACATTGCACAGTATATCTACCTCTATATTTGCACAGTTTTGTTTGCCTCTCCTTTTTTTTTTTTAAATGTTATCTTCATTTTTCACTCTACCTTTATATTTTGCATTCCATATGCACTTTATATTTTATATTTCATATTATATATATATATATATATATATATATATATATATATATATATATATATATATATAATGAGTGATTCCACGCTTATGGGTACTGAAATGGGGACATGAACTTATTCACCTAAAACCATTTCTTTTTTTACCATCAGGTCACAAAACATGTAATCTTTAATGAATGATATGTTAAAAGATAACTTTAATTTTCTGAGATGTAATAAAAACATATTTATATGCCAAAGTCAAGCCTATGAGTTCCAAAATGATGTCTGTTACATTACTTCTGTTACGATTGTCCATCTCGCGTCTGTTACAAATTAATTACAATCTAGCTCTATACCATGTTAATCTTATTGAAAGAATGTGTATGTTTATTCTACTACACATGTTTATTAATTATATTTGCTAAAACATCACCTTCCTATGTTTCAAAAAGTAATTCTACATTGTTAAAATTGAGAATCTATATGTCCACAACACTTCTGTTACGTTCTGACTTTGGCATATAAATATGTTTTTATTACACCTCAGAAAATTAAAGTTATCTTTTAACATATCATTCATTAAAGATTACATGTTTTGTGACCTGATGGTAAAAAAAGAAATGGTTTTAGGTGAATAAGTTCATGTCCCCATTTCAGTACCCATAAGCGTGGAATCACTCATATATATATATTTCTTTTTATATTGGTAAGCGTAGTTTGGTCGGGCAATTGCAAAATAAGAATTTCATTACCCAATAATAAACCGCTGTGTCTGTTATTGTGTATATGACAAATAAAAATCTTGAGTTCTTGATTTTTGATCGCTATTTGGTCACTGCAAATGCGTCCGTCATCCATCCGTCGTCCACAATTCAGTTAAATCGCATCTCCTCCGTCAGTTCTCCACGGATTTCCGTTCTGATTGTTTTGTTTGAAAGAACTCGTCACGCTGCAGAAAACTCGGTCATTGTTTTGTCAAATATTTTGCTAACGAGTTACTAATTAGGCCAAATTAACAAATTTTCCAAGCCTCTCACTAGAATTGTACCGGTATCTCTTGTCTGATTTCTCATCCGATTCCAGTTCTGATCGATGTTTTAGGTCGATCTTCCGTCGAGGAACAAAACTTGTTTGTTTGTTGATTTTCCTGTTTACACCTGTGTTTATTTTCAGTGAAATCGTATCAGTTCTCCTCTCTCAGTTCTGATTGTTTTATTTGAAAGAACTCGACCTCCTGCACAACACGACTTGATCATTGTATTGTCAATTTTTTGTGGACAAATTAGTCATTAGGTCAACTAAACACATTTTATTCTGATTAGAATTGTATCTCCTCTCTCTATTATGCGAATTCAGCTCTGATCGATGTTTGTTTTGGGCTGGTCTTCGCTCAGGAAACAAATTGTAGTCGTTTTGTTGATGTTCCTGTTGTAAACAGTTTGTCGTGGAGGTTGGTCCTCTCTCTCTCTCTCTCTCTCTCTCTCTCTCACATCGTCACATTTCAGTTCTGTTTGATGTTTTGGTCGTCATGGTGGTTTTGACGGCAGGTCAGATGAGCGACTACGCCCTTGACATTCTGGTCTTCATTTGTTTAAGAATTGTAACTCGGCTCGGTTGTAAGTCAACTGCAGCCATTTCCATTTCTGTTATTTATCACAAGGAAAGCAGGAGATTGAGGACTCAAGGACGAGAACCTCAGCCAACGCAGGAAAGGCTTGGACCTGGAAACGGTATTATCAGAAGGTCGAGACGTCACGTCTTAACAAGGGCTGTAATGGTCATGTGTCCATGAACTTTTTTTTTTCCTCTGTACACCACGACAATGGATTTGAAATGAAGCCATCACTTTCAGCTTTAATTCAAGACATTTAATAAAAATATAATCTCATTAACCGTTTAGGTATAACAGCTTTTTTTTTTTTTTTACATAGTCCCTTCATTTTCATACGCACAAAAATCAAGTCAGTTTATTTGTATAGCGCTTTTAAAGGAGAACTGAAGGCAAATTTTTTATGATCAAAATTCTATTTTATCTCATTTTATTAAGCATTTTTGATCGCTATTTTGTCGCTGCTATAGCAAGTTCTGAGTGTTTGAAATATGCTCTGTAATATATCAGTCCATATGTCAAAGCAACGGCCGTAAACGAGATTCGTTGAGACCTGTGCGAGACATCGTAGGACGGAAGTAAAACGTACAGCGGAAATCAAAGTGACCGACATCTGCCAACGTTGTCAAAAAGACACACGCGTCCTTTTTCGAATGCTGACGTAATCAAGCCGGAAGTTTTCCGTGTCCGAAATCGCTCCCTACTCACTATCTAGGGCATTATATAGTGAGGATGCCATTTTGTAGTGCTGTCCGAAACCTCAGTGAGGATTATTTACACCCTATATAGGGCGCTCAAAGTATCCCACAATGCATCACTAAAACTAGTGTCCAACGATGGTGACTAACCAAAGCAATATATCCCATCATGCACTGCGGTCGTGCTGAAAAAAATCAAATTAAAAGTCTCAAATGTGATTTAATAAAAAGCAGCGACAAAGAAGAAAGTATTCAGCCTTGATTTAAACAGAACTGAAAGCTGCAGGTGCTTTGTATTGATTTATGTGTGAAATGCGCTCAGTATAATATGGATTTATCACAAAAACACACGCATGTATTTATTATTTTGAAACCCACCAGCCGCCAGATCTGGCACGCTTTAATTGTGCGACAGTAATGACGTAAATACCAGCGCGATGGACTAGTGTCCGAAAGCGTTTTTCATTCAACCAATGATTAGAAGTCGTATGGAATAATCTCAATCACTGATGGAGCTGGCAAATCTCGAAATTAATCTAAATTGGAACGATATGGCGATCTGGCCGCTGTGTAAACATTTTTCAAAATGGCGATGCTGACACGTCACGTTTGAAGTCTCAGACAAGATCACGCGGCTCAGCGACGCCTGCCGTGGACCAAACGAACTACATTCAACATGGCTAAAAACCGAAAAGGCTGATAAGTGTAATATAACACGCCAATACGAGTCACGATACAAGGTTAATAAAACTGAAAACGTAATTGAATAACACGTTAAGAAATAAAGCAAGTTTAAAAATGACTTCAGTTCCCCGTCAAGTTGACTTAATGAATAATTTATTCGCAAAAAATTTGACAATACAATAAGTGTTGTGCAGAAGCATAGGATTAGCTAGCGAACCGTGCAGCCGTGTTTTCCACAGCCGATTCTCAAAATACACGGCCATAAATCCCCAAACACCAGGGTTTCCCATACATAGAGCATTGTGTTGCACAGCGCCACACAATGGATTCCTATCGCCACACAATCAGACTCGCGATTTTGGAAGGAAAAAAAAAAAATTCCGTTGCGTATCGTTCCGTTCATTCATAGTGCTTTCTTCTCGTTCACGCGCGCACACAGAGCCGGAGAGGCGTGTCCACAGGCCTGCCGTTGCGCATATACCCGGACTGCAAGTAGGCCTGCTAGGCTAATTAAAAATAACGCAGCCTTCCCGATTCGCCTTCTGACCCATTATTTTAAAAGGTAGCCTATGTCGTGCTCATGATGAGCTTTATCATAGCCTTCTTGGCTTACATGAAACGGACGTTCCTGAGTCAGGCTACAAACCAATTTTGATGCATACAGTAGCAGCTTGACGCGAGGAACCGGCCTTATTGCATTATCCCATTTATCCCGCTTCAGCAATGACTTCCCTTACGATAGGACACTCGAGTTTGTTTTTTTCCCCTCAGGAAGCCATGCAGAATTAAATGTTCTGATAGGGCATGCAGGCTTTGCACCAATTAGGGTAATGCTTTTTCATTATTGTTAGTTGCCTTGGTGTTTCCTTAAGTGGTTTCTGAAAAAACTGTGAATAAACTGAAGAGACTGGCTAAATCTGACAATCCTAAATCACGTTCTGCAGCTATAAAACTAACTTAAATCATGGCTTTAAATCTAACAGGTTTCTTACATCTAATTATGATATTTTATTTTATTAGGATGCAGTGCAAAGCACTGCAACTATTGTTCTTCTACGTGTTTCTTCTTCTTCTTCCGTATTCTTCTTCTTCTTCCTCCTACGCAAATTTTGATTTCGAATAACTCAATAACCATACGTCGCACACAGACAAACAATATATCAAAACGTGCGGCTCGATTGGACTCGCTATGCTATTACTTTTCTCTACAGAAAACGATTTTTTCGCGACATAGTCGCGAAAAAAATCGCCCCAAAAAACCCCATTCATTTCTATGGAATTAATTGAAAAAAAAAGCACTTTTTCAAACATCCGCTGCTCTGGCATGCTTTCACCTAGAGACGTGATTCAAACTCTAAAACGTAGGAAAACTTCTCCTCTGTGGATCTGACATTCAACTTTTCTGCTAGGTTCTACACTTTCGGATCAGTCCCGGCTCAAACGCCATGTGGGTTCCGGGAGAAAATCCGGCTTTTGAATGGGTGTCTATTGCGTTACACACCAGTGAAGCTCGTTAGCTTAGAGTGGAGAGAGGCTGGAAAAAAAAAAAGCTCAAACTTTCGCGCTTAAACTGTGTTTTCAGCCACAAATTTCACTCTACAGACATGATTTTCTCAAAAGTAGTAGTAAAACTTGTCCTGATTCACACAATGTGTCTACCTAAACGATAGGATTTACAGTTTTTGAATGACAAGTGTCAAACTGAGGACAGGGCAGCTGAGAGGCCTCACTGACACCCATTATAAACGTGAGAAAAGTCACTCATTTTTAACTCGCTCTAGTGTCCTCATTTTTAACACTACAGACAAAAAAATATATCAGTTTATTCAGGAGACCCTTCTAGCACTCACTGTGAAAGAATTTTGTGAATAGCTGCTTTCGTTGTCGAGTTATTTGTCACTGTTCGAGGCCTGGTCCTTCGTAAAAAACAGCAGAAAACTCAAGACCTTGTGTGTCTTAGCTCATTGACACCCACTATAAACGGGACAGAAAAGTCTCTCATTTTTAACTCGCTCTAGTGTCCTCATTTTTAACACTACAGACAAAAAATTACATCAGTTTATTCAGGAGACCCTTCTAGCACTCACTGTGAAAGAATTTTGTGAATTTCTTTTTTTTGTGAAGAAAAAAAAAAAAACACAACAGCCTCGGTCGGCATGACACTTCACCTTAGCCGCCCACTTTATTAGGAACACTTCTGTTTGTACATACAAACTACAAACACTCTTCTTAGAGTTTAGAGTTTATTTTATTTTTAAAAGGGACAGTGCACAAATTAAACATTATCCTTGTGGTAAGGACAGATGTCTGTCCCAGGTTATAGCAGTACATGCTAATTTCCGCCTGTAGTCACTTTGTTTACACTCTTGAATAGCTCTTCTTCATGACGGCTGCTGTCTCAAGCACACACACAATCATTGCATTGAAACATCATTGCAGGTCACACATTCACGGCCAGCGAACATGCGTGACCGAATTGCTTCGCGCACTGCATCCTCTCACAATTTCCCCCGGGGAATTGTCCGGTCTAGTTATTATTTTGTTGTTACATTATACTATATTTCATTTTAGTATTGGTTGAGGTAAGTGTTGAGTTCAATATTTAAAATAAAAACCTCTAGCTTGTTTTTTGCAATTTATTCCTTGAATGTCAACTAAAGAATGATTGAAAGATCGCCACCAAAAAGGCAAAAAACTAAGGTAAAAACCAGAGATGCACCGATTGACTGGCTGCTGATCGGAATCGGCCGATTTTCACGTGATCGGCCATGACCGGCGACCGGCCGGTCAAAATTAAAATATGCCAATTTTCTGCCGACCAAAACTTGTGTATCACATAGAGATGAAAGTGGAAATACTCGTAATTCGCAACTAAGAAGACTGCAGCTACACTGGCAGCTTGAACACGCTTTCTAGTGCGATTGTGTTGCACTTGCGCAGAACAGTGTCAGTCCTGCGCGCCTAACGAGCTCCGGCGCACGCACCGTTAACCAAAAAAAAAAAAAAACTCACTATATTTGGATATCCAAATATAGTGAATTTTTTTTTTGTGCCAAATATTGGATGTGAAAATGAGTACAAAGAGAGAGAGAAAAAAAGTCTTTGTTTTACGACCTTGGTTGCACTTGATTCCATTGGAAATTACTCTACAAATACACATTTGACAAAGATGATAGAATGGCTATGGTATAAGTATGACTGGAAATTATTTTTGTATTTTGATACTGAATGAAGAAATGGGTTGTTCTATAAGGCAGAAGTTTTCAGATCTAAACAGGCTTGTGAAAGTGTGTTCCAGAGCAGTAGGCAAATAATATATGAGGGGGAAGTTGTTTTTGTGCCAGATATTGGATGGGAAAAGAAAAAAACGTTTGTGTGAATTTCCTATTTCAGGAATTAATATGTTAATACCAAACATGAAGAAAGATTTTACAAAGAACAATGTCTTTGTTTGTTTTCAACCTTTGAGGTGTTGAAAATTTATTACTGAAAATCTGGCAGAATGTTCTATTAAAGAAAAGATAAAAAGAAAAGAGTCTGTGTGTGCTGTGAAGTGGTTTGAAAAAATGGAATCGGAATAAATCGGTATCGGCAGGTCACACTCCATGGAAAATCAGAAATGGCCCAAAAAATTGCAATCGGTGCATCTCTAGTAAAAACTAAACTTTAACTTCAATTTTGGTGAGTAATTTTCATAAATTTAAAAGACAGGTTTTCCACCAACATCAAGCCCAGCAAACTAATGGCCGGCCCTGTAATGTAAAGTTGGGTTGAGGAATGAAACCAGGCAGGGTTCTGGGAAAAATTGTTCTAGCTGTCTTCTCTTAAAGAACTTAAAAGAATTTAGATTGAACTGAATAATCACAAATGCTTCTTGTCGCTTTAAAACAGTCCCAGCAGGTGACTCTGAAGAAAAATACTGTGTGTTTGAACACCGCCCGCTGTAAACACTTTGCATTATACACCCCAATGACCGACTCCACCGATCGCCATGACACCACCGTGCACGATTCCCTCATCGGCACAGTGGAGCACCACAAATCGCTACCTGGTCTGTGGGAAACATTGAACACGGTTTATAAATTTTATACTAACCCGTACTAACCAAATTTCTGTGAAATTTTGTTGTTTTGTGCATTTCTGTGGACATTTTTGTCGACGGTCAGCGGTTTCCCGGGGCATGCCGTGTGTGCGCTTTCCATATATGGAAGTTAAATCGAAAAAATCAACTTTACCGCCAAAAATGTAGCGTTCTTATTGGTCAGACTCCAAAACGAGGCTTGAATGGAAGCAAAATACTCCGAGTTTTGAAAGCTTCACCGGCGAAGCTCTCAGGTTTAGAATGAGTTGAATGAAGCTCTCAGGTTTAGAATGAGTTATCTCATGTCTTGAGATAAATATCTTTGCGAGTTTTTAATCATACAAGCCTGATAAACATATTGACAGAAACTTTATACTTTACACTTTCCTACATGCCTACTGACAAATAATATTATAGTTTTTAAATGACCTAAATTAGATGAACCATAAAACTGGTCCCCTTCCTCAGTCCCACCAGACTCGGCGCACTGAGAGCCCACAAAGACCGTTCCTATGGTAACGGCATGATATCACTTTCACTCTTTCGGTTTCGACTGGCTTCTCTTTCGCCAAGATTTACATTATCTTAAATAGTAATTTCATAAACTACCATTATTCCTGAACTGTTTGTATTGTTTACAGTATTTACGTACATTTCAAGTAACTACAGGAAAATTTCCTTCCATCTCTAACTTAATTTAACTTCTTTTTAACAGAATCAAAATGATTCCTAACATTTTGTGATGTAAGATTTGCATTATGCATCTCATCTCATCACTTAACGGTATCTATTATTTTCAGTTGTGTATATATTTTTTTCATAATATTAAAAATCTTCAGAGTCGGCTGAATCTCATGTTTTTTTTTTGTTTTTTTTATTTTGAGGATAACCCCTTGAGATGTGGCATCTCATTTTCAAGGGGGTCCTAATAACAATACAAAAAAGAAAAAAAAAAAGACAGAACTTAAATACACACACTAAACATATACACAATAGACATATAGACATATACACATAAACACACACACACACACACACTTGCCAACGTTGCTCTCCAAACTACCCCACTACCCCCACCCAGCATACTACAGTAATGTCATTTATATATGGTATCAGTACAACTAATCCAAAAAAGAGAGAAAAAACAAAAACAAAAACAAACAAGCACGTGTTATCTTTGTTGTTTATAGTAAAGCTGTATTCTGTGTAATACGACTTGATTACAGGAATTTGTCTTTTGTTTTTTGTCTTAAGCGCACTAGAAATTATAATTTAAGGTTTCTGCTTTTATTGCAGGAATTCATCGAAGATTTTATTGATAATTACAGTGATTTGTAAAGTTCTGGTTAATGAATAAGAAACTAAATTTAAAACTTTGTTATAACATTTTATTAAGTTAGTCAATAAAATGTGTGTTAAATGCCTAATAAAATATAATTCACACTTAAAATTAATGCTTTCTTTCATTTCTTTTGAAGGATTAATTGCAGCTCCAGATGGCACCAAAAAAAGATGAAATTTTCAACCCCCCAACCTTTTTTGTTTCCGAAAACCACTCGTAACCTTCCCAATCCTGGCCGAGCCCTGTGCAGAAGCTCGAGTTCTTTCAAATAAAACAATCAGAACTGAAATCCAGTGAGAACTGATACGATTTAACTGAAAACAAACACAGTTGTAAACAAATTGCTTACAACAAGAAAATCAACAAACAAACGACTGAGTTTTGTTCCTTGAGGGAAGATCGACCCGAAACTTCGATCAGAACTGGAATCGGATGAGAAATCAGAGAGGAGATACAATTCTAGTGAGAGGCCTGGAAAATTCGTTAAGGTGAATTAATTAATAACTCGTTACCAAAAATTTGACATAACAGGAGTTCTTTCAAACAAAACAATTGGAACGGAACTCCGTAGAGAACTGACAGAGAAGATATGATTTAACGGAGTCGTGGACGCCGGATGTCACGCCATGGCAACAGCTCATCGGCCTCATGGACAGACGAGCTTAAAAAAGTCGTCAGTAAGGCCGCCGTGTCGCTAAACAAAACGAAGACGAAACGTAAGCGAAGCAACTCGACTGTTCCTGGTTTGTCAGGAAGAGCACGAGTTGGAAAACCAAACAGAACGAACATCTGGCTCATTGCAAAACAACAACATGTCGTGTCTGAGCATTTTCGCCGCAAATTCGTTTAGCATCACGATACGCGAGATCTCTTGCCACGGGATTCAGACTGAATCTGGGTCGAAAAATAAATCCAGGCACTTTATTTATTGTGAAAGCGAGGCAACTCTGTGCTCACTGTTCTGAACATTTCCCGTTCAGTACATCAGCAAATAAATTCAGACGCATCCAGGACACTCGCGTACACCGGTCCATCCAAGTCTAACCTCGAATATCATCTGACAAAATGAGCGCGGACACACACTGTTCTTGCCAGGAACCTATCTGTACACCACATGTGGTTTTAACATCATCTATTTTTAAATTACTGCAGTGAGGGTGAGTGATAGGACATACGGCTCATAAGATGTCAGCCGATCTCAGGCTCCGCTGCTAGAACCACCAGGAACATATTAAAAAATATATTCATACTGCTTGTGTGTTTAACCCTTTGGTGACTGACCCCTTGAAAATGGTTCCTCCAGGAACGATGACGTTTCAGTTGTCAAGACAACGGAAAAACTAAAATACAAAAACAGAAAGATACGTCACAATGCTCTTGTGCACAAAACAAAATGCTCTTGTATTTGTATTTTAGTTTTTCCGTTGTCTTGACAACTGAAACGTCATGGTTCCTGGAGGAACCATTTTCAAGGGGTCAGTCACCAAAGGGTTAATGAGTCCGGGGTTAGTTTGATGGTTGGTTCTGTAAGTTCCGTGTTATTTCCATGAGAACTTCACGGTTGTGTGCTGCTCTGATGTCGTCGTTCTTGCACTGATTAACAATGGTGTTTAATAGAAGAAGAAAAAAGAAAAATCTCAAACTTCTGGGATTACAGTCAGCTTCATTTCTCAACAAAATAGACTCAAAATCCCAGAATGCAAAGCATTCGAGTTACAACTACACCGAGTTACTTCGGAGACTCGACTCGGCACATCAGCGATCTACAAGACAACGGTGTTGACGCTGGTATTGGAAAGCAACTGAAAAAGCTTTTCAGAGCGTATCTGTTTGAGCAGGTAGTCAAACTGAATTATGGGTAATGTAGGAAATCCGTCTCCCCGGCGAACAGAGACCAGAATTGCACCTGAAACCCAACCAGAATGATTTTTACACCAGGTGAAAGAGTCTAAAAACGACACTGACTCTCCGCTGAACATCTTTGATCAGATCACATGTTCTTACCCAGAATACAAGGCGCGGACGCCTTCTTCTCGTCCGATCCTGAGCAAAGCGTGGAACATGCCTCTGTAACGGACCTCCATGCACTGAGACTGGCCTTGGACCTGGAGTCGGGTTTTGGTCAAATCAATAGGGAAGGTACCTGGAATAAATATGCAAATATTTTACGTAATTACAGGATGCATGGGTATTTACAATGACAGGAAATCCTTTTCGAGATCTGGGGACATTGGTTCTCTGGGTGGGAGGGGCATACACTGGGACTCCACTGTCTCGAGTCAATCATGCGTGTCTGTTTGTTCACGTATGTGGAAGAGGGTTGAGAGCGCTTTCCTTTCCCGTGTGTGTGAGATGCAGCAGCTGGAAAATCTAACACCATTGCTTTTGGATTTAGGAAACGATCATAATTAAGGTCTGAAATAATAATAACGGAACTTTTTTTATTTCATCTGCTACGTGTGTTCGGAGTTAGGAGCCATGCCAATTCGCCTAGTTTGTCAACTCCGATAACGTGTCAACTTCCTTGACATTCCTTCTGATCGTCAGGTTCTTGACCCTCCTCCCAGATGACAACGCAAGAACATCAACCATGATTGGTCAGGGTCAAACTTGTAGTATCGCCGGTCTCTTGACTAAAACACACCAAGAATTTATGGCACTATGATCGCCGAATCTTACATGGTGACCATCGTGAAAGACAAAAGCATTATTGTGTAATCTGATCCTGACATTCGTCACATATCCTCCTCCGTGCGCTGAGATTGGCCTTGGACCTGGGATTTTTCTTTTTTTCTCTCAAAATTGTATTACCCCAAGTTGGGGGGCTGGAGTCCCCGTGGCTCCTATTACAGAGCATTCGGACCTCATCAAACAGTTAAAGGAGTCATATTTAAGTTCACATTTATTATCATACACATTCACATATACAGTTTTAGTCTATCTACATTCACTGGATATGAGCAATCGTGCGCTCTGATTGGCTACTCGACTACAAGGATATCAGCTCATATACCGCAAGTAGAGAGGAAAAAAAATGTAAATAAAATTTTTTAAAAGGGCGGAGCGTGTTGCTGAACCAACTGAGGACAAAATAAAAACTCTACTCGAAAACAAAACCTCAAAAAATACCAAAAAAAAAAAAAGCAACAAAATATGGAATGAAAGTATCTGATGGTAAGAATGTAGGTTTTTTATTTTAATTCAAGAATTATTAAAGCATTTTTCACAAATTGCTCCTGTCATTTCGCCAGTTTGTTTACACTAAGCGGAAATGATTGTCGGATGATTTGTATAAAAAGTTTTTCTTTATTGAAATTGCAAAAAAAAAGGCTCAGTTTCTCAAAATCCAGCGAATGTGGATAGAATAAAACAGTTATTCCACTCAATCTCGTCGTACATTGATTATAACCGACTCGCCGGCTACCAGCTCACGTGCGACTCGATTTCATGGAATAACGTAAATATTTTTATCGTTCCATTTTTATCTGTATATTGTATCGTCGGCTATATAATTAGGACAATGTTTACAATAGAACTGCACTCCCGGGTTTGTTTGGGGTTTTTTTTCCAGACCTTAATTTAAGCACGTGTTTATATAAGGGTTGTTTTACAATCAGGGTACAAAGTTTGTGTCACAGGGGTTCAAAATTCAAATTGGTTCTTGTACCAGTTTTTAAGTGAAGGACAAGTTAAAGAACAGATTTCAGGTAATTTTTTGACGTGTGTGTATGGTAGTTTTGTGTAATCTGCTATAAGATAAAGAAGATCGCTTTAAGCAGGGCTGGGAGAAACAAATGAAGTGATTCTCGGAGAGGACTTTTTTTTTTTTGACAATTCAGAATCCACTACTTCCATAGTGCTTTTAAATATAAGGCTGTAAGCTTTGTGTTAGTTGTCTCTAATATTTATGTCCCAATATCTTGACCACATTTTAGGATGAAAATAATCATTTTAGATATGTTATTTTATATTGAAAAATTAGCTGTCTCGGAGAGGACATTTTTTTTTTGACACAATTACATACTAATTTGATCAAAAACTTACTGGCATTCAACATTAAAACTTAACTATGTTTCCAATGATATGGAACCAAATATTTGTTTTATGGTATAAAGAATGATTTAAGTCAAATCAAATCAAGTTTATTTGTATCGCGCTTTTAACAATAAACATTGTTGCAAAGCAGCTTTACAGAATTTGAACGACTTAAAACATGAGCTAATTTTATCCCTAATCTATCCCCAATGAGCAAGCCTGTGGCGACGGTGGCAAGGAAAAACTCCCTCAGACGACATGAGGAAGAAACCTCGAGAGGAGCCAGACTCAAAAGGGAACCCATCCTCATTTGGGCAACAACAGACAGCATGACTATAATATTAACAGTTTTAACAGGTATAACCCTCAACTGTCCTCATGGGGCCGTCCTTCACAGGAGCGGTGCGATAAAACTCCGACCAGACACAGGGCACCAGGATGGATCAAGCAGGTCCGAGGGGCAGAAGAGGCCAGCATCTCAATCCCAGGACCAACATGTTCCCTTTTGGAGCTATCTGTGGTCAATAAAGCACTTTTTCTAAATGACACGAGTAATTTTGCTAAATATGACATATATTGCCATACATTCACCAAAAATAACGTTATCACCAATTTTTTTTTGCATGGTAAATAGAGCTATCACAGGGCTACAATAAACAACCAAGTTTATTTAGTCAAGCCTTTTGATATTAAAGATAATAAGTGTTAAATGTGATTTTTAGCTTGCGTACCCTGATTGTAAAACAACCCATAATATATAATGGTAGGGGAAACACTGGTATGTGCATTCATTAATGGTTTTATGTAGTCAAAGTGATGCATTAGAGACCCATGTAAAAAAAATAAAAATTGCAGTAAGACGAGCAGGACTGAAATTTGAGCTTTACATGACGTTTGCATCACATTTGCATTTGGACCTTCAGCCGACCTGATGTGCTTTAAACACCACACTGGAGAGACTTTAATGTTGAATGAAATTGGCATAGTGACATAATGACACAGTGACATTTCTCCTGTCATCACCATCATCACCCATCAGGATCATTATGGCAGAAATGGAAATAAAAATAAGCAGCTCACCAAATTCTGCGACGATGGATGCCATTCCTCCGTACACAAACGGCTTCCAGTTCAGGCTGGACATTTCCGTGGAGCTTCCTTCAGCCTGGTGGAGGCCCATCAGAAACAACAGGAGGTCAAAATGGTTAAAAGCAAGCGGCTTCAAGCGCACATGGTGAAACATCCTGCAGCCGGTGATGAGCGCGTCCAGTGGCGACGGGAACATGGCCAAAACAATATACACCGGGAAAACAGGACGCATTCGGCATTTGTGACAGCGTCAGCTCAAACCTGCTTCAACCTGATTGGCTGGCCACGCTGTCCATCACCTAACGCACAAACCTGATTGGTCGGAATGACCCCGGCTTGGAGCCACTTCCGTTTAATACCTTGTTTTGATTGACAGCGGCTCGCTAAACTCTCCTTATCACAATGAAGTACAAAACTAACCAAACATATCTAAATAAAAATTGTATTACTTTACTTTTAAAGTGCTTCAACCGTTTTTCCTCAGCACGTTTCCTCTCACAATGTTACTACATTCAACTAGTGTAATGAGCTGCCCGCTAGCCTGCTAAGCTAACCCGAGTTCTGTCACACCGTTAACGCCGAGTAGAAAACTGCATTTTTAATATTTAACACCTACCTGATGTGAAGTTGTAAAGCGTTCTCGGTTATTTTATCTTCGACTCCATTGACCTTGTGAAAGAAAAGTAATAATACTGCATTGGGCACACAAAAACTTCCCCACCTCAACTTTTCATTTTCCCACGAATCGGGAAAGAACCGGAAGTACCGCTTACCGGAAGTCCAGCCCACTTTTTTGAGTGACGCAACACCAAAGTCACCCTGAACGATTTTTCATTCTGATTCTGCATCTGAGCAAAAAAAAAAAAAAAACCCTTTTCGAGCTAAACTTTTCTTTTTGTTTTAAATTTATTATTTTTTTTAATTTCAAGATTGCGTATACAAGCAACTTGGCACTAACGTTTCCTTCATATCATAAAGATCAAGTGCATAAAAAATACAACAAATCAAACAAACAACAGAAAAAAACATTTATTTTAAGAGGCTAGGGCTTTTCTTGTTAACTATATTCTTCAACTATATTTAAAAGTTTAACTGCATTTTTAATAATAATTTTCATGACCTGAAGGGCTTTAGGATACTTTACAGTTTACCGTACCGCATATTCAGAAATCTAGGGTGAGGGGTTAGGGTGAGGGGTTAGCATTTAGGGGTTAGGGTTAGAGTTAACCCCAGTTCCAGCAGTATGGTAAAGTGTAAAATAACTGGTCTTTATTGTAAGAAAGAAACTCAATATGAAATCCACCAAACCTGGGCTTCACCTTCATGGACCTGTATTTGTGTATATACTGTAGAACTTACATTACATTATATTACAGGCATTTAGCAGATGTTCTTATCCAAAGCGACTTACAACAAGTGCAAAAATCAGGTACATGAAGGGTACTTTTTTGAGTGACGTGATACCAAAGTCACCCTGAACAATTTTTTTTTGTCGCCGCTTTATCCTGTTCTACAGGGTCGCAGGCAAGCTGGAGCCTATCCCAGCTGACTACGGGCAAAAGGCGGGGTACACCCTGGACAAGTCGCCAGGTCATCAC
The DNA here is from genome assembly GCF_027579695.1 of Neoarius graeffei. NCBI lineage: Eukaryota > Metazoa > Chordata > Actinopteri > Siluriformes > Ariidae > Neoarius > Neoarius graeffei. Next base: position 77,998,757 of record NC_083580.1, read on the forward strand.
AGGGCTGACACATAGACACAGACAACCATTCACACTCACATTCACACCTACGCTCAATTTAGAGTCAGCAGTTAACCTAACCTGCATGTCTTTGGACTGTAGGGGAAACCGGAGCACCCGGAGGAAACCCACGCGGACACGGGGAGAACATGCAAACTCCGCACAGAAAGGCCCTCGCTGGGCGCTGGGTTCAAACCCAGACCTTTTTGCTGTGAGGCGACAGCGCTAACCACTACACCACCGTGCTGCCTATTATTATTATTAAGTCTTTTGTACCATAGTGCTATATTAAAAAGCTTACACAACTTAATGTAAGTTTGGTCCATTAAAGGTTCATGCAAATATTGACCCATGACATTAAATCTGGTAATTTGCAGTTAAAAGTAAAAGTGTAACAACAACAACAATAATAATAATAACAAAACCTTTTTTTTCAATAATTATTAACTGATAGGCATATTTTATTTTATAACTCACTCCAATATCAAATACTCAAAGAGCTATTAAAGTATTTATTCAGTAGACACTACTGTGCGAGCGGCGCAGTGGTGTAGTGGTTAGCACTGTCGCCTCACAATGAGAAGGTCTGGGTTCGAGCCCAGTGGCCGACGAGGGCCTTTCTGTGTGGAGTTTGCATGTTCTGCCCGTGCCTGCATGGGTCCCCTCTGGGTGCTCCGGTTTCCCCCACAGTCCAAAGACATGCAGCTTAGGCTAACTGGTGGCTCTAAATTGACCGTGAATGGTTGTGTCTTCGATGACCTGGTGACTTGTCCAGGGTGTACCCTGCCTCTCGCCCATAGTCAGCTGGGATAGGCTCCTGAAACCCTGCACAGGATAAGTGGCTACAGATAATGGATGGACTACTGCATTTTTTGTTTTGTTTTTTATTTAAGAGAAGTAAAGATCAGGTGGCACATCAGAACAGCTCCAGGGTCCCCATTTTGAGCCTGAATTCAGATTATTGTGTATGTGCAAAATTTCCTGTGTTCTCCTCACGTCCATGTGGGTTTTCCTCCAATTTCTCCGGTTTCCTCCCACCTCCTAAAAACATGTCAGTCAGGGCTCTACAGTGTGTACATTTCACTCGCATTTGCAAGCGAATTTTTCGGCATGCGAACGACGAAAAAAAAATACGCGCATTAGCGCGAGGACTTCTTGCGGCCGACAATTTAGGAAAGCACTGAGCACAGACGCGACGAGTTTAACATTCTAAAATGTATCAAACGTTACACTGCAAAGTATGTAAATCCAGTGCTGGATAGCCTACCTAATATAGTGTAACGAGTAACGGCCTGTATTGTCGCAAGTGTGTGTGTTCAGTGTTGTGTATGTGTGTGTACATGTGTGTGTTCTGCCTACGCCTTGCTCCCTGTCTGTAGTTGCGTGCATTGCCTCTGTCTTGCACTGCGGTGGTTCCCACGGTAGCCGGGGGGGAGTGAAAAAGTTACTTTTTTTTGCCGTTCTGCCATGCTAGTGCGTTTTACCGGGACATGAAATTTCAGCATTTTTATTCTTCTCGGTCTGTAGCTTGAATAAGTTTAGGCTACTGAATAACACTTTCAGTTAAAGTTGAGTCTGGTGCTTTTGTGCTGACGCTACAATAGCCTACTATCACAATAAATATCCCCCGTAACATTTCCCGTTTTCTACTCATCTTTCTGTGATTGCCCCTCTTTCCCACGGTTGTATGTTGTGGGTGTGGCATTAGGTGGGAAAAGTGCTTTTTAGGGATTCATCAGATCATTCAACTGAGAGATAACTGAGAGCTGGTTCGGACCGAGCTGAGAAATATATTCGCTATGCAGAGAACAACGGCATTTTTTAAAAGCAATGATGGTGGAAACAAGAATAAAAGAACGGACAAGGAAGAAAGTGTAGTGAAGAAAGCTAGAACGACGGGAGAAGGTGCAGGAAAATTATATAATGAGATGGAAAGCACACACCCCAGTGCAAACATTTAGATGGGAACATACAACACAGCAGAAAAACAAATTAAAGCCGCAAGCGGCCTCGACGGGCCCTCGCGCCAGCGGCCAAGGGGGGCGGGGGCATGCGTCCCCGCGAAATACCTTCCACACCGTCTTCGGCAAGAGACATTACTCCCGCAATGGCGACAAAGCACAGAATTGGACACATGGCAACGATAGGGTCTCGCACTGTACGGTGCTCGGGCCCTAATAATAATAGCGCCCCAATAAGGGTCTTGTAAAGAGTTTGCTTGCCAAGTTTGACAAATCAGAAGCTGCAATATCATTTCTGCCATAACCAGCACCCCCAGGGGCGAAAGTGCACAAAATTTGGCGTTCATGTCAGGTGAGCTATGAAGAGTTTGCGTATGAATTTTGATGACAATTGAGTAAATAGAAGATGAGATATAGATTTTTGAAGAATAAAATGTTTGGTTTTTCCCATGTCAGTAGGTGGCGCTATGCTGTACATGAGCGATTATGAGTTGGAAAAATAAGTGTCTACAACAGCAACGCACTATCACAAGGTAGTGGTGTGAAGGAAAAGCATTATGGAATTATTTACCAAAAACCCGTTTTGGAGCAATTGCGTCGGCCAAAAACAGCGCCCCCCATGGACGAAAATTCCCAAAATGTGGTATACATGACATGGGAGGTAGTAAGAGGGTGGCCGTGCAGTTTGACCAAATTTGAGGAAAGATTGGAATTTTTGCCCAAAAATAGCGCCCCCAGTGGCGAAATATCACAGAAAGTGGGTACCATGTCAGAAGCCCAATGAGTGATCTGCGTGTGAAGTATGAGCAGTTTTGAGCAAGTAGAAGATTTGTTATGAATTTTTAAGCATGTAAAATGTTGCATTGAAAATTGATTGACGTATAACTTCTGAACGGTTTATGCTACGTGAAATGTCTTTAGTAGCTTTTGTCAGCCATGTCTGTAGATGATGTGTATCAATTTTGGTGACATTCCTATGAACGGTCTAGGAGGAGTTGCGCCGTCTTCGTGGCCATGCATTTCGCACAAAAGTGAAATTACCTCACTTCCTGTTGGGCGTGGCTAATGCATTGGCATTACATTTTTGTCCGGCTTAGTGAGATACATATGCGTACCAAATGGCACGCCACTACTACAAACTACATGGCAACCAGGCACCTTAATGCGGGAGGCCAAAATCACCACGAGTTAGGGGGCGCTATAGAGGCCCTGAGGCCCGCCTGGATCTGGGCTTCTGGTTCTCAGTAGCCGTGGCATTCTAAGAAAAAGGAGCCAAATTTCGTGCATTGTCGACCATGGCAAGCGCCCCAATAAGGGTCTTGTAAAGAGTTTGCTTGGCAAGTTTGACAAATCAGAAGCTGCAATATCATTTTTGCCATAACCAGCACCCCCAGGGGCGAAAGTGCACAAAATTTGGCGTAGACGTCAGGTGAGCTATGAAGAGTTTGCATATGAAGTTTGATGACAATTGAGTAAATAGAAGATGAGATATAGATTTTTGAAGAATAAATTTTTTGGTTTTTCCCATGTCAGTAGGTGGCGCTATGCTGTACATGAGCGATGATGAGTTGGAAAAATAAGTGTCTACAACAGCAACATACTATCACAAGGTAGTGGTGTGAAGGAAAAGCATTATGGAATTATTTACCAAAAACCCATTTTGGAGCAATTGCGTCGGCCAAAAACAGCGCCCCCCATGGATGAAAATTCCCAAAACGTGGTATACATGACATGGGAGGTAGTAAGAGGGTGGCCGTGAAGTTTGACCAAATTTGAGGAAAGATTAGAATTTTTGCCCAAAAATAGCGCCCCCAGTGGCGAAATATCACAGAAATTGGGTAACATGTCAGAAGCCCAATGAGTGATTTGCGTGTGAAGTATGAGCAGTTTTGAGCAATCAGAAGATTTGTTATGAATTTTTAAGCATGTAAAATTTTGCATCGAAAATTGATTGACGTATAACTTCTGAACGGTTTATCCCACGTGGAACGTATTTAGTAACTTTTGTCAGCCATGTCTGTAGATGATGTGTATCAATTTTGGTGACATTCCTATGAACGGTCTAGGAGGAGTTGCGCCGTCTTCGTGGCCATGCATTTCGCACAAAAGTGAAATTACCTCACTTCCTGTTGGGCGTGGCTAATGCATTGGCAATACATTTTTGTCGGGCTTAGTGAGATACATATGCGTACCAAATGGCATGCCACTACTACAAACTACATGGCACCCAGGCACCTTAATGCGGGAGGCCAAAATCACAACGACTTAGGGGGCGCTATAGAGGTCCGGAGCCCCGGCCAAGTTTGGGCTTCTGGTTCTGAGTAGCGGTGGCAATTCTCGGAACTGGTGCCAAATTTCGTGCGTTTTCGCCCATGGCAAGCGCCCCGAAAATGGCCCAACAGCGGAGAAAAATAAAGAAGAAGAAGAAGACGGAAGAAGAAGAAGAAGAAGAAGACGGAAGAAGAAGAAGAAGAAGACGGAAGAAGAATAATAATAGTGAACTCTTACAAGAACAATAGGGCCTTCGCCCATAGGGCTCGGGCCCTAATAATATACAGTATATACAAATGGTGCATGTCACAACACAGCAGAAAAACAAAGAATATATATACAACTGGGCATGTTGAGTTGCAGATGTTAATTGCACATTAGTTATAGAAACTCAGTTCAGCTACAAAATTCAGGATATTGCACTGTATTTGGTATTGCATTGTATTGGGTATGGATGTAAAAATGTAGAAATATAAATATAAAATATACAAAAGCTATAAAAACTAAAAAGTTGCTCTGTGAGGTTGCACTGTAATAAGTATTGCACTGTATCAGGTAAGTGTGAGAATATTGTCCTTTTAGGTCCTTGTTGGTGCATTGTTGCACCTGCCAGAAGTGGCATCAGTCAGTGCATGTAATTAGCCTTTTTCACATTATGTCACTTGCAGAAGAACCTCACATCCGTTTCCAGCCTTTTGAATGGAAGAAGAGGCGGCATGCTAATCTGCTGGCTAACAAGTAGCAACCATAGAAAGTCAGTAAACTTCCTTTCCAAAACAAGGCAGATAGGTGACTGGAATGGTCGCTAACAATACGTAATGATAAACAACAATGTGCAATATTATTATCAATCTTATCTGTGAATGACACAGTTTTGTTAACATATGTTGCCGCCGTATACCTCTTCTTCCATTCAAAAGGCTGAAAACGGATAGAAGTTCCCCTGCAAGTGACGTAATGTGAAAAAGGCTAATTGTTCAAGGTGGTTATGGCCTGTGGGAAAAAACTGTTTTTGAGTCTGTTGGTCCTTGCTTTGATGCACCTGTAACGCCTGCCTGCAGCAAGTCAAAGAACTCAGAGCCAGGGTGGGAGCTGTCCTTGATGATGTTGTTAGCTCTGCTGAGCTCTGCTCTCTGTTTAGCTACTGTTTGTTCATTCATTCAGTTGTTCGTTATTCATTTGTTTGTTCATTCGTTCATGCATTCATTCTCAATTGAATTTTGCGTTTTATGTGTTGGTGTGTCTAAGGTTTGCGCTGCAATAAACCTTTAAAATGAAAACCTACTTGTGCTTGTGCCCCCATTTTTTTTCCCTGTGCTCCTAAAATTTTTAACTTAGGAGCACGTGTGCTCCTGAAAAAAAAAAGTTAGTGTAGAGCCCTGATGCCAGTAGATGAACAGGTGAAGATAAACTGTGCCTGGTTGTAAATGAACATGTGAGTCTTTGTTGGACTGGCGTCTCATCCAGAGTGTATCCTGTGTCACACACACACACACACACACACTTCCTGAGATAGGCTCTGGATTCACCGTGACCCTGAGCTTCAGAGCTTTCTGAGTATGAGTGAATAAAAGAAAGGTTCAAGGATTCCAAAATCACAAAAGTGGAGTATTTGGGTATAATAAAGCAACATGTATGCCATCATTTTCATTAGAATACATGATTGTGTATTGAAGATAAATACAGCATCGGAGAGAAAATACATTTCTTAGCAGATTTATTCCAGGAAAAGAAAAAAATCAGGATATAATTCAGTATGTGTCAGTCAGGAAACCACAGATTCCAAGAGTCAAGTGAATCAATCAATTCATTATAATTGCTGGGGTTAATGTACACATTTCTGAATCAGACTCATTCTTCTTCATTCACAGCAATAATTATGGGGAAAAAAGTGCATTGAACTCTGAAAGATTGATATCTTCTCTATATGCACGGTTCCCAAAGTGGGCTACAGTATGTATGCATGTACACTCAACAACACCCATCCATCCACCTGCAGCTGTTTTATTTTCTGTAGTTCTTTAATCAGCTGATCCCTTCACAACATCAGCATGAAGTCATGCAGATACAAATCAAGAGCTTCAGTTAATGTTCACGATGTTCAAACATCAGAATGGGAAAAATTGTGATCTCACAGTGAAGTGTGACTTTCTTTCTTTCACTGTGGTATGGGTGTTGGTTTGAGCCAGATGAGTATTTTTGGTTTGAGTATTTCAGAAACTGCTGATCTCCTTCCTGGGGTTTTCACACACAACAGTCTCTAGAGTTTACACAGAATGGTGCGAAAAACAAAAAACATCGAGTGAGTGAGCGACAGTTCTGTGGGTGGAAACAAACACCTTGCTGATAAGAGAGGTCAGAGGAAAATGGATAGATTGGTTCAAGGTTTTTTTTTTGGTTTGGTTTGTTTTGTTGGGTTTTTTTTGCCAGGAAGGATATAGTAACTCATATAATCACTCTTTACAACCGTGGTGAGCAGAAAAGCATCTCAGCATGCAACAGAAAACAAAAGAACACATTGGGTTCCAGTCCTGCAGCCAAGAACAGGGATCTTAGCATCAACAACAAGTTCCTATTAAAGTGGCCAGTGAGAGTTTTTTCATGGGTTCTCTGACTGTATTCCTTTTTCTTTTTTTTTTGATGCATGATGGTATTGGAGATTATTATCACCTCGTATCGAGATTGTTATGGTTATTAGCTCATGTCTCAATCCTACATCTGGCTGAGTGGAAAGCTCTGGATAAGAAAAACTCAAATAATGGCTTGAATAAATCAATATCATACACTGGTAAATTCAGTATTTGCCTTATTGTTCTTAAAATTATGTCCTTGCTGTAAGCATAATGAGTTCCTTCCTTTGGGAACTGTTTTACTCTGGAAGATGTTTCCGTCTGCAAAAGGGTTGAGAACTTCTGATCTACCCGACTCAGGTGTTTGTACATTTCTACATTCTCACTCAGCGAAGTATTAAACCCATTCTATCTCAGAGTGTCAGTGGACATCAGCCAACATCATCCTCAAACACTTCAACCTTCACTTCCTTTAACTTTATCCACATTTAATTTATATAATCATAACCCTTTTCTTTCTATTCAATACAACCCAATGTCCATGCTTCAGAAAGACAGAAAGGAAAACCTCCTGTATTGTCGGGTTTATCACACCAGATCAGATGATATCATCGGAAACTTCAGGCTGTAGATGATTGTTTCAGTTTATCTTCCATCTGGTTTGAAAGAACAGCTGCATGAATCCTTCTGCAATCTCACAGTGCTGCATGAAGAAGCCTCACGACTCGCTGGTAAAGCTGCTGAACAACCGATACCAGACTCCTGGAGTGGATGGAAAAGGACTAGAAGTTAGTTCACATGTTGAAAAAATATATTTATCTAATAAAGAGCACAATACTAAAACAGATACAGTGTCTCACAGAAGTATTTGCCCCTTGAATTTTTTTTAGAGATTTTTTTTTTTCTTCGTATATCACCATTGTCGGGTAAGCTGAGGAGAATTTCCTTGGACCGTACCATTGTGTAAAAACAAAACAAAACATTCATCATCAGCTCCTTTATCGTGATTTGCCCTAAACATTTATTGTATTGTTCTTTGAGTTGATTTTAGGCTTTTATTTTCCGTTGTAGCTTCTCTGTACTGTTTGTTGGCAAAGCTCGGTAAGATCAGATTGTCCATGAAAACAAAACTGGAGACAAAACCTTGGCTCTCCAGTGTGTCTGTGTGTAAACCACATGAGAATTTTAGAAATATATCTGAAAAAAATACAACTTTAACCCCTTTCCACCAATGCAAACTAGGTGGATTGGTGCTAGTGCCAGTTTGGAGTTAGTTCAACTTGCGAACCTTCTAAGAACTGGTTTCATTTTCCACGGGATAGAGAGAGCCACCATGTATCCATGGCATTATGTTACTGTACAAGTCCATATACTAGTACAGTGCTTCTCCAGCAACATTAGCACCAAGATTTAAGACTTAAGATTTGCATCTACTTTGATTTCACATCTATACTGAAGCTCTGGTTTCCTTTCTTTTTCTTAGGCAGACTAGACACTTCACTAGCTCTGTTTTGAAGAAAAACTTTGGTTGCTCCTTAGTGGCACAACAGAAAAGTGTTTGCCCTATCATCTGGAGATTGGTAGATCAAATCCCAATGATGCCCTATCAAGACAGCAAAATTGGCCTGCGCTCTCAGGGAGAATGGGGTGTTATGCTGCTGTACCCAAAGGTTGCATAAGTAGTTGTTTGAAAAGATGTGATAGGATGGTGTCAAGCATCTTCACGACCTTTGCCCTCCCTGGTTGGTAGCTGTTGTGTGATGGGGAGACTTATCTAGTGGGTGGGAATTGGCCATACCTAAATAAAGGACAAAATTGTGGAAAAATCCCAAAAAGGTGATCTTGTTGGTCACAATAATCCCACTGATGTAAGTGGTTCTAAACCAGCAAAGTTTTGGTGCTCAGGGATCTCCAGAAAATATAAAGTAGCCGGTTAAAAACAGTAGTAGGTGGCTCTGGAATTTGCAGCAGCAAAGGCGTACTAATGCTGGGGGGAATGCCCCCCCCCCCCTTTTTTTAATTTACATGCCTTCTGGTGCATTCTCAGCTAATAAATTACTAACCATTTCCCTGTAAAATACTTGCAAAATATGTATGAAATTTCTCTGCAGATGTTTGTGTGCTTGGCTTTCTCAGTTACCCTCTGTAGTATGCTGTCTGGCTCTGTAGCATAACTACATACGCTATGGTGTGGTCACGTGGTACAGCTCAGCCAATCAGAGCCTGAGAATTGATCAACAAATATGGCGTTGCTTCTGGTCATGTTAGACCCAAATGGAAGACAATTTCATGGCGAAATAATTGGATTTGCAGCAAATTATAAGCAGCTGAGATGATATAAATCGCTTGAACAGTGAAAGGCAAGGTTGTTTTTCCTGGGATCGAGTAGTGGGTACAGATTGTCTGTGTAGGCGGAGAAAACCGCCAGTCACCGGAGCTTGTGGACATCTCTGGGTGCTGCTCTTGAGCCAGTTTTCCTGTTGAAGTGTAAACGCAAAGAACTGGTTCAAGATTAGGCACTAGCTCTTAACCTCTTACAGAGAAATATTGAAGAGATAAGTCATTTGACCTTTCTGCCACCTTGCAACTTTTCTTGTAATTTATTGGTTTGTGATCGCACGAGTCTTTCAAAAACTCCCAGAAACAACTTGAATTTTCAAACCTGAACTGTGTAAACGTAATCTCTTTAGCTCACGGGAATATATGAAAAGGTTTTTCATTGAAAGCGGTACCTGGATGTAGAGGGTCATGACAATCCAACAGTCCCCATTGCCCCAACCTACCCCACCCCCACCCACAACCGAGTTTGAAATTGTCATGCCATCATAGCCAGAAACAGCATAACCTTCATGAAAACCAAAATGGACAAAAAGCAAAAACTTACCGGGTTCCTTGAGAAAGACAGATGTTCCTGTTTGGTCGAAGGCAAAAGATGGAGGCCACACAATACACACAACACAACAGCATGGACAGAAACCTTCGCTTTAAGAACATCTTCAGCTCAGCAGCCTGAAGAACCTCACGAAATCACCCTGCGTCCTCTCCTATCCGAATGAGCAGGAAAAAAAAGAAGTCGAGAAGATTCCTGTTTTGGGGCAGTTAAAGCTAAAGATTGGTGGTAATGTGTAGCTGAGGAGTGAGCACTGTGGTGTGTAAACAGCTGTCTGGCAACAAGCAGAATAACTGCTGAGCAAGTGCGGTTTTCAATAGCAATGAACAGTCTAGCAGGGATGAATACCTCTGCCACATTGTCTACTGGTCCAAGCTGGGCTTTATTGTGTAGGATTTCACCCTGTTGGATTTCAGATAGCTGATCAGCAGTGACCGGTGACCGTAGATTTTGGTGTTTTAGGCCAACTTTAACAGCAACATAACCTCAAACAAAATCTCAAGATGCTATTGTACTTATCAGACTGAGGATACAGGCTACTATATTTTTGAGAGTAACCTAATAATAGACAGCTGAGAGTCAAAAACATTGGTTCTGTGGTTTTAGATGAGTTCTGTGTTTGGTATATTACATTCATGACATTTAGCAGACACTCTTATCCAGAGTGATGTACAACATACCCAGAGCAGACTGAGGAACAGTTGGGGGTTAGGTGCCTTGCTCAAGGGCACTTCAGCCATTCCTGCTGGTTCAGGGAATCAAACTGGCGACCTTTTGGTCCCAAAGCTGCTTGTCTAACCTTTAACCCAATGGCTAACCTGGTCCCAGGTTGGTTTCCCAATGTCTTGAATTGGAACACGGTCAAATCAGGTGTGACATCATTCCCAGCTCTGACTTCCAATTTCAGAGGTAAATGGAATGTAGCATTAGAGTGGGCATGGGGCAGCGTGATTCCTGTCTCAGTGGGCCTCTATAGTCCCACCTTTTCCTCCCCCAATCTTCACAGTATATCTTAGAAATGATTCTGTACATCATAGACACAGTATCTGTGCTTACACTTTTCTTTTATTCCCAACTCTGGAATTCCGACTTCCAAGGTAAATGGAATGCAGCATTCAAGTGGGCATGGGGCAGCATGATTCCTGTCTCAGTGGGCTTCTATTAGCAATTGTTGCAGGCCCCATTTTTGACCACTGGAGGCAATAATAACTTCCATCCATCCATTATCTGTAGCCGCTTATCCTGTGTAGGGTTGTAATAAATCATTTTGAACTGACATGATTATACACTCATATAACCTCTTTCAGATAATGACGCTATTCGACTGGAAGTCCCCTCCACAGTCCTTTCCCTCTTCCCCATGACTCTCTCACTGTGTTTAAGAACATTTTACAGACATTACAGCTGAACCAATACAACAAGTGACATTTTATATACAGTGGTATTATTTACGTTAGAGATCTGAGTGTGTGTGTTTGCAAATCAAGAGATACATTTTTATGAACTTGTTCTTGTTCTGGACCATGCTAAAATCTGGACTACATGAACAAATGAACCCAATATGATAGTGTATATTATCCATCTGTTTTAGGACTGCATCTATATACGTATCATTACTAATAACACACTCTGATAGTATATTAATATGGGGAGTTTTGAATTGGTCTGTGAAATGGTAAAATAACAACACTTTCATCAACATTTCCAAAGCATGTAAATCATATCTGGGTTATACTTCAATTTCAAAATAGAACACTAATGGGAAAAAAAGCATCTTCAGGCAGGAAGTTATGCACTAGAGATGGGATTTGGATGACAGCCAGACTGGACAAGGGTCGGACCAGTTAAACCAGAGCTGTGACGAAGAGGCGTCTCCAAATAACTTTCCAGCTGCTGTCATATGACACTGTTTTTCCTGCTTCAGCCTAATTCGTGGCATCACTGCGGACCATGAATGATGTGAATTCAATGTAGAGTTTTCTGAGAAAAATTCCAAACGCTGAGGACAGTAGAGGCAAAGATGGTCACTCCAAATGGGATTATCTCCTTTACCGTCATGGGGGATGACTACTTGCATAATGACGAGGCGACTTCGCCTACTCCGTTCCTCACCACCCCTGCTCAGGAACCTGTAGATGGAGTCATAATCGGCTGGATTCTCAGTGTTGAATCTATTCTGATCATTTTTACCAACCTTCTGGTGGCCATCGCTTTGGTCTTGCTGATCCATAAGGGGGGCAATCATAGCTGGTGCTTTGTCTTAAACCTGGCCATCGCTGATATCCTAGTGGGTCTGGCTATTACGTCTATCGCTACTGATGCAGTTAAAGGACATGATGTCTCAATGCAGAAGGAAGGGTGCTTGCTGCGCATGTCTTTCGTTATCACTCCTACTGCTGCATCCATCTGCACCATGTTCTTCATCTCTCTGGACCGATACGTGGCCATCAAGGTGCCATTACGGTACTCGCAACTCATGGGCACCAAGATGATAGCCGGTGTGTTGGTGTGTCTCTGGCTGCTGTCGACAGTCATAGGATTCTTGCCCAAGATGGTAAAGACCATGCAGCACAGTCGCTATGAAAGCGTATGTACCTTCTTCTCTGTCATCAACCCTCAGAGCATCATCATAGTCTTCTGTGCCACCTTTTTCCCCATACTGTTGGTCTTCATCTACTTCTATCTAGACATCCTAAAAATCGCCTGGAACCATCAGCGGCGCATTGAGCAAACCATGCAAGTGAATTCCCGCTGCCTCCTGCCGAGTCGTTACTGGGGGCACGTCAAGGCATTTAGGACCATCACTGTACTGGTGGGTTGCTTCACCCTCTGCTGGTGCCCTTTCTTTGTGGTCAGCACTATACAGGTGCTGTGTCCACCATGCAAACTTTACTGGTTTTTAGAAAACCATCTCTGGCTGCTGGGGCTCACCAATTCCCTCATCAACCCTCTTGTTTATGCCTTCTGGCAGACCGAGGTACGACAACAACTCTGCGATATGTTTGCTTGTATTAAAGTCACTCAGTGCTGCATTAAAGATAACACAGACCAGACGATGATCACTCAAACCAGAAACTCTTCAGACCCTGCACTACCTGGTCAGTTTATTTTTAGGAAGTCTGCTACATTACCTCTCGCTGTGTCAACATGTTCGGACTCTGTGTAACAAACAACAGCAGTCTTTCAGTCCAGTTCTCGTAGGAAACAGTTAAGTGTTTTGACATCAACGACCGGAAAAGAGCTGTATCCCATAATGGATGTGGAGTCTTGAGAGTCTGCCTGTTTTATTCATGCAATGAAACAGATGGCTTTATTGACTTTTTGGCTGACTTTCTTCTACTTAACTGAAATCAGAAAACCATAAGCAGTTATGGCCTGATGTCTCAATTCCTGTTGTTTGCGCTATCAGTGCAAATCTGGAAGAGATGAACATGTCTAACACATTCGATGTCAATGTTTGTATGTGATTTTTATATAAATACAAACATGTTAGCACTTCTTTTTTCTTGTTTTTCAAAAAGGGGTTTCTCAACTCCAGTCTTGAGGGCCCTTTGCCATGTACAGCACAATACACCTGACCCAATTCATGAACATTTTCATTTAAAACAAGGGTTTTTCAGTACCTCTGAAATACTGAAAGAAAGTTACTGAACTGACTTTTCCTTATTGCTGTGGTACCTTTAGCATGCACCTTTAATTAGCCTTTCAATTAAAGCTTTCCAAAGGTTCTGTACAGTCGGGGTCCGTAAGGTCCACCTTTAAATTATTTATGTTTCCAGGTGAAAGATGCACAAAGGTACAGTGATAGTACCACCCCAGAAATAAGGAAAAGTACTATTTATTTCTGATAATGTAAATAAATTAATCAGGGAGCATTATGCATGATCAGAATTTGGTCCAATAATGTGATATTGTTAAAGCAAACTTTAGGTTACAGAAACTGCATGCTGGTGCACTGGGATTATTGGGATGATTGGGATGAGTGTTGGCGTGCACTGCAAGCAGGAATATTTGGGCCACCGCACACAAAAAGGTATTAAATGCAATATGAGTGAAAATTCTGTTCAAGCTTGTATATATTGTAAAAATTGGATACATGAGGATCAGTCTGAATTTGAGATACTTTTCATGTGTGATGCTTTACTGCTTTTCTGGGAATAAACACTTTAACTAATTTCAGAAAAAGCCCTTTTAAAGCATTTATGCTTACTTACTTGAATAATTCACAGATTAGCTGGATTAGGTGTGCTGGGAGCCGGGGGGGCGCTTAAAGGTGTGTGAAGTAAAGAAACCCTGCATTATCCTGACACAGATGACTTTTATGTGTGTAGTCATTCATTCAGTCATCTTCAGTCTTCACTTTATCCTGGTCAGAGTTGTGCTGGATGCAAAGCCTATCATAGGAACACTGGGCATGACAGGGGACACACTCGACCCTTGATGAGACTTCAGTCCATCGCCAGGCACCAGGCACACATACATTCACACATAAGTCTGATTTACACCTTGGCACAGATTTAGACTCACTGATCCACCTGCTGGCATGTTTTTTGTGAGGTCAGAGGAAACCAGACAACCCTGAGGAAACCCCACACAGACACTGGGAGATCATACAGGATCAAACTGGGGACCCTGGACCTGTGAATATTAAATCTGGCAATAAACTGTAATTAAATTTAGTTCCATTGCAAGCGACTATTTAAGATTTTACTCCAGGCTTCCCACTTTAAGTCAAATGTCATTTTCCTTGACTTTCAATGACTAAAAAGCTGAATTTCCATGACCTATAATGAACCCCAAAACAGGCCGTCTTTATGCTGAACATACAAAGACAAGACACAGGATTTTAAACTCATCAATCTGCAAGCTTTATTTACTAACTAGCAGGTTACCCGGTGTTGCCTGGGTTTTGCAAAATTCTGGGTTGCCCCCCAGACTTCCATGTCAAATTTGGTGAAGATCTGTCAAGAAATGATGTTAACCCAAAACAAACAAAAATCCAAACATCCACCACCCAGGGACTGGGGACCCTCTGGGGCCCAAATATGGAATTTCTGAGTTCTGCCAAATTGTGGCCATCATGTGGCCTTGGTACTGTACCTACGTGCCAAGTTTAGTGAAGATCTGTTGACAGTTTGTGTTGATAAATGTAATGTGAAAGGCATTGAGGGAGGGGGTGGGTGGATGTTGCGCCCCCCAGGGACCTCCCTGGGGCCTGTACATGAATTTTGTTTATATCTGCAAAATTCCGGGTCATCCCCGGACCTGCTTACCAAATTTGGTGAAAATCAGTCGAAAAATGGTGATGTTAGCTCGAGACAAACAAACAAACTTTGCTACTTATTATATAGATTAATGAATGTTTTCAGTACACTCTCAGAAAATAAAGTACATAAGTACATTATTGTACCTTCAGGAGTACAATGGCTTGTCACTGGGGCAGTTCCCTCTAAGGTACTTATTTGTACCCATTATACACTGCTTGGGAACACACACACACACACACACACACACACACACACACACACACACACACACACAACCCCGATTCCAAAAAAGTTGGGACAAAGTACAAATTGTAAATAAAAACGGAATGCAATGATGTGGAAGTTTCAAAATTCCATATTTTATTCAGAATAGAACATAGATGACATATCAAATGTTTAAACTGAGAAAATGTATCATTTAAAGAGAAAAATGAGGTGATTTTAAATTTCATGACAACACCACATCTCAAAAAAGTTGGGACAAGGCCATGTTTCCCACTGTGAGACATCCCCTTTTCTCTTTACAACAGTCTGTAAACGTCTGGGGACTGAGGAGACAAGTTGCTCAAGTTTAGGGATAGGAATGTTAACCCATTCTTGTCTAATGTAGGATTCTAGTTGCTCAACTGTCTTAGGTCTTTTTTGTCGTATCTTCTGTTTTATGATGCGCCAAATGTTTTCTATGGGTGAAAGATCTGGACTGCAGGCTGGCCAGTTCAGTACCCGGACCCTTCTTCTACGCAGCCATGATGCTGTAATTGATGCAGTATGTGGTTTGGCATTGTCATGTTGGAAAATGCAAGGTCTTCCCTGAAAGAGACGTCATCTGGATGGGAGCATATGTTGCTCTAGAACCTGGATATACCTTTCAGCATTGATGATGTCTTTCCAGATGTGTAAGCTGCCCATGCCACATGCACTAATGCAACCCCATACCATCAGAGATGCAGGCTTCTGAACTGAGCGCTGATAACAACTTGGGTCGTCCTTCTCCTCTTTAGTCCGAATGACACGCCGTCCCTGATTTCCATAAAGAACTTCAAATTTTGATTCGTCTGACCACAGAACAGTTTTCCACTTTGCCACAGTCCATTTTAAATGAGCCTTGGCCCAGAGAAGACGTCTGCGCTTCTGGATCACGTTTAGATACGGCTTCTTCTTTGAACTACAGAGTTTTAGCTGGCAACGGCGGATGGCACGGTGAATTGTGTTCACAGATAATGTTCTCTGGAAATATTCCTGAGCCCATTTTGTGATTTCCAATACAGAAGCATGCCTGTATGTGATGCAGTGCCGTCTAAGGGCCCAAAGATCATGGGCACCCAGTATGGTTTTTTGGCCTTGACCCTTACGCACAGAGATTCTTCCAGATTCTCTGAATCTTTTGATGATATTATGCACTGTAGATGATGATCTGTTCAAACTCTTTGCAATTTTACACTGTCGAACTCCTTTCTGATATTGCTCCACTATTTGTCGGCGCAGAATTAGGGGGATTGGTGATCCTCTTCCCATCTTTACTTCTGAGAGCTGCTGCCACTCCAAGATGCTCTTTTTATACCCAGTCATGTTAATGACCTATTGCCGATTGACCTAATGAGTTGCAATTTGGTCCTCCAGCTGTTCCTTTTTTGTACCTTTAACTTTTCCAGCCTCTTATTGCCCCTGTCCCAACTTTTTTAAGATGTGTTGCTGTCATGAAATTTCAAATGAGCCAATATTTGGCATGAAATTTCAAAATGTCTCACTTTCGACATTTGATATGTTGTCTATGTTCTATTGTGAATACAATATCAGTTTTTGAGATTTGTAAATTATTGCATTCCGTTTTTATTTACAATTTGTACTTTGTCCCAACTTTTTTTGGAATCGGGGTTGTATATATTGGCCCTAAAAAGGTACACATAGTTACCCTGAGATTCAATAATGAGCCCTAGGGGGGTACATTAGTATAGATTGTACGTTGGGGGACAGAAATGGACTCCTACTGGCCCCCTATTTCTGACAGTGTACAAAAATTATTTTTCACTGCTGAAACCTCGCGAAATACTACATGGAAAATATTGCTGTTTTGCCAAAATGGCAAACATGCTACCAACAAAATTCCCTAATATTCCATGACTTGGCCCAAAATACAACCAAATCCCCTGACTTTCCTTGTCTGGAATAGACTTTTAAAAATTCCATGATATTCCAGAAATTCTATGACCAGTAGGAACCCTGTTACTCTTAGATTTATTTTTTTTTTTTAAATCCCATTCTTCCGCGTGGGTTTCCTCCGGGTGCTCCGGTTTCCCCCACAGTCCAAAGACATGCAGGTTAGGTTAACTGGTGACTCTAAATTGACCGTAGGTGTGAATGTGAGTGTGAATGGTTGTCTGTGTCTATGTGTCAGCCCTGTGATGACCTGGCGACTTGTCCAGGGTGAACCCCGCCTTTCGCCCGTAGTCAGCTGGGATAGGCTCCAGCTTGCCTGCGACCCTGTAGAACAGGATAAGGCGGGGTACACCCTGGACAAGTCGCCAGGTCATCACAGGGCTGATACACAGACATTCACACTCACATTCACACCTACGGTCAATTTAGAGTCACCAGTTAACCTAACCTGCATGTCTTTGGACTGTGGGGGAAACCGGAGCACCCGGAGGAAACCCACGCGGACACGGGGAGAACATGCAAACTCCACACAGAAAGGCCCTCGCTGGCTGCAGGGCTTGAACCCGGACCTTCTTGCTGTGAGACAACAGCGCTAACCACTACACCACCATGCCGCCCCTTGTGTGATATCATCATGCAAAATAGTCAAGTTTATTTGTATCGCGGTTTTAGCAACAGACGTTGCAAAGCAGCTTGACAGAAAATTAAAGACTTTAAACATCTGAACTAATTTTATCCCGGATAAATATATTTATCCCTAATGATCAAGCCTGAGGCAATGGTAGTGAGGAAAAACTCCCTGAGATGACATCAGGAAGAAACCTTGAGGAACCAGACTCAAAAGGGAACTGATCCTCATCTGGGTGATAACAGATAGCGTGATTATAAATAACTTGCTTCTCTAATGGCCCTTTTCCACTACCCTTTTTCAGCTCACTTCAGCTCGCTTCAGCTCACTTCAGCCCGACACGGCTCGCGTTTCGACTACCAAAAACCAGCACGACTCAGCTCGCTTCAGCCCTGCTTAGCCCCTAAAACTCGCACCGTTTTGGGGTGGGGCTGAAGCGAGCCAAACCGAGCCGAGTGAGGCTGGGGGCGTGAGCAGACACTCCCCTGTGCACTGATTGGTGAGGAGGAGTGTCCTCACATGCCCACACACGCCCCGCGAGCGCGCTGGGATCTGTAAACACCGCAAACCCGGAAGAATAATAATTACGAATTACGAGAATTTCTGAAGCCTTATGCGCCTCGCCTCATCTATACGCTCTTGCCAGTATCTGTCCGCGTTGTCGGTGACAACAAGCCACAGCACCAAGACCAGCAACACTAACGACTCCATGTCCTCCATGTTTATTGTTTACTATTCGGGTCGTGAGACTACCGCTTAAAAGGTCACTGATGTCACTGTTTGCGCTGCTTAACGACATCACGTGACGTCCACCCACTTTCGCTAACTCCACCCAATGTGTCCACCCACTTCCAGCCAGCACGGTTCAGCGCGGTTGTAGTCGAAATGCAACTCCAACAGCCCCACTCAGCCCGACTCAGCACGGCACGGCTCAGCCCAACTCAGCCGCGTTTGTAGTGGAAAAGCGGCATAACTGTGTCCTATAGAGTCTCAAAGTACAACTGTGTAACCAGGAAATTCATTATAGTTTTAACATGAAGTCTGTTTTGTTGAAGTTATAAACTGTTCATCAGCTGATGGAGACTTGAGTGCAAAACTGTTCATGACAACTGCAGTCCTAAAGTTATCATGCTGATTGTTGTCCTAAACCATCTTAGCAAAACTGTAAGTGTCCAGCGCCGTCTTCCAAGTGCGACTTTTGACTGTCCATATGGGGCTGTCCTCCACAGGAGTGATGTGATGAGAACCTCAGCAAGAAGTATGGCATCAGGATGGATCAGGCAGGTCCGAGGAGCAGAAAAGGTCAGCATCACTGGGGTCTCAGGATCAACATAGAGACAGACAACATAGTAATATACAATAATATAGAGAGTTCTGGTGAGATTTTATTGTTTGCAACACCACGTTGGCACACGTCTTCATGGAGCGTTGTGCTTTGTGCACAGGTGCATTGTCATATACCCCTTTTCCACCAAATCAGTTCCAGGGCTGGTTCGGAGCCAGTGCTGGTGCTGGTTCACAACTCGTTCAACTTGCGAGCCAGCTAAGAACCAGTTTGCTTTTCTATAGCTCACGGTGCTAAGCGGAGCCACGTCATTACGTCGCTGTATACGTCATTACATCGCTGTATACGTCATTACGTCGCTGTAAACGTCAGTTACGTCGCTACGTTTACATAAACCTTGGCACGAATATCAAAGCAAAAACAACACGGAAGAAGCAGCAGCAGCAACAATAATAATAATGGATGACTTCGCGTTTGTACAGCTGCTGCTTCTCGTCGCTTAAAAATGGCGATCTTTCGCGGTCTTGTTATTGTTGTTGGTCTTAAAGGAACAGTCCACCGTACTTCCATAATGAAATATGCTCTTATCTGAATTGAGACGAGCTGCTCCATACCTCTCCGAGCTTTGCGCGACCTCCCAGTCAGTCAGACGCAGTCAGACGCGCTGTCACTCCTGTTAGCAATGTAGCTAGGCTCAGCATGGCCAACGGTATTTTTTGGGGCTGTAGTTAGATGCGACCAAACTCTTCCACGTTTTTCCTGTTTACATAGGTTTATATGACCAGTGATATGAAACAAGTTCAGTTACACAAATTGAAATGTAGCGATTTTCTATGCTATGAAAAGTCCGCACTATAATGACAGGCGTACTAACACCTTCTGCGTGCTTCAGCAGCGCATTGATATCTGAGCTCCGTATCAATGCGCTGCCGAAGCGCGCAGAAGGTGTTAGTATGCCTGTCATTATAGTGCAGACTTTCCATAGCATAGAAAATCGCTACGTTTCAATTTGTGTAACTGAACTTGTTTCATGTCACTGGTCATATAAACCTATGGGTCATTCCGTGTCAATTCACACACCCTCCCCAGTGACACCTCTTCAATTTGCCTGATATTTATTTTATTAGTGCCTTATGATGTCAAAAGAAAGAATCCAAAATTTTAGCTTCCTAGCTGGAACGGTTTTTGAATTTTGGCCCTTCAAAGTTTGGGTGCCACGCCCACTTTTGGGGTCCGGGAATTGTACACTTAATTTGCAAGCATTTTTGGAGGCCCATATCTTTTGTTCTAAGGGGAATATAGACCTGTAAATTGCTATATCTATCTATTCTGGCCCTGTCTATCTGATTCTGCACCTAAAAATAGCACAAGTTTACTAACTTTAGAGATATTAACCCCTTAAAAGTGGATTTTTTTAATGACACAATTTTTTTTTTGACATTTCAGGGGTCCATATCTTGGAAAGTTTTTGTGTTGATAGGGTTTAAACTGATTTATCATCATATTTGGGAACTCTACTGTGTACTTAGAGAGTTTCAGGGCACTCAGAGCTTTGGTGGGGGTACAGGAGGGCCACAAATATGGCTTCGGGACAAAATTACCGTTTGGTGCGTCCTACTTCAGGCCATTAGTTGGCCATGTGGGCACATGATGACTGGAATGAGCCTTTAACCCTATCAACAGACACCTTTTATCAAACTTTTAAGCCAATAAAAACTTTGATTATCCAACTCCTTCAATATAAACTAAGCATTTGTATATGGTACTATTTTTGCATATTTTCTGAAAAATCCTAAGTCCGGAAAGTAGGTCAACTGTTGTTTTGACTGCCTGTTTATGTTTAAGGTAGTAAAAGCACGCCCATATAGTGATTTTAATCTATGGGAAGATTATTTATACCCAATACCCCATTAGTCATATTGACAATTACAAGGGATAAACCCTTTCCCGGCTGTTTCCCGATGCTGTTTTTTTTTACATTTGACACCTTTCCCTGTATCCAACCAAACTCTGACCACTATACACTTAATAGTTAAATGCATCTTTCAAACAGGAAAGGGAAAGATGCAAACAAGGGGATGATCCCAAGAAAAACATCCTGGTTGCTTTACTACATTTGTTCTGACATCCGATCTGGAAGTTAAACCTAGACTCATCAGGTTTTTTTTTTTTTTTTCAAGAAAAGGGGAAGGGGCCCTGAGCCACTCATGTGGGGAACATTAGCATATCAATTAGTATTTCCCCTTTTTACTAATTGATATGCTAATTTTCCCCACATGAGTGGCTCGGGGCCCCTTCCCCTTTTCTTGAAAAAAAAAAAAACCCTGATGAGTCTAGGTTTAACTTCCAGATCGGATGTCAGAACAAATGTAGTAAAGCAACCAGGATGTTTTTCTTGGGATCATCCCCTTGTTTGCATCTTTCCCTTTCCTGTTTGAAAGATGCATTTAACTATTAAGTGTATAGTGGTCAGAGTTTGGTTGGATACAGGGAAAGGTGGCAAATGTAAAAAAAAAAAAAAAAACGGCATCGTGAAACAGCCGGGAAAGGGTTTATCCCTTGTAATTGTCAATATAACTAATGAGGTATTGGGTATAAATAATCTTCCCATAGATTAAAATCACTATATGGGCGTGCTTTTACTACCTTAAACATGAACAGGCAGTCAAAACAACAGTTGACCTACTTTCCGGACTTAGGATTTTTCAGAAAATATGCAAAAATAGTCCCATATACAAATGCTTATTTTATATTGAAGGAGTTGGATAATCAAAGTTTTTATTGGCTTAAAAGTTTGATAAAAGGTGTCTGTTGATAGGGTTAAAGGCTCATTCCAGTCATCATGTGCCCACATGGCCAACTAATGGCCTGAAGTAGGACGTACCAAATGGTAATTTTGTCCTGAAGCCATATTTGTGGCCCTCCTGTACCCCCACCAAAGCTCTGAGTGTCCTGAAACTCTCTAAGTACACAGTAGAGTTCCCAAATATGATGATAAATCAGTTTAAACCCTATCAACACAAAAACTTTCCAAGATATGGACCCCTGAAATGTCAAAAAAAAATTGTCATTAAAAAAAATCCACTTTTAAGGGGTTAATCTCTCTAAAGTTAGTAAACTTGTGCTATTTTTAGGTGCAGAATCAGATAGACAGGGCCAGAATACATAGATATAGCAATTTATAGGTCTATATTCCCCTTAGAACAAAAGATATGGGCCTCCAAAAATGCTTGCAAATATATGCCGCTTTTCCACTACAAACGCGGCTGAGTTGGGCTGAGCCGTGCCGTGCTGAGTCGAGCTGAGCGGGGCTGTTGGAGTTGCATTTCGACTACAACCGCGCTGAACCGTGCTGGCTGGAAGTGGGTGGACACATTGGGTGGAGTTAGCGTAAGTGGGTGGACGTCAGGTGATGTCGTTAAGCAGCGCAAACAGTGACATCAGTGAGCTTTTAAGCGGTAGTCTCACGACCCGAATAGTAAACAATAAACATGGAGGACATGGAGTCGTTAGTGTTGCTGGTCTTGGTGCTGTGGCTTGTTGTCACCGACAACGCGGATAAATACCGGCAAGAGCGTATAGATGAGGCGAGGCGCATAAGGCTTCAGAAATTCTCGTAATTCTTCTTCTTCCGGGTTTGCGGTGTTTACAGATCCCAGCGTGCTCGCGGGGCGTGTGTGGGCATGTGAGGACACTCCTCCTCACCAATCAGTGCACAGGGGAGTGTCTGCTCACGCCCCCAACCTCACTCGGCTCGCTTTGGCTCGCTTCAGCCCCACTTCAAAACGGTGCGAGTTTTAGGGGCTAAGCAGGGCTGAAGCGAGCTGAGTCGTGCTGGTTTTTGGTAGTCGAAACGCGAGCCGTGTCGGGCTGAAGTGAGCTGAAGCGAGCTGAAGTGAGCTGAAAAAGGGCCATAAGTGTACAATTCCCGGACCCCAAAAGTGGGCGTGGCACCCAAACTTTGAAGGGCCATAACTCAAAAAACGTTCGAGCTAGGAAGCTAAAATTTTGGATTCTTTCATTTGACATCATAAGGCACTAAGAAAATTAAAATAAGGCAAATTGAAGAGGTGTCACTGAGGAGGTTTTGGGCATTTGTGTGAATTGACATGGAATGACCCCTATGTAAACAGGAAAAACGTGGAAGAGTTTGGTCGCATCTAACTACAGCCCCAAAAAATACCATTGGCCATACTGAGCCTAGCTACATTGCTAACAGGAGTGACAGCGCGTCTGACTGCGTCTGACTGACTGGGAGGTCGCGCAAAGCTCGGACAGGTACGGAGCAGCTCGTCTCAATTCAGATAAGAGCATATTTCATTATGGAAGTACGGTGGACTGTTCCTTTAAAGGATATGGGACATGGATTTTTTTCAGGGTATAATTATGTATAAAGGACATAAGAAATGCCATCTAAATCACTGCAGGGTGTCAAAAATGTGAAAATCATCACATTATTCAACTTTTTTATACATCAGCGTAAAACAATGATTCGTTAATTAGCTAGGTGGTCACGTGACCCATGACGTCACAAAAACTTTCCAAGGAGCCAGCGCTTGGGAATCTAATGTAAACAGGTTACCGAAATGGACACCATCGACAGTGACATTCCCGATGTTTCACAGAGATGTGAAGTTAGACCCTATCAATTCGAACCGATAGCTGGAAATTCACATGAACATGGATCTTGTCTTTACTCTGACGGGTCAGATGATTCTGAGAGTGAGAGTTCATTCAGCCCTCATGAAATTGAAAGCGGTCGGCTCGATAACACTTCCTGGTAAGTTAAAAACAATTCTGCTCAAAGGCTAATGATCTGTTGAAAGAAGTATTATTTTTGTATCATACATTGAAAGTTCATCATAGATCTAGCTAAAGTCCGTTGCAAGCTAGTTTTTTTTTGCTGATATTTTTCGAGATTGATTGAGATACAATGCTTCCAGAGTCCGAGATGAAAACATTCAAAATGGCGAAACGAGTCAGAATTATGATAATCAATAATTGATACACCCAAAATTATAATACTAATCCTTACCACATGAGGCCCATGGTAAAACCACACTTCGAGGAGGGGCTGCTGTCTGCCTCCCAAGCTGGCCGAGAGCGCTCCTCGTCGGGCACGGCCAGGTGGGCAAATGCCCTGGTCCGTCCGCCCTGTCTAAAAAATAATGGTACAACTCTGAGTGCAGGTATCAATGCGCTGCTGAAGCACGCAGAAGGTGTTAGTACGCCTGTCATCATAGTGCAGACTTTCCATAGCATAGAAAATCGCCACGTTTCAATTTGTGTAACTGAACTTTGTTTCATGTCACTGGTCATATAAACCTATGTAAACAGGAAAAACGCGGAAGAGTTTGGTCGCATCTAACTACAGCCCCAAAAAATACCATTGGCCATGCTGAGCCTAGCTACATTGCTAACAGGAGTGACAGCGCGTCTGACTGACTGGGAGGTCGCAATACACCATGATGTTCAATGTAGGTTAAACACTCTAAAAATGAAACAATTTTCTTGTCATCCAAGACACAAAAACTATTTTGTCGCATTCGTCATCATCACGATTCACACTTCTCCATATTCATCTACCTGCTTGTGCTGTACCCGAAAGTTTTTGTGATGTATGATCACGTGACAGCGGCTCTTCCGGTTGTAAAATATGCATATCGGAGCTCGAGCAGAAATGCCATAAAATCATCACGAATATAACGATTTTGCTGGATTTAATAGATAATTTTGTATTTGTTGATGCAATTATTTCATATTTTTAATGGAAAGAAACTGATATAGCGTGCATTTATGTTTCATGTCCCATGTCCTTTAACAACTCTGCCCCCCCGCTGACGTGAGTGGTTCTTTCCTCTGGCCCAGCAGAGAGTTGGTGCTAGCCTGGAACTGGTTTTTCTGGCCCCAGAGCCAGTTCTTTGTCAGTGGAAACAGAAAACCCGGTTCCAAACTAAGCACCGGCCCCGAACCAGCCCTGGAACTGCTTTGGTGGAAAAGGGGCAATACTGGAACAGGTCTGGGCCTCTTAGTTCCACTGAAGGGAAGTGTAACGCTACAGCGTACAAAGACATTCTACACCATTGCGTGCTTCGAACGTGTTGGGAGCAGTTTGGCGAAGATGGTGTCATGGTCAGGTGTCCACATATTTTTGGCTGTACCGTGTAGCTATAATGATCTGTTCCCAGGCAGACTTTCCTGCGCCAGAACCTGTGGTAATATTTGAATATTGAAATTTAATTATATTTCATTTTATATATAGAAAGTTATTTAATGGATAAATGAAAAACAAATGCTGGAGTACAAGTGCAGTGTATTACTGTAAATTCTATTTATTTGTTTATTTATTTTCATGTTTGGGTGCGGTACTATAATCTGAACGACGTTGTTTCTACCCGGAAGTAAATAATGAAACACTGGCGGAACTACTTGCGTGTGTGTTTATAAGAAAACAAACCGACAATGAAGTAAGTAGCAGTTTCGGTGTTAATAGTATTATTTTTTAAAAGGTTCTATCTTCGTATCATGAATAATAAGGCTGAATGTTAATAAACTATTAGTTTGTCTTTAATATAATGCGTGTGCTGCTAGTTAGCTTAGCACTTAGCCACCAGTAGCGAGCTTAGCTATCTGAAGTCTGTCTGGCTAAGCTGTTTGTTTGTTTGTTTGTTTATGTCCATACCTAGCCCGCTTACCAAAGTGAAGCTGATCAATGAGCTGAATGAGAGAGAAGCTCACCTGGGTATTAAGGACTCAGTGTCCTGGCATGCAGAGTACAAGGACAGCGCCTGGATTTTCATCGGTGAGAGGAAAAAAATAAAAAATAATATATACAACACAATAAGAGCTTTAGTTAACGCTGTAAACTCTTATGGCAGGGGTGTCAAACTCTAATACACAGTGGGCCAAAATTTAAAACTTTGAACAAATGAACCTTTTAATATGGACCCAAACAAGTTTTGCTTTAACATTGAATATGGAACAAGCAACGCTTATTACTATACAATATATAACAATAGTGCAGACATGCTAAATCGAATTTCAAATTTAAAAAAAACCACATCAATGGCATTAATTTCTCATCTCATTATCTGCAGCCGCTTTATCCTGTTCTACAGGGTCGCAGGCAAGCTGGAGCCTATCCCAGCTGACTACGGGCGAAAGGCGGGGTACACCCTGGACAAGTCGCCAGGTCATCACAGGGCTGACACATAGACACAGACAACCATTCACACTCACATTCACACCTACGGTCAATTTAGAGTCACCAGTTAACCTAACCTGCATGTCTTTGGACTGTGGGGGAAACCGGAGCACCCGGAGGAAACCCACGCGGACACGGGGAGAACATGCAAACTCCACACAGAAAGGCCCTCGCTGGCCCCGGGGCTCGAACCCAGGACCTTCTTGCTGTGAGGCGACAGCGCTAACCACTACACCACCGTACCGCCCCTGGCATTAATTTATTAAATGAAATTTAAATAAAAATCGTATGCCTCTTTTCTATTTGCAGCCTTCTGATTCATCTCATCTCATTATCTGTAGCCGCTTTATCCTGTTCTACAGGGTTGCAGGCAAGCTGGAGCCTATCCCAGCTGACTATGGGTGAAAGGCGGGGTACACCCTGGACAAGTCGCCAGGTCATCACAGGGCTGACACATAGACACAGACAACCATTCACACTCACATTCACACCTACGGTCAATTTAGGTGGTGTTTACATTAGACCGTATCCGTCTCGTTTTCGTCGCGGATGCACTGTCCGTGCATATTAAAATGCCGGGAAACGACTCCACAGGCGGAACAACTTGAATCCGCCAGGGCCCACGTATTCAACCCAGTTCGTATCTGATCCGGTGCTGTGTAAACATTGAGGAACGAGGAAACGCAGTGCTGAGCTCTAGCTGACGTCGTCATTGGACAACGTCACTGTGACATCCACCTTCCTGATTCGCTGGCGTTGGGATCACACACACAGCGGCTCAGTCCCGAATCACTGCTCGTGCGCTTCACTCGCGCGCTCTGTGAGCTGCGCAGGGCCGGAGTGCGCACCCTCCAGACGGCACTCGCTGTTCAGGGCGGAGTGATTTGGAGCGCAGGAGGAAGCGCTGAGCCGCACTGAGGTTTATTTACGCATTTCAACTTCTTTACCTCCTTCAGGCGCTTAAACTCAGTGAGAACATGAACATCACAGCCAGGTGTGTTTATCTGCTGGAGAAGGTGTTCGCCTGCCATCCTTCCACTTGCAAGTGGTGAGTGACTTGCGCATGCCCGATATGCACTGGGATCATGTGACGTGCCGTCTAATTAGTCATGTGATTAGCGTATCCGTGTATTGGCGTTGCTGTGTGCACGCGAATCGTTTTAAAAATGTTAATCTGATGATCCGCTGATACGGTCTAATGTAAACACCACCTTAAAGTCACCAGTTAACCTAACCTGCATGTCTTTGGACTGTGGGGGAAACCGGAGCACCCGGAGGAAACCCACGTGGACACGGGGAGAACATGCAAACTCCGCACAGAAAGACCCTCGCCGGCCACAGGGCTCGAACCCGGACCTTCTTGCTGTGAGGCGACAGCGCTAACCACTACACCACCGTGCCGCCCCCCTAGTGTATATACCAATACAACTGTTTATATTCTGTTTATACTATTTTACCAGTGCAATTCTGTATACTTTACTATTTTTTATACTTTATTTGTTCTTTTTTCTATAACTCATCATGAGTCAACAGCACCTTCAATTTCGTTGTACCTTTGAAAAAGTACAAGACAATAAAGACTTGTATGCAATTTAATTATACTTCGTACTACAAAACATTAATATAAATCTTAAGTTAATTTCAATGTCTCATAAGTACTTGTTACATACACATGTACAAATGATCAACTATTTTTAATTAAAAAAATAAGATAACATTAAGAATTTTACATAAAATAGTGTGAATGACCTGTTGTAGTTTTGAAGAATATGTAATTTACCTGCTTTTACCCCACCATAAGAGTGGGATAAATTAATTGCTTTCTAGTCTTACCTTGCAAAATGCGTTGGTCTGGCTGGTCGAACATTTGCTTATCCACAGAAATTCATTCTCCCATGCAACCTGGTATTTGCATTCATATTTTTGGTATTGGGTTTAGTGGCCATGATGAAAGACTGCTTGTAAAAAATGTCGGACAGCCTGGGTGAATCCTACATTACGGAAGTGACTGTCGTTCTGTTCGTTGATTTGGTTAAAAATCAGTTGAAGTCAGCAGTGTTTCTCATACAATTCTGATTGGACATAATCGGGAGTATTTTTAACTTGGCGGTAGGGATTTCCCCAAACCGGGAGATTATCCAGTTTTTAACAAATACAATCGGGAGCCTCCTGCCGAAATCAGGTGGATTGGTGTTCCTAATAAAGTGGCTGGTGAGTGGATGATGATAAACTTTATTAGAGACAGGGTTTTAAAACCTGGCACTTATTTACATGAAAGCAGTTACTTACTTACTTACTTACTTAGGCCGACTGCCCATGCTTGGGCATAGGCCACGGGCTAGATTCCTCCATCTCATGCGGTCCTGGGCCCTCTCTACCAGCTGTTCCCATGTGTACCCGGTTGCCCTCACATCAGCATCCAGGTTCCGCCTCCATGTCTTCTTCGGTCTTCTGCTTCCCCGGGGGGTTCCGGGTGAAGGCCTCTCTTGTGATATTTGTTTTTGGTTTGTGCAAGGTGTGCCCTATCCATGTCCGGTAGGGTGCATCAGTTGCCCCCTAGAAATGAAAAGTTCCTCCGATCATGATGCATTTTTGTTTTTATGTTCCTTTTGGTAAGAAAACACACTGGGTGAAATATTTTGACAAAATTCAGAAGTTTAATGGTGGCACCAGGAGCTCAAAGTTATGGAAAAAGCTGCTATTTTATGACTTTTATGACAAAATTTCGATCACTTTTCATGAAACATTATGGCACCTTATAGAGGATACCAAATATCTTAGAGACACATTTTTAGTACATATTCTAAATATATTATCAAGCACAGTTTGAGTTTTAGCTGTTCATTGAATCATTGTTCAACTACTTTTAAACAATACAAATGTATTATGAATCACATTAAAGGCCAATTTATGCTGACAACGCAGTCCTCGCAGATGGCGTCGCAGATGGCGTCTGCGTAGCCCCCCCCCTTCGCAGACGCTCTGTGCGCACCTCCCAAAAATTGTGACCACCGCAGAAGCCTCGCAGACAGCGTCGCAGACAAGAGGGCTCTGATTGGTCCACTCTACATCCGCTGTACACGCACTTCCGCTTCCCTACTTTCCCGGTTTGGTTTGTTTTCACGACCGCCATTTTTAAAAACACGAGCAAAGATGGAGCAGCACGAAGAGCGGTTGATCGAGGAAGTGAGGAAGTACGTACATCTATACGACTCCAGTTCTAGTCATTATAAGTAACTGGAGGATAAACACTCCACTAACCACACCCACCAACTACTCCTAGCGATTTTGCCCCCCCTTGCGTTGTGGCAGTGAATAACATCGTGCACGCCTATTACTCCCCGCTCAACGATAAATTACAACTGTCTGCGAAAAGCTATCTGCGAAAGCCTTGTCGCAAGAGCATGCAGAGGCCTTTATGCTTCTCAATCCCTTGCAAAGGTTCTTAACATGATCTCTGGGTCACAAGAAATCAATAAATGGAGTCCAACACCGTGATTCAAACCTTACGCGAAAACATAAAATAAGCGTTTTTTGGCAAAAAAAAAATGAACCTCATGGTGCCACCATTAGACTTTTGAATATAGTCAAAAAAATTTTACAGGATGTCTTTATTGGTGAAAAGGAACACCCAAACAAAAATGCATCAGATTTTATGAAAGTGAGGGCAACTGATGCAGCCTACTGTCCAGCGTTTACGTAGAATGACGGTCCCTACTGGTTGTTGCCCGGTGCGGTGCCTCAAGTCCTCATTACTGATGGTGTTCGGCCAGTAGATTCTAAGAATTTTCCTAAGGCAGGTATTTATGAAAGCTTGTATTAAAAGCAGGTAAATTACATATTCTTCAAGACTACAATAGGTCATTCACACCGTTTTATGTAAATTCTTAATGTTCTTATTTTTTTAATTAAAAATAGTTGATCATTTGTGCGTGTATGTAACAAGTACTTATGAGACACTGAAATCCACCTCTCCTTACATGAAAGCAGTGCATAACACATTTAAATGTAAATAAATGAATATACTGTATAATAACATAGAATAAATAAAAATATAATAATGTGGATACAAATATTAAAACTGAGTTTTGTATTGACCATGGAAACTTTAAGAAATAGTGTGGAAAATTCTAATAACGGAGAGGTTTGAGGACATTGGACAGTTTAGAGTTAATCTAGAACATTTTTTTTGTGATGTACATTACCAATAGTTTGAGAAAATTATTTAAGACTCTTCAGTTGTGTGTGTGTGTGTGTGTGTGTGTGTGTGTGTGTGTAATATGATGATGATTCTAGTTCCTTGCGACTTTGTTGTAATCTGCAGGTGGATTTCCGTACGAGTTAACAGAAGGAGACATCATCTGCGTTTTCTCACAGTACGTCCAGTTTACTCTTTACTGTAGCACTGCTTTCTCTCTCCCTCCCTCCCTCCAGTGTTCCCCCTGAGTTTACTGGGTTTTGGGGGGGGGGGTGCTGGATGAGGATGGTCATCCCCACAGCAAAAAAAAAAAAAAAACACAGTTAAAGGAGTCGTATTTAAGTCTTTACATTTATTTTAGAACAATTTTTACAACAGAACTGCACTCCTGTTTTTTGTTTGTTGGGGGGGGGCTTGGGGTCCGGCTAGAGGGATAATTTGGAGCGGTATTCAGTGAAGGATGGCTACCAGAAGTGGAAGCAGGGAGTAAAGATATAATTGAGCGCTACACAGTACACATTCTCACAAAATTTAGAGACCACCAACAGAAGAAGGTTCAGAACTGGAAAGGAGATTAAAGATTGCAAACAAACTTCTACTGTCATCTTCATCCTTGTCCGGATGCCCGTGGTGGCTGTGATTCTACATTAAAGAACTTCACGAGTTCAAACCTTCGGAATAGTAGGAGAAACACCGGTATGTGCATTCATGAATGATTTTATGTCATCCTTGTGATGCATGTGCACTTAAAAGGACAGCGTCATGTAAATTTGAGTTTTATATCACGCTTGCATCGCATTTGGGCCTTCAGCCAACCTGATGTGCTTTAAAGGAGCACTGAAGTCATTTTTAAACTTGCTTTATTTCTTAATTAACGTGTTATTCAATTACGTTTTTGCTTTTAGTAACCTTATATCGCGGCTCGTATTGGCAACTAATTGCAATTAAATATTATACTTCTCGGCCTATTCGGTTTTTAGCCGTGTTGAATTTAGTTCGTTTGGTCCACGGCAGGCGTCGCTTATCCGCACGATCTTCACAAGACTTGCGCGAGACTTCGAAACGTGAAGAAGTGTCAGCCAGGTGTCAGTGCCGCCATTTTGAAAACTGTTTTCCAAACGAAATATTGCACAAAAACGAGTTTAAATGACGCCGACTTTTTTCAAACTTTCCTGATTGCTATCAAAACAAACAAAACTTCCGGCTTGATTACGTCAGCATTCGAAAGAGGGCGCGCGTGTCTTTTGACAACGTTGTCAGATGTCGGTCACTTTGATTTCCGCTGTATGTTTTACTTCCGTCCTACGATGTCTCGCACAGGTCTCAACGAATCTCGTTTACGGCCGTCGCTTTGACATATGGACTGATATATTACAGAGCATATTTCAAACACTCAGAACTTGCTATAGCAGCGACAAAATAGCGATCAGAAATGCATTCCGACATTTAATAAAATGAGAAATATAATTTTGATGATAAATTTGCCTTCAGTTCTCCTTTAAACAGCACACTTGTTGAGAGACTGAAATGTCGAATGAGACTGGCACAGTGACATTTCTCCTGGCATTACCGTCACCCATCAGGATCATTAAAGGAGTCGTATTTAAAGGAAAAGGCAACTTTTGTACAAAATCACAACAAATAGATAGATAAATATATAAAGTAATCGATCATGGAATTTATAGAGAAAGAACAGACCGCATAACAGTATCTTTTAACTTTTAATAATATGGACTTGCGCTGAGCTCAGCGAAGATGCGTTCCGCCATATTGATCTACCGCGTGACGTCATGCGGCCCACCACTGAAAAGAACTCTTCAGTGCTTCATGGTAATAAGGTAAAAAACCAGTACAATCGCTTCTTCAAAGTTTCACCAAATGGTTTTATTTATGCAACTTAAAGCTCATAATACTGTAGAACTTTGGTTGAGTAAAAACACGGCTGAATCCTGAATGACTCCTATTTGGATTTGTCCTACCAAGCCTACTGTGCATGCGCGAAGCGGCTCGGCTCGGTTTTCCCTTTCGGGCGCTCTCGTTTTCTGTTAGAATTTGGTAAAGGAAAAAAAAAAAATATATATATTTACCAGCTTACCGGGTCCATGAACATAAATCTGACAGCTGACAAGGTCGGGATATAAACGAATCGAATACAAGCCACCCGCCGGGACTCCTAATCACAGTGATCTGTCTGTAAACACTGTTTTCATGGGCCCAGTGACGTCACAGATCAGAGGGAGGCGCATTAACGAAAGATTCTGATTGGTTTATAGTTGCCCACAATCTCAAAATGGCTGACTCCTCCAACTTCGACTCCTCTGTGTCAATTCATGATTTCAAAGTTAAAAATATTTTTTCATGTTCGATATATAATGGAAATAATTAACGGAATTGATTACGTATATGTTTTTCTCCTATTACACACACTACAAAAGTTGCCTTATCCTTTAAGTCTTCACATTTATTTTACAACAGAACTGCACTCCTAGGTTTTTCTTTCTTTCTTTCAGCACTTTGTGTGTGTGTGTGTGTGTGTGTGTGTGTATGGGAGGGGAAGACGGCCCCCTAAATATAATGGTTGTGGAAACCCTGTCATCATTTTACAAAAAACAAAAAAATCCCCACGACTCTTTGTGTGTCTTCTCGTCATGGCAGGTACGGAGAGATCGCCAACATTAACTTGGTGCGGGATAAGAAGACGGGGAAGTCCAAGGGGTTTTGTTTTCTATGCTACGAGGATCAAAGAAGCACGATTCTGGCAGTGGATAACTTTAACGGGATTAAGGTACAAACTCTTAACTAGTATAACGCTGCTTACATTACGGGTATTTAGCAGACGCTCTTACTCAGAGCGACGTACAGCATACCCGGAGCAGTTGGGGGTTCGGTGCCTTGCTCAAGGGCACTTCAGCCATTCCTGCTGGTCCAGGGAATCGAACTGGCAACCTTTTGGTCCCAAAGCTGCATCTTTAACCATTAGGCCATGGCTTCCCCCATGATTTATATTTATAAAATGTGAAAAGAGAGCTAAAGTCATATGAGATGGTTAGTTTTGGACGAGATGCCATTTTAGCGACGCTGACAGAGAAACAAGTCGCAATGTGTAAAGAAGCAAGTTTACCATGCGTTCATCAGGTATACAGGTTGTTATAACTGGTTATAAAAATGCAGTACAGTGTTTCCCACAGACCAGGTAGCGATTTGTGGTGCTCCACTGTGTCGATGAGGGAATCGTGCGCGGTGGTGTCGTGGCGGTCGGTGGAGGCAAGGCAAGTTTATTTCTATAGCGCATTTCCTACACAGTGGCAGTTTAATGTGCTTTACAGAGGTAAAAGCAAAACAGTAAACAATAGAAAATAAAATAAAGGGGGAAGAAGAGAGGGAAAAAAAGAATTAAACAATAGTAGAAATACAATAATAAAATGAAGTAAAAGTTGATTAAAAACCAGCAGAATAAAATAGAATAAAAGTTAAGTAAAGTTTAAAACATGTAAAGACGATGATATTTATCAGTTAGCAGAACGCATCTGAAAACATTGGGGTGTATGCAAAGTGTTTACAGCGGGCGGTGTTCAAACACACAGTATTTTTCTTCAGAGTCACCTGCTGGGACTATTTTAAAGCTACAAGAAGCATTTGAGATTATTCAGTTCAATCTAAATTCTTTTAAAGTTCTTTAAGAGAAGACAGCTAGAACAATTTTTCCCAGAACCCTGCCTGGTTTCATTCCTCGACCCAACTTTACATTACAGGACAGGAGGGTCATATCTGTGAAGATACTCAGTCGTCCAGGTACATAGTAATCTGTGGTTGGTCGAAGAGAGCAACTGGACTTGCTTGAAAACTTTTAAAGACGTTTCGCCTCTCATCCGAAAGGCTTCCTCAGTTCTGTCTGTCTAAGGCTGGGCAGACACTGCGATTTTTTTTTTTTTTTTTCAATTGCGGTATTTAGCTGCTGCTCGCACTGTATGAGTGAATCGCAGGGGTAAACAGCACGCAGCTTACGATTCCTGTTCTCACACTATACGATCCGATGCTCGGATGCGATCTGACTGCTCACACTGTACTTCCAGATTCTTGTATCCGGAACTGCAGCGTGAAGAAGAAGAAGAGGAGACCGGAAGTGCTGCTCAGTGTTTTTCTCTTCCGTATCTGTATTCGCGCATGTATAGTGTGACAGGTTGAGGTAAATCGGCTTGTGACGCTGCTTCAACAGTGCGATAGCCTCACGATGGGCGACCAGGATTTCAAACAGGTTTGATTTTCATCCGATCGATCAGGAGGAGGTCGTCAGGTGTTAATCGCTTGTCGTTACCCCATGTATACTACACGATCCGAGACGCACGATTGAGCCAAAAATCGGCCCGATCTCCAAAATAGTCGCATGAGTGAAAATCGTGTCAAAATCGGGCCAAAAATCGCACAGTGTCTGCCCAGCCTAATAGGGAGTATCACGTATTTATCCTCTCATGGATCATCATAGAATCCGAATCGGAATGCTGATGGCTATTAGATAGACAGAACTGAGGAAGCCTTTCGGATGAGAGGCGAAACGTCTTCAAGACTTTTCAAGCAAGTCCAGTTGCTCTCTTCTACCAACCACAGATTACTATGTACCTGGACGACTGAGTATCTTCACAGATATGTTTCTACGCACTTTGGGATGAGTTCCCTTCGACTGGTGCGGGAGTATGAGAGGACTTCCAGAAAACTGGCAGACATCTTAGCCAGAGAGGATCGTTCATTTTTGTCAACCTGGAACGACCATCACTGAACAGAGGTGGGTGTCTATGACATTGATCAGCCACCTACAATGCAGCCATCAGCATTCTGATTCGGATTCTATGATGATCCATCAGAGGATAAATACTGGATACTCCCTATTAGACAGACAGAACTGAGGAAGCCTTTCGGATGAGAGGCGAAACGTCTTCAAGACTTTTCAAGCAAGTCCAGTTGCTCTCTTCTACCAACCACAGAGGACAGTAGGCTGCATCAGTTGCCCTCACTTGCATAAAATCTGATGCATTTTTGTCTGGGTGTTCCTTTTCACCAATAAAGACATCCTGTAACATTTTTTGACCATATTCAAAAGTCTAATGGTGGCACCATGAGGTTCATTTTTTGCCAAAAAAACGCTTATTTTATGTTTTCGCGTAAGGTTTGAATCACAACGTTGGACTCCATTTATTGATTTCTTGTGAGCCAGAGATCATGTTAAGAACCTTTGCAAGGGATTGAGAAGCATTAATGTGATTCATAATACATTTGTATTGTTTAAAAGTAGTTGAACAATGATTCAATGAACAGCTAAAACTCAAACTGTGCTGGATAATATATTTAGAATATGCACTAAAAATGTGGATCTAAGATATTTGGTATACTCTATAAGGTGCCATAATGCTTCATGAAAAGTGATCGAAATTTTGTCATAAAATAGCAGCTTTTTCCATAACTTTGAGCTCCTGGTGCCGCCATTAAACTTCTGAATTTTGTCAAAATATTTCACCCAGTGTGTTTTCTTACCAAAAGGAACATAAAAACAAAACTGCATCATGATCGGAGGAACTTTTCATTTTTAGGGGGCAACTGATGCACCCTACAGGGCAGGCCATTAGTTTGCTGGGCTTGATGTTGGTGGAAAACCTGTCTTTTAAATTTATGAAAATTACTCACCAAAATTCAAGTTAAAGTTTAGTTTTTTTGCCTTTTTGGTGGCAATCTTTCAATCATTCTTTAGTTGACATTCAAGGAATAAATTGCAAAAAACAAGCTGGAGGTTTTTATTTTAAATATTGAACTCAACACTTACCTCAACCAATACTAAAATGAAATAAATAGTATAATTTAACAACAAAATAATAATAAAATATCATAATTAGATGTAAGAAACCACTTAAGGAAACACCAAGGCAACTAACAATAATGAAAAAGCATTACCCTAATTGGTGCAAAGCCTGCATGCCCTATCAGAACATTTAATTCTGCGTGGCTTCCTGAAAAAAAAAAAAAAACTCAAGTGCCCTATCGTAAGGGAAGTCATCGGGTTCGGGACCATTTCTGGAGATTCGTAAGCAGGTTGCCAGGTGTTCCCCTTGGAGCCTATTCCTGAGGTCTGTTTTAATCTATGGATAAAAAAAAAAGTACATTTTCTTCATCAAAGCACTAAAAAATTTCCATTACATCAAAAAATATACAAAGGAATACTGAATTTCTACGTGCTTACCCTGTTCATAGCTGAGAAATCCCGCTCGCAATTCTACTTCGCCAATAAAGTTAATAAAGAGGTTTCTTAAAATATTCAGATTTTATGCTTCAGATAGCATCAACTAGGCATCCCCGCGAGTATAACATATTTTATTTAGGCTAGTGGGAAATCCTTATTTGTTGTGAATGTCAAGCCATTATTAATAACTTGCATGAATGCTGAAGCGGGATAAACGGGATAATGCAATAAGGCCGGTTCCTCGCGTCAAGCTGCTACTGTATGCATCAAAATTGGTTTATAGCCTGACTCAGGGACGTCCGTTTCCTGTAAGCCAAGAAGGCTATTACCCTGTCCACACTAGGGATTTTGTACCGATACGAAACTACTTTCGTACCCCAACACCTGTCCACACTAGCAACTATACCGGTACTGTAGCGGTATAACTGTATCGGTACAAAATCCACAAATGTATGGGTTTCATACCGGTACAGTATCGGTACTTTAGCGCTTCGCTGTAGTGTGGACAGATGAAGCGGTTCTGTATCGATACAAATATAATGCGCGTGTGCAAACGAAACAACCGTGGAGCTACATGGTGCAGAGAGAGGGGAAGGAGGGAGGAAGGAAAAGGGAGAGAAAGGGAGGGGAAGAGAAGGGAAGAGGGAGAAAGTGAGGGGGAAAAGGGAGATTCGTTTTCTTTGTTTCTTTCTCAACTGCCTCACGCGTTTTGGGTTTTTTTTTTTTTTTTTTAAATATGATTCGATTGAATAAATGATCACCAGAAATACAGACTGTACATTGACAAAAGCGCACACGTTGTTTCATCCGCCATATTCTTGGAAGGAAGTTACTCGGTAACCATGGAAACATTTCGCGCACGCGCATTTCAACTACCGTGAAAGAAAACCGCAAACATTTCTCGCTAGTGTGGACAGATGCACTAAACTGTACCGGTATACTTTGTATCGATACAGTTATACCACTATTGTACCGGTATAAGTGTGAACACAGCATAAGATAAAGCTCATCACGAGCACGACGTAGGCTACCTTTTAAAATAAGGGGTCGGAAGGCGAATTGGGAAGGCTGCGTTATTTTTAATTAGCCTAACAGGCCTACTTGCAGTCCGGGTATATGTGCACCGGCAGGCCTGTGGACACGCCTCTCCGGCTCTCTCTCTCTGTGTGTGTGGGTGTGCGCTCGCGTGAACGAGAAGAAAGAGCACTATGAATGAACAGAATTTTTTTTTTTCAAAATCGTGAGTCTGATTGTGTGGCAATAGGAATCCATTGTGTGGCGCTGCGCAACGCAATGGTCTATGTATGGGAAACCCTGCCGTACATTTATAGCTAGCTATCATTATGCATTATTTACATTACAGAATTTTTTTTCCTTTAATAAATGGGGGGTAAGAAATTAATTAGTGCTGTACGATCTGTATATTGTGAGAACAATTTGAAAAAAAAAGTTCTTGGTGTAAAAGCTATTTAAAAAAAAAATACAAAAACATTAAATGCAGTCAGGAAACAGAGTCGCAAACCTTGTTTGGATGTGTTAAACACTGCTTATAATGCATTCTGATAATAAATATGATTAAAACTGTACTACAGAGGCTTTATTAATAATAATAATGCTTTATTAATGCATCAGCACATGCTATGAATATATACAAAGTCGTTCTACATGAGGCTTTCATCCGTTTGACTCCGCAGATTAAAGGCCGAACGTTACGTGTGGACCACGTGTCGAATTATCGTCCCCCCAAAGATTCGGAGGACATCGACGACGTCACCAGACACCTCCGGGAAGAAGGCTGCGCTCCCAAAGCGCCCTCTTTGTCCGAGTCGGAATCGGGAGACGAGTCTCTCTTACCGTTAAAGAAACCAAAAAAGGGTAAGTGGGTTTTAAACGTACCTGAGCAATACTTTCAGGAAGACTTGGAACGTTCTGGAGGATTCATACGTGTTGTGTGATCTGCTGCAACAGAGAAAAAAGAAAAGAAGAAAAAGAAGAAGGAGAAAAAAGAAAAGAAGAAGAACAAGAAGGAAGCGAAAGAGGAAAGGCGCGCGACGCAGACGGACTCTCCCTCCTCCACTCCGGCTGTGAAGGTGAAGAAGGAGAAAGAGGACACGGGTTATGAGAAGTACGTCCTGAAGGGGGCGCAGGAGTCCAGAGGCCAAGAGACGAGGAACTCGCGTGAAAGACCAGAGGATCAGCACCGGCGAGGAGAGAGGGAGAGGGACAGAGAGGACGAAAGGAGGACGGGGAAGAGCAGAGACGAGGCGAGCGGGAAAGACGAGCAGCGTCCGAGAGAGCGGGAGAGAGACAGAGACAGGACGAGGGAAAGAGAAAGGGAGAGAGTTAAGGACAGACATCGAGACAGAGACACTGAAAGACACTATAGAGACAGAGAGCGAGAGAAATTGAGAGACCGAGAATACAGACGCAACTGAGACGAGGACGGTGTATTCGATTTTTTAAAATCTGCTCGATTGTCCTGTTTGGTCTTATGACATCATAACACACTTGTTTTTGTCAAATATTGTAAATAAAAATTTTACTCATCATTCAACATAGAAATATTTTATTATTGATACAAGTGATACAAAGAGCAAAACAGATTTATGGTACGAGTACAGAACTTTCCCCCTTCCAAAAAAAAAATCACATGGTACCGTCATATAACTTCTGTCAAATAGCTGATTAAGTATTTTTGTCTTTAAAAAAAAAAACGTACCCAAGACTGAACAGATGATGTCGTTAATCATCTCGTACCCGCTCAACAGGAATTTAACAGCACTTCTTCGTTGCTGCTGCTGTTAATAATAATTACAATCAAATAATCTCTAGTCACATCATCACTGGGGGGAGAAATGAAGCAAAATGACACAATTAGAGAGCAAAGCTATGATTGGTTACAAGCGTGGAACATGTTCACCGATGAGGAGGCGGGGAAATGGTCCGAGCACGTAAAAGTTTTCCTGATTTTTTTTTTTTTTTTTCCGTAACGGGACGAAAGTTGAGCACGAGCTCATGTTCAATCGCCACGCCCCTCTTTTTTTTTTTTTTTTAAATAAAATCTTACAAAACATTTTTTGCGATTACACACCAAACAAATCACCGTGATTACGACTGTATTTCTAGGTGTCGTGTGTTGAAGAAATATTTAAGCAGAAACCTGGAGATGGGAGAACTTTCTCTGTCGCGGTGACGTCTTTGGACGTAGCTAAACCGTTCCAACTTCGGTAAACAGGACGAGGTTTAAGAAACTGGTGCGATGAAATCAGAACCATCATAAATAAAAAATAAAGGGGGGGGGGGGGGGGAGGTCACTTTTTTAACCCAAGAGTTGGGTTGAGTGATACGATGATGTCATGATACATTATTATTGTTATTTATTTAAAGTTAACATTTAAGGGGAAAAACTGACTGGAAGCAGTTCATGTTAAAATTTTGTACTCTAAAATGGTAAAACATTAATTTAAAAAATCTATTTTTAATTTTTTTTTTTTTTAAAAGCAACACCTATTGTATTTCTGGCAGTAAACAGTTATATCGTGATGCATCTGGTATCACAGGAAAAGCCGTAGAATTGTGATACGATATTTCCGTCATATCGCCCCACCCCTTCGATTATTAACAGTTATTTCATGAAATCGAGTCGTGCATGAGCCGATCGCCGATGAGGCGCGTAGCACCGAGTTGTCTATAAGCCGTGTACAACGAGATTGAGTGGAATAACTGTTTTATTCTATCCACATTCACTGGATTTAAACACCTTTTTTTTTGCAAATTTGATAAAATCTTTAGACAAAATAATTTCCGCTTAGAATGTAAACAAACCGGCACAATGACAGGAGCAATTTGTGAGAAATGCGATAATTAATTCTTGAAGAGAAAAAAAAACAAAACGTTCTTACCATCGAATACTTTTATTCCAGATTTTGCTGCTTTTTTTGTGGTTTTGTTTTTCTCTACTACTAGGATATCAGCCCATATGCCGTCAGTAGAGAAGCCAATCGGAGCCCGCGATTGCTCATTCACTGAATGCGGATAGAATAATACGGGTTGTTTTGAAGTCTGTGTGGAAATCAGTCCTTGAACAAATGTTTTCATTGTGGTTCGTATTCGATTCGCCAGTTAGAAATTCAGCATTTCTATTCCACAGCTATGATTAACGTTTTCCAGTTTATTTTATAAGTGGAGATTGAGGCTGATTTACAAACCTCAGCTAATTCTTCATCATCATCATCATCATCATGACCCCCACCTGCTCCCTTCATCAGAATTAATTTATTCAGGGCCTCGTCCAGTTCTATTACACTCTGTATGTCATAGCGGGGGTGAGGTGTGTGTGGTGCAGTTAATAGAGAAAAAAAAAAGAGAAAGAAAACCCAATGAGTCGTGAGATGTTCCTCCATCTTGTGGTGTGTGAAGCCTTTACAGATTTACAGTCCGTCCTTATGAACTGGTGGAGGCGTTCCTGAGGATCTTGCGTGTTCCTTCCCCCTCAGGAATAAACAATGAAATAGACACGAGCTGAGGTTTCACGTTTCTGAACTTTTTTTTTTATAGTTCAGTCCGAGAAGGTTCCAAGTTCAAGTCTCAGGACTCTTGAAGAACCATCTTGTTGTTCATCTAAAGCTGGCTTCAGACCGCGATTTTCAGCGCTCGTGGTTTAGCACGTTGTTGCGTCTCATACTGTTCGAGCTACTGATAAGATCCAGGCTGGATTCTAACAAACCGCCCTACAGCGGAGTTTCTTCACTCTCTCACGATGCATGATAAAGATCCTCTAACGCCACGCGATAAAGAAAATTTCATCAATCAGCCCAATCTGGAAAAGCGTACAGAAAACGGGAGTGTGCTTTAAAGGAACAGTCCACCGTACTTCCATAATGAAATATGCTCTTATCTGAATTGAGACGAGCTGCTCCGTACCTCTCCGAGCTTTGCGCGACCTCCCAGTCAGTCAGACGCAGTCAGACGCGCTGTCACTCCTGTTAGCAATGTAGCTAGGCTCAGTATGGCCAATGGTATTTTTTGGGGCTGTAGTCAGATGCGACCAAACTCTTCCGCGTTTTTCCTGTTTACATAGGTTTATATGACAATACAACGACCGAGTGTTGTACAGAAGGTCGAGTTCTTTCAAATAAAACAAATCAGAACTGAAATCCACTGAGAACTGACGCAGGAAACGTGATTTTAAAGGAACAGTCTATATCTGAGCTCCGTATCAATGCGCTGCCGAAGCGCGCAGAAGGTGTTCGTACGCCTGTCATTATAGTGCGCACTTTCCATAGCATAGAAAATCGCTACGTTTCAATTTGTGTAACTGAACTTGTTTCATGTCACTGGTCATATAAACCTATGTAAACAGGAAAAACGCGGAAGAGTTTGGTCGCATCTAACTACAGCCCCAAAAAATACCATTGGCCATGCTGAGCCTAGCTACATTGCTAACAGGAGTGACAGCGCGTCTGACTGACTGGGAGGTCGCGCAAAGCTCGGAGAGGTACGGAGCAGCTCGTCTCAATTCAGATAAGAGCATATTTCATTATGGAAGTACGGTGGACTGTTCCTTTAAGGACAAACTTTTTTTTTTTCCCCCTCTCCATTAGAAAATTGTTACATTTCACCATCAGTGTTCGTTGCGTTCGTAGCCGTCCCGCAAGTATCACATATCAGCCCGTTTCTTCTTCTCACTCAGAGTTTTCAGATGAGCGCCATAACGAAAAATTTCTTTCGCAGCTGTCTCTGGTCACGATAGTACTAAAACGGCTGCCGCTGAGCAACATCCAAAGTAAACGGCGTGTGATGATGACGAATCCAAACCGTGAGCTCGATTGATTCCTCCAAGCGATCGTACAGCCCGTGTGGTGTGGCATTTGTTCAGTTCCCCCTTTCACCTGCAATTAACTCGTATTTACTGTCTGACGCATAAATACCGTAGTTTTGTCTTCTCCTGTCGTACACGACCACTAACTGTATAGAGACAGTACGACATTTGGAAAGCGCCACGCCTACAAGAAACGAGCCATCGTATTGTGAGCGCAGGATAATTCTACTGATCTCGCACGAACGTTTTTACAATGTGTGATTGATTTATTTAAATCTGCAATAGCAAAATGTAACCATATAAAGCCAGTTTTAGTTTGGATGAATTGCGATCAACACTTCAAACGAATGTTTATTACGAGTCTGGAGGATTTAACGACGTGTTTTCTAACTTTTTTTTTTTTTTAATTACAAACTCAAGCAGTTGGCTCAACCTTGAAATTTAAAACTAAAAAGTTAATTGTTGATTTATTTTTTAAAATATTGGTGTT
Source organism: Neoarius graeffei (assembly GCF_027579695.1). Classification (NCBI taxonomy): domain Eukaryota; kingdom Metazoa; phylum Chordata; class Actinopteri; order Siluriformes; family Ariidae; genus Neoarius; species Neoarius graeffei. Next base: position 78,041,725 of record NC_083580.1, read on the forward strand.
TGTCAGAATTATGAGAATTTGTTTGATCGATCATGGCATGATAGTTGTTGCCACGGTGATAAACCCTGAAGTGTCATTTTTGGTGAAATGGATCCAATACTCAGGAGACATTGTGTGTTTCAAGAACGTCTGGACCACCACCACCTTCCACACTATTATCCAAAAGGTTCTAATTTGGATATCGAGTTGCCATGACAACCACGTGATTAGAACCAAACCGTATTTGGAAAGCAGACACTGACTGGAGCAAGACGAGCTCACGGAATAAACATGAACGACACGAATATTTCCTTCAAGTCTTGCACAACATACAAAATCCATTAACCCCCCCCCCCCAAAAAAAACACAACATCTGGATAGCAGATTGAAGGAACATTTACATATTTAAATAAGCGTGATAGAAAGACAAGGACGACTCTTGCTGAACTGAAGACCACCAGGGTTCCAGAGATCGATGCAGTCCACTTACAGATGTTCAACATCACATCAGAGGTATTTGTGTAGAGGTTCGGGTTGCATGTGGGGTGTGTTGTTTTTTTTTTTTTGTCGTCGTCTCGGCTACTGCTGTGGAGTTCTGGAGGTTTTATAAAGCATAAATTTTACATTCCCCCCAAAAAAAAATGCCTTTTTTTTTTTTTTTTATGACTAAGGCTCTTCAAATTCATTGGGTTACAGACCTGAAATTGTGCCCTGTTGGGCTCGGAAAGGTTCGAGTTGTAGACAATAAGGCGCTGTAAGGTTGAGTCACCTCGGAAGTGTGGTTTAAAAAAAAAAAATTTAAATAAAATTCCCAAATAATTTGAGTTGTGGTTTAAAAAGCTGGAGCACAAACCAAGCAAGACTAAACAACCCATTTAAAGAGAGACATAAAAAAAAAAAAAAAAAACACCAACAAATAAAACTTTTTTTTTTTGAATATGTACAGACTGTCATTTTGATCATTTCAGATTCAGATCAGGGGGAAAAAAAAAAAAAAAAATTACATAAAAAGGAACAAACCACAGGAAACCCTGAACTGCTCCGAGAGCAGTTAGCTAGCAGTCGCTCATTTATCGTAGCATGCAGACTCCTAAAGTTTACATGCAGTCACCAGGAACTGGACCACGAACGTACGATACCGAGCCCAGAGTACCACAGTTCGAAAACATTCAAGTATCAAGACAGTATATGAGGAGATTTATTTCAGTGATACGGGGAACAGCGTACGGTTGGAAAAGGTTCGGCTGCGTTCATTTCGTTCACTTGATCAACAATCGGAACCTTTGCTCTGGTTTGGCAGAAGGATCTACTTGGGGACCATCGAGAAATCTGTTCTACTGACGTATTGTTGAGACCAGGCGAAGTTTCCATGGTGATTGTGGCATGAGAAATGTTTATAAACAACTAAAAACAGATGAATATGCAAGAATTCGTGCGTTTGCCTGACAGACCTGGTGGCTCACAAGTGCACTGAAGTTAGCTTTATTTCCACCGTGCACACCATTTTGTTTCTGGGAGTTACTGCACCCTCCGAACATCTTACCATCTACACAGTTATGATTCAATTTGGAAAGAAAAAAAAAAAGTCAGTCAGTGCAATATTTCATGTCACACGTATGTTGTGTGAAGCAGCCGTGCTACGATTTCCGCACAACTCGTTGAAGCCCGGCTCCAGACGCCGGACCGGAGAACGTGAAGCCTTGGCTGCGGACGTCCTGTTGTAGACATGGCCACGTTCCGTACTTGAACTCGGACTGAGCTAAGCCAGACAGCGGAGTAGTATGCACAGTCATATCGTTGTCCTTGGGCAAAGCAAGATGTGCTTCTCCCGTACCAACACGCCATGCTATGGAAGGACGATTATCCGTCTCCTCTGTTCAGCATCCCAACCTGTGCGCCATCTTGCGAGGAACAATTCTTGAAAAGACACGTACACGAATGTATACATCTCCCAACCGGACGTTCGTCCCAACAGACCCTCCACCCTGTCAAGATCATTCCCTGTAGAGGTCAGACTGCTACCTCAGCACATGGAAATGGTCACGTTAATGCCCAGGTTGCCGTTATCAGCAAACAGATGGGCGATGGAGGTGTCAAAGACGAGGCAGTCGCTGTTCATAATTGCTGCCGCTACACCGTCGTGAATAGACCGTGGCGTAGCTTCCCACGTGAGGCGTCTGCGGTTGCCGTTGAGCTCGAGACGGTAGGCGAAGTTCTCAGCCTGTTTGCGAGTGCCGATGAGGAGCACGATGGCAAAGAACTGCTGATGGCCTTCGTACTTCTCCTGCTTCTCCAGCACCAGCATGAAATGGTGGCCAAAACAGGACTGCATCATGACCCAGTCCACCGCGCCGGGCAGATTGATGTCTGTCGCCAGGAAGACGATGTCCTCGCCTTGAAGCGTAGTGATGGATTTGTGGGCGTGCATGAGGTGGGGCATGACTGCTTCCAGGGAGCCCTGCCATTTGCAAGAAGCGCCAGGGCAGGGGCAGGTGTATGGACGGAACTCGCAAACTTCCTCGTGCTCCGGTTTCTCGCTGTGGTGCAAGGACAGCAGGCACCCCGCCGAGGCGTACTACAGAGAAGGAGAGAAGGAGGCAAATAAGAACTGGGGGGGGGGGGACATGTTAAACCTGGAATATACTTTACAGTAGGGTAGTGGAGCTCCATAAGACACTATCCAAAAAACGGTGTTGTGTCTCAAATCTCATACTTGTCCACCATCTTTAACGGTTTTCCTACTCGGGTTAAACATCTCCTGTAGCTTTCAACCCTACCTAAAAGTCTGACTTGCGAAACCAAACTTCTGGATATTCTAGATTAGTAAAACACTTGAACACAAGGTCATAATTTTGATTTGAGACACATTTAAGTTCATGATGATGGCAGAAAGCTTGAAAGAAAGAGAAACCAAGCTTGTTGGTAGGTTTGAGATCACTTAGAAACCTGATGAACAGGGATCTTCTGGCTTTGATGTGCCACTACTTCTGCATGCACACACAAAGAGAGAAGTATAAAAGGGAAAAAAAAAAAAAAACATGGAAATGAAAATCAGACCAGGCAGAATCATTTATAAAATGGCTACACGGTGAGGAAGGTAGGGCAGAACAAAGGGGGAGGGGGGGGGGGGCATTGTTAAGATGAAGAAATTGGAGAGGCGGAGGGCGGGTAGATGAAGGATACAGATGACAATCAATCAGTGCCAAGGGAACCGAGAGGGAATACGAGTCCATAAATTAGTTATAGTGCCAGAATCAGTAGGTCCATGTCTGCTACATCCTACACCACATGCAAGTCTTGTTCCGAATTGGGTCATGAAAGGTCAACTCCTTATTCTCTAAAATGTGGATGACAGGAAGCATTGTGAGGAAATAGGAGTAGGACGGACCAGGGCAGTCACCTGAAAACGAATTACTCTGGTACATAGCGAGGCTCTTTCCTTAATTATTCAGGCAGGAAGGACTGGTGAAGGTCAAATATGAATGTTGCGCAGCCTTTCGCAGAAATGCAAGCACTGCAGAAGTCTGACGCTCCCCAAAGTCACGGTGCACATTACAGGCAACAAATACTACAGGATTGGACTCAAGGATCAACAAAAGCTGCAAATCCTGCAATAACCTGATCTTTTTCCCCCAGGAATTTCATCAGCTTAGAGCGGTCACAAAAAATGAGCTGCTATTCATTGGGTTTAGCACACTATTAAAAAATAAAACATGGCACCGCAGGGAACGAGAAGACAAAGATGGATGATGGCGCTCAAGGAAAACTTGGTGATTAATGGTGGAAAATCACTAGACCTTTGGTAAAGTTTCCTCAGCGAGCATGTTGAGCCTGAGAGCTCAACAATTCACCGACAAAGGTGGTGTACGGCGAACGCCAATATATCCCACTGTCTGGTTTCATTCCACCCAAGCAAGCTTGCAATAAAATTAGACCGTCACAGACGGTGTAGCTCACTCCGGCCCCATCTAGTCCAGAAGGAACAATCTAAAGTGGGCCACCTTGCGCAATAAAATGTTGCAAGCTATATAGAGTTTAGTCAGTCCATAACTTCATTAATAATTGTAATGAAGCAAATCTGGGTAGAAGTTATATACATACACCCTAGGTACCTCTAACTTCATGCCAGAAAGAATCAAAATCGGTGAAGAATCAAGAGAGAAGCAGCGATTTTTGTGAAACGTGGATGATGCCGGACAACACATGATGGCATAAACTCATCGCCTGCCAGCAGAATGAGCCAACAATGAATCAACCCCCGAGTATCTCTGACAACATTCTCACACCTGTGACAAACAATTCAGGACACCTGACCTGACCTTCACACTCCACACCCATGTGGTTCTTCTCAAAACTGTTGCCACAGTTGTGTAGAAGACAATTTGCCTTCACGGGAATTAAGAAGCCCAAACTTGTTCCCTAAAGTGAAAGCGAGTGCCAAGAAGACATGGTTCGCTAAGTTTGGACTTGCTCAAGTGTCTTCCACAGAGCCCTGACTGAACTCAACCCCACTGAACACCTTTGGAATGAAAACTAGGTGCTAAAAGCAGGCAACTGGATTTGCTTGAAGTTCTTGATGTTTCATCTCTCAGCCAAAAGGCTTCTTCAGTTCTGTCTGACTAGTGGAGAGTTCCAGGTATTCTTAGATCCTTGGGGTTGCTTTTGGTCCACTCGAGGATAAATACCTGGAACTCCCCACAAGTCAGACAGAACTGAAGAAGTCTTTTGGATGAGAGGTGAAACATCTTCAAGAACTTCAAGCACGTCCAGTCGCCTTGCTTTAGCACCTACGGTTTACGATGACCTGGATGACTGAACTTTCACAGACCTACTTTGGAACAAACTGGAGCCTCAACATCAGAGTCTGATCTCACTAATGCTCTTGTAGCTGAACTGAATGAACAAAAATCCCCACAGGCACACCCCAAAATCTATTGGAGAACCTTCCCAGAAGAGTGGAGCTCAGAAGAACAAGCAGCAATCTCTGATTGATGCTCACCATCCAGCATCCCAGAAAGAAACTGCACCACCATTTACTGATGATACCTCATCTGGGAAGAAGTGGCTAAGGAACAAAAGAACAGTTCTCCCTCTTGTCTTGCACCTTCTCATTTTGCGACACTAACTGACTTTCCTTTTCAATAGTACCTGGCCATCATCCAAATACCCTGGAAGTCAAGTCATCTCTCTAATCCTTTTTGGATTCCTCAACTTGTCCATGATTTGAACGACTTGGGGTAGAAATCATTCTGGGTGCAAAGTCGTTTCCCCATTGGCAGTTTATCCTCTTATCTTTTTTTTTTTTAATTAGAGGGAGACGGGATTACGTGCAGTAATCCCCCAAGCAGTGGGCTGGTGATAAAGCTGCCACCCTCTCCTCTCCTCCCTCTCTCTTTTCAGCTGAGGAGATGATATAAATGAGCTCCTGGATTTGGACTGTAAAGTGCGAAACATTGCCACTTGTTGTGGAATGGGTTCTCGAGACATGCGAGTGTTGGAGGTGATGGAAATCTGAAGGTTGCTCTATTCCTGTACTGTTGAGATCTCTAGTCTAACACCCTGACATGTCAACAATTTATCATTATTTGTTTACTAAGGAAAAAATAAAAAACGGGAAGACGTCAGACCACCAGGCAAATTAATCTCGCATCACAAAACGTCACTGCCAGCAGTTGTAGCGGATGATACCCGCCCCCTTCTCCACCTTGAGCTTCCTTCTGGTGCTTTTATTTTAATTAAGGCGTGCCCGGGGCTCCAGGAGGCCTCGCTTGGCATTCGCTTTTGTGTACAGCCGGACTCTGTGCCAGATTCGCCTTGTGAAGTCTGCAAGCTTGGCTAATAAATTATTGACTTTTCCACATTTAAGTTGCAAATCACATCCCAGGAGCTCAGAGAACCAGCGGTCGGTCAAATGTGTTTGATAAAAAACATTAAAACAGGATGCGTTTCATATTTTCATCTCCATTACAGAATGTTAAAGATATTCTACACTGGAACATGTACAGTCTCTCTCTCTCTCTGATCCCATCCCCTGGTTATAATCCAGAATAAATTCAAAAATGATTTTACAATCAGAGTCAAAACAAAAATTATTCCGTTTCTTCTCCGTTTGCGCTCCAGGGGAGTAAAGCTTCACTTCAAAATACTCGCCTTAAAACTGCACTGAAACGAACTTCACCGTCCTGAATTATTTATTCAAAAAAGGTCAGTTTTCATTTTCCTTTGATTCCTTGCACTGTTTTCTTACTTGCCTTCCCTTTTTCTTTCCTCCTGCCATTCTTCTCTCTTTTCTTCCTTTCCTTGTCTTTCAATCGTCCTTCTTTTGTTTCCTTTCATCCCTTTCCATCGTCCTTTCACCTTTCCTTCCATTCTTTTCTTACCTGCCTTCCCTTCCCCCCCTTCTACTCTGCTCTTTCCTTCCCTTGTCTTTCAATCCTTCTTCGTTTCCTTTCGTCTTCCCATCTTCCACCGTTTCCCTCCTTTCACCTTTCCTTCCATTCTTTTCTTACTTGCCTTCCTTTTTCCCCCCTTTCCTCCTTCCATTCTTCCCTTGATATTCTTTTCCTTTCCTTACTTCCACTCATTTTCTCCTTCAATTGTCCTGCCTTTGTTTCCTTCCATTCTTTTCTTCCTTTCATCTTCCAGTTTCCCTCCTTTCTTCCCTTTCCATCATCCTTCCCCTGTCCTTCCATTCTTTTCTACCTTCACTTTTCCATTCCATTATTTTTTCCTTCTCATCCTTTCCTTGCTTTCTTCCATTATTTCCCCCCCTTCCTTTCATCTTTGTTTCCTTCCATTCTTTTCTGCCTTTTTAAATGCTCAGATTGACAGTTCAGTCTGTAATTTGTTTCCTACTTCCAGCTTACGAAAAAAAACCCACACAGCCAATTTTAGAGGAGATTCAGAACCAGCAGTTCTCCAGTGGAAGCATTTATGCTAATTTATTTACAAAAAGCAAAACACACACACACACACTTTAAAAAAAAAAAAATCTGGGAGACGTTCGTCAGTGCTGAGTGATGAGACGACCTGCACTCTCCATCGTGTGTGTATAGACTCAGAACCCATGAGAGAAAATCTGAAACCGTCACAATGCCATCATTATGGTCACCTCCCCAGAGAGAGACAGAGAGAGAGAGAGATTGAAACTCCTCCGATGTGCTGTGGCTGTTCAGATTCTCAGTGAAGTCGCTCTACACGATTACAAGGTGGCTAGGAAAATCATAACCACACCCATCTATTAACACCCCCCCCCCGCTCCCAACACTGCGGAGTTCCACCAGGTGATGGGAATTTGATTCCCCCCCCCAATCAGTACCGGGACATCGTGGGGCGGGGCGAAGCCGAGCAAGGCGGGGCCATCTCCTCAGGGAGCCGCCAGTTAATCGAGAATCAATAGCAATCTGGCTAAAAGTTTCAGAGCTGACGTAATTAGGTTAGAAGGTCTGGATGGACGTGGAATCCAAGCTCGTCTCTTCCACCGTGTCACTGTTTCTCATAAACGTGATAAACGCTGCAGCGCACGATACACAACGGGAAAATTACAATTCGACACCGAGTCATTCTTCCAGTCACACTGCACAAGTAATGTATTACTGATCTCCCATTCAGTACATCCAATTATTTCACTTTATATAACAACTTAATTTCAAAGACAGAAAGCACAAAATTATCCTACTGTCGCAAACAGAATTATCATCAGTACAAAGGTTTTTTTAGAAAAAGTGCAAAAAAAAGGGGGGAGGGGGAAAAAAAACCACACAAATGTGCACCTTGAAACAAAACTTCCATAAAACTGCAAGATTTTACACAAAACCAAATAAACATAAGTGTAAATAGGGCGTGACCTCACAAAATGAGTCCAGTGGAGCAAAAGTTCATTCCAAGATAAAGTGATATGAAACAGAAAAAGAAAAAAAATTCTCTAGAAAAAACAAACAACCTAATAACTGTCATAAAATTCATCTGTACTGAATCCATTGTCAAAACCTTGGACTGTAATACTTGACTAAAAACATGATTATCTGGTCGCGATGCGTTAATATCAAATTACGCGCCAAAGTTTACAGCGGATTTTCTCCAAACCTGATCCTGTTAAAATTATTCCTTAATTTTCCCGAAGTTCTCCGGATGGTTTCCGCCAAATCCAACAAACGCCTCCTTGTTTTAAAGATAATTAACTGGAGATTTTTTAAGAAGCCAAGAAAACAACTTTCCTTGTTTTTCTGCGCCAACTGGACTCATTTTGTTGCAACACGTCCCAATTAATAAAAATAAATCCCACTTCAAAAAAAATTAATAAAATAAACCCACCCCACACAATACAAATCAAGGCTCCTTATACATCAACATTTGAGTCCAAATCCAATCTTTTCTCCTTGTTCGAGGTTCATTCCCCCCTTTTCTCCAATTTTGGCAACCATCTGGGAATCGGAAACAGCGCCACCTCTCGTCAAAATCCTAACTGATGTTCAGCTCAATTCAAATTTACTATTTCTTTCTCACACAATTGACAATTTCAAATTCAGGGTTTTTTTGTTTGTTTTAAACTGAAATCTGAAGTGTCTCTCGTCACTATATGGGCTGGGACACACTGGCATTGTAGACCAGTATATTAAACCGCACGCTGGATAGGAACTCACAACCCACCCCACTGAATCGTACTCTAATTGTACAGAACATTCAAAAAGTCAGGAACCAATGAGAATTAAAAAAAAATAACACCCAAAAAAACATGCAGTTAATAAACTCAATGTAGCCACATGTTGTTCTATTTCTATTGGATCACTGACTGACACCCTGTATAATAAAATCTGATCAAATCTAAACTCGACACTCGTGTTTTGTTGAGGAAAGATGAAAGCTGAGTGACGGCACTGTGGAGGCAAACGATACGATAAAAATGATAAAGCGACAGAGAAAAATCGATCTGAAGTAGCATGAAATTAAACACAGCTGGAGCGAGTACTGAACTAATCCATTACGCAAGAAGTTAAATTACATTACGAGACTTTATCTTGTACTTCGAGTTATTAGTCGTGTGAACCTCAGGCTCGTACACGATTCAACTCCGAAAGCAGCGTTTCGATATTTGACAATGACGCTGAAACGATACACCATCGTGTCCTCCAATCGATACGTGACCAAGTTTGTTGAGAACGGCGGGAGGCGTACTGCTATTTCACTCGTGATGAAATCACATTCTGAAACTTAGACTTGACTTGACTATTTTGTTAGGATTTAAATTTTATTTTTTTTAAACTTCCTACTTCATTACATCCTCAACGTGTGTGTGCGCGCGTGAGAGAAAGAGCTGAATCATGAAGGGCTTCAATTAAAAAGTAAAGCTTCAGGGCATATTTAGCTGATACTCAAGGTTTGCTATTGGAAAGAAAGTGGTATCGTGTAGGTATGTAACGATATATCGTGCGACGATAAATCACGATACAAATTCGTGACCACTTGAATTAATGAAAATTAAATCATGATTATCAGGCCGCGTAATCTTGGTTTCTCTTTGCTGTAATTGCGTTGTTTAGACAGTAGAGGGTGCAATAACGTACAATAGCAGGAATGCATGTTACTTCACTGTAGGCGGAAGTAACACAGCTCTAATACTGCAAAAACAGATGTAAAATGTCCAAGAGCTGTTGTGTGATTGACTAAAATAGATTTAACCAGAAATCAGAGCTCTCTCTCTCTCTTTCTCCAGGCTGCTGAAAGAAAAGGGAAGCAAATTAAGGCAGAACAGAAGTTTATTAAGAAAAGGAATAAATATTAACTTTTGTTTTTAATAAAAGGAATGTTTTAGTGAATAGGTTATTATATTTTACTCCAAACTTTACAAATGTGGGTCAATAAACATTGTTGGATATTAAGAAAATGAAAAAGGGGTTTTTATGAAACAAAAGGAATATGTAAGCTGCCAAAGAAGAATATAAATTACTTTTTACTAATAAAATTCTCTACATTTATTTTACTTTTTTTTTTTTTAATATTGTGGGAAAATCGAATCATGAGCTGAGTGAACTGTTACGTGCGGAGTATCGTGCCGTCTCGAGTTACAATCTAAATTAACTCAAGTAACACAAATGACACTGTTACTAGAAGTCTATTATTAAATTAGAAAAATAACAATTTGACAGGAAAATTCATATTATGGGTTTTGAATATGAATGATATATTTACTCATATTCAAAACCCATTAAATGAAAGTATCAGTGAAAAACATCTTTACATGACGTGAAGAACACCGAGGCTGACTGCTGAACGTTAACACGTCTGATGAAACGCTCTGAGGGACGGCACGTCCTCAGGGATCGTACTCACCTCGCTCTCCGGGAGCGGGTTGGTGGGACACACGGGACGGCTGGAGCTCGCGGCGCACACACCGCGCTGACGCTGCCAACCGAGCAAACAACGCCACTGAGAGAGCTCCTTCAGGAGCGGGAGGCAGGAGGCCGGACACAGCATCGTCTCTCACACACACACACTATACTGTAAATCCCTCACACTCCTGTGACCCAAATTACGTTCTGGAGATCAGTGTCGTTTCAAATAAATAAATACAATTAGACAAGCTAACAACTGGAAGAAAAAACACTAACAGGATCTGAGAAAGAGGAGAGGAGCCTCACTGTTGAGGAAAGCAATCGAAACACCACACACTCACTCAAACAAAGCGTTGCCACGTGTGTGTGTGTGTGGGAGAGAGAGAACTAAGTAATGACTCCGCTTGCTCTCTCCGTTTACTCTCCTCCTGACAAAGACGTATAGTGTCCTGCAAGGAGAAACCTGGAGAGGACATCTGTTTCTCCTCTACGGCTAAAACATGGAGCACACGGCCGGTCATTAGAAAGACACTGCTGCAGTTCCCGCGCACACAGAGTGCAGTCCGACACCCAATCAATTTGTCAACTCAACAGAACAAACCTAATATGAAGCGGAGAGACTGCGGTCCAGTGAACGAACACACACACGAGGACGAATATAAAAAAAAAAAAAAACCCACACTCCCCGGTCCGACCTGAACACTTCTTGAGGCAAGAACTTTAACAACCTACAACTATTCCAGCGAACAAAATCAAACCAGCTTGTCGTACCCACGTTCCAGCTTTTTAGAAATCCTCCAGAACACACACACACACACACAGAGCAACAGCGTGTATGTGCAGCTACATGCACGTAGCTCAACTCGACACACAGCAGCCTTTTCCAGATAAATACACATTCACTCGTCTATCCGTCCTCCCTCGCTCCATCCCTCTGCTCCGGAGTGATGATTCGCTGAAGGAGAAAAACACTGTGGACTGCAGCACTGGCAGAACGCTCACACAGATGGGAGGGGGGCCAGGAGGAGGAGGAGGAGGAGGATCGCTGTGTGTGTGTGTGTGTCTCAGCAAGTGGTTCCCCAGCAGCCCTCCCCTTACGTTTCCCTTTCCCTCGTCTGCAGCGGTTTAGGGACCTGAACCCATCACTTCTGTATACGTTTCTATTTGTAAACTGGTTGCAATCAAAATTGGCGTTTCAAGTCGTAAGGACACCGATAAGAACCGATATCTGCCTCTGTGTGTGTGTGTGTGTGTGGGGTTGGTGGTTTATATTGCTTATCACGTCTGGGAAAAGTTATTATTATTATTTTATTTTTTTTTTTTTAAATGACTCCTATCTCAGGAAAACTTCATGAGAACCATTTCATTGGACGACAAGAGTGCATGTCCCACCCCAGGAGGTGGGTCTTGCTCGACGATAGTAGCTTGCTTGTTAGCAGTAAACATGATTCAACGGTGTGTTGGAAAAGAATCCAGTGTTTTTACTCACACACCATTTCCTTTTCTTAAAAAAAAAAATCTTGATTTTCTCCTTTGTGTAACTGCGGTGTTTAGACAGCAGAGGGTGCAAAGTACGATAACAGCAATGTGTGTGACTTCACCATAAGCGGAAGTAGCACAGCTCTATCGCTGCGAAAACACACAGCAGTGCTTTCACATTTTACATCTGATCTGTGCGATTCTGTACAAAATAATTTAACAAGAAATCAGAGCTCGCTCGCTCGCTCTCCTCCCCCTCTCTCTACAGGCTGCTGAAAGAGAGAGAAAAGAGAAACAAAATAGAGGCAGAACAAAGGTTTATAAATGTTTATTAAGAAAAAGGCCGATTATTAACCTTTCATTTTTAATAAAATGAATATTTTAGTTAATGGGCTATTATATTTTACTCTGGCCTTTACAAAAGGTGAGCAAATAATTATTTGTTAAGAAAATTAAGCTTTTTTTTAAAAAAAGAATATTCAATCATGAGTTGAGTGAATATTTACATGCGTGCAAGTCTTTAAATCTCGAAGAGGAGGGGATTTGTACGATTATACGACGGCACTTATCGAAGGTGTTTTAGCTGCTTGAGGCTCTCCGATTCTGGAAGACGTTGAGTGAAAACTTCATCACCATCAGGGTAAAAGTTTGGATATTTAGCGAGCTCACGCTCAGGTTTGTTTAGTCAGTCGACACGTCAACACGAGGTCGCATGACAACTTCCTGTTTCAGAAGGAAGGAACTCCATAATCCAAGAAGCCACTTTCAGTAACAGTGTGTTGAAGTTGCCTTTGCTTTCACCCTTTCACTTCTTTTTGTCCTTCATCCTTTCACTACTTCTGTCCTTTGGCAAGGAGCTTTTCCAGAAATCTGCCATCATGACTCTTCATCTCATCGCCCGAGATGAGCCTGCAGCTGAGGCCAAGAAATCACGCAATGAGTGCCAGAGATTACTTTTACCGCTGTGATGGACACGGTGACTCCTGCTGCACTGTAAACACCTAAACCACCCCTGCTATGTTCTCCACACCCGCACACACACACACACTCGCTCTCTCTCCACCTCTTGGCTTCCCTGCGGTGGGAAAAGCAATCTATTTTTAGCCGCGGCACGAGAGTGGCAGCGCAATCACGAGGTTAAAATTAAAGGGGCCTCACTCGCACTGTGTGTGTGTGTGTGTACCCACCCCAATCCACACAGCCGGTACGTTTCAATTAGGACCCCTTAATGAGAGATGAAGGATGCACTGGGGACAAAATACAACAACGACACAACAGAAGGAAGTGAATGTTATTAAATGCTGATGCCTGTAGATTTACGGTTCACTACTGAGATGGAATGAAGTGTCCAGCTCAAAATTTACAGGCTCCTGATTCCAAAAAAAAAAAAAAAAAAAAAAACCCTCCAGCACATCAAGTTTGAACCGTGGACACTTCCATCATTCCTACCAGCATCGTACGATATAACGATTTACTCGTCTAACACGATATGCCGTGACGTTTCCCCAGATTAAAGGGGAACTGAAGTCATTTTTAAACTTGCTTTATTTCTTAATTAACGTGTTATTCAATTACGTTTTCGGTTTTAGTAACCTTATATCGTGACTCGTATTGGCAACTAATTGTAATTAAATATTATACTTATCGGCCTATTCGGTTTTTAGCCGTGTTGAATTTAGTTCGTTTGGTCCACGGCAGGCGTCGCTTATCCGCGCGATCTTCACGAGACTTGTGCGAGACTTCGAAACGTGAAGAAGTGTCAGCCAGGTGTCAGCGCTGCCATTTTGAAAACTGTTTTCCAAATGAAATATTGCACAAAAACGAGTTTAAATGACGCCTACTTTTTTTCAAACTTTCCTGATTGCTCTCAAAACAAACAAAACTTCCGGCTTGATTATGTCAGCGTTCGAAAGAGGGCGCGCGCGTCTTTTGACAACGTTGGCAGATGTTGGTCACTTTGATTTTCGCTGCACGTTTTACTTCCGTCCTACGATGTCTCGCACACGTCTCAACGAATCTCATTTACAGTCATTGCTTTGACATATGGACTGATATATTACAGAGCATATTTCAAACACTCAGAACTTGCTATAGCAGCGACAAAATAGCGATCAGAAATGCATTCCGATATTTAATAAAATAAATACAATTTTGATAAAAAAAATTTGCCTTCGGTTCTCCTTTAATAACGTGACTCTGAAGTTCACTCAGACGAGTTAACGCTCAAACAGCAGGCGTCGCTTCTTCTCTAATAAAACACCACATGAGTCAGGAATCGATATGAATCTGGAAATGATTTTGCAAAAAGAAAAAAAAAAAAAAGCTTTCCAGCTCTGATATTAACAGGAAGCCCCGCCCCCTCACCTTTCCCTTCATCTGAACGTTCTCGACTGAGTTTCTCTCGCTATGTCGTGGTTAAACAGACCATGTTTTGAGTTCATTAATATAAAATAAAATCTATTAAATTGCTAATGTTCAATGTAGTGAGAATTAGACAAGTATATATTTAAAATATTAACATTCGGGAAATTAGGGATACAGATCAAGAGTGAAAATATCAGATGTTAGACATTTATAAAAATTTTATTGTAAAATGTACTGCATTTTCATTATTGCAGAATTTCTTTAAAAATCCACCATCCTGTTGAGGTTTTGCGACTGCCACCGCCACCAAGCAGCTCCCGACCACACAGCTGCTAATATTACGCCTCTTCCACCACCATCCTCAAACCTGAAGTGGTGGAAACTTATCTGGACTTCTTTTTTTATAAGGAAAATAGTTCCTACATTTCAGTTCACCTACTCAACATATCCTTAAATAAACCTCTCCAACACACAAACAAATGCACAAGTGTATCCTGAGAGCTGTATATTTTGTCTCTCTCCAGGTTCGATCAATACCTGAGAGCAGTCTAAAGTGCAAACGTTATCATCCAGCTTCCAGGCAGCGCCGATTTCTGCCTGTAACACGCCGCAAAACAGAGCAACCAGCTGTCAATCACATCACCGCTCACAACAAGGACTTCACTCAGAGAGGGGAAGAGACTGGCAGCTCGCTCGCCCACACACAAATTATTTCCTCTTCCCCCACGCTCTTGGTCTTCAAGTAAAGCAGATGTTAAGGGGGAAAAAAAAAAAAATCTACATTAACTAAAATGTTATCCGATAAAAATACAATGAAAAAAGTAAAAAAATTAAAGTTCAGGAGCTTCCAAAATGGTTAACAAAAACCCACTAGAGATTTTTCTACATCGTTCTCACAATCTGCCTCAAATCAAGGTTATTCCACAGAACCGAGTCGTACATGAGCTGATCATGGCTATAATCCATGTACGATGAGATCGAGTGGAATAACATTCTATCCACATTCACTGGATTTTGAGAAAGAGATTTATTTTGCTGCAAATTCGATAAATGAAAACTTTGTACAAAACGTCCGACAAAATTTCCACTTAGAATGTAAACAAGCCGGCAAAAGGCCAGGAGAAGTTTGTTAAAAATGCAATAATTCTTGAAATGGAATGAATGAATGAATGAATAAATAAATAAATAACCCCCCCCCCGAGGTGTTCTTACCATTGAATACTTTCATTCCATATTTTGTTGCTTGTTTTGTGGTTTTGTTTTTGAGTAGTTTTTATTTCATCCTCGGTTGGTTCAGCAACACGCGCCGCCATTTTGTTTTTCTCTACTCACAATATATGAGCTGATATCCTAGTAGTAGAGTAGCCAATCAGAGCCCGCGATTGCTCATATCCAGTGACTGGAGATATACAAGGGGAAGAGAAGTCAATAATAATAATAATAATAATAATAATGTTTGCTGATGGGCATAAACCAGAGATGGGCGATATGAGAAAAAACATGATATCTAAATCTGTATCTTGAGACACGTGTGCACGCTAAGCATCATGAAAGATTTGAGAATTCAACCATAGTGTGGTAAAAAATAAGTAAATAAAGCGCCCTCTCTTACACACCCAAAGGAAAAAAAAAAATCCTGTTTCTTTATATTCAAACATTTTCCAAATCCAATTCCAGTCTTCTCCACCTGTGAAATGATCAGACCGAATTAGTTTTTTTTTTCCTCTCCCCCCTCCCCTCCTCTGATATCAGTTCCATCATTTTATCCTGGTTTTCAGATCGGTGTAAAATTCCCACCACATCACACGGCCTGAACTAATACGGTCTTTTCTTTTAGAGGAGTCTCTCCGACAGCCCACAGACTCTCTCAGAGCGCCTCGCAGCGTTCAGTCCGACTGCCAATAACAAAACATCCAACATCGTTCCGCGTGCGAGACGACAACACCGCCAAATTACGCTTTTATCCCATCAAACCCCGCTGTGTCTAATTGCATCTCGCCTTCGAGAATGCTCTCTCGGGAGCCATCAAGAGCCACGAGCGTCCCTGATTTCTGTCTCCGACTGAGCCTGAAACGGCGAAGGCTCAATCACGCAAGATGGTTTCTGATTGAGATCCTTTTGCACAACAGGCAGTGGGTCGAGACGCAGCTGGTCAGGAACAATTGAAGAGAGAGAGAGAGAAGGGGAAAACACACAGCAAGAGCCAACTGACCTGCGCCATTAATCCAAAATCAGCTTCTCTGCCATGATTTAAATGATCTGTGCACCGAGTGGAACAGCCACTGAGGGAATACCTGCGCTCCCAAAGAGTGCAAACCTATTCACAAAGGATTGCGTTTATGTTCACTAAATTATAAAAATCATGACTTGTGTCTGGTGGTTTATAGGGCTGGGTGATCTAATGATACAAGATCGATATCATGATAAACCTGGAAGCAGCTGATTCAACATTTGCAATTCTAAGGATCGAGTAAAAAAAAAAAGATTAAATTTTTCTTTTCATCGAAGCATCTGAACATTCAACATATCAAATAAATAAAATCCTCCAGTTCAACATTAATTTAAAAAAAATATATGTTTTATACATATTGTGATCAATAAGTCTTAAAATACTGGATGTTTCTACGGCGTTACCATTTCTATGATCCAGTGTATCATAATATAGAGGTCTGGTAGCAAACGAACAGTAAAACAGTTTCATTTATCTCATCTCATTATCTGTAGCCGCTTTATCCTGTTCTACAGGGTCGCAGGCGAGCTGGAGCCTATCCCAGCTGACTACGGGCGAAAGGCGGGGTACACCCTGGACAAGTCGCCAGGTCATCACAGGGCTGACACATAGACACAGACAACCATTCACACTCACATTCACACCTACGGTCAATTTAGAGTCACCAGTTAACCTAACCTGCATGTCTTTGGACTGTGGGGGAAACCGGAGCACCCGGAGGAAACCCACGCGGACACGGGGAGAACATGCAAACTCTGCACAGAAAGGCCCTCGCCGGCCACGGGGCTCGAACCCAGACCTTCTTGCTGTGAGGCAACAGCGCTAACCACTACACCACCGTGCCGCCCACTTAAGCATTTCAAAGTTTCCAAAAAACAAAACAAAAAACCAAGGGGGTGGGCGGTTTAAAGCCACAGTCGGCAATTTTAGAGAAAACAACAAGAGGAAGCAAGATTCTGAAAAAAATATTCAACTCAGAAAGATTGGGGGGGGGGGGGGGGGGGATTTTAAAAAATTAAAATCTCATCCACTCTGTTTATCCCTTCCCTCCAAAGCACACAAACGCGCACTGCCTGACTACTAGGCTGCATCAGTTGCCCTCACTTTCATAAAATCTGATGCATTTTTGTTTGGGTGTTCCTTTTCACCAATAAAGACATCCTGTAACATTTTTTGACCGTATTCAAAAGTCTAATGGTGGCACCATGAGGTTCATTTTTTTTTTTGCCAAAAAACACTTATTTTATGTTTTCGCGTAAGGTTTGAATCACAACGTTGGACTCCATTTATTGATTTCTTGTGAGCCAGAGATCATGTTAAGAACCTTTGCAAAGGACTGAGAAGCATTAATGTGATCCATAATACATTTGTATTGTTTAAAAGTAGTTGAACAATGATTCAATGAACAGCTAAAACTCAAACTGTGCTTGATAATATATTTAGAATATGTACTAAAAATGTGGATCTAAGATATTTGGTATACTCTATAAGGTGCCATAATGCTTCATGAAAAGTGATTGAAATTTTGTCATAAAATAGCAGCTTTTTCCAGAACTTTGAGCTCCTGGTGCCACCATTAAACTTCTGAATTTTGTCAAAATATTTCACCCAGTGTGTTTTCTTACCAAAAGGAACATAAAAACAAAAATGCATCATGATCGGAGGAACTTTTCATTTTTAGGGGGCAACTGATGCACCCTACTGACTACTGCTGGAGGAGGAGGAGGAGTCCGTGAGAGAGCAGAGTAGCACATGGTCATCGTATCCAACGATCTCACGTCTTCTAAGGACACGCTTTATATTTTCATCATCAATATAAATAAACATGGCTATTGTTCGTCCTCACAGTTGTTGAGCTCACTAGCATTTCCCTGACGTTAGCAGACGCTCTTATCCAGAGTGCAAAAGTCAGGTACAAGAAGAAGTGCTGAACTTCTAGATAAAAACGTTCTAGTGCCAGAACACATTCTGTTGAAGTCACAGTAATCAGCCAGCGGTAGCTACAGATCTGCCTCACCTTGTGGAGACTCTGGTCACATGTTGCCCCTTTTCCACCAAAGCAGTTCCAGGGCTGGTTCGGGGCCGGTGCTTAGTTTGGAACCGGGTTTTCTGTTTCCACTGACAAAGAACTGGCTCTGGGGCCAGAAAAACCGGTTCCAGGCTAGCACCAACTCTCTGCTGGGCCAGAGGAAAGAACCGCTTACGTCAGCGGGGGGGCGGAGTTGTTAAGACCAACAACAATAACAAGACCGCGAAAGATCGCCATTTTTAAGCGACAAGAAGCAGCAGCTGTACAAACGCGAAGTCATCCATTATTGTTGCTGCTGCTGCTGCTTCCGTGTTGTTTTTGTTTCGATATTCGCGCCAAGGTTTATGCAAACATAGCGACGTAACTGACGTATACAGCGACGTAATGACGTGTCTTCTCTTAGCACCACGAGCTATGGAAAAGCAAACTGGTTCTCAGCTGGCTCGCAAGTTGAACGAGTTGTGAACCAGCACCAGAACTGATTTGGTGGAAAAGGGGTAATGCATGAGCAGAGCGCACGGAGGTAGACAGGCAGGTCGGCCAACTAATTGTTACATTTGGGCTGAATGAAGTGACTGGACGAGCTTTTTACAGCCCTGCGACTGCCACAGGTGAGTGATTTTATTTTATTTTATTTTAATTGTCAGAGCGTTTCATTCATTCATCATTAGGGGTGTTCACACGGCAACTTTTACTCCGGTGTAGCACCAGTGCTGCCCCGGTAGAGCGTTCACACGGTACAAAGTTACACCGGTGTAGCCCCTGAAAGCTGCTTAAACCGGTGCAAATCTAACCCTGCTCGGGAGGCGGTTTAAGAAATTTACTCCGGAGTAAATGCTATTTTGTGGGGCAGCACCGATATAAAATGGGACGTCTGAACGCTACAGGGGTAGACTCGCTACGCGTGAGGAGAGTTGATTACATACGGGCATTGCATAATTTGCATCCTGGTATTTTGCGCTTCCAAAATGGCGAATATCAACAACAACAGAACTGCGCGTCTTCCAGTGTTGCCAGATTGTCAGTTTTAAGTGCATTTTGGTGGATTTGAACATATTTTGGGATGGAAAAAGTCAGCAATATCTGGCAACACTGGTGTCTTCATCCACATTGTTTTCCCGGCGCTTGGTGATGCCATGACAACCGGGAAAAGGAAGTACATTTTCACGCGTGCGCATATTTCATTTCCGCATTATTACTATCGGAAATGATAGTAATAATGATAGGAAATGATGATAATAATAAAAGGAAATGATATCAAAACTTTATTACTATCAAAGGAAATGATAGTAATAAAGTTTTTGCTACTATAGCACGGTCGCAGAAACTGCCGTGTGACCGCAAGTGGGGCTGCACCGGTGCTAACACGCTTCTCTCTAGTAAGCAGGGTTGTGACGTGTGAACGCTCCACAAAATTTACACCGGTGTAAGATATATCGCAACAAAATACATCGGTGCAGCATCGATGCAAATATGTGCCGTGTGAACAGGGCTATAGTCAGGATGTGAAGAGTCTCAAGAAAATGGAACAAAACCTGCTTCTTTATTTACACACACCATGCTGGCTGCTGACAATTTAATCACAATATGGATATTATATGATCGCATCCCCCAGCCCTACTCCACACGCTGGAAGCACTCCGGCCCTGAGACGAAACGCTTCATTACTGTCATTTAGCCGAGGTAATTAATTAGCCACTCTGGCTGCAGCTGGCAGATCGTTAAAGCTCACAGCCCATTCCTCACGAGAGCCGAATGGAACGAGTCGAGAAACAAGCTGCTAGAGAAAACACACAGATGTGATGCAGAGGAACGAGACGAGAAACCCATCAGTCAAACGCTTCGCCGCTCCTCGGAGGTGAAACCGGGTCGAGGATCTGTACAGAGGGTCGGGAGCTAAAGAGTCATACAGCAGTGCACTTTGCAGAAGGACACGCACACGATACAGTGCTGTACGTCAATACAATTTTCCACACGCTGCTGCAATTTGCTCAGTTGACATTCAGGGTAAACTGGGTCACCCCACAATGAGGACGATGGTGTGACTCAATGTTTTAGTAACAATAACACCGACCGCAACCCTGATGAGGAGAAGGATATGCAATTCTGAGTCATAAGGCAACAATTTTAAACTTGAAGATACCACTGGATCTGATACACTGCACTGATTAAAAAAAATTAATTAAATTAAAAAAAATAAAAAAAAGTTACACGAGCTCCTAGGCATGTACCAATATGCTGAGCAAATTCGCCAATTTCAAATCGATGTTTAAAAAAAAAAAAAACCTCCAGTCCACCCGTCAGGGCGTAGTCGCTCACCTGGCCTGCCATCAAAACAACCGTGACGACCAAAACATCACACGGAACTGAAATGTGACGATGTGAGAGAGAGAGGACCAACCTCCACGACAAACTGCTTACAACGGGAACATCAACAAAGGACTAAATTTTGTTCCTTGAATGAAGATCGACCCAAAACATCGATCAGAACTGAATTCGCATGATAAATGAGAGAGGAGATACAATTCTAGTCAGAAGAAAACGTGTGACGTTGACCTAATGACGAATTTGTTAGCAAAAATGACAATACAACGACCGAGTGTTGTACAGAAGGTCGAGTTCTTTCAAATAAAACAAATCAGAACTGAAATCCACTGAGAACTGACGCAGGAAACGTGATTTAAAGGAACAGTCCACCGTACTTCCATAATGAAATATGCTCTTATCTGAATTGAGACGAGCTGCTCCGTACCTCTCCGAGCTTTGCGCGACCTCCCAGTCAGTCAGGCGCAGTCAGACGCGCTGTCACTCCTGTTAGCAATGTAGCTAGGCTCAGTATGGCCAATGGTATTTTTTGTACTAACACCTTCTGCGTGCTTCGGCAGCGCATTGATATCTGAGCTCCGTATCAATGCGCTGCCGAAGCGCGCAGAAGGTGTTAGTACGCCTGTCATTATAGTGCAGACTTTCCATAGCATAGAAAATCGCTACGTTTCAATTTGTGTAACTGAACTTGTTTCATATCACTGGTCATATAAACCTATGTAAACAGGAAAAACGCGGAAGAGTTTGGTCGCATCTAACTACAGCCCCAAAAAATACCATTGGCCATGCTGAGCCTAGCTACATTGCTAACAGGAGTGACAGCGCGTCTGACTGACTGGGAGGTCGCGCAAAGCTCGGAGAGGTACGGAGCAGCTCGTCTCAATTCAGATAAGAGCATATTTCATTATGGAAGTACGGTGGACTGTTCCTTTAACTGAAGTTGTAAACAATGTTTACAACAGGAAAATCAACAAACAAGCAACCAAGATTCGTTCCTCAATCGAAGATCAACCCAAAACATCGATCAGAACTGGAACTGGATGAAAAATCAGAGAGGAGATACAATTCTAGAAAAATCTGTTAATTTGGTCTAATTTTGCCCCTTTTCCACCAAAGCAGTTCCAGGGCTGGTTCGGGGCCAGTGCTTAGTTTGGAACCGGGTTTTCTGTTTCCACTGACAAAGAACTGGCTCTGGGGCCAGAAAAACCGGTTCCAGGCTAGCACCAACTCTCTGCTGGGCCAGAGGAAAGAACTGCTTACGTCAGCGGGGGGGGCGGAG
Source organism: Neoarius graeffei (assembly GCF_027579695.1). Taxonomy (NCBI): domain Eukaryota; kingdom Metazoa; phylum Chordata; class Actinopteri; order Siluriformes; family Ariidae; genus Neoarius; species Neoarius graeffei. Next base: position 78,063,741 of record NC_083580.1, read on the forward strand.
TTGTTAAGACCAACAACAATAACAAGACCGCGAAAGATCGCCATTTTTAAGCGACGAGAAGCAGCAGCTGTACAAACGCGAAGTCAGCCATTATTATTATTATTATTATTATTGTTGCTGCTGCATCGATATTCGCGCCAAGGTTTATGCAAACGTAGCGACGTAACTGACGTATACAGCGACGTAATGACGTGTCTTCTCTTAGCACCGCGAGCGATGGAAAAGCAAACTGGTTCTCAGCTGGCTCGCAAGTTGAACGAGTTGTGAACCAGCACCGGCCTCGAACCAGCCCTGGAACTGATTTGGTGGAAAAGGGGTATCAGTAACTCATTTGCAAAAAATTTGACAAAACAACCCAAGTTTTGTGCGGAGTGATGAGTTCTTTCAAACAAAACAATCAGAACGGAAATCCGTGGAGAACTGATGGAGGAGATACGAGTTAACTGAATTGTGGATAACGGACGCCATGCCATGGCAACAGCTCATCAACTTTATAGACAGAGGAGCTCATAAAACTACTCGTGATGATCAGGATGTGTAATCTTCATTTTTCCCCTCGCTGTAATTGTGTTGTTTAGACAGTAGAGGGTACAATAATATACAACAGTGGGAATGCATGCGACTTCATTGTAGGTAGAAGTAACAGCTCTAATGCCACAAAAAAAAAAAAAAAAAAAAAAAGGCACACTGATACCTATGAACTACCATTTTGGTTTGGATCTGAATATCCAGGTCGTCCTACTGAAGCCTCAGCCCATACTATGATGTTAAAAAGGTCCAATCCAAAAGGTCCCCGTGTTTGCATACAGTCAGAGTCCGATGGTAGATCTTTTCACAAAACGTCCGACGATGAAGGAATCTTCCACCCCAAAGCGTTCTACTGAAGTGACTCACGCAGACACACCGACACCGAGCACCTCATGTATGAAATTAATTCCAGCCGAGCAGAATCCAGAACTCAGCACTATTACAAGGAAGTGCTGTGATTGGATGGGGCGGGGGGGGATGCTGAGGGCACAGTGTTGATTAAAAGATGGGCTTTTATTCCAGCTCATGCGTAAAACCATTACAGGTTCTCTCATTAAACACCCCCCATATCATTTTATTTCCTGAGAGAAAAACTGTCGAGATTCGTGCGAGTTCTGTGTCCTTCACAGATCGTTGTGAAAAGCCATTTGTCTCCAACAGCCTGAGGACTGATTGAGGCGTGGACACCGTATTGGCCAGTGATGGTGGCTGAGCAGAATACAGAAGCCCAAAAGAACCGATCCTGTTCGAACTGCAGTGTCGGGCTTTTTTCAGGCATCATCAAACCCGACTGGTCAGAAGATGCGCGTTACTTTTACTTTATCTCCAACAGCAGCTCTGACCGTAAAGCCGGCTGAGATTCAAAACCACTGCTTACGATTTGCATTCAAACTAGCACTATAAATCACACTGTTTCTATAGCAACCATTGTACCATGAGTTGGCCTAGTGGTTAGCGTGTCCGCCTCTCAACCAGGAGATTGAGAGTTCTGCTTGCGGTTGGGTTGTACCAAAGACCATTATATGAGTAAAATGGTATCTACTGCCATCTGCCAAGGCGTCGTAATACAGATTCTCATGGGTACCAGAGGACTACCCCCCAACCCCCCACTGTAACCGTAGCTATGTAACAGGCGAGAGCCCAAGGGCTATAGAAATGGAGATCAGCGTCACCCAATGCGCCTCAAGGGCCTGGTTAGTACTGGGACAGGAGTCTGCCTGGGAAGACCAGGTCCTGGCACGAGACGGACTTTGACCTTTGAACCACAGCACCCAATAATAACTGTCAACATGGTGACTGTTCTGTTTGAAGGAGTCTCCAGGATCAGAGTGACGCAACTTTTCCACAAGGTCAAGATGTTGGTGTTTTCCAGTAACAAGCGACCAAGTTGATTATTTTCCTCCAAAACCACACAATCATCATAGGTTTTATTCCCACTTTATTACTCAATCCTTACTCATCTTTTCTGTTTCCTCAAGGTCCATCTCTGAATGCCCTCACTGTACGAAAGGCGCCAACACAAACCCGCCTTGGTTTTCTTCATTGTCACACTTTACCCAAACACTCGATGTTGGGCTTATTTGGGGGCGGGGCTTAATCTCAGATTTACATTCTCACAGAAGAATTCCTTTCCGAACTACGGCTCAATTACACAATTACTTGGACCATCCTTAAAAAAAAATCCGTTTCCTGTCCACCGGGTGAGCAAAAAAATTCAGTCGGGAGGGAGGGATTTTTTTTTAAATATATGGATGGATAAGAAATCGCAATGCTGTGTTTGCTTTTTCTTTCAGTACTTTATTACAAAAGCAGACACATTTAATAAAATGACAGTTTAATCAACTGACACTTGTACAAAAACTAAGTTAGCATTTTAAATGCTGACTGCAACATTTGCAAAATTTTTACAAAAGGTACTTAAAATGTCCGACACACGGACTTTTTGTAGTTCTAAATCGACCGTTAGGCCTAGTTCGGATGAAATTACACTATTAAAATGATCACTGAATGATTTGTTTTTCTGAATCTTTACTATTTTGTTGTTCGCTAGAATACCATTTTGCGATTTCACACTTAAGCAAATGTTTGAAAACTCCGGATCTCCTTCCTTCATGGTGGCTGCCATTTTTTTGTGCCGCACGGCGCATGCGCAGAGTAGGGCTGTACAATTAATCAAATTTAATCGAAAATCGCGATTTTGGCTGCCACGATTAAATTAAATGAAAATCGCGATTTATTTCCATTTAAAATACGAGCTCTGCTGCATATCTGATCAAGCACTTTTTGACCAATACTCCGCCAAACCATTAGGGGGTGAACCGACGCATGTAAGGTTTCATTACTCTGCCGAAATAAGCAAGCAAGCAAGCCAGCCAGCAGTGTTGCCAGATTGAGCAGTTTCCCACCTAATTAGCAGTTTTTAAGTGCATTTTGGCGGGTTTTGAACATATTTTGGGCTGGAAAACGTCAGCAGTGTGTGGCAACACTAGCGGTATCTTCAAGGGGGGATAGCGTGAGAGTAGGTAACAGATTGAGGTGAGAGAGAAAAGCTAACTAATGCTGCTTTTCCACTACCAACGCGGCTGAGTTGGGCTGAGTCGAGCTGAGCGGGGCTGTTGGAGTTGCATTTCGACTACAACTGCGCTGAACCGTGCTGGCTGGAAGTGGGTGGACACATTGGGTGGAGTTAGCGAAAGTGGGTGGACGTCAGGTGATGTCGTTAGGCGGCGCAAACAGTGACATCAGTGATCTTTTAAGCGGTAGTCTCACGACCCGGATAGTAAACAATAAACATGGAGGACATGGAGTCGTTAGTGTTGCTGGTCTTGGTGCTGTGGCTTGTTGTCACCGACAACGCCAACAGATACTGGCAAGAGCGTATAGATGAGGCGAGGCGCATAAGGCTTCAGAAATTCTCGTAATTCGTAATTCTCCTTCTTCCGGGTTTACGGTGTTTACAGATCCCAGCGTGCTCGCGGGGCGTGTGTGGGCATGTGAGGACACTCCTCTTCACCAATCAGTGCACAGGGGAGTGTCTCCTCACGCCCCCAGCCTCACTCAGCTCAGTTTGGCTCGCTTCAGCCCCACTCCAAAACCGTGCGAGTTTTGGGGGCTGAGCAGGGCTGAAGCGAGCTGAGTCATGCTGTTCTTAGATAGTCGAAACGCGAGCCGTGTCGGGGTGAAGTGAGCTGAAAAAGGGTGGTGGAAAAGGGCCATATGTTGGAACAACAGACTATTTAGCACTGGAGGCAATGTTGTGACCTGCCTTCGCTCATGTTTAAAGCCAGAGCATGTTGATAGGCTGCTCTTTCTAGCTAAAAACTTGTAGGCCTCAGTATAATGCTATGTAATTGGTGCAATTGAGTTTTCAGTTCCTTCATCCTTTGGTAATTTCTTGGATAAATTTCATTTATTTGTCATTTGGAAATCAGAATTTCTCTTTTAAATTTCATTCTGCACTGAAAGCTGTTCATATTGTTTGTTTGAATATAGTGAAATAAAATTTAAGTGATTTCCCTAACATCAAGAATAATCGTGATTAATAATCGCAATTACAGTTTTGATCAAGATAATCATGATTATCATTTTTTCCATAATCGTGCAGCCCTAGCGCAGAGCTGATTCGATTCTATATTCTGCGCGGAACGCAGGGCTTTCCACAAGCGCCGGCTGCCGGCCATACAGCCGACTACACGATTAAGTCCAGCCGGCTACTTTAATGACTTATTTTTGTAGCCCACAGGCTCTAAATATTAATTTTCGATTTTAATAAAATTAAATGTTTATCTAACGGACTGACAATGTCAAACTGAACCGCACTCATTTAAGTTGTGATTTGCGCTGTTTGTACCGATAATAACCATAAATTCCCCGCCGACTTCGTTGATTAAGGGAGAGTAACTCATCCGCGGCCCCGACATGCGGTGTGTGCGCGCGCACTCGGCGGAGGCAGTAGTGTGTCGGGGCCGTCGGAGGGAGCAGAAGCAGAGATGACGCTTATTTTGTCTCCGGTAAACCAGTCTTCTCTCGTTCAATTACGTGCTGGCATCAAAAGACACCGTTGGTTGTAAATGAAACCAAACTGAGTGGTTGGAGTGTATTTTCATACACAAATGGAGAAATGTTCGCCGAGTGTTTAATTGTGTAGCCGCCACTGCAGACCGTTGTCGTTGTTAATTCATAGCATGCTCAGCTGCGTGAATGTGTCATGCACCGAAAATAAGAGATTTACAAGCCAGGAACGCCTCATGATGCAATACGCAAGAAAAGAAAGAAGATTTACTGCCATTTTACTTTGTATTTGAGTAAAGTGAATAAATAAATGGTCTGTGGAAAATACATATAATCCTGGGAACTGCGTGCACAGGAGTTTATTTTGTGGCTACTCCCCCCCCCCCCCCCTCCCCTCCCCGGCTGGCTACTTATTTGTCATGGCTGGCTAGTATGAGCCTTAGTGGAAAGCCCTGGGAATGCGGAAATGTCAAGTTCGATTTTAGACCCGAAAATAAATGTCGAAAAACCGGCGTTAAAAAAAATAAAAATTTCAACCGCACAAACGGCACTCACCCGGAAACGGAACTTTTTTTTTTTATAATGGCCTTGTTGCAACCAGGCTCATACGTTTTCTATTTTTAATTACTTTCACACAGTACCAACACTCAACCTTTTTGGAGTTCACTGTAGAAGATCTACAAGCAAGCAATCTCGTCCGAGATGAACGTTTAGCCGTGTCCATCTGCATCAGACGTGAATATTTTGCAACTCTCGTCTCACTACAACCATCCGCACCACAACAGTGAGCCGATTAACACGTGCCAATCCGAAGAGAGTCTCGTTTAATACATCAGTCACCATAGCAACCCTTTCCCCAGGATCATGGAAGGAAGAAACCAGAAGTTTGAAGTTGAACAAGAACAAATCGTGTTTCTTGGCATGCGTTCCTGTACGCAGAACGGCGTAGACGCCTTATCCCGGGATCAGACGACAACAATTCAGCCTGATCCTGAGAACGGCAGGAATGACGAACAGGCCTTATAGCAGGACGTAACCGAAGAACAGCGATGTAATGTGGTGTCTGGGACGTCCCGTGACACCCTGATGAAAAGTCAAGCGCGTTAGAGTTTTTTGTATTTTCTCACCAAGTTTGACGACTCCCGCGACGTGTTCCTAGATAGCAATGACTGATGATTTCTTGACCCGCTTCTCCAAGGATGTGAGCAATGACTGGGCAGGGTCAGCAGTCTCACAACCAGAATTTATGGTGCTACGATTGTTTAAACGGATACGGTGACCATCATGAAAGATGAAAACATTGTATAGATAGTTTTCACTGACGTCACGGCATTCCGGGGAACGCCCTCCAGCCGCCATATTGTGGAGCAAACAAAGGACCATCGCCATTACCGGCTACATTATCTCGGACGAATTTATGAAGTTATATAGTCAGTTTTCTAAAATAAAGATCAATGTCGGCAAAATCAAGCAAACAGAAGTATATAGATACATTAGACGACATCTCACAACAACGGTATGCAGCCAAACTGGCCTTGATTGGGGGAATTGACCCCTACGAAGTGGACAAAGATGCATTTTCAAGTGACTATGCAGGGCTGCCATCCATATCGTACCCTGATATTGTGAACTATTTCGTGAATAGTAAAAGCGCCTACACACTTGACAACCTCAAAGCATACAAGTCGCTGGAGTCATACAATTATTTTGTCTGTGGCTGGGTCCGTGAAGTCCACCATATAAAAACAAGTGACAGTCGTGTCCTAATTACAGCCAAGGTATGTAAACATTGGAATTTGAGAGCTCTCAACACTGCATATAAATGTGTGTGTGTATAATATCGAGTTGATTTAAGACTATTATGAATACCGTGCAATATTACTTTGCATCAGAAAGCTGCGCACATTTGCGCAAAGCTGCGCAAATGTGCGCAGTTTTCCGATTCACTGTTTTTTTCTCATCCTTACACTTCCTGTTTCATGGACTGTAATGGATTTGCTTATTTAGTAATTTTAATACAGAATTTACTTTGAAATTATTATCAGACACTCCAACGCCCCCCCCTAAAAAAAAAAAAAAAAAAAAAAAAAAATCGGATCTGCGCGATTCAGCCGTGAAAAAGGCGGCATCCGCCAAAAGGCGCGCTGTTTGCATCCCTGCATACAGAATAGACCTAAAATGTTTTTCAAAAATGACCCTTGTGACAAGTTTCAAATAGAAACGTGACAAACGAGCGATATTAAGTGTACATTACAATGTAAACGTACACTCAGCGGTTCCAGTTAGGCATTCTCCAGAGATTGTTCACATGATGTTTTGGTTTCCAAAAACAAACTTAAACACAATTGATTGTTTATTTAAACAACTTACCACTTATAAAACGATCGGAGCAGACTTTGCTGAGTTTGGAAGGCTGATAATCCTTGCAGTTGATTCTTGCAAGCCATAGATTTCTCCTTTGTATGCTGAGTTTCTTTGTTTGCTCGCCTTCGTGCTCCCGTACAGTGGGAATTCCATAAAAGCTCCGCTTGACGTTATCACCTGACCTATTACGACAGCTGTGAATACAACAGGTGTGCACCATTGCTAGCTTTAAATAGCCTGCTTGGGTTCTTTTGAAGACTTTGTACTCGCGCATTACAATGTGTGCTCAGTCACCCGTACGGTAAGCTTGACCCGCAAGATGGCCGCCACTAGGGAATCCCTGACTCTGTGACGTCATGTGCAAACTATCTATAGTCTGATCCTGGGATTACACATCCGCACTGAACCAAGTCCCAGACGAGCTTTTTCAGCCGGTCCAAAGTTCGGCTCTCCAGAGCTCAAAAAAACAGTTCACACTTCGCTAATTGTACCAAAATTTGCGCTCAAATGACTCCAAAATCTGGCAGTGTTTTCATCAGGAACGTTAAGACATGAAAGCACCACCATTGTAATGATACACCAATGGCATTCGATTTCGCAAACACAAAAATCACGCAATCTAATCAAACAATTTAAATTGCATCCATCATAGTGCGATATTCTTCATCATGTGTTTCACAGCATGACCGCTTTTTTTTTTTTTTAAATTGCATTCATACTCCATAACCATAAAGACAACTCAAAAATCACACTCTGAATTTCCTCATAAGAAGAGTTTGTTCAAATTTCACACTACAGATTTTTCAATTACTGTCCCAAACCAACATGTCCTTATGAAGTCTCCAGGGCTCCCGGTTCACTTGTCGCGTCGCTGTGATACAGATACCACCTGAAAGTAATGTTGACAACAACAGACTCCAAACACACCCTTGAGCATCCAAATCAACAGCCAAGACGCCGTGTTCGAACTGCAGGGGGGTAAATCGGATTCGTTTCTTCCATCGGATTTTTAGACCGAGTGCCTGCCTTGAAAAAGTCCAAATCGAATTTGGTGTTCAGATTCATTTACTTGACGATCCATCTGTTCGTGGTGGGGTCACAAAACTCATCAGATGGTGAGAAACCAGCACACATGGTGCTTCATATTTATATGACCTGAAGTCAACAAATAAAACGAACAAAACAAACACAGCGTGTGGACATGAACATCTGTGCCGAGGATGAAGTTGTGTGTCCGCAGCAGTCTCCATCATCCTGGAATACCGTCTTAATTTCACAACACGCCTCTCAATCGCTTCTGGAACGTAAATATACACAACGCAACTATCAGGCGCTCCGAGCGTCAGACTGAGGGTCAGGGAGGTTTCTAACCAGCAGCACCTCATGACCGGAGATGTCGATGCTGCAGGGTGACATTAACGACGACTTTGCGCCAAAAAAAGTCCAAGAGCCATCAGATTTAACTTATGCTATCGATCAGAATCTAAAATTTTTAGAATAACCCCACATGGTTGGGCACGTTTATGTAGAAACACCTTTAACTGTTTGACAAAGGACGTGCGTTTCTTGTCACATAGGAGAGCTGATAGCATTAACCAGAGTCACCAGGTTTCATCAAAAATCTCTCTCCCAGCTACATATTTAAAAAAATAAAAATCCACAAAAACAAAACCTGAAACTATCCCGAAAATCAGACATGTTTCTCAGCTTTTGCGTGGGAAACAAGGTCACCATGTCTTGTCTGCTGCTGCTCCTCCTCCACTGAAACAGTTCTGAGGTTGAGCACCATGGGGCAGTAGGAGTCCTGTCCTAATGGACCTCTATTAACAGTTGTTCCCATTTTTGACCACTAGGGGCAACAAAAAAAATAATCAGGAGAATCCATTTCTAGAAATCTCTATTGGCTCTCTGAAATGTCACTTTAAAAAAAAAAAAAGCACAATATCCATCTCATCTCATTATCTGTAGCCGCTTTATCCTGTTCTACAGGGTCGCAGGCAAGCTGGATCCTATCCCAGCTGACTACGGGCAAAAGGCGGGGTACACCCTGGACAAGTCGCCAGGTCATCACAGGGCTGACACATAGACACAGACAACCATTCACACTCACATTCACACCTACGCTCAATTTAGAGTCACCAGTTAACCTAACCTGCATGTCTTTGGACTGTGGGGGAAACCGGAGCACCCGGAGGAAACCCACACGGACACGGGGAGAACATGCAAACTCCGCACAGAAAGGCCCTCGCCGGCCACGGGGCTCAAACCCAGGACCTTCTTGCTGTGAGGCAACAGCGCTAACCACTACACCACTGTGCCGCCCCGCACAATATCCAAACAAACAAAATTGTAATATGCATATTACTGTCCTATAACAAGGCCTTTTGCCAAGTTTCATGAAATTCCTCCAAAAATTGCGAGAGGAGTTGATTTCAGAAGGCGAGAACCCTTTCCAGGACGGACAGACGGATGGACTTTGCCACAACTTAATCCCCCTTCGGGCCTTTCGGCCAGCAAGGGATATACTTTTTTTTTTAAATGTCACTAAATTGGGCCATTATTAAAAAATGTTCTGTTTCCGGTCCACTGGCCGGGTGAGTGCTGTTTGTGCGATTGAATTTTTTTTTTAAACGTCGGTTTTGACATTTTTTTCGGGTTCGTAAATCTAAAGTCGAACTTGACATTTACGCATTCCGTGCAGAATATAGAATTGAATCAGCTCTGCGCATGCGCCGTGCGGCACAAAAAAATGGCAGCCACCATGAAGGAAGGCAATCCGGAGTTTTCAAACATTTGCTTAAGTGTGAAATCACAAAATGGTATTCTAGCGAACAACAAAATAGTAAAGATTCAGGAAAAACAAATCATTCAGTGATCATTTTAATAGTGTAATTTCATCCGAACTCGGCCTAACGGTCGATTTAGAACTACAAAAAGTCCGTGTGTCGGACCATCACAAACCGTTACTGGAAAATTCGTTTGATCTTGATCCATCCGAGACGTTACAAACAGCTTTTGAGTTTCACACATCACATTATCTCTAGCCGCTTTATCCTTCTACAGGGTCGCAGGCAAGCTGGAGCCTATCCCAGCTGACTACGGGCGAAAGGCGGGGTACACCCTGGACAAGTCGCCAGGTCATCACAGGGCTGACACATAGACACAGACAACCATTCACACTCACATTCACACCTACGCTCAATTTAGAGTCACCAGTTAACCTAACCTGCATGTCTTTGGACTGTGGGGGAAACCGGAGCACCCGGAGGAAACCCACGCGGACACGGGGAGAACATGCAAACTCCACACAGAAAGGCCCTCGCCGGCCACGGGGCTCGAACCCGGACCTTCTTGCTGTGAGGCGACAGCGCTAACCACTACACCACCGTGCCGCCCGCTTTTGAGTTTTGTTATGCAAAATTCATTACCTACTTTGTTAATGACCCTGACAGATCTGTAGGAGAACCTAATAGATCTTAATATTTTATTAAATGTGTCTGCTTTTGTAATAAAAAAGTACTGAAAAGAAAAAGCAAACAGCACTGCGATTTCTTATCCATCCATATTTTATTTATATATAATTAAAAAATTCCCTCCCTCCCTACTGAAAATTTTTTTGCTCACCCGGTGGACAGGAAACGAATTTTTTTTTTTTAAACGATGGCCTTGCATCATGCACAAATAGGTGAAAGCTTGTTTTTGCTGTTGGAGGTTACCAAAGGTTGCCACTAAATAATATTTTTAATCCACTCCATAATCCTCCTTTTCATTTGCAATACATCTTACAATTGAAAAAGTTCTGTACATCAGAGACACACTACGCTTATTACATACTTATTACATGACTCCAATATTTTTGGTGACAAAACATCTCAGTGGCTGTTGTACATCTACAGCAGCTCAATTTGCCACAAATAATGCAACTCTGGCAATCTGGCCACCACCCGTCCGGTCTGCTGCTCCTCCTCCACTGAAAACATTCCTAGATTGAGCACCACGGGGCAGCGCGAGTCCTGACCCAATGGACCTCCATTAGCGACTGTTCCTATTTTTGACCACTAGGGGCAGCAACAACTCAGGAGCTAAACAGGACAGTGTGATCAAGAAAGGCAAGAAAAAAAAAAATCTAATCAACGACAGAACATCTGCATCCATCTGTCAAACACCAACTTTTTTTTTTTTTAAATAAGGAGGTAATTAGTATTTCGACATGTACGGAGTTGTGAAAAAGGCCGAGTAATGATTTCCGACATCTTTCCCTACAGACTGTGGAAAAGTTCTCAGTAAGAACCTTCTCGGTTAGATGTTTCAGATCAGCAGTACTGAGGAAAGAAACACTACCCACGAGCCGAGTGTCACGATCAGCTTTCAGAGTCCTGCGGCAACACGGAGACGATACAACTTTAATGCAGCAGTGATGCGATCAGAGATGCGACAATGCAGTTACAAAAGAACAACATCTTCAACATGACTGTACGACATGCAACACGTCGATACGGCGCGACGGACTGATGCGACTGTTTTGTATATCATGATACAGTTTGGTGTTGTAGAAACACCTTCCTGGAACGATGATACGATATTTCCATCACATCATATCTTCCACAGCTTATCATGATGACATTTTTAACAAGTAATTAAAAAAAAAAAAGTCTGAAAAACGTCCCTGCAGAAGAGCTTGATGATAAATCAGGCACTAACTCGAGTCAGGACCTCAGATTTGGACCAATAATAAAGAAATGGTGAATAAGGATATGTTTATAAAAAGGGAAAAAGAAGCTGATCATTCCTCTGAGGCTACATTCAGACTGCAAGCCTTAATCCTCGATTTGGATTCACGGCTTTATTTTTGTTTTGGTTCCTCACGCGGTCAGACAGAAGCTGAGTTTATCACAAAAAAAACCCCATCAGGCTCATTATAAAACGGGCAGGTGATCCGTCCACAAGGATGCATCAGGCTTTCGTCTAAATGGGGGAACAGGGGCGCTGCGCCCTCTTACTCTCGGCGTGCGCCCCCTTACCGACTCCGTGAAAACATCCCAGCAACACTACGTGACAATGTGTCTGATCATCAAATACGTTATAATTCCTCCAAAAATATTCCAATCATAGTAGATACACCGCCAGACGGTGCAAAAACAATCCGAATTGGCGTTTTCCAGACTGAGGTGCCATGTTGTTTAGTTGTTTACTTGTCGCGGCTGCTCTCGCAAGATTTGACATGGGTTACATACAAGGTCAGCTGACTTGTAGAGCGAGATTTCTCGAGACTGAATGACCTTTCAGCCACCGGCGTGGGAGCTTTTGACAGAAGTAGTTTGGGAGTTGTTTTTGTTGACGCTTGAGCAGGCTTTTAGGCAGGATTTTTTTTTAGGGAGTCTAACTTTTTTGCAGGTGTCACTGTATGTGGCGAGGTGTAGCGGCGCATTGAGCGCCGCTGGCACGAGTGTTTTAGGGGGTTCCGGGGGTAAAAATTTACATTTAGGTATGAAAAACCTTCAAATTGTTCTCACCTTTGAAATGCATGCAACACACAATAACTTTTCAGGTAGAATGACCCCAGTACTAATTCTAAACATTTCTATCTTGGTGGAATTGAGCAGCGCTCTATGGTGGCTGAGATATGACGAATGTGACAACCATAACTTGTGACAACCAACCCCGGTCATCCCTATTTATTCATGCAAGAAACCTGGCTGTCTAGTTATGGGATTGTGATAGTTTTTTGACATTCCAAGCCTATCAACAGTTACAGAAGAAAAGAAAAAAAAAAAAAAAAAAAACTTACATGAGTTCTCTTCTGAAAGAAGTTGGAAATCGTTGTTTGCCTTCCTCTTTTCTTCATTTTCTTCCTGTCATGCCCAAAAAACTCAGAAAAATCTATCTTCTATCTTCCTTACCAAATATCCCACGTGTTCGTCCTTTTCACGTGCGTTCTTTGGAATCCCAGCATCCTTTAGAACGTGTCGTATTTGATTATTGTTTAGCCTACTAGAAATACTACCCGCCGGCTCGACTACCACACTCTCCACTACGTAGCCTGTAATGTTGGGAAAATCTGCATGAAAATGTGTTATTTACTGTTAAAAGGATTTATTCGGGATAAATAACATGTCAGGTAAGGCCGGTTTTCTATAGACTACATTCCACATTTAGCTGCGGCAATATAGTCTACGGCTATATTGTCTGGATATTTATGCCAGTGTCTCCTAGGCATACATCTTTTCCCCCTCTGCTCTGGGAACGCATATTACAAGTGCTTTGTACACCAAATTTATTTAATAACCCATTTATTTATAACGAGGGCTCTCACAACTTTGAAATTAGTGCAGCCATAGAAACGCGTGTTTCTGTAGCTCTGCGGCGGGTGCCTATATTTTGTACTCTGGGCTCGTGCTGTTGCTATGGTAACCCTGGGCGTCTTCGGGAAAGACAGCTGTCAAAGCGAGACTTCTGAAATTTCCAAAATGGCGGTGTCAACAAAGCTTGTAGATCCTCGGAAAGCTCAGACTCGGCGATTTTTTAACATATTCAGCTAAGTTACCGGACATAACACGGGCGGAAATATTAGGGCGTCTTTAGGGCGTCGTACTAAAAAGTAGGGCGTCCAATTTCTTGTTTTTTTCAGTACAGGGCGTCGAAAAGACGCCCAGACGCCCCTCTATCTAAAAGCCTGCGCTTGAGCATTTAAAGATGTCATCCCGCGGCACGAAGCGGAAGAAAGCCAAAGACTGTCCGGGACAGAAGAAGATTACTTCTTTCTTTTTCAATGTTGACATACAATTTGTTACAGTTTCCCTCTCAGATAGCCTCAGAATGTCCCATTGGAGCATTTTTCAAAGGCTTTGCATGGCGGGGGGGGACAACCGGCACCATCTCCCCCCGCTTCGCTCCCTCGCCATGGTGAGCGCCCTCATACTAAATTTTTCTAGAAAAACCCTGATGCATCATTGATCAGAGTCTCGAGAGTCTTTAAACTTGGTTTTAAGGATCTCCCCCCCCATCCACGTTCTTCTGACTCTGTTCAGACATTTACTGTTTTGATATGCTTTTAAAACACAGACCAGTTACGATCAGGGCTTTGAACCAGAATTTTTTTCCTATTGGTTCGTTCCGAACAGAAACGGAATTTTAATGTTTCCGGTTTTGGGTTCCACCATTAAATAGACGTTCCCGAACCGGTTAGAACAAAAAAATTTCGTTCCCGGAACGGTTAATTACGTTCCCTGTCAGCTGTTTAACAGATGGCTATAAAATTATGTCTCTGTCTCATCCAGCTTAAGCCAAATGTAGGCTAATTCTATTACAACCTTCATTAAATAAGACAAGAAATAATTCAAAACAATTATTATTTCAAATGTTGGCGATTTGGATTCTCAGTATGTCTTCCCATCTACACAAACAGAAAAAGTGCCAAAAATGAAAGAGAATTCGTTTAGTGTGTTACCAAAGGCTAGTCAGGCCCTATGCATTGATAGGCTAACAGAGGTTAACGTCATTTAATGTTCGCGAGCCTCTCATTAACGTGGACAAATATATTGATATCGTGTTTGAAATTGACGTTTTCGAATAACGATAGACTGCAATATTTACCTCTTATTTAAGATGTGGAGACGTGATAGCAGTCCACCCTCCCGCTCTCTCCATTCAGTCAGCGAACGTCACACAGGAAGTGAACCCCAGCGGGTCATAGAAACTTGCGCAGGAGAAGAATGACTTTATTTGTAGGCTACGGAAACTTTGAGGAACGAAATAAAAACCGGTATTAACCGGTTACCATTATTTTTAATAAGCGTTTCTGTTCCGGAACATAAAAAATAAAGTTTCTGGTTTCGTTTCTGTTCCATGTGAAATAGAAAAAGCTCCCGGTTTTCGTTCCTTGAACCGGTTCAAAGCCCTGGTTACGATGCAATTCTTCATGTCTAAACACCTCATTCGACCCGCACCTGACTCCATCGCAGCCTTCGAATCACTCCACTCAGACCTATATTATACACACACATGACCCCATACGGGTAAATGCAAATTACAAGAGAGATGTAGTAAACAGTCACGTATGAATGGCTATAAATATAGACGTCAAAGTTCCTGATGAAAGTCAATCCGTGAGACGGTTCATTGATTCACTTTGCGTTCTTTCCTTTCCAAGCTCTCTCCTCATGTCGTCTTCCTTCCTGTAACCATCTCTCTTTTTGCATACGCCGTTGCATTATTTTGTATTATACTGCCTATTTTGCACTATACTTTTTTTTTTTTTGGGGGGGGCTTTTATTTGCACTACTATGCCTGTATTTTATATTATTTCTTCCGCCTATTTATTTATAAAGAAAAAAATTGTGCAAGACATGAATTGTGCAAGAAAAAAAATTTCATTGTGCAAGACATGTCCTTACTGTGCATGACAATAAAACACTTTGAACTTGAATAAGTGCACTTCCACCATTCCAGCCTCTCAGTTACAGCGCCCTTCCATGCGTGTCGTCCATCGCCACGTTCCTTGACAGCGTCTCTGTATGGAAGAAATGGACGACTGATCTTTCTAGATCTTAAAGTGCATATTCTGGACCAATTTCATGTTTAGTTTTTTTTTTTATATGAAAGCATGTCCCTTTACACACTCATCCAGAAGGGTAATTTTGCACAAGGCCATCTTGTCTACAGCAGAAAAAAATAAAATAAAACACGTCTGGAAAAATCCCAAGCGAGTCTGGAGCCAGATTCGTGACGTCACCTGCGGAAGCGCCAGCAGGCTGCGAGAGCTTTGCACGGTTTCAGTGCACAGCCTGTGTAGACCAAGCGCTCCCATTTCTCTCTCATTGTCCGGTCTTTTGGGAAACGATGAGTACTAATCCCATCAAGATTGGTGTTGCTACACCCTCCTACGATACATCTGTTAACCATTTTAATAATTACGCGATAACGTTGAAGAAATTTGCAGAAAACCACCAGGTTGTTTTCTCATAAACAAACCAGCGCTGACGTAGGATTCAGAAGGAGGCGTCCCGCACGCGACGTCACGAAGATCAGTGTTTCCCGGGAAATCCAAATGCCGAGTTTTTTCAGAGGCGGACCAATTCACCTCAAATGGCTTGATTTCAACTGAATTTTTCTGGTATTGCGCAAGGTAAAAAAAATTGCAGAGAATGCAGAATGTTACAGATATTTGACCAAAGTTTAATATAAAATAGGAGAATTACATTGATCTTGCTCCTGAATTTCCCCGGGATATGCACTTTAAAACCTAAAGTGTAAAAAAAAAAAAAGTGTCACATGAACTACAAGACTGATTTTAGGGTGGCCCTGGTGATCCTGTTTATCTTGGGGGCGGCAGAGTGGTGCAAGTGGTTAGCACGGTTGCCTCACAGCAAGAAGGTTCTGGTTCGAGCCTAGTACCTGGCGAGGGCCTTTCTGTGTGGAGTCTGCATGTTCTCTCTGTGTCTGCATGGGTGTGCTCTGGTTTCGTCCAAAGACATGCGGGGAAGTTAGGTTAATACGGGACGGCCTTGGGCTGAGGTGCCCTTGAGTGAGGGCCCAACTCCTCGTGTGTGTTCACTGCTTCAGATGGGTTAAATGCAGAGAGGAATTTCACAAGTGTGTGATGAATCTTCTTTTGGCTGCTCCCGATTAGGGGTTATCACAGCGGATCTTTCGTCTCCGTTGCTTCCTGTCTTCCGCATCCTTCTCGACCATACCTGCCTCTTTCACCACATCCATGTATCTCCTCTTTAGCCTTCCTCGTTTTCGTTTGCCTGGCAGCTCCATTCTCAACATGCTCTGCATCTCTTCTCAGGATGTGCCCGTACCATCTCAGTCTCATCTCTCTTAGCTTCATTCCCAAGCTCTCCACATGTGCTGTCCCTCTGATGTGCTCGTTCCTTATCCTGTCCAACCTCCCATCGCAAACCTTAACATCCTCAACTCCACCACCTCCAACTTTGCCTCCTGTCTCTTCGTTAAGGGTACGGTCTCCAATCCATACATCACAGCTGGTCTCACTACTGTCTTATACATCTTACCTTTCACTTTTGCTGGGACTTTCCGATCACAAACGACTCCCGAAATCCTTCTCCACCCTGCCTGCACTCTCTTTCTCACCTCACTATCGCAGCCCCTATTTTCCTGCACAGTCGACCCCAGGTACTTGAATTCATCAACTTTCTTTACGTCTACTCCTTGCATCTTCACTCCACTCTCATCCCCATTCTCATTGATGCACATGTATTCTGTTTTGCTCCTGCTCACCTTCATTCCTCTTTGTTCTCTCCAAACCCAACTTTCACTACATATCACAATATCATCCGCAAACATGTTCCATGGTGACTCTTGCATCACTTCGTCCGTCAAGCTATCCATCACGATGGCAAACAAAAAAGGGCTCAAAGCAGATCCTTGATGGAGTCCCACCTTCACCTTGAACCGTTCAGTCGTTCCAACTGCACACCTCACTGCTGTTTCACTGTTCTCTGATAAACTTCTCATACAATACCATAACTATCTCCAGGTCTACAGACACACAATGTAGCTTCTCTAGCCTTCTCTATTAACATTCTTAAAGCAAAAATTGCATCCGACGTGCTCTTCCTTGGCATAAGGGTTGTTCTACAATCAGGGTACAAAGTTTGTGTCACAGGGGTCCAAATTTCAAATTGATTCAAACTGGTTCTTGTACCAGTTTTTAAGTGAAGGACGAGTTAAAGAACAGATTTCAGGTAAATTTTGACGTGTGTGTATGGTAGTTTTGTGTAATCTGCTATAAGATAAAGAAAAAGTAGCAAAAATGTTATCAAAGACTCCTCGTCAAAAAAATAGCTGATAGAAATAAAATTCCAACAGTTAAGAAACTGTTAGTAGTCCATAACATTCACCGAATGTTATAGCATGTTCATGAACTATTTAGGATTTTTTTCCTAAGTAAATTAAGTGTAGCTTTAAGCAGGGCTGGGAGAAACAAATGAAGTGATTCTCGGAGAGGACATTTTTTTTTTTGACAATTCAGAATCCACTACTTCCATAGTGCTTTTAAATATAAGGCTGTAAGCTTTGTGTTAGTTGTCTCTAATATTTATGTCCCAATATCTTGACCACATTTTAGGATGAAAATAATCATTTTAGATATGTTATTTTATATTGAAAAATTAGCTGTCTCGGAGAGGACTTTTTTTTTTTTTTTTTACACAATTACATACTAATTTGACCAAAATAGTCTGAAAACTTACTGACATTCAACACAGGGCTGTGCGATATATCGAATATACTCGATATATCGCCGAAAATTCTGTGTGCGATACATAAAATTATTATATCATAACTATTGAGTATTTTATGGTCACCTTCTGACTTTTCCCGGTGGTTTTCTCCCTGTCCCTCAGGCAGTAACGTGAGAGGCTGCCTCAGGGTAAAAAAAACAATAACATCACGCACTCGCCAACCAATCCTGGGCGACATCTCGGTGCTGAAAGGAACTTACGGGACGATTTTCTAGTTTCGGTTGTGTTGCCAGATTGGGCGGTTTCAAGTGCGTTTTGGCAGGTTTTGAACATATTTTGGGCTGGAAAACGTCAGCAGTATCTGGCAACACTGCCGGCGGGAAGATTTTCTAGTTTCGGTTTACAGCGCTGACTCAGTTCGTGCAATCGCTGGTGCTGCACAGGCTACCGTGTAAGCTCTGTCAATTTCAGCGACAAATTAAAAATGGAAGCAGACAAATTGGTTCCTGAAAGAACGAGTAAGGGGTCAGTCATCCGGCATTTTTTGGGTATCGCGAGGAGGACGTGGAACAGCAAATGCCAATTTGTAAAGTGTGCAAAAAAAAAAAAAAAAAACCTGTCATCACGAAAGGCAGCAGCACTACAAATATGTCCCATCACCTGAAACTCACCCGGTACAGTATGAAGAGTCTCTTAAACTCCGAACTACTTGCCCACGAGCTAAACCCCCCCACAAGCTAAACAAATGACCATAGCGGCCTCATTCTCCAAAGCCGCCCCATATGAGAAAACGAGTCAGAGATAGAGAGCTATAACGGATGCAATCACTAACTTCATTGCCGAAGACATGATCCCAGTTAGTATAGTGGAAAAACCAGGCTTCCAAAAATTACTAAACACACTCGATCCCAAATACGAGTTGCCTGGTCGCAGACATTTTACAGAGAAGGCAGCAGCTGGAATTATACGCATCCGAGAGGCAGAGCCAGAAAACACTCAGTTCAAAAGTGTGCAAAGAGAAAAATGATGTTTTGCAGACCTCTCTCTTCTCTCCCTCAATCTCTCTCTCTATTGTGAATGTTCCAGTGGTTCTCAGTAGTCAGGTTAATAGCTTGGAGATCTATTTTTTAAAATAATTTAATGAATGAGCACTTTTCTTATTTAGGCTAAATGTCTCTCAGTGTTGAGCTGCACTTTATTGGTTTGAGCTCTGAGCAGCTCTGTATTGTTTTGCCCCTTTGTTGCAATTTTCAAGATTGTTTTTGCAGTTTGTGCCACATCTTTCATTCTCATCTCATTATCTCTAGCCGCTTTATCCTTCTACAGGGTCGCAGGCAAGCTGGAGCCTATCCCAGCTGACTACGGGCGAAAGGCGGGGTACACCCTGGACAAGTCGCCAGGTCATCACAGGGCTGACACATAGACACAGACAACCATTCACACTCACATTCACACCTACGCTCAATTTAGAGTCACCAGTTAACCT
This sequence comes from Neoarius graeffei, assembly GCF_027579695.1. Lineage (NCBI taxonomy): Eukaryota > Metazoa > Chordata > Actinopteri > Siluriformes > Ariidae > Neoarius > Neoarius graeffei. The sequence continues at coordinate 78,083,337 of NC_083580.1, forward strand.
AACCTGCATGTCTTTGGACTGTGGGGGAAACCGGAGCACCCGGAGGAAACCCACGCGGACACGGGGAGAACATGCAAACTCCACACAGAAAGGCCCTCGCCGGCCCCGGGGCTCGAACCCAGGACCTTCTTGCTGTGAGGCGACAGCGCTAACCACTACACCACCGTGCCGGCCTGCCACATCTTTGTTGAATAAAAATAGTCTTATTTCAATTCAATTGTGATTAATCACTAACATGAAAATTTAAAATGTGTTGTTGAAAACCACCTGTAAAGTTAACCAAGAATGTTATTTAATCTGCAGGGATTGTAGTGAAAACAGTAAAAGTTAGATTTCATGGGGTCCTTTAGAGGAGATTTAAATATATCGAGATATATATCGTATATCCTGAAATGGAGAAAATGTATCGTGATATTCATTTTTCCCCCCATATCGCACAGCCCTAATTCAACATTAAAACTTAACTATGTTTCCAATGATATGGAACCAAATATTTGTTTTATGGTATAAAGAATGATTTTGGAGCTACCTGGGGACCTGTCCTGACTGAGGACCTGTCCTGGGGCACTCACATTTCCACAGCCGTGGGAAAAGCACAACAGCGGCTCTATTACCTGAGGAAGCTGAGGAGCGCTAATATCCCCAGACCTCTGATGGTGAACTTTTACAACTGTGCCATCAGTAGTGTGCGGACACATGGATTTCTAGTGTGGTTCTCCAGCTGCACTAAGGCCGACCAGCGGGCACTTCAGCGGGTGGTGAAAGCTGCCGGGAGAATCATTGGAACGACTCTCCCAGAGATCAGCACCATCTACTCCACTCGCTGTCTGAGAAGAGTGCGCAACATCCTGCGGGATCAGCACCACCCTGCTCATCACCTCTTCCACCTGCTGCTCTCAGGGAGAAGATACAGGTCCATACAGGCCAGAACATCCAGACTGGCCAATAGCCTGTATCCACAAGCTGAGGCTACTGAACTCTGCCACATCCACAACCACCAATTAATATCATTGAACTAGTTTGCATTGCTGCAGTTGTCACTACTCTCTCTCCCCTCCAGACAATAACGTTATAACATTATAATGGCACTGATCTGGTTTTTGCACTGTTTATACAACGTCATAATACTCCGGTATCTGTCTGAATGTCCCTGCTCTGCACTTTATCAACATTCAGTGCGTTTACATGCACATAGAGAAAATCGAATTTCTGCCGTTGCTCGACTGAAATCGAAGTTCTAAATGCCATGGAAAAACCTTAGCTCGGCTGAAATCGAACCGAACTGGATTTCTCGTAATCGAGCTACACGACCTAGATTATGTGATTGTAGCCGAGCTACTTAGTGCATGTAAACCCTATCGAGCTACTTACTTCAGCACTGCCCCTTCCGGAAGTGACGAGTGACGAGACCACAAGCGGGAAACACGACAGCCTCGGTCGGCATGACAACAGTAGTAGTAGCGAGCAGCAGAAGAGGTCAGGAGGAACAAACGAAGAAGAGAAAATGGCGAGCAGAAACGTGCACTTCTGGAGCAATGAGGAGACAGAGTTCATGCTCATTCAGCTTAAGGAGTTGAATATATTAAAGTTCATGGACGGGAGAAAAACGCGCAACGGAGGACACGGAACTGATAACTTTGTTTACACTCTTGAATAGCTCTTCTTCATGACGACAACCGGAAGTGTACCAACACGATGGGGCGTGTAGCGCCACCTGTGGCTCGGGTGCACAACGTACCTCACACAATAGCTCGATTTCCTTGTGTGCATGTAAGATTGGATTTCTCTGGCACCCCTGCTGGGACCCTTAGCTCGATTACCGACAGTAGCTCGATTTGGATGTGCACGTAAATGCACTGATTGATGACTTGAACTCATGCTGCTATTTGCTATGCTGCTTTTTGTTGTACTAATGTAATACTGGGTCAAATGCTTACACTGGGCCAGTGATGGGAATAACGGCGTTAGAAATAAACGGCGTTACTAACGGCGTTACTTTTTTTAGTAACGAGTAATCTAACTAATTACTTTTTACATCGTTATAACGCCGTTCCCGTTACTTACAATAAAATACTATGCCTTACTTTATTAAAGCTGTTCTCATCTGGCACGCTGCTCGTTCAGCCTTTCTTTACTCTGCTTTAGTGTGGGGCGGGGAGACACGAGACAACGGCACAGTAAGCCAATCAGAGTAGATTTGGACAACATACGTGGTAGGCCACGCCTACTGCACTACTGCGCGCTCTTTCAATCGAAAGACACAGCGATGGCGAGCGGTCAGCCCAGCACTGCGCTTTCACACTGGAAATACAGCCAGGACTTTTCATTACTTGAAAAAAAAAGCAAGAGTGTTTACGTGCAATGCACATTATGTCGAGGAACAAAGCGTTTGTCCTCGTCAGTGGCCAGTAATTAGTAACAATTTTAATAACTACAAAAATATATTACATTTGATAGATGTCTTCTCACATTGTCCCACGAATATTAATATAGTGTAGATAACATTACTAATTGGTTCTGTTAAGTGTCCATTTCAGTCATTAAACACATTTAACATTCACTTTTATTATGATTACACTAATTGAATTTGATTTTTTTTTTGAGGGGGAACAAAATGTAACGGAATAATTACTTTCCCTGGTAATTAGTTACTTTTATGACAAAGTAACTCCGTTACTAACTCAGTTACTTTTTGGGAAAAGTAACTAGTAACTATAACTAATTACTTTTTGAAAGTAACGTGCCCAACACTGCACTGGGTTACTTAGGGGGGTATTTATTTATTTATTTATTTATGGGTTTGCACTTTATCAACTCTGCTGTATGGATGCTCCAAACGAAATTTCGTTGTTCTCTCTGTGACAATGACAATAAATATTCTGAATCTGAATCTACCTGTGATCAAAAAAGCACTTTTTCTAAATGACACGAGTAATTTTGCTAAATATGACATATATCGCCATACATTCACCAAAAATACAGTACGTTGTTTTACGATCAGGGTACGACCCTGATCGTAAAACAACCCCTAAACCCGTACTGCTGTTCTTCTCAGTCTCGCCTCCAAAACCCTTCATGGTGTGGCTCATCAGTTTTATTCCTCTGCAGCTCTGTACATCTCCATTATTGTTGTATATTGGGACTAGCACACTCTTTCTCCATTCACAAACACTATATGAGCACAAAGTCCTCAGACTCGGCCCAGTTCTGCCTGAGATGGAGACACCTGTAGAACCTTCTCACCTGTCTGCTGGGAGAGGAAAGATGGGTGCCATTACTTTTGTAGAACACGGATGTAGGAAGTGGAGAGCTGTGTGAGACTCTGAGGAGGATGTGTTTACCTGCTCTGGTGTTCGGGAAAGTTTTCTTACCTTACAAGGGAACGGCAGCGTGGACGCGACCTTCTCCATGGCCAGGTTGCGGATGCTCGGGGTGAGCGGCCCGCGGCAGGTCGGGCAGCAGCTCAGCTTCTGTCGGCACTGGTTGCACACCAGGTGTCCGGCCTGGCACTGCAGGATCGGCGGCAGCACGTAGTCGAAGCACACGGGACACTCAAAGAGCACCTGGAGCTCGGCTGACTGGCCGGGGAGAGCGGAGTGTGGCAGGGCCACGGCGGCCACCGCAGGGACCGAGCCGGCCACTGAGCCCGACACACCGGCGGCTGCTGCTGCTGCCGCCGCCGCCGCTGCTGCTGCTCCGCCGCCTCCAGCACCGCCACCGCCGCCTCCCGAGCCTCCGTGCTTGTTTCCTCCCGCTTTACCGGCTCCGAGTCCTCCAGCCGCGCCACCCGCTGAGGACGGACGGCTCATGGTGAAGCGGTTAAAAGCTACACGGTGTTAAAACGGCGAGTTTAACATAAACACAGCAGCGTCAGGAACAGACACAGACTCTCTCTGTCTCTCTCTCTTCCGACAACAAGTTTCCCCCCCGAACCCCCGCCGAAACAACATGGCCGCCGCCGCGGTTGGAGCGCGCGACACACAACGTCATATGACGCGCTTTCTGTGGGACGGAAGTGTTTTCAGCCAATCACATCAGGTTACGTTTCAGCCCACGCACGAGACCGACCGATTCCAATATTTGCCCTTTTAAAAATTCAATAATGATTTATCGATCGATATTCTTTTTTTTTTCCTCCAGAAACACATAACACAAACAAGCCTGTGTCTGAAATCACTCACTCGTTCACTACTCCCTATAGACCCTTTTCAGTCACGTGACCTTCGTAACAGCGACCGCCATTTTGGACATGTAGTGGACTTCGGCTCGAATCGGTTTGAATGCGAGGAAGGCGACAAACATAAAAGAAAAAGGAGCGAGATACAGAAAACTGTATTTCCTAGTTTACTGTAATTATGATCTGGCAGCTATTTATCCAGTGTAAATAGCTGCCGGAGCCAGCGCTAGAGAGTAAGAGTAAGAGCCTTTATTGTCTCTTCAAGAGAGAAATTTGTCTTGGGCACAAAGTCTGGCAATTCACATCGACTTATACACACAATGGACAACACAAAATACATTTAACGTTTAACATCCACACAACAGCATTCATAATAAATATTAACACACACACACACACACACAGTGGTTAGCACTGTCGCCTCACAGCAAGAGGGTCCGGGTTCGAGCCCCGTGGCCGGCGAGGGCCTTTCTGTGTGGAGTTTGCATGTTCTCCCCGTGTCCGCGTGGGTTTCCTCCGGGTGCTCCGGTTTCCCCCACAGTCCAAAGACATGCAGGTTAGGTTAACTGGTGACTCTAAATTGAGCGTAGGTGTGAATGTGAGTGTGAATGGTTGTCTGTGTCTATGTGTCAGCCCTGTGATGACCTGGCGACTTGTCCAGGGTGTACCCCGCCTTTCGCCCGTAGTCAGCTGGGATAGGCTCCAGCTTGCCTGCGACCCTGTAGAAGGATAAAGCGGCTAGAGATAATGAGATGAGATAATACCACGGGTGGCAAAGCCTAAAAAACCTAACCCAACACCCCCACACTACCTACTATTGAGTAATTTAATAGACCAAGGAACCATTGACAATTTAAACCTATTTGTCCTGCAGTTTGGCAGCCTATATCTTCTTCCTGATGGTAAGAGTTCATATTCTCCATGCAAAATATGTTCATCATCCTCTACGATTTTCAGTCCCTGCCTCCTCACTGCCTCATCAAATAAAACCTGAAGCGATGTGGGAGGGGGCATGCCCATTATCTTCCCCACTCTCTTAATAAGGGTTTGTAATTGGGCTTTCAATTTCACAGACAGGTTCCCTAACCAAACTGTGATGCCGTATCTGATGATAGACTCAATGGAGGCCCTGTAAAATGCCATCATTATGTCTTTGTCAATGCCAAAAACTCTCAGCCTTCTCAAAAAATGCAGCCTCTGGCTAATCCTTGAGCATAAAAACTCAACATGCGGTCCCCATTTAAGTTCAAAGTCGAATACAACACCAAGGTATTTGTACATTGCTACCTGTTCCACTGCCTCCCCATTTAACGTCACCAAAGCATGGTTGCCTATGGATCGGACGTTGGCTCCGGCAGCTATTTACACCGGATCCGGTGTAAATAGCTGCCAGATCATAATTGCAGTAAACTAGAATGGAATGTTAACAGCAATGTAATGCCTTTTCTGGCTAATTTTATTCGTCTTACCTCCAACAAAGTGGTCACTACACAAGCGTTGGTGTGCCGCTATCCATCTTCTCTGTCGGTCAGCATCTACCGGGATCCGATAAAATGATAACCCTTGCCTTGTTTGTTGATGGTTACTACATCCAGGTACACAACAATATAGTGGCATGATGGAAGTCTTGCTGAAAATAAACACTTTCTTTGCTGCCGTTCCTCAATGCTGGCTGTGGTAAACTACTGGTAGTACACGTCCAAAATGGCGGCCGCGTTTGTCGTGACGTCACGTGAAAAGGGTCCATATGAGTGATTCCACGCTTATGGGTACTGAAATGGGGACATGAACTTATTTTTAAAAATTCACCTAAAACCATTTCTTTTTTTACCATCAGGTCACAAAACATGTAATCTTTAATGAATGATATGTTAAAAGATATCTTTAATTTTCTGAGATGTAATAAAAACATATTTATATGCCAAAGTCAAGCCTATCCCTTACGAAAATCTACCATGGTTTACTATGGTTTTACCATGGTTTTTATGTAGTAACCATGATTCTACCATGGTATCTCATGGTTATTCTAAGTACTATGAACCAACCATAGCATTACTGTGGTTTATCCATAGTATTGCAGTAGCTGTGGTAGCATTATAGTTGTATGTGTAATAGGTCATAGTAACTACGAAATTAGTTTAAAAAGTGATAGTATGGTTTTTAAAAGGATGCACTAACTGTAGTATTACCATGCTTTCGTCCAACAGTCAATGCTGTAGAGAAGGATCTCGATTAACAGCCCAGATACATTAAGATTTACTTAGAACCTAAAAATTTAAGTGAACATTGAGGTAAAATGCACCATGGTTTTCATGGTTACCCAAAAAAACATGAAAACCATGAATAACTATAAACCATGGTAAAACCATGGTTAGTTTTCATAGTAAAACCATGGTTAATTTTCGTAAGGGAAGTCACTTCATGTCTTAAAGTAATGATGGATGTCATTTCTCTTTACATGCTGCCACCACCATGCTTCACTGTAGGAATGGTGTTCTCAGGGTGTTGGGTTTGTGCCACACATGGCGTTTCCCATGATGGCCAAAAAGTTCAATTTTAGTCTCATTTGACCAGAGAATCTTCTTCCATGTGTTTGGGGAGTCTGCCACATGCTGTTGGGCAAACTCCAAATGTGTTTTCTTAAGCAGTGACTTTTTTCTGGACACTCTTCCATAAAGCCCCGCCCACTCTGTGGAGTGTACGGCTTAAAGTGGTCCTATGGACAGATACTCCCATCTCCACTGTGGATCTCTGCAGCTCCTTCAGCGTTATCTTTGGTGTCTTTGCTGCATCTCTGATTAATGCCCTCCTTGCCCGGTCTGTGAGTTTTGGTGGGCGGGGCCTTCTCTTGTCAGGTTTGTAGTGGTGACATATTCTTTCCATTTTGCTATAATGGATTTAATGGAGCTCTGTGGGATATTCAAAGTTTGGGATATTTTTTATAACCCAACCCTGATCTATACTTCTCCACAACTTTGTCTCTGAGCTGTTTGGAGGCTCCTTGGTTCTCATGTTGCTTGCTTCGTAGTGTTGCAGAGTCAGGGTCCTTCCAGAACAGGTTGATTTCTACAGACGTCATGTGACAGATCATGTGACACTTTGATTGCACCAGTGATATTTCTGTTAATTTCTAAACTGACATCAACAACATCTCAAAGTACACGTCATTACTCATGCTAGCATCAATAAATTAGTCAATTAAATCCTTTTTTTTACCTCGCCCGGGACAGAGACCACCAGGGGGCGATGTATTGTTTTTGGTGGGGTTTCTTTGTTTCTTCTTTGTTAGCAACATTACGGTAAAACAGCTGGACCAATCTTCATGAAACTTTCAGGACAGATGGGCATTGGTCTCAAATAGAACCTCCAACATTTTGAGGGTCATCCGGTCAAGGTCACCAAAAAAAGGTCAAAATCTTTTTTTTTCCCCGATAGCTTCCTTTATATTCAACATATTTACTTCAAACCAATTCCAAAATGTAAATTTTTCAATTCTGCTTCCATTGATATGCTACATTACGGGGTATCTCTCATAGTTTTCTTAGCAGTTGAGGGTCAAATGTCGGGGGGGTGTCAAGGTCAATTCTTTGACCTTAAGAGGTCAAACTCAAGGTCACGGATTTTCAGAGGGCTGTAACTTGAAAACATTTGATGGTAGACAGATATTTACCATTATCAGCTTACAGGAAGTGCCATATGGGCTTTCATTTGGCACCATGATCTTTGACCTTGAAATGTCAAACTCAAGGTCATGGATTTTCATAGGGCTATAACCTGACAGCTGATGATTGAGAAATATTACCATTATCAACATATAGGTATAAAATAAGTGCTGCCGGGTGAGGTTTGTTTTGCCTGACGATATTTGGTTTTTTATGGTAAAGTTATTTACAGGAAGACGGTATGTAAGGATGTTTATTTTTATTCTTTTTATCCCTACAACCATAAGACTTTGGAATCGTTTGCTGAGAAATGTAGTTGAAAGTCGTTCTTTCGAAACATTTGAAGTTAAGGCTCTTCAATATGTAATGGATTAATTTGTCATGGTAGTTCTGGGGCTGTTTTTTTTTTTTTTTTAAACATTTCTTTATTAAAATTGTGTTCTTTTGTACAAACACACAACAACCCCAATCCCAAGGCACAAACTGAAATTATCTAGAAAGTCTCCCCTAAGAGCATCAGCTCCATAGAAGTATCCACCTAATGTAAAGATATAAAGACTCATGAAGACAGTAAGACCACATTATGTAGTCCAAAAACAACCCACATGTATGTTCCAAGACACATATGTCTAAGCCTCAATACAATACACACAGACAAAAACAATCACTGAAGTGCTGTAAAGGTTATGGGCTCTTTGAGAAGGGGAGAAATACATACATGCATTTAAAAAAAAAATATACAGTGGGGCAAAAAAGTATTTAGTCAGTCACCAATTGTGCAAGTTCTCCTACTTAGATGAGAGAGGCCTGTAATTTTCATCATAGGTACACTTCAACTATGAGAGACAAAATGAGAAAAAAAAAAAATCCAGAAAATCACACTGTCTGATTTTTAAAGAATTTATTTGCAAATTATGGTGGAAAATAAGTATTTGGTCAATAACAAAAGTTCATCTCAATACTTTGTTATATACCCTTTGTTGGCAATGACAGAGGTCAAACGTTTTCTGTAAGTCTTCACAAGGTTTTCACACACTGTTGCTGGTATTTTGGCCCATTCCTCCATGCAGATCTCCTCTAGAGCAGTGATGTTTTGGGGCTGTCGCTGGGCAACACGGACTTTCAACCCCCTCCAAAGATTTTCTATGGGGTTGAGATCTGGAGACTGGCTAGGCCACTCCAGGACCTTGAAATGCTTCTTACGAAACCACTCCTTTGTTGCCCGGGTGGTGTGTTTGGGATCATTGTCATGCTGAAAGACCCAGCCACGTTTCATCTTCAATGCCCTTGCTGATGGAAGGAGGTTTTCACTCAAAATCTCACGATACATGGCCCCATTCATTCTTTCCTTTACACGGATCAGTCGTCCTGGTCCCTTTGCAGAAAAACAGCCCCAAAAGCATGATGTTTCCACCCCCATGCTTCACAGTAGGCATGGTGTTCTTTGGATGCAACTCAGCATTCTTTCTCCTCCAAACACGACAAGTTGAGTTTTTACCAAAAAGTTCTACTTTGGTTTCATCTGACCATATGACATTCTCCCAATCCTCTTCTGGATCATCCAAATGCTCTCTAGCAAACTTCAGACGGGCCTGGACATGTACTGGCTTAAGCAGGGGGACACGTCTGGCACTGCAGGATTTGAGTCCCTGGCGGCGTAGTGTGTTACTGATGGTAGCCTTTGTTACTTTGGTCCCAGCTCTCTGCAGGTCATTCACTAGGTCCCCCTGTGTGGTTCTGGGATTTTTGCTCACCGTTCTTGTGATCATTTTGACCCCACGGGGTGAGATCTTGCGTGGAGCCCCAGATCGAGGGAGATTATCAGTGGTCTTGTATGGCTTCCATTTTCTAATAATTGCTCCCACAGTTGATTTCTTCACACCAAGCTGCTTATCTATTGCAGATTCAGTCTTCCCAGCCTGGTGCAGGTCTACAATTTTGTTTCTGGTGTCCTTTGACAGCTCTTTGGTCTTGGCCATAGTGGAGTTTGGAGTGAGACTGTTTGAGGCTGTGGACAGGTGTCTTTTATACTGATAACGAGTTCAAACAGGTGTCATTAATACAGGTAACGAGTGGAGGACAGAGGAGCCTCTTAAAGAAAGTTGTTACAGGTCTGTGAGAGCCAGAAATCTTGCTTGTTTGTAGGTGACCAAATACTTATTTTACCGAGGAATTTACCAATTAATTCATTAAAAATCCTACAATGTGATTTCCTGGATTCTTTCCCCCATTCTGTCTCTCATAGTTGAAGTGTACCTATGATGAAAATTACAAGCCTCTCTCATCTTTTTAAGTGGGAGAACTTGCACAATTGGTAGCTGACTAAATACTTTTTTGCCCCACTGTATATATATATATATATAAATCTCATCTCATCTCATTATCTGTAGCCGCTTTATCCTGTTCTACAGGGTCGCAGGCAAGCTGGAGCCTATCCCAGCTGACTACGGGCGAAAGGCGGGGTACACCCTGGACAAGTCGCCAGGTCATCACAGGGCTGACACATAGACACAGACAACCATTCACACTCACATTCACACCTACGCTCAATTTAGAGTCACCAGTTAACCTAACCTGCATGTCTTTGGACTGTGGGGGAAACCGGAGCACCCGGAGGAAACCCACGCGGACACGGGGAGAACATGCAAACTCCACACAGAAAGGCCCTCGCCGGCCACGGGGCTCGAACCCAGGACCTTCTTGCTGTGAGGCGACAGCGCTAACCACTACACCACCGTGCCGCCCATATATATAAATATTTAAAAAAATATATATATATATATAAAAAAGGCGGCACGGTGGTGTAGTGGTTAGCACTGTCGCCTCACAGCAAGAAGGTCCTGGGTTCGAGCCCCGGGGCCGGCGAGGGCCTTTCTGTGTGGAGTTTGCATGTTCTCCCCGTGTCCGCGTGGGTTTCCTCCGGGTGCTCCGGTTTCCCCCACAGTCCAAAGACATGCAGGTTAGGTTAACTGGTGACTCTAAATTGAGCGTAGGTGTGAATGTGAGTGTGAATGGTTGTCTGTGTCTATGTGTCAGCCCTGTGATGACCTGGCGACTTGTCCAGGGTGTACCCCGCCTTTCGCCCGTAGTCGGCTGGGATAGGCTCCAGCTTGCCTGCGACCCTGTAGAAGGATAAAGCGGCTAGAGATAATGAGATGAGATATAATAATAAAAAATGGGGGGGGGGGGCTCATTTCAAATTCCAACAGTTTCCCAGCCCTCTACTTCAATATTATTATTTTCAAGAAAGTCACAAAATATGTCCCAGATCCTCCAAAACTTGTCCAACTTGCCTTTTGTGGTATAACTTATTCTCTCCAAAGCAAAATAAAAGCACATTCCTTTCAACCAATGCGCTAAAACACAGGACACTTCTGTTTTCCATGCCTTGGCCAGACAGCGTTTAGCCTCCAAAAAACAAATATTCAGCAAGTGTTGTACATTATTAGAGGGGGTGAAGTCTTCTGGATAGATGTGCAGTAGGCATAGTTTTGGTTTAAGGGGCACCTCTTTCTCAATTATCTGACTAACAGCCTCTATCACTTTCTTCCAAAATGACAAGGTTTGTGGACACTCCCACATACAGTGAAATAAAGACCCTTTGTCATGTTTACATTTAAAACAAATGTCTGGAATGTTGGGATTAAATCGGTGTAGCTTGGCTGGAGTAATGTATAGTCTATTCAACCATTTGTATTGAAGTAATTTAGAGTTATGGTTTGTGACTGGGCTAAAATATATGCTTCAGACCACTCTTCCTCTGTGATATTCTCCTGCAAGTCTGTCTTCCAAGCTTGAAGGATGTTATGTGATGATTCTGAGGATTTACTTACCAGGAGGTTATACAATATAGAGACCTGTCCTCTGGAGTGTAAGAAATTGAGAATGAATTTTTCTAAAGTAGAAAGAGGGGGCAGTTGTAAGCTGTAACCTTGGCTGCTCAGGATAAAGCTTCTCAATTGCAAATATTTAAAGAAATGTTTAGAAGGGCAATTGTGTACTTAGACTTAAGTTCTTCAAATGACATAAAAACAGACCTGTCATCGTATAGGTCAGCAACCTTAAGTATACCCTGAGATGCCCAGAATTTAAATCCTGAGTCAGATCTACCAGGTTGAAAGGCATTATTGCCATAAATAGTTCTGGGGCTGTTTTTGATTTTTTTAGTGGTGCTTGTTGATCGCATGCATTTTCACAATTTGTGTGTGTATAGTGGTTTTGCATAGTAGTTTTGTTTAGTAGTCGGTGTGATGTTGAATGACTTATCTTCTTTACATTTTTTATAATCTTTACTTTCTCTGCATGTTTTAAATTTACTTTAACTTTATTCTATTTTATTCTTTATTCTATACTGCTGGTTTCTTTTTTCTCATCCTATTTGAACTACTACTTCATTTTATTATTTTATTTTTACTATTGTTTAATTCTTATTTTCTTTTAATTCTTTTAATTAATTGTTTTAGAATAAAAATAAAATTATTTTATGTAATTTTATTTCTCTATTGTTTACTGTTTTTACTTCTGTAAAGCACATTGAACTGCCATTGTGTATGAAATGTGCTATATAAATAAACTTGCCTTGCCTTATCGAATTAATAAAGATGTAGAATATATGTAGAAAAACATGCAACTCCAATGACGAATCTAATATCACTCTATCCAGGGGCGAACTTTGACCCTGGAAGTACTTTTCCACAACTTTGTGATTTCAAATTAAATACAAACACATTCTAAACCAATACCATGAAACGCACAGTCAAGGTATTATTATTAATAATAATTTGATGATCAGGAATATTTCTAAACGCCTGCAAAAATCCTTTTGAAAATTACATCTGGCTTGCAAGACGAGCCATTTTCCCAGCATTTGGCCTTTTCAAAAGAAAAAAAAAAATGTCCACAATAATAAAGAATTTTTTTTTTTTATTGCTTCAGAATCAGAACCTTTAACGTTATCCAGTGATGCGTGTTATGTGGAGTTTCTTGAAAACCTTTAAACCACACCATGACCAACAGATTTCGGGATTTCAGGACAGGTTTATTAATATATACAGAAAATACAAAAAGAAATAAAAGAAGGGGGAAAAAAAAAAAAGATTTGTTTTAGAGTTTTGTCACTCTGTTCTGGTCGCTTCCTTGCATTTAATCAAATTCCATTTTAAAATAAAACATGCTGTTTTGAGATCCATCATAAAACCCATGTCAATTTGTCCTCAGTAACCATTATCCATTTTCCCCACAGATACAAAAAAAAAAAAAAGCGCATAGTTTATATTAATAATTCTTAGAAGAAAAAAAAAAGCAACAAAACATTTTATTTTTTACTTACAAAAAATTAGCAAATCAATGAGCAAGACGCTAAAGTTACTTATATAATCAAAATGACGTCATGGCTGCAAGACCGGAGGCAAATGAACATATATTTACAAGCAGAACCGGCGTCCCGGATCCAGACGAATGATTATTTCCATCCAGGGTCACGAGGCGTCGTAATCATCATCATCTTCGTGCTTCCTTTTCAGCGAGGAGCCCGAGTCACCGGACGAGTTCTGAGACACCATGTTGGTGGTAATGAGGATGTTCTTGGAGCCGATGAGAGAGGGGTTGATGAGGACGTTCTGGACCGTGCCTGGAGTGCTCGGGGTCGCTGTGTGTATGGATAGAAATATAAATACAAAAACGCAGCATTCGGTAATACATCTGATTTCAATTAATTAGATTTAATTTCTTTGTTTTTCAGCTGATTCTCGACGTCGCACCGGTACTGACCCGATTTCGCAGATGTAGCTTGAGAGGACGGGATCTGAACCGTGAAGCGCTGACCTGTTAGTGACACCGGCGTGCCTACTTTCGAGCCCATTGTCTGCACCGAAGGGGTAGCTGAGAACAACAAGAAAACGTGAACACACATTAATCAGCCGAGTGCTTCATCGTATCTCGCCGAGACCCTGTGGATCCGTCCAGACGAGCTGCTCATTTCAGAACTCGCACGCAATCCGCTCATACTGAACATCCTTTCAGTACTGTTTCAATTAAAGACAGGCATGTAATGATGTATCGTGATACAAATTTATGAAAAAAAAAAGAATTGTGATGATCAGGCTGCTTCATCGCTTACCCCGTGTCCAAAATCACTCCCTACTGATGGACTATATAGCGAGGACGCCATTTTGTCGTGCTGTCCGAATGTATAGTGAGGATTATTTACACCCTATATAGTGCACTCAAAGCATCCCACAATGCATCACGAAAAGCAGTGTACAACCGATGATCACTAATCAAGCAATATATCCCATCATGCATTGCAGTCGCACTGAAAGGAATCAAATCAAAAGCCTCGGCAAGGAAAGAAGAAAGTATTCAGCCTTGATTTAAAAGAACTGAAAGCTGCAGGTGCTTTGTATTGATTAATGTTGGAAATGTGCTCAGTATAATACGGATTTATCACAAAAACACACGCATGTGTTTATTTTGAAAACCCACCAGCCGACTGATCTGGCACGCTTTAATTGTGCGACAGTAATGACGTAAACACCAGCGCGATGGAGTAGTGTCCGAAAGCGCTTTATTATTTAACCAGTGAGCTCACTGTATAGTCCTCTATATAGTAATTCTCTATGGAATGAATAGGGAGCAGTGAAGGAGAGTGATTTCAGACACAGGGTTACTTTTTCCTCACTGTAATTGCATTATTTAGACAGCAGAGGGCGCAATAATTAAATACGACTGGCTGGTGTTGAGTGGTATATCAGCTCGTATGATACTGAACGAGTCAAAGACAGGTTTTTACAGAATTACTTTGATTTCTTGAACTATTTCAGCCTTTTACAGTAATTACTTTAGCTTAACTATTGTTATTGTTAAATGTGCTTCATAAATAAAGAATCTTGACTAGAAATATTTTTTACGGATTATAAGGATCGTCACGTTTTTATCAATGACTGATCTAAATTAAAATCACGTCCAGTGTTTTGTGTTCGTGAGCTAAACCAGGGCTCGACATTAATGGTAGTCCGACTGTCCGGGATGACTAAACGTTTGGTCCGGGTGAGTCAAATCTGCATCCGCCTGTCTGACAGGACGAGGTGAATATTTGTTGAAAATCACCATTTTTATAGTAATTATTCCAGAATTACAGGAGTAAACTCCCAACAAAACCAGTTCAATCCCCTCAGTGATCCGGCCACGTTACTGTTTACGAAATTCCAGGGAAGCTGAATACAGCAGGTGTGTGTAAAAATAACCATGTTGTAAGTAGGCATATCAGGTGAAAATTCAAAATCAATGCAAATTGCTTGAAACTGCCCTCATTGGATTTAGAATTGAATGCAGAGCAACATGCTTTTTACAGAATTAAAATGTTTATCTGTTCTTCAGATATTACAAATCAAAGATGAAAAAAAACCCGGCATAATTTTTAGAAAGCGGCCGTAATAGCCTGTCTGAGGATCACATGGTCCAAAATGGGCCTCATTAACCTATGAGATCAAATGTTTTTTCTTTATAACTTTTCTATTTTTCAAGATATTTACATGGAAATTGGCAGCACACACAGTGCTGAGCGTAAATGAGTGCACCCCGTTTGAAAAGTAACATTTTAAACAGTATCTCAATGAACACAACCAATCTCCAAAATGCTGACAGGACAAAGTTTAATATAACATCTGTTTAACTTATAACGGGAAAGTAAGGTTAATAATATAAACTTAGATTACACATTTTTCAGTTTTACTCAAATTAGGGTGGTGCAAAAATGAGTACACCCCACAACAAAAACTCATGGCCTCCATGATTTTTAATGACGGCACCAAGTCTTCTAGGCATGGAATGAACAAGTTGGCGACATTTTGCAACGTCAATCTTTTTCCATTCTTCAACAATGACCTCTTTTAGTGACTGGATGCTGGATGGAGAGTGATGCTCAACTTGTCTCTTCAGAATTCCCCATAGGTGTTCGATTGGGTTCAGATCAGGAGACATACTTGGCCACTGAATCACTTTCACCCTGTTCTTCTTCAGAAATCCAACAGTGGCCTTAGATGTGTGTTTAGTCATGTTGGAAAAGTGCACGACGACCAAGGGCACGGAGTGATGGTAGCATCTTCTCTTTCAGTATACAGCAATACGTCTGTGAATTCATGATGCCATCAATGAAATGCAGCTCCCCGACACCAGCAGCACTCATGCAGCCCCACATAAGGACACTGCCACCACCATGTTTCACTGTAGGCACCAGGCATTTTTCTTTGTATTCCTCACCTTTGCGATGCCATACAGTTTGGAAGCCATCAGTTCCAAAAACATTTATCTTGGTCTCATCACTCCAGAGTATAGAGTCCCAGTAGTCTTCATCTTTGTCAGCATGGGCCCTGGCAAACTCTAGGCGGGCTTTTTTGTGCCTGGGCTTTAGGAGAGACTTCTTTCGTGGACGGCATCCATGCATGCCATTCCTCTGCAATGTACACCGTATTGTGTCACGGGAAATAGTCACCCCAGTTTGGCTTTCTACTTCTTTAGATAACTGCAGTGAACTTGCATGCCGATTTTCTTCAACCCTTCTCATCAGAAGACGCTCCTGTTGAGGTGTTAACTTCCGTGGACGACCTGGACGTCTCTGTGAGATGGTTGCAGTTCCAGCTTTCTTAAATTTCCGTACCACTTTTGCTACAGTATTCTGACTGATAAGTAAAGCTTTGCTGATCTTCTTGTAGCCTTCACCTTCGTGGTGGAAAGAAATTATTTTCTTTGGGGAATTCTGAAGAGACGAGTTGAGCATCACTCTCCATCCAGCATCCAGTCACTAAAAGAGGTCGTTGTTGAAGAATGGAAAAAGATTGATGTTGCAAAATGTCGCCAACTTGTTCATTCCATGCCTAGAAGACTTGGTGCTGTCATTAAAAATCATGGAGGCCATACAAAGTACTAGATGGAGTAGTTTTTGTTGTGGGGTGTACTCATTTTTGCACCACCCTAATTTGAGTAAAACTGAAAAAATGTGTAATCTAAGTTTATATTATTAACCTTACTTTCCCGTTATAAGTTAAACAGATGTTATATTAAACTCTGTCTTGTCAACATTTTGGAAATTGTTTGTGTTCATTGAGATATTGTTTAAAATGTTACTTTTCAAAGGGGGTGCACTCATTTATCAGCACTGTAAATGGTTATATACTGAATACAAAGTTTAAATAATTAGTAAAAACTAATAATGCAAATTAGTATATACTGTAATTAGTATTCATTATGCTAATTATATAAAAACGTAAAATCGGTACGCTCTCTTCTTCCAAGTTTCACCAAATGGCTTTATTTGTGCAACATAAAGCTGATCTTAATTCTCATTTATACATCACAAAGAAGGAGAAATCAGTGTTAATTATAAAATACGCACAAATAAGCACTGAATGTCGTTCACATCTACCATTCTCTATCAAAATAAAAAAGTAATAGATTATTTCTCATCCCCTATTTGTGCTCCGTAGGCCTTTGTATTTCTCAAAAGTAGAGTCTACTAGTGTTTATATGAAAGAATATAAATGATTATTTTGATTAATATTCACAGCTTTCAAGGCGAACCTCAAAAAAACTGTCTGATCCACATCCAATAACCAATTCACATTCACTGAACTGAAATTGACACTCGCGCTTCTGACTTCAGGGATTGAAAACATCATTCCGACCACTAAGATCTCAATATTTTTCACCAAAACAACTCCGGTTATATTCTAAAATTGTTATTTATTTACAGGAATCAGTTTGATGTGAAATAATAAGTAGGTAAAGCTATGAAAACTCACTTCAAAGTCTCCCATGAATCATAATGTCAAAACTAGCAGACGGAAAATTTTTGCTGAATCCTTCATCAGAAACCGTGAGAGCGAGAGAACATCCCTATAAACAAAAGTGATCTGATTGATATTGACGAGTAATCCAGTGGGAAACCGATCAGAGGAGAGAGAGTGAGCCTGAGCGCTTTCCCGTGACTCAAAAAGAAAAGCACTGGCGGTTTCCCGACGTCGCATGAGCAGAGTTTTTACTCTGTTGTACCGACTTCAACCTGCCGTTACTCCCAAAGTACTGAACAGATCTTAATGAGATAGATTTCTTTAGAAAGCAGAGATTATAAGCTTTTTAATGATAGAAAATATTCAAGAGTTAAGCAATGAGAGATTTGGAAATTTAGATGAGCGTCTGCATGGACAATTTTCACAGCATGGCCAGCGAGCGTCTGATACGCCGAGTGTAATATCTAATTAGACTTTGATTATTAGACTTTGAATTCACAGAAATCGAGGAAATGGTGATCAAATACGTGAACCTTCCTTTCCTTTCATTTCATTTGGACTTGCGTGGTATTTTTCTTTTGTATGGTTCACATTACGGATCGGTCACCAAACAGGAGAAGAACAGACTGCAATGGACAATAAGGACTGCAAAGAAAATATTGGTGTCAACCTGCCCTCCATCCAAGACTTATACTTGTCCAGAGTCAGGAAACGGGCAGGTAACATCTCTGCGGACCCATCACACCCTGGTCACAATCTGTTTAATCTTCTCCCCTCAGGGAGGCGATATAGATCACTGTATGCAAAAACAACCAGACACAAGAATAGTTTCTTCCCTCAGGCTGTCTCTGTGATGAACAGCTAAAATCCACATTCATATATCAGTAATATCACTTGCAAAATATCTGCACACTTATACTGTCATTCTGTGCTCACTGTGACTTTTATATATATATATATATATATATATATATATATATATATATATATATATATATATATATATATATATATATTTATTTTACTTATTTAAATTTACTATTCATCTTTGCACTATGCACCATATTGCACCAAAAGGGAAATCCTTTCTGTGATGAACAGCTAAAATCCAGATTCATATATCAGTAATATCACTTGTAAAATATCTGAACACTTATACCGTCATTCTGTGCTCACTGTATAATTTATATTTATTTAACTATTCCATACTTGACTTACCTGGATTACTTTGCACTATGCACCTATTTTTGTTGTTTGCTTGTTTGTTTTGTGTATACTAGGGCTGCACAATTAATCGAATTTAATCGAAAATCGCGATTTTGGCTGCCACGATTAAATTAAATGAAAATCGCAATTTATTTCCATTTAAAATGCGAGCTCTGCTGTATATCTGATCAAGCACTTTTTGACCAATACTCTGCCAAACCATTAGGGGGTGAACCGACGCATGTAAGGTTTCATTACTCCGCCTAAATAAGCAAGCAAGCCAAGTGCAGTGTTGCCAGATTGGGCGGTTTTAAGTGCATTTTGGCGGGTTTTGAACATATTTTGGTATGGAAAACGTCAGCAGCATCTGGCAACACTGGCCAAGTGCGCAGAGCTTCAGTGCAGCGGTATCTTCTTCAAGGGCTGATAGCGTGAGAGTAGGTAGCAGATTGAAGTGAGAGAGAAAAGCTAACTATGTCGGAACAACAGACTATTTAGCACTGGAGGCAATGCTGTGACCTGCCTTCGCTCATGTTTAAAGCCAGAGCATGTTGATAGGCTGCTCTTTCTAGCTAAAAACTTGTAGGCCTCAGTATAATGCTATGTAATTGTTGCAACTGAGTTTTCAGTTCCTTCATCCTTTGGTAATTTCTTGGATAAATTTCATTTATTTGTCATTTGGAAATCAGAATTTCTCTTTTAAATTTCATCCTGCACTGAAAGCTGTTCATATTGTTTGTTTGAATATAGTGAAATAACATTTAAGTGATTTCCCTAACATCAAGAATAATCGTGATTAATAATCGTGATTACAATTTTGATCAAGATAATCGTGATTATCATTTTTTCCATAATTGTGCAGACCTAGTGTATACGCTTTTTTATCTGTTTTTGTACTATGAGAGCTAAGTGAACCGGAGTCAAATTCCTTGTGTGTGTCCACACACCTGGCAATAAAAGTGTTTCTATTCTATTAACCATCACAAATGTGGTCAAATATTTCGGGGGAATTTTACGACAGTAAAAGCCGAACTCACTGACGGTTTGTTTTCATTCACAGCGTGATTCGGTCACCCTCATCACATCCAACTCATCTCATCTCATTATCTCTAGCCGCTTTATCCTGTTCTACAGGGTCGCAGGCAAGCTGGAGCCTATCCCAGCTGACTACGGGCGAAAGGCGGGGTACACCCTGGACAAGTCGCCAGGTCATCACAGGGCTGACACATAGACACAGACAACCATTCACACTCACATTCACACCTACGCTCAATTTAGAGTCACCAGTTAACCTAACCTGCATGTCTTTGGACTGTGGGGGAAACCGGAGCACCCGGAGGAAACCCATGCGGACACGGGGAGAACATGCAAACTCCACACAGAAAGGCCCTCGCCGGCCCCGGGGCTCGAACCCGGACCTTCTTGCTGTGAGGCGACAGCGCTAACCACTACACCACCGTGCCGCCCCACATCCAACTCGTTTTTATTAAATTAATTTATACTTCAGGTTTTCCTGGATTAATACAGATTTAATTTCATTTCCTCCAGAAGCTTGGAATTTGGGTGAATCTGCAGATCAGGTAATGGGTTAGAACACACACACACACACACACCCCATAATGGGGCACTGGATAGTTTTTGTTTATTGTTACATCTAAAGTTTGAGTTTTATTGGAAAATCATTAAAGCAGAATGATGATCATAACTATAACAAAGTTTATCAAAACGCAGGTAATCACTTTAAAAAAGTTAATGTCGAGCTCTGTAGACGGTGGATTAAACGATCAACGAGAAGTTTTTGGCCTCCACTTTGAGATTAAATCTGATTAGTCATAAAATGTGTCTCGGTGGATTAAAAATATATTTTACAACTCAACGCTCAACATCAGTAGAGTAAAGCTGGGCTGAATGGAAAGCATCAGAACGCTGTTCTTATCCGGATGCTCAGGAAAACTCACCAAGAGTGGGCGTGCTCGGGCGACTGGAAACGGCCCCCACGCTGAGCCGCGGCACCGTGATCCTCCCCGCAGACGAAGACACCTACAACACAGCAACGTCAGCACCGTGTCCCACACACACACACAATATCATCAGAGCTTCACTTCGTGTAAGAAGCCTGACCTTTTTCTGCAGCGACTTGAGCCTGTAGTTGGGCGCCGTTAAACAGTAGCGGTCTGGTGGAAGACGAGGACCTGCGTACGGCTTAATCAAAGGCAGAGGGGTTTGATTCTTCTGCCTGGCAACCTCGAGCAGAAACTGGAAGAAAGAATCACGGAATGAGCTCAGAACAGCCTGACAGGAGGATTTTAGGACACGAAGGCATGGGACTTACATCTCGTGGAGGCGGAGACGTAAAGGACTGATCCATTCGACACTGGATGGCTAACCGTATGTCGTCTGCATCCACGTTGGCCTTCTTAGCGTGTGTGGCGTATATTTTGGCATCTTCGATTATAGTGGTGACGTATCCTACAGAAAGATAAAAGGGTCAAAAAAAAAAAAAAGGGGTGCACAAAGCGTCACAACTCCACTGACTCTTTAGTGTAATGCTATGGTCATTTAATTTTAATAAACTCTCTCACAATGAGCTTTTTCAGAAATATCATGGACATCATTTTCATTTATTTATTTATATAATGAAAGGGAGAAGGAAAAAAAACAAACAAACAGCTGATATGGTGTTATTTCCACCCCAGGTGTCAACAAACAAACAAACCAATCTCGCTTATTTTAAAAAACATATTTCCGGCATTTTCTTGGTCACAAATTAAATCCCACAAATTAAAGACTTAATATGTTCATCTGGGACGACACGATGTTACAAAATAACCCCCATGTGACCTCTGGGACTCTGCTGAAGTACTGAGTGAGATCTGAGCCGAGGTGCTGAGAGAAGAAAATCGAGCACGATCTCAAAAATGTGCGTTTTATTCCATGCAAATTATGTGCTGTGGAGGTTTAAAGCTAGACTGCCTTTCAGATTTTTCAAGTGTAGGTCATAAAAAGAATTTTCCCCGACACCCAGTTATTTTTATTTAGTGACCGAAAGCTACTGAATTCGAATCACAGACTTCCAATTTTATTAGTTTTTTTTTTTTAAACAGAACAATTAATGAACTTATCTCCACGTGGCCCTAAATTGTCCGCTATTTTTTCCTGCTTCACCATGACCCAATTCAAGATACTACGTCATGCATCACGTGGTGGGCTTTCCCTGTTCACACAAGGCATTGTGGGATACAAATTTGAAACAGGAGAGAAAAATGGAGGATGTGAGTGTGCGAATGAAATGTGAAAGACTGACTACAGTAACGGAAAGAAAGTGAGAAGAAAAGACGTTATGTTATATACGAAGGAAAGGAAACGCAGGAAATATC
Source organism: Neoarius graeffei (assembly GCF_027579695.1). Classification (NCBI taxonomy): domain Eukaryota; kingdom Metazoa; phylum Chordata; class Actinopteri; order Siluriformes; family Ariidae; genus Neoarius; species Neoarius graeffei. The sequence continues at coordinate 78,105,544 of NC_083580.1, forward strand.
AAACTAATAAATATGGGCGCTCAGCGAGCACCTCAGTGTGATCAGCTGTTCGTTTAGCGACAGAATGATGGAACTGTCAGTGCACGCTCAAAGGGAAACCTGTAGATGGCAGTAATGCAACACTGTGGATGCCAGCTGCCGTAAAACTCAAAAGAAGAAGGTAAACCTGCGCATGCGCACACGGACTTCCTCTGTCTGCTTGACTGCGCCAAGCGAGCGATTTCATGCACATTATTTGCTTTAATCCCCTCAAATTAAATAACTTCCCAGCCACAGAATGGCCTGATATTTTGTGAGATATTACAGAAATAAACAGATATCACAATCACCACATTTCAGACGGAACTAAATTTCACCGATTTTATGAAATCGAAAGGCCGTCTAGCTTTAAAGACCAAAAAGACACAAACAATCCGTCATATTTCCAGCACTGGGTCCGGCTGGATGGATCCTGTGGTGTGTGCCAGCCTGTGCAGTGTCACGTAGCTGAGAAACAGACGCATCAGAAGTTACCTGGTTTTATAAGATAAAATGCGTATAAACTTACTGTACGTGAACTCCAACATCTGATTAATGACTCTGGGTTCATACTCCGTGATTCCCATGTCTTTCAAAATCTGCATCATCACCTACAAGAAGCAGAAGAATTGTTAAGTATTTGTTAAAACAGTATGATGACGTTTTCAAACCCTACTGATTTTAGTTCGAAAAAATAACGCATTACAAAATAATCAGTGAACACTGTTGGATTTGCTCTTCTGATCTCGCTTCAGCACAGGGGATACAAGTCGCTGATACAGCATCAAATGGTCATTAAGTGAAACCGAGAGCCGATGGAATGGCGCGATGATGTTGTTGAATTTAAATTGCATCGCTCCGTCGTTTCTCAGCAATGAGGTCGTACATTATCACAAATGGTGCCAGTATTTCTAAAAACCAAAACACGCTCTAGTGATCATGAACAATGAAAACTCCGAAGGAAAAAAAAAAGATGCGCTATGACAACAACTTGGTCGTCGGATCATCCAGCATCAAAACATCGAGGTGAGGTGAGAAGGTGCATTTTGTGAAGTACGTCAGTTTGATTTCTCAATCAATTTTCTTCAAATATGGCACTCAGATTGCAGGAGAGTGCCCCCCGACCCCACTAGAACGGCCACTCGAGCTCATCCACCACTTTTCATTCTCTACATTGGAAGTATGGGATGAGAGAAACACTAGGCGGGTGACACTAAGGTATAATATCAATATTGTGATAAATTACACCACGGTGTAGCGTCTGTCACTTTCTCGTCTTTTACACCAATCTCTCTCGCTTTCTCTCCTTTTAAATCTGCTTCTTTATCCATTTCTCTCTTTACCGTGCCTGGATTGTCTCCCAAGCACAAAGTCTTCTGGAACGTGTAGACGAGCAACGCAGCCACATTGGTCTTGAGCTTAATGCTGTGAAGACTAAAATTTTAGTCTGGAACACTCCAAGCAACATACCACTTCGCTCCCGCCAAGGTCAACGTCTTGTTGAGGTTTCTGATTGGCTCGTGGGTGAATCTGTCCAAGACGGACATGAAGCTCAGGAAAGGCCTAGCTTGGAAAGCACTCAACAGCACGATGGATGTTTGGCGATCAAATCTATCAAGACAGCTAAAGCTTCGTTTTTCTCAGCGGCTGTCGAATCTGTTTTGCTTTATGGCTGCGAGGGCTGGACTCTCACAACTGCACTTGCATTGGAGAAATCCCTAAATGGCACCTACACACATCGGCTGGAGAGACCAGATCACCAATTCGGAGCTGTATGGCGACATCCTCCGTATCTCAGACAAGACTGGCTACAGGAAACTTGGCCTTGTTGGTCATTGCTTTCACCACCCTGACCTTCGTAAGTCAGCTGGTGCTGTGGTGCTTAACCCATAGTCATCTGAGGAGGGGCCGCCCTTCAGCCAACTTTCTAAACACACTAATGAGAGTCTTTCTGAACTAACATCACGCATCAACAATTGCGATGACAATCATATAGCAGTGTTTCAAAAATAAAAAAGGTGGTGGCGGGGGTTTGGGGGCCGCCTAGGCCCCCAACGGGGTCCGGGGCGGAGCCCTGGTTGGGGGTCAGGGAGACAAAGTCCTCCTGAAGCTGACGGACTTTGGGCTTTTTTTGACAGTGAAACCGGCTGATAAATGGATAGGAAATGCTAAATCATTGCTAAAATCATTTTACAAAAAATTAACGCATCCTTACTGTCCATATCATCTTCATTGTCAACGTGAGACTCAATTGACATTTCAGTTGAGACTGATGCACATCCCTGAATTAATTATATTTTTTCATTTATTTTTCACACACAGAACTTCTCATCTCATTATCTGTAGCCGCTTTATCCTTCTACAGGGTCGCAGGCAAGCTGGAGCCTATCCCAGCTGACTACGGGCGAAAGGCGGGGTACACCTTGGACAAGTCGCCAGGTCATCACAGGGCTGACACATAGACACAGACAACCATTCACACTCACATTCACACCTACGGTCAATTTAGAGTCACCAGTTAACCTAACCTGCATGTCTTTGGACTGTGGGGGAAACCGGAGCACCCAGAGGAAACCCACGCGGACACGGGGAGAACATGCAAACTCCGCACAGAAAGGCCCTCGCCGGCCCCGGGGCTCGAACCCAGGACCTTCTTGCTGTGAGGCGACAGCGCTAACCACTACACCACCGTGCCGCCACACAGAACTTCCATGGATAAAACAAAATACCCAATTACAATAAATGCATACATTTTTTACAATACACATAATGTTAAATGGGTGAAACCACTTCAATCAATGCACGAGCTAGTGCGCGTGCCCGAGACTGGCACTACAAAGCCACCCCGGCCACCGTAGTTCGGGTCCTTTGACCCAGGAACCCGGAAGTCCTGCAGTAAACAAACACAGTGAAGCAACAGGAAAATGCAGCTCTTGCTGACACAATCACAGATACGTAAAATAAAAGACCTGAACTTAAGGCCAAAAAAAAAAAAGTGTGTTTCCGGTAACATGAAATACTAAAATAAGGTCGGTAGGTAGGAAAGTTTTTTTTTGTCTTAATTTTTTTTTATTTTGTTCGAAAAAATTAACACAAGTAAACATCTTACAAAATAGTATTTTGGCACAGAATCCTTTATACCACACATCATAATAAAATAAGTGTTTTAAATCTTTAAACGAATAAAAAAAAATATTGCGAGAGTTCGAGTTATGATCTACGGAAGCGATATTTCATGATATTTTCATGTAATAACGTGAAAACACCTCATCAAGAAATAATGTGAAAATAACGTCCTAGGCTAGGCTACTTCCATTAAAAGCAGACGGCCTCGCCTACTGTAGAACTTGGGTCGAGCAAAAACACCGAGCAAAAACATGGTTGAATCCTGAATGACTCCTATTTGTATAAATAGGGGACTACATAGGTGGCAAAATTTAGTGTTTTTTCCTGCCATGGAAGTGCACTTGTATACTGAAAAGGAAGCAATTTGCATTACAGCCTTGAATGAGGATTCAAAATGGCGGCTCAGCTCAGTTTCCCTTCCTCCTTCAGTATACAAGTGCGCTTCCATGTTTATGCAGGAGGGCTGATAGAAGTGGCGAAACATTTTACTTTTTATCGTTTCTTTCACAACTTGAATGCGTTGAAACAAAAAATTATGACAAACTAACGCCGCTTACACTAAAATATCGAGGGAAATTTGTAATAAAAACTTTACGGTCGGCAATTTCGACGCGGAAATTCTCAATTGGTCGGGTTACCGGAAACACACCATTTTTTTTATTTGGCCTAGTGTGTGTGTGCTGTTATATGATTACTGTAAGTGTGTATGGTCAGAAAAGACGATAGATAAGCGTAACCGTTGCACAATAACGCTACAAACACCTGCCAAGTTATTTAGCCGCTGGCTCGCTGCAGCTTGTAGCTTCCAGCGTTACTGTGTGTCAGTATAGTGTAATGTGGTGCGGTGTAGTGGAGTGTAACGCAGGGATGGACCTCAATCTGCAGAGCTCTGTGTCACAATCTGGATGCAGCCGGCCGGTTGGTTTTCTATTGCAATCGCATGGCCATTTCAGGTAGCCCCGTATGCATTCGTTTAATGGTCTTCTGCGTGTTAAATAGTTAAAGCAAATACGATATATTTGGTGTATACGGATGAAGTTACGTATTTATTTATTTTTTGGCCAAGGGAAGGGCGGCGGGCCAGAATTATAACGTGGCGGTGCGCCACTTTAAAAGCGCCCGTGGAGAACACTGCATTATGGATATCATCATTCTTCTTCTTCTGGCTGCTCCATTTCAGTCACCACAGCAAATCTGTTCCTCATATTTGACTTGGCATAGGTTTTTACACCAGATGCACTTCCTGATGCAACCCTCCACAATCCATCTGCGCTTGAACCCAGCACCAAGTATACACTGTCCTGTACGACACCAGTGGCTGGGTATTTTACCGAACCTGGATGGTTTTGGACTGTTGAGAAAACTCACATAGACACGGTGAGAACATGCAAAGTCCACACAGAAAGGCCCCCGTTAAAGACCATGAGGTTCGAACCCAGAACCTTCTTGCTGTGAGGCGATGGTGCGAACCACTACACCAGATCCAGATACTATGGATATGGTTATACAGTACAGAGTGGAATCATCTGATTTGGATGCAACAATGCTGTACTGTATATCGTGATATTATATCGTAGAAACGCCTTCAAGAATCGCGGTACTATGAGACGATTCTTTATCCGATTTTACATCACCTGCCCTTAAGTTGTACAGAGTGGACACTGTACAACTTCCGGGCTTGAACCCAGCACAGAATGGTCTTGTGTGTGTTAAATAGTTAAAGCGAATACGATTTATTTGGTGTATACGGATGAAGTTACGTATTTATTTATTTTTTGGCCAAGGGAAGGGCGGTGCGCCACTTTAAAAGCGCCCGTGGAGAACATTGCATTATGGATATCATTCTTCTTCTGGCTGCTCCGTTTCAGAGTCACCACAGCAGATCTGTTCCGCATATTTGACTTGGCATAGGTTTTTACACCAGATGCACTTCCTGATGCAACCCTCCACAATCTATCCGCGCTTCAACCCAGCACCAAGTATACACTGACTTGTACGACACCAGTGGCTGGGTATTTTACCGAATCTGGATGGTTTTGGACTGTTAAGGAAACTCACACAGACACGGTGAGAACATGCAAACTCCACACAGAAAGGCCCCTGTTAAAGACCGTGAGGTTCGAACCCAGAACCTCCTTGCTGTGAGGCGACGGTGCGAACCACTACACCAGATCCAGATACTATGAATATGGTTATACAGTACCAGGGATCGAAACGGGCGGTCGCCCACTCGCCAATGCGAGTTGGAAAGGGTACGGGCGACTAGTGACAACATGTACTCGACCGAGTGGGCGACTGGCTCGCCACGCTATATATCAAACTACTCACTGCCTCGATGGTTTCTATCAACCATTCTCGCCCATTTTAAGCAGAACTTGGTCTATTTTACCGTTTTTTACGATAATTTCAATAGATTTTGTGAGACATTTGTGAAGTTGGCATAGACGCGGGCGCCGCCATATTGTTTACGTGCGCAGTATACACCGCTACATGCAGCATGGCTGTGTGAAGTTTAGTTTCTTCCTGTTCATTTTCGTTGCTGCCCATGAAGACAAATGTAACTTGAACCGCTATTGGTCAGATAGATTAGACCCCCGCGAAGTTTAAAAGTCCTTGGCTTGACATTTCTGACAGCTATCAAAACAAACGGATATCGCTCAACAAGTACGATGAGCCACAGCAGCCTGCAGGTGATGAGAGGGAGTATGTGGCAGGAGGTGTAAAGCCCCAGGAGAGACAGAATGAGGAGGTGGAAGATGAAGATGACGAGGAGGCGCAGTATGATGTGGTGTATGACCCGAGAGATGATGATGATGATCTGGATGAGGGTTTCGAAGATTGTGATAACACTGGGGAACAATTAGAAAAAAAATTTCTGTTGAGTTAGATTTTTATGCTGATTAAAACTAAAATTGGCATGCTGATTCCAAAATTGCAGTCAGTTTTTTTTCTAGCACGTCAAGTTTTTTCTCCACAGCTTACCCTGCAGACAGCGCTCGAAACTAACGGTGTCCCGACGTCCCGGGGACCATAAAAAATGTCATCGGGACACAAAATTATATCTGGGACAATGGAAAAAAATAGATCTAGCAAAAAAGTTCTACATTAATATTATTTACAAAGCCGTAACACATACGTAGACATTCACCTAATTTGTCAATTTTAATTTTAAAACGTTAACAGCGAAAAATACATAGTAGCTACACTTTCGATGCACCTGCATCCGTAGGCTACAGAGCAGCGCATTCTGTTCTAGAATCTTCGGCCGGAGTCCGCGTTATATGGACTTGGAATGGAATTGCTACCGCACACGCTGCGCCGACTCTTGCCAGAACAAAAATGCTTAAGTGGTTGAAGCGGACCGACCGCAGGGAAGAAACTGAAAGCCCAGACATAACGTCTCCGGGACCTTCAGGATCCAAAGTGTCATCGCCTGGTCTGCAGGCAATGCTAGCAACTGAATGAACTTAATGAACACTGTTAGACACGTTATAAAATACAACAGGAATGATGTGGATGATATTGACGGAAGATACCGTTCAACAGAATAAGTGAGTTTTCTTGGTGTCTTTCTAGTTCAGAAAGTTTAGTCAGTCAGCAGCACAACTAGGCTCGGACCTGGCACTATGCTGATGTTGCTAACATGTGCACCCACGTTTCGGCAGCGAAAGTTCATAAAATGGATAACGGAAAGTTCATAAAAATGGATAACGGTAATGGTGAAAATGATAAGTTGGCCTTATAAGTGCCAACAGATATTCAAGGTATAAGTAGATGAAATGAACATAAAAGGGGTCTTATTTTCAACTAAAGTGTACTGCAGATGTAGGGAGTTGAAACATTTTCTGAATGAGCTAGTTGGCCCCTTTAAATAAACGGGTATCTATTCATACAGTGAGATCGCCAAAGTTTGATAAACTGAAAATGCAATAACTGTAATTTTGAAGTAGATGATGTATAGGATATGTGTCGCTTGTGTCTTGTGACTTATTGTAAAAATGATATAAAGGGTTCAAAATCGCATAGTTACAAATATAATAGTAACTTCATATGATAATATTAACCACTGGTTATTTCAGAGAGGAAAAAAATGGGGACACTATTGCTTCCATTCGGGACAATACAACACAGAATTCGGGACCACTGGGGGACACAAAGAAAAAAAGTTAATTTCGAGGCCTGCCTGCAGATAAGCAAAATTCCACTGTAGTAAGACTATTTGAAGGTTATGGAAGAACGTTATCAGGGTAGATGGGATGTACATATGATGGCTGACTATTGTTGGAGCATCAAATGCGATAGTCCTCAAGTTGAACACTCCAGAAAGAGCTATAAACGTAAATTTTTACCTTAGCTACTTGCACAGGCGGCACGGTGGTGTAGTGGTTAGCACGGTCGCCTCACAGCAAGAAGGTTCCGGGTTCGAACCCAGCGGCCGGCGAGGGCCTTTCTGTGTGGAGTTTGCATGTTCTCCCCGTGTCTGCGTGGGTTTCCTGCAGGTGCTCCGGTTTCACCCACAGTCCAAAGACATGCAGTTAGGTTAACGTGGGGCGGCCTTGGGCTGAAGTACCGAACCCCTGACTGCTCCCCGGGTGCTGTAGTGTGGCTGCCCACTGCTCTGAGTGTGTGCGTGTGTTCACTGCTTCAGATGGGTTAAATGCAGAGGATGAATTTCACTGTGCTTGAAGTGTGCATGTGACGAATAAAGGTTTCTTCTTCTTGCACACAATTATAATTACAGTAGCCAAATCCTTTGTAAAAACATAAGTGTTAAATAAACACTGCAGTCATGCCTGTTTCTTTCATATTTCATTGTATGTCAATATTTGTAAATTTTTATAAAACAAGCACATATCTGTTAAGTACAGTATTTTTCATATTTTTTAAGAAAACAGGGAGCCTAGAGTTCAAAAACTTGACGTGATAGAGAAAAACTGAGATCAGTTTTGGATTCCGCACCCAAAAATGAGTTAAAAACAGCTGTCAGACCTAACTCAGGGCGGCACGGTGGTGTAGTGGTTAGCGCTGTCGCCTCACAGCAAGAAGGTCCAGGTTCGAGCCCCGTGGCCGGCGAGGGCCTTTCTGTGCGGAGTTTGCATGTTCTCCCCGTGTCCACGTGGGTTTCCTCCGGGTGCTCCGGTTTCCCCCACAGTCCAAAGACATGCAGGTTAGGCTAACTGGTGACTCTAAATTGAGCGTAGGTGTGAATGTGAGTGTGAATGGTTGTCTGTGTCTATGTGTCAGCCCTGTGATGACCTGGCGACTTGTCCAGGGTGTACCCCGCCTTTCACCCGTAGTCAGCTGGGATAGGCTCCAGCTCGCCTGCGACCCTGTAGAACAGGATAAAGCGGCTACAGATAATGAGAATGAGACCTAACTCAACAAAAATTGTGTTCCCCAGTGTAATGAGATGACTGAGGAAAAAGTTTATAGACCGTTGAAATTGATCACTCATGTATAATATGGTTGTATTATATGAATAAATATATAAAATCGGCTTGAAATTTGTAATTATAAATACGGACCAGTACCTCTGAGAGGCACTGGTCCAAATCGACCAGTGCTCCCAAATTCCCGTTTTGATCCCTGCAGTACAATCTTTGATCAGAGTGGAATCATCTGATTTGGATGCAACAGTGCTATACTGTATATCGTGATATTATATCGTGTATCGTATCGTAGAAACGCCTTCAAGAATCGCGGTACTATGAGACGATTCTTTATCCGGTTTCACATCACTTGCCCTTAACAAGTTGTACAGAGTGGAGAAAACAAAAACAGCATTTTGTTTTACACTTTTGCACCTATATGGATTGGAAATGCAAATGATTCATCACAAACATAAACGATTCTGATTCACATGATTCAAAAAAAAAAGACTGAGGTAAACCAGTTAAGCGCGCGCGAACGAGCACGAATTAGTTTAAACATTTATAACTCACTAAAATATAAACCCGTGTACTGACACAAACATTTATTTTATTTCTTGGACATGTTTCGAAAGCATAAAAACTACACAAAACATCTTGATATTGTTATAACCATCATACCTGTGCATCTTTCGGAACGGTTTTCGGAGACGCCATTTTCCTACTCGAATCTGTCACTGGCTCCGCCTACTAGCAGCCATATTGGTGAGGTCATATCCGGTTATGTATACGCAACTAACAGGGCTTCTTCCTCTTTGCTTAGGGTCCTGAGTATAGTAGGAGGGTTTGTTTTTAGCTCGTGTGTGTGTGTGTATATATTAATATTAATATTAATAAAATATTAACAGTATTGTTAAAGCGGGTGATAAAGTGTTCAAGGGAAGCGGAAACTAGTTTAATTTGTAATTTTCTTGTTAAAGCTAGTAAAGTGACGTCAGAATAGGATTTAGCCTGTTAGCACTGCTGTGTTTTTAACTGTACTAGCTTAGCTAAATGCTAATGTAGGTGTACCTGTGAGGTATCTGAGTCCTTTATTGTGAGAGAAGTGAGCACAGTGGGTGTGATTTCAGTTTCAGTATGAGATAGACAGGTAATGTTAGCAAAGCAACAACAACAGCAGCAGCAGCAACAACAACAACAACACTTAACCTACTGAACCAACCACTAAAGACAAGGTAAGTAGAAAACTAGCAAGAACTGAATCACATGACTTTGCAGGGTTTTCTTCTCCCCCTTCTTATGATTCACTTCACATCACATCACATGCCTGTCTACCTAGCCTCATGTGTTCACTCTGAGTCCACTCATGATTGAAGTTAGATGTGGTTTTACAGACATGTCAGTCAAATTGCCAAATAACGTGCTCCATCAAGTCATGCAGCTCTTAACACCAAGCTTCCTCTTTCTCTCCAGTTTTCTTTCCGTCCTCACAAATAAACCATGACGGCCATGCGCATCGATGCCAAGGTGGTCATGCTGGGGAAGGAGAGCGTGGGGAAAACCAGCCTGGTCGAGAGATACGTTCACCATCGCTTCCTTGTTGGACCGTATCAGAATGTGAGTATGAGAACACACCCAGACACTGCTTTGGGTTTTGTGGGTTGTTTTTCAGAACATCATGTTAGTATTCAAACAGGGGAAGGTTTCTCGATGTATGTTGTACCTGTGAGTGATTCGTACACCACCATATTGACGATCTACACACACTTCACAATGATAATATTGTCATTAACCAGTGAATGTGCAATGTCTTTTGAATATATGCTATTTGCACCGGCAAAGGACAGCCAACCACTTTCACTGTACTGTATTAATGCATTACACTGACAACAAAGGTCGGTCTGTCATACCAGAAATTCCACGCATACCACAATACACCCACACATACCTCGTTTTGCATTGCATTTCATTACTGCCATTTACCAGAGCAGCCTGGGGTGCAGTAGGTGGTTAGGTGCCTTGCTCAAGGGCATTTCAGCCATACCCGGCAAGTTCAGGGAATCGAACCAACGCCCTTCGGTCCCGAAGCTGCTTCTCTAAGCATTAGGCTATGACTTTACCATGTTTTTAAAACAAAATGATCATTATAATCACCTGTTTTATTCGAAGCGCTCTTTAGACTTCCGACTTCCTTAAGTGCGATGAAAACATCACGATTCTTATTAGGCAGAAGAAGGAATTCGAACCCTATTCGGACTGGATTACTTTGACATGTGGACGTGGATTTGGGGTGATGTCATTTAATTATTCCCTGAATCTGTCGGAATATAGAGTTGTGTGTGTGTGTTAGAACATGGTGTAAGATATGTTATAGAATATAGTGTAGGATGTGTCGTGGAATATATTTGTGTGTGTTACAGAATATAGTGTAGAATGTGTATGGAATATATTGTAAAGAGTAATTTTATAGAACATAGTGGAAGATGCATTATGGAATACGGTGTAGAATGTGTTACAGAATATAGTGTAGGATGTGTATTAGGGCCGCGGGCATGTGCCGTCCTTGACCGCCATGCAGTGGAGTAGTAAGGTGTCTTCTTCCCTCCTGAGGTGGTGCCTTGAACAAGCGCTAGCAAGCCCTCACTCCCCCTGGACTCGGCAGACTGCGTGGAGGAGACCACCACCTGGTGGTTCAACGGGCAGGAAGGAAGACGGCCCCAGCAAAGCATTTGTGGAGCGTGATCAGGCCACATGTAGAACACTGTTGGCCATCCACTGCATCCCGACCTAGCTCCAGCTGTCCTGATTCCGTCTTGCCCCTGGATCCAGTTAGGTCGGGACGAGAGAGTGAGGCTGATGGCTGCGCAACTCTGCTTCACTCTAATCCAAGTCATGACTTTAAATTCAAGTCCTATGGCGATGGGCAAGTAGCGAAGCAGCAGGTAGGGAAACAGTGGAAGCTGTAGTCACGAACCTGCACACAGGCGGCCCAGGGCGTAGGGTCACTCTCTGCTGGAATGAAGCAGCAGTGGAGTTTGGCAACCCGCTGGATGTCTGAGCAGCCCTGTTGAGAATTTGCTTTTGGGGACGTCATGGTCAAATGGTTAGATAAACAGCTTTGGGACCAGAAGATTCCCTGAACCAGCAGGACTGGCTCAAGTGCCCTTGAGCAAGGCACCTAACCCCCAACTGCTCCGGAAAGAGTGGTGGCGTACCTTGTGTCTGATTATCCAAAATAAAACTGATGATGCGATTATCAGTTTGGGCAAGAACCCGGACATAACTCACTAAATCTGCTCACCTCCATGGAGGAAGGTGCTAGAAAAGGTGCCCCAAACATAGCGTGCTTCACCTCACCCTGGCCAGCACACCATAGCTGGCAGGGATCCCACTCAGCAGTTGAAATACAACAAATAAGATCGTGAAAGTACTCAACCTTGGCACGTGGAACGTGCGCACTCTACTGGGAGCTGGACTTCCTAGCGTTAACACTCTTCTGCAGAAAGCCCAAGTCAGATAGACCAAGCCAGACAGTTGACTGCTCAAACAGCTGTGCCAAGACAAGCGCTCATCTGGGGGGGCAGAAGAAATGCTTCGAGGACAATCTCAAAGTGTCCCTCAAAACCCTAGAAATCAATCTCAACTCATCCAGAATGGCAAGCAAAGCAAAGCTCACCGGTGACATACATGAAGCAGAGATGAAAGGCATCGCCGAGGCCCAGAAGAAACAAGCTGCACGGAAGGCTCGAACTATCGCCACCACCCCCAATACAGCTCCTACCCACGTGTGCCCAACATGTGGGTGTACCTTTTGAAGCCCGGATTGGCCTCATCAGTCACCTCCAGACCCACAACCGCCACCCGCCACATTGAAGTCATAGTCATCTTTGATCCCAATGGCGAGCAACGGTGAACATCACCTGGCATTTAGCAGACACGCTTATCCAAAGCGATGTACCACAAGATATGCCTGATATAATGGAGTCTGATGAGACTAATATGACATGACTCCACCTTCTTCACTAAAGCTAATTCAATCTGAATGGACCTCATGTTTCTTCTCGTGTATGTTTTGATGACCATGAACACAAATTTGGATGATTCGTTGTGCTGAGCAAAGGATGGCAAGTCTTGGTTTTTTTTTTTTTTTTTGGGAAACACTCTCAGGAAGTCTTGAAGATGTCGAAGAGTCATGAAAATAAAGCTCTCAATCTGTAAAGGTCACTGATGGGAAGACTTTTACAAAAAAAGAAAGAAGAATTTGTGGTTCTGCATGACCAATGCACACGGACACCACAAACCCAAAAGGAGAAATGACTGACGTTAAATTTTATTACGCGGTCACTGCAGTGTTTGATTTAATGACATAAGAAAAGGACAGATGTTAAACAGAGCTGCTTTTCTTTCAAAGATATTTATTGTTAGTCTGTAATAATTAGTCAGATATTTCTTTAGATATATATTTTTTTCAACAGACTTGAACTTTTGAAGAATGGAAATTTCCACGTGTTTCAAGTGAAGGGAAATGTTTAGAAATTCTTGCATGTTGCAATCATGGGCACGCTCCAGATGTGGTAAACTGGGTTGAAAAAGCTGGAGTATTCTTGTAAAACACCTTTATTGAGTCTGATGTGGAGACAGGGCAGTCTGAGTTAAGAGAAAGGAGGGTGCAAATATGTCTTTTTTTTTTTTTTATTTATCTATCTGATTTGGAGCTCATGTGAGGTACAGCTCTTCACTGCAAAATGATTTTAATGCTGGATATAACCTAAAAAGACAGGAAGATTTCCACCAGGTCAGATTTAAAGGATATGGGACATGAAACATAAAAGCACGCTATATCAGTTTCTTTCCATTAAAAATATGAATTAATTGCATCAACAAATAAAAAATCATCTATTAAATTCAGCAAAATCGTTATATTCGTGATGATTATATGGCATTTCTGCTCGACTTCCGATATGCGTATTTTGCAACCGGAAGAGCCGCTGTCACGTGATCATACGTCACAAAAACTTTCGGGCACAGCACAAGCGGGTAGATGAATGGAGAAGTGGATGACAAGAAAATTGTTTTTATAGTCTTTAAAGTACATTGGACATCATGGTGTATTGTGCTGCTTATGGTTGCAATAATTCCAATGGGAAATGCTCTGGAGTAAGTTTTTTTGCATTCCCCAAGGACCCGAAGCTGAGGAAAGTGTGGGCTCACCTGCGCATGCGCAGTAGGCTTCGCGCATGCGCAGTAGGCTTGGTAGGACAAATCCAAGAGGTAGGATAACTTTACAGAACACCTGTTGAAAAAACTTTGCACCTACTGTTTCCCACAAACTGTGTTCGGACCATTTCACTGAGGATTCTTTCAACATTAATACTCAGGTACTGAGCGATATTAATTCATGAAACATGAAGTATAAGGATGAGAAAAAAAAACAGTTTAAATCGGGAAGCTGCGCACATTTGTGCCAGGCTGCACAAATGTGCGCAGCTTCCCGATTTAAACTGTTTTTTTCTCATCCTTATACTTCATGTTTCATGAATTAATATCGTAATTTTTTTTTTAAATCGGATATGCGCGATTCAGCCGTGAAAAAGGCGGCATCCGCCGAAAGGCGCGCTGTTTGCATCCCTGCACGGAGGCCAGGGGACAGGGCAGGAATATTTTTGTTGATATGAGTGATCCGGTGCGATTTCGCGACCCCCCTATTGAAGACCTCTGCGCTAAGCGACTGAAAGCCGAGGTAAGGATTAGTATTATAATTTTGGGTGTATCAATTATTGATTATCATAATTCTGACTCGTTTCGCCATTTTGAATGTTTTCATCTCGGACTCTGGAAGCATTGTATCTCAATCAATCTCGAAAAATATCAGCAAAAAAAAAAACTAGCTTGCAACGTACTTTAGCTAGGTCTATGATGAACTTTCAATGTATGATACAAAAATAATACTTCTTTCAACAGATCATTAGCCTTTGAGCAGAATTGTTTTTAACTTACCAGGAAGTGTTATGGAGCCGACCGCTTTCAGTTTCATGAGGGCTGAATGAACTCTCACTCTCAGAATCATCTGACCCGTCAGAGTAAAGACAAGATCCATGTTCATGTGAATTTCCAGCTATCGGTTCGAATTGATAGGGTCTAACTTCACATCTCTGTGAAACATCGGGAATGTCACTGTCGATGGTGTCCATTTCGGTAACCTGTTTACATTAGATTCCCAAGCGCTGGCTCCTTGAAAAGTTTTTGTGACGTCACGGGTCACGTGACCACCTAGCTCATTAACGAATCCTTGTTTTACGCTGATGTATAAAAAAAACTTGAATAATGTGATGATTTTCACATTTTTGACGCCCTGCAGGGATTTAGATGGGATTTCTTATGTCCTTTATACATAATTATGCCCAGGTAAAAATCCATGTCCCATGTCCTTTAAAGAGTATAGCGGAGGAGGTAACAGGATTACCAGCTGTGCAGTCAGGAGCTGCTGGATGGCGGTGCCAATCGCAAAACTCAGCTGGACGGTGGATTTTAAGTCATCATGCAGAACTCGTATGGAAAAAAACAAACACAAGAAGACATTTTTGTGATCAGTTGGTCATCTGATGTCCTCATGGACATGCTGTGCAAAAAAACAAACAAAAACAACACTGTGATACAGTGCACTTAATCACTTTCTTCTTCTTCTTATGACAATTAACATTATTTGTGTGAAGTGTTTGATTTGACACTAAAGGACTGTTGATTCATTTACACTGATAGTTTATTTATGAGTCCAGTTGAGAGTATATGAGACAGTGGGGGTATATAAGGGGGCGGGGCTTCCAGGTGGTGTGTGTTAATATGCAGGAGTCCAAAAGAGTTGCAGAAATCATTTCAGTTTCGTGCGCATTTCCTGTTTTATTCTCTTTTGCTGAGTTTTTGATCGATAACTTATACTCGGAGTTGGCAGATAATGAATCTGATCAACTCTCACATTTAACAATTAATCGCCGAAGGTGAAGTGGATATCGGTGATTTAATAACTGAGATGAAATTGAGGTTATTATTCATGAGCCTGAGGTGGATAATTGTTTTTGAAATGGATAAAATAAATCACAACTCCACCTTACCTTTGAATAGTTTTAGACCAAACTTCGTAGCATCTTTTAATGCTTTTATTTAAGAACAGCATTTTCTTTCTGAATTTGTAATTCTTCCTCACTTACGGTGATGAAGCGATCGGCTGCCGTTTTGCCGAGTCGCTCGAGGTGATTATTGAGAAATAGTCCGAATCTCTCGACCAATCAGCGTGCCCGATTTCCTATCATCAGCTCTGGATTTATACTAAAATATAATATAATTGGAGGAAACATCACGGGACATCATGGCAGTGTAACATTGTGCTAAATAGCTAGGTGTCAGATTTGAAACGCTTTTATCTGTTTTTCTTATAGACCATCGGTGCTGCGTTTGTTGCCAAGTCCATTAACGTTGACGATAAAGTGATTACTCTGGGCATATGGGTGAGTCCGGTTGTCCTGCCATGTTGGGTTTTTAATAAGATACTCAGCAAATATCACATCGCGTAAAAACCATTTTGCGTTCTTCTAGGACACGGCTGGATCCGAGCGCTATGAGGCCATGAGTAGAATCTACTACAGAGGAGCCCGAGCTGCCATCGTGTGTTACGGTACCGTTCCTTCCTGGGGTGTTTTTTATTGAAAAGAAAAACATCCTGTTGGATTTCATTTATATAAGCCTCATTCCTCAGGGTTCATGTTGTGACTTTTTATCTAAAGTGACCTTTCTAGTGATTCACATGTAATGCGAAGGAGAAAACGACGTCATCAATAACCTCATCATCATCTTGTTTTTATCTTATCTTTAACATTGTTTGTTTTATTGAACCATTCCTGTTTAGACTTAACAGACAACAGCAGCTTCCAGAGAGCCAGATTCTGGGTAAAGGAGTTACAGACGTTCGAAGAGGTCACTTTTCTATCACTTTTCAAATTTTATTTTATTTTTTAAGTAAAGAATAAAAATACTCTATATACGACTTCACTATATACTAAAATCCGCCAACTGCCTTGTTTGTTTACAGCACTGTAAGATCTATTTGTGCGGCACCAAGAATGACCTCGTAGAAGGCAACAGGAGCGCACGGCAAGTCGACTACCATGACGTACAGGACTTCGTGGAAGGTAAACGTTCGTGCCGTACGGCGTCAGCGTCCGAACATTTTCCGATTCATACACTCTGGTATTGACGTTGCAGTGAACAGGAATCACAAACACACACTCTGTCCTCCCTCTGTCCTCTACAGAAATCGGAGCGCAGCATTTCGAGACATCAAGCAAAACAGGAAACAATGTTGGTAAGCAGCAGAACTGCCTACATACGCTCGCCTACATACACTCACCAGCCACTTTAATAGGAGTGGAACCCAATGTGTTCTTCTGTTTTCTGTTGCATGCTGAGATGCTTTTCTGCTCACCACGGTTGTAAAGAGTGATTATATGAGTTACTATTGGGTAATTCCGCCCCAAATCACCAGATTTAGAAAAATGTTCGCCACTGACCAGCTCAGATTTGCTTCATTTCTGAAAATATTGTCAGTGTGCCCAATAAATAGTGCACAAAATTTTAGGCTTGTACCTTCATTAGTTTCTGAGATATAGGGGTGTAAAAAAAGGGGCGTGGCCCCAATTTCACTGTTGAAACGCGTGCTACAGAAAACAGACCTAACTTCCAGAAGTCATTACTTTTAAACTATTCATGCAAGATACGTGAAATTTTCAAGGACTGTTCTTCAATGTCAGACGCCATTAAATACTAAAATAGAAAGTTCACAGTTCAATATTTGCCAAGTTATGGCTTGCTGAAAGTCATAAATGTGTTTTGGAGCAACTTTGACCCCCTATATCTCCACATTAAAGCACACCAGACCTTTCAAATTTTCTTATTTATTACTCATGTTATAGTACTCTTTAGGCAACTAGGTATGTGTTCAAAAGAAATCAAACTTTCTGATTTATTAAGCTTTAAAAAAAAAACATTTTGCGCCTATAATTCAAATGCGTATTACAAATGTATGACAAGGTCTACCATAAAAACAATTATACCACTGGAAAGAGCTTGATTTGATTAGCAAATGCACTAAATATGAAGTTGGTACCCTAAACCAAACTATAAATATTATATTTTTAATGTGGAGATATGGGACATCAAAGTTGCTCCAAAGCACACTTTATGATTTTCAGCAAGCCATAACTTGGCAAATATTGAACTGTGAACTTTCTATTTTAGTATTTAAAGGCGTCTGATGTTGAAGAACAATCCTTGAAAATTTCATGTATCTTGCATGAATAGTTTAAAAGTAATGGCTTATGGAAGTTAGGTCCATTTTCTGTAGCACGCGTTTCAACAGGGAAATTGGGGCCACGCCCCTTTTTTAAGCCCCTATATCTCAGAAACTAATGAAGATACAAGCCTAAAATTTTGTACAATATTTATTGGGCACACTGACAATATTTCCAGAAAGTATGAAGCAAATCTGAGATGGTCAGTGGTGAGGCGTCTGGTGATTTCACATGGATTGACCCTATATCCTTCCTGGCAAAAAAGCTTAAACCAGTCTGGCCATTGTGTGATCTCTGACCCTCTCTTATCAACAAGGCGCTTGTTTCCACCCAAAGAACTGTCGCTCAATCAATCAGTCAATCAATCAATCTATCTTTTTTGTTTTTCACATCATTCTGTGTAAACTCTACAGACTGTTGTGTGTGAAAACCCCAGGAAGGAGATCAGCAGTTTCTGAAATACTCAAACCAGCAGTCCATCTGGCTCAAACCGACACCCATACCACAGTGAAAGAAAGAAAGTCACACTTCACTGTGAGATCACAATTTTTCCCATTCTGATGTTTAAACATCGTGAATATTAACCAAAGCTCTTGATTTGTATCTGCGTGATTTGATGCATCGTGCTGCTGTCGAGCGATCGGCTGATTAGAGAACCGCATCAAACAGAACAGCAGGTGGATGTAGGGGTGTTCCTAATAAGGTGGCTGGTGTGTGTATGTAACTGACATCAGCTTGAGTGAAAATCTTTTTAAATATTTACACAGTTTCAAACCGTTCGTTTTTTTTTTTTGTAATGACCGTGTACACTCGAGCTACACTACCGTTCAAAAGTTTGGGGTCACTTTGAAATGTCGTTATTTTTGAAAGAAAAGCACTGTTCTTTTCAATGAAGATCACTTTAAACTAATCAGAAATCCACTCTATACATTGCTAATGTGGTAAATGACTATTCTAGCTGCAAATGTCTGGTTTTTGGTGCAATATCTCCATAGGTGTATAGAGGCCCATTTCCAGCAACTCTCACTCCAGTGTTCTAATGGTACAATGTGTTTGCTCATTGCCTCAGAAGGCTAATGGATGATTAGAAAACCCTTGTACAATCATGTTAGCACAGCTGAAAACAGTTGAGCTCTTTAGAGAAGCTATAAAACTGACCTTCCTTTGAGCAGATTGAGTTTCTGGAGCATCACATTTGTGGGGTCGATTAAATGCTCAAAATGGCCAGAAAAATGTCTCGACTATATTTTCTATTCATTTTACAACTTATGGTGGGAAATAAAAGTGTGACTTTTCATGGAAAACACAAAATTGTCTGGGTGACCCCAAACTTTTGAACGGTAGTGTACATGGACTCCACACGTTTGTGCAAAACCTTATGATCCATTTTAGATCAGATCCCTGATCAGGAGTGTCGTCTGATCACACATTCATTACGTTCTCAATGTAATGCATTTATATCAGGATCGAGAAACCGTCTTGAATGTTAAATATTCAGAATATTGAATGTTTACATTCTGTTTAAAATCGTTCAGAAATTCAGATTTATATTTATTTCCAAATTTAAATGACAGGTTCTCAGTGTGATCTCAGAAATACAGTATGTATCACTTTCCTGCACAAATTTATTCACACTTGAGGATTTAAAAAAAAAAATATTATTATTATTATTATTTAGAATATACCATTATGTCTGAAATCTGATTCGGTCTCATGATCAAATATTAAAAAGTAAATGGATTGTGACTTTTATTTTTAAAAAAATCTTCCAGTGTCCAGCATTCAGAGTCGTATTTTTAGATAAAATAATTTTTGAACATGATGCAAAGAGGTAAACAAGATCCATCTGTCTAAACTAGTTTCAAACAAACAAAAATGTATTTATTTGAAAAAAAAATCCAAGGCATTCAATGAAATCTGACAAAAAATTTTCTTTAGTAAATTTAAATTTATTTATTTTTTATCTTAGGAAGTTAAAGATTGAGTGACAAATAGTCTGGAGACTAGTCTGGAGTGATTTAGAGGTGATTTTTAATTTTATTTTTTTCCTAAATTGTAAAAAGCAGACAAAAAAACCCCAGTAATATAGTAAGTTTAATATAGTAATAATTTTTTTTTTACTCAGTGTTTGTGTTTTTTTTTATCTCACTCACTGTATATTTCTCTGGATGGACGGCAACGAATTCACTTCCATAATTTCTCTCTATATTTTGTCTTTTTTCAGTGACGTTTCTGTACACGCGGTTAAATACTGCTTTATTCTCACAGCTGTAACTCAAAAGCACTTCAGCTCCTGTCTCAGAGAAATTCTTCTTCTTCTTTTTTTTCCTGTTTATTCAGTGGTTTATGCTTTCCACTCTGTGAACTCAGTCATTTTGTGTGTAAATGTTTTAATTCGGTTTTGCTTACACAAACGTTTACACACAGTGTTACTCCAGGTTTGACGAATGAGGCTCGTTTTTGTTTTATTTCTGACGTGGAGGTGAATTTTACATTACGACGTGTGTAAACAAAGTGTGGCAATCCGTGTATCATCCATTCCATTGACGGCATCATTGGAGCTTTACGTTGATGTTGAATGACGTAGAAGAAAACGTCTGGCTCCAGAAGGTGGAGAAGCATTCGGACGCGTCCGTCCGCAGGTTTGGCCGAGACCACGAGTCGAGAAGGGAAAGGAGAAGTGCATGAGAATATGAAAGAGTCTAGAAATGGCAGCAGATCGTAGCTGAAGTACATCTGTGAAGCCCACAGTGTCCGTGTGGTTAATGTAATGTCAATGTGGAAACTTAAAAAAAACAAAGCAATTAGATTATACAAAATTACACGCCTATTAAAGATAATGACATTACAGGCTTCACAGAGTTCTCATTTATCAACCTGGACCCTGCTGTTATACAGAAAAATACAACACCATAAATCATATTTAGACTTTCGATTGGTTGGTGCAATGAAATAGAAAGGCGATAAATGGGTAAGTTCAGAATTGTTTGTGTTCTGCGTTATTTGTTGTATATTGATTTGAATAGATGACACACAGTAGTGTTGTAGTCAAGACCACCTGAACCGAGATCAAGGCAGGGCGAGACCGAGTCAAGACCACAACCAGACCCGCGTGAGTGGGGGAGGGGTGACAGTTGTGAACAGGAAAAAAAATTTCAAATTAGCGCTGAGTCACGTTATTGGTCGCATTTGAAGCAGGAAATTTTACATCCAATCGCAGTAACGTCGTTAACAAATAAATCAGACAGTACACAGGCAGTTTAGTGAAATCCCTCTGCAGTTGTGGTCTTGACCGGTCTTGAAATAAAATGTTGAGACCAAGTAAAAATGTGCTCGGTTCTGAGATGAGACCGAGATCTTCAAAAAGTGGTCTTGAGACGAAGACCATTCTCGAGTCCTCCAACACTAGTCCTCCAGCTTCAGTCTTAACATCGACAGTGCACTTGTTAAATATTCATGTTACTCCATGTTAAAAACGTTAGAATCATGTTGTGTGTTATCACCCAAATGAGGATGGGTTCCCTTTTGAGTCTGGTTCCTCTCGAGGTTTCTTCCTCATGTCGTCTGAGGGAGTTTTTCCTCAACACCGTCGCCACAGGCTCGCTCATTGGGGATAGATCAGGGATAAAATTAGCTCATGTTTAAAGTCATAAAAATTCTGTAAAGCTGCTTTGCGACAATGTCTATTGTTAAAAGCGCTATAAAAATAAACTTGACTTGATTTAAATCTTCAGCTGTTGTTAGAAACCTTGGAATACTCCCTGAGCTAGAGCCTGCACTCCCGCGGGAGTCCCGTGGGACCCGACGCAAAGCAGTGCGGCGCGGGACAAATTTTGAAAGCTCATTGTGGGCACGTGCGGGAGGGGGAGTGCACAATGCAGGAGCGGGCGGGAGAGGTGATAAGCTGCAGTCCCGCTAACTAAAAACGTGTTTAAAATAAAATTTATAAATTATTAATTTATGTCTATCATATATAATTTGTGCTGGATATTTTATTTGGCATTAATAAAAACATTTTCAGATGCCTAAATTTGCGGATGTGGTCTAATCTCGCGTACGTTTCCGATTCCTTTCCGCTCTTCCGTGTTTGAGATCTCCGATCATGGCAGAAGAGCAGAGCTCCTCTAGTGAAGCTCACAATGGGTATCTCTGTAAAGCCTCAGCTGCGCATGCCGCCTGGCAACGCGCACCCTCGCTACGTGCGCTAGGTGAAGGATCGGTCAGTGGAGAGCTCAGCTAAGCTCAGCATGTTTAATTCCCCAAGCCAATGACAAGAACTTTCGTGAGAAATAACGCGAACGTCTGCATCATGCGGGATTTGCGGGCGGGAGCGGGACAAAATATGGCAGGTGCGGGCGGGAGCGGGACTGAAAATCATAATTCTTTGCGGGAGCGGGACTGCACAATGCTAGCCTGGGAAATCCCATGCTGCTTTGCACAATCGTTCCGATCTGAAAAGACAGCATGGAAACTATGGTCTAAAGGCTCGCCTGAGTTAGGGAGCCAATCAGAGAGTGGGGAGGGGTGGAAAGACGGTGACGCGTACTACTCGACAAACGGAAGCTTGTAGTTTATTTGGGACTGTTTACGGATCACATTTAACATGGCGGCGAGCGATACGAACCAAACTTTCGATCAAGCTTTAGACACTTCTGAATAGTTCAGAGCGAAAGTTTGTTTTAAAAAAAGAACAGCGTTTGGCGTTACAGTCTTTCTTCGTCGCTCTAACTACGTCACCGGGTACAACTGCCATGAGCTACGTATACGCCAAATGATAGACATTCGCAACGTCCAATAAACGGCCGTTGACAATCGTAAACCACACCTCCCCTACGAGAAATTCAATAGGCGGATTCCAGACCATATTTCACTTGTGATATGGTCTGGTGTTAACCAGACTAGCACAATGCGGGAGCGGGACTGAAAATTCTGTCCCGCGCAGACCTCTACCCTGACCCCTCACTCAGCTTCGATCCCCACATTAAATCCCTCACCAAGACTGCTTTCTTCCACCTCCGGAACATCGCCCGTCTTTGCCCTTTCCTTTCCACTAGTAATGCTCAAACTTTGGTCCATTCCTTCATGTCCCACCTTTTCATTGGCCTCCTGACTAAATCCCTTCAAAGACTACGATACGTTCAGAACTCTGCAGCAAGACTCCTCACCCAAACCAAACCGTCTGCTCATATCACCCCCATCCTGTCTCAGCTTCACTGGCTACCTGTTTCGTCCCATATTGAGTATAAAATCCAACGACTCGCCTTCAAAGCTCTCCATAACCTTGCTCCTTCTTACATTTGTGATCTTCTGACCCCTTATACCCCATTCCGCTCTCTCAGATCCTCTAGCCGTAATCTCCTTGCTGTTCCCCCGCACCAGACTCTCTACCCTGGGTGGCAGGTCCTTCAGTGCCATGGCCCCCAAGCTCTGGAAGACCCTCCCTCAACCCCGCCATGACTGCTCTTCCTCTTCGCTTCCGTTCTTCAAATCTCCTCTCAAAACCTGTGTTTCATGAACATTTCACCACCACTGCATAAACTCATCACTCTTTAGCAACTTTTTTTTGTGTTTGTGTTGTTTTCTTTGATCTTTGTAAAGCGACCTTGAGTTTGAGAAGTGTAACTTATTTTTATTAACAGTAGTATGCAGGTTGATAACAACATTAGGTTAATTACGTGCATGTCTGTCTTTCTATCTACGAGCCAATGTCAAGGAACATGTTGATTATTTACCCAAAAAAGTAAAACACACAATCCTAAAATCTGTCGATTATTATTTTTTTTCTGTCCTTTTATTTCTGTAAATATGAAACTTGAACTCTGACATAAACAGTTCTCAGCATTCTGATCACTCCAGAGAATCCTTTTCCTGTGTGACTCTAACAGACACGCTCTTCAGGAAAGTCGCAGAGGATTTCAGTAACTCGGCTTTCGAGCTTCTCCAAGGTAAAACTCTCGCATGTCACGAGCGCCCAGTGATTTCCCGACTGTATTTTCTGTCCACTTTGATGAATCAGCTCGTGTTTTTCAGAGGAGAAAGGCGTGAACCTGGAGAAGAAGAACTCCTATTTCTTCACCTGCTGTCATCACTGACCGAGCACCAGGACGCTGTTGTGTCGGTGTCACGTCACCTCGACGTCTCCTGCCTTTTTATTTAAAGAATAAATTAAAAACAGACTGCATTGTGGTTTTTTTTTTTTTTTTTTTCCTCTTTCCCAGTTTGATCATTGGAGTTTTTTGCGAACCAAATTTTCATGAGACTCCTCGATAAATGAAATAATAAGGACAGACTCTTCTCTGTATAACGCTGTAAACAGGGAAGAAATGAGAAGTGGAACCTGCTGTTGGCTGCATGGAAGTGATTCTGACTCCGCTTCCTGATCGCCTTCTCCCCCAAACGCACACCGTGTGAAAGCAGTGAGGGCTGCGTTGGATGATCTGAGTTTACATCATGTTGCACACTGTTTGTTTGTTTATTTATTTGCAGTGCTAAGCTAAATCATTGTGGTTGTTTGTTGTTCCCTGAAACACCGATCAGCCATAACATAAATGCTGACGGGTGAAGTCAATAACGTTGATTATCTCATTCTCGTTCCAATGGCACCTGTCAAGGGGTGGGATATCTTAGTATTCGGCAGCAAGAGAACAGCTAGTTTTTGAAGCTGATGTGTTGGAAGCAGGAAAAAATGGGCAAGCGTACGGATCTGAGTGACTGAGATGACTGAACATCTCCAAAATGGCACATCTTGTGGGGCGTTCCCAGTATGCACTGGTTAGTGCCGAGCAAAAGTGGTCCAAGGATCCAAAGGACAACCGGCGACAGGGTCATGGGTGTCGAAGGCTCGCTGATTGATTCACATGGGGCATGAAGGCTAGCCCTTATGGTCCAATCTCATAGAAGAGCTTCTGGAGCACAAACTGCTGAGAAAGTTCATGCTGACACCTTTCTGTTTTAGCCAGCGTTAACCTTTTCAGCAGTTTGTGCTCCAGAAGCTCTTCTATGGGATTGGACCATTTAGGCTAGCCTTCATGCCCCATGTGAATCAATCAGCAAGCCTTCGACACCCATGACCCTGTTGGCGGTTGACCGGTTGTCCTTCTTTAGACCACTTTTGTTCGGTACTAACCAGTGCATACCGGGAACACCCGAAAAGATGTGCCATTTTGGAGATGTTCAGTCAAACCCAGTCATCTCACCATCACAATTTCTCAAAGTCGCTCCTTACGCTTGCCCATTTTTTTTTTTCCTGTTTCCAACACGTCAACTTCAAGAACTGACTGTTCTCTTGCTGCCTAATACTAATATATCCCACCCCTTGACAGGTGCCATTGGAATGAGATATTTAAATAATATTGGCTGTTTTTGTTTTTTTTTTTCCTCGTGGTATATTAGATATATTCCATTCAACTAGCATTGAGTTGAAGACGAGTAGCTGAATGGAGTATATCTGATAGACCATGATAAAAAGCCGTTATTATTATTATACATACACATTCCTTTCAGGTGTCTTTCTCTTTCAAAATTCTCTCAATCTTCCATATTTAACGAAGCAAACCTGGCAACAAACGATGTTCGTTTACAAATTGTCGCACTCGCTAGTGTCTCCAACATGCGACGTCATGTCTTGACAACCGTGCAATATCGTAAACCATATTCAGCGCTCGTTCTCCATTGGGTAGAGTGACGCAATACAGGTAGGATAAGCGATATGCTAACAATATTGCATGCTACCGAACCAAATAAATGAAACCTGCTAGAAGGGAATAGAACACGTTTTTATTACATCGAAAAAGTGTCCTGTATGTATAATAATAAAAACGTTATTCACTTCTTCACCTGTCAGCGTTTTTTGATGTTCTTGATGCGGGTTGTGGAGCCGGTTCTGAACGAGCGAGGTGGTGTTTAATTTCTAACAGAATGTCTGCAGAGAAGAAACGTAGACAAAATTGCTGGGAGATTAAACAAACAAAATTCTGTGCAAAGAGTTTTTGTATTTTATGGATGTTCGTTTGCCTGCATGTTTCTGGAGCGTCCTCATTTTGAATGAGCCTCAGTTTTAGGATTATTATTATTAGTAGGAGTTGTTTTTTTACTTCATTTACATCCAAAGCGGATCTGCAGCACACATCATACGTGATGCTCGTTCATGTTTACATTGCAAACATAAACCCTTTTCATTTTACTTGAAGAATTTTGTCTTTGTCGATGTGAAAAAGCGTCTTCTTGGTTGTGTTATGACATCGTCTGTCTGTCTGTAAGCTTCAGCTTATATTATTGTGCCTGTATAGAACACGCACCACACTAATGGAAAGTGTTCGCACCACACAAACAGCCTTCTGACACCCAGTGTGTGTTTTGTTCTCATGATCCAGTATCGTGAAGGAGCCTGAAATCAACAGAGCTCCTGAGCTGAGCTGCACTAAGATGGCGTTCTCCTTCTAAAGGAATAACGACGCACAAGGCCTGAGACGTGTGTGTCCATCATCGGCATGTGAACGGAGCAGCAGATTGATGACCGTGCGACAAAAAAACTTTCTGTACTTGTCATTTATTATGTACAAAGCGCTACAGGACAATTAAACGCTCTCACAAGGCAGCACTGTAGTATTGTATTTTCTTTTCTTTCATCCAGTACAGCAAAAGGAAGCAGAGCAAAAGCAGTAGGATGGCTGAGTGTAAAAAATAATCATCACCATTATAAATAGCAAGCTGGCATTTTACACAGCAGGAGTAAGTACAGTGTACAAGTTAATCACATTCAGGTCCAAAGCAGTGCGATGATCAGAATTTTAAAGCGAGACTACGTCGTACGTTTGGATTAGCATGATGCCCTGCACTTCAGGGCGAGGCTGGGGTTACTGTTAGCTACAGGTAGCTACAAGAGAGCGAAACATGCAAAGACAGGCCTTCGGTTCGACTCTTTGCCGAGTCGGATGAGAGTAGAAAACTTATGAATGTTTCCAGTAAAATTTTCGCAGGGACTTGTACAGCAACCATGTAGTGAGCTTCAGGATCTGCATGTAGTGTCACTTTAATATAGAGTTTTTCTTTCTTTACTGTACAAATATACACAGCTGTTTTATTCCTGTCCATTAATCAGTGTTAGACACTTTCTGAAACCTCACACACCCCAACACCAGGACATGTGAAGAGTTTTGTTTTGGGTGTAGTTCATGTTTTACCAGCAGGTGGCGCTAAACAAAGCTGTCACTCGACTTGTGTTTGGTGTTCAAACTGCTTCTCTTACATTTGCACTGGAGTTAAATTCGCCAACATGGACTCGAAACGCTGATGACCGCCTGACCACACAGACGGTGCAGCTTGTGTGTAAACAACGTAATAAAACAGCAGAATAAACCTGGACTCAGTCGAGAGGCTGAGTTTAAAATGTCTGACGCTGGTTTTCTATTCGTGTAATACGTGACAGAAAGCATGTAGACGAATCATTTTGAGATTATTGGAGGCCAATAACGCTCATAATAATGAGCACTGATGCTCATGTCAAGAATTTATGTTCAGCAAGTAAAGCTGTTATGATTTTGCCAGGCAGGAAGTCAACATTTTTAAAACTGACTAGTGGGTTTTTTTGCCTCTTCTTTTACAAATTCTACCCAACAATCACTAAATTTGTATCACAGCACTATGATACTTATGTATTGACGTCAAACTTGACACACATCTATAGTCCACTTGCATGTGATGTCACAGCCGATCCAGATTGTAAACAGACGCCATCTTGTCGGTCAAACGCCATATTTCCGCCATCGCAATTTACCGACACTGACTTTCGTTGTTTTTCGCCCAAATCTGCAAATATTACCGTGCCACAATGCCGGAGAGTTGTATGGCATGTAAATGCCACAACAGGAGAGGTCAGAAATCGGGAAGAAAGTTTCATAGGCTGCCACGGGACCCTGACAGGCGTGCAAAATGGATTGCTGCTATCAGCCGGGCCGATCCAAACAACAAGAAGGCATGGGTACCGACTGGAAAGAACGATCACTGGCGCCTGTGCAGTGACCATTTCATCTCATGTTCGCCATGTATTTATTCCAGTATATCCATGTGGTATCAGTACTAGTACTCAATACTTAAAGGAATACGCCACCCCCAGGTGAAATTGAGTCAGTCCCTGCAGTCCCTAGAGTTGGATGAGTGAGCCAAAGCGTTTTGTAGCCGACCCAGCCATTGTCCTGATCTGGAAACGTCCCGGTTAGCTTTAGCTTAGCGCAGTCGCTGTAATCCGGCGTGTCCAGATAGCATTGTCGTTGCAAAAGTGAATCAAATAACTCAAGATTTTTTATAATTATTTCTCATGACCTGTACATTCACATCGAGTACACATATCAATGCAAATTAACACGAAGGGATTTACTAGACCAATTTATATCTGGAACTATTTTCGGCCACAGCACAGGCAAAGCACCGCTGCAGGCGCAAAGACACCACGCAGCACCTGAAAACCCTGGTTTCCCTGGTAACACTGGTGTATTGATGGAAGTTGTGGTGCTGCGTGGTGTCTTTGCGCCTGCAGCGGTGCTTTGCCTGTGCTGTGGCCGAAAATAGTTCCAGATATAAATTGGTCTAGTAAATCCCTTCGTGTTAATTTGCATTGATATGTGTACTCGATGTGAATGTACAGGTCATGAGAAATAATTATAAAAAATCTTGAGTTATTTGATTCACTTTTGCAACGACAATGCTGGCTGGACACGCCGGATTACAGCGACTACGCTAAGCTAAAGCTAACCGGGACGTTTCCAGATCAGGACAATGGCTGGGTCGGCTACAAAACGCTTTGGCTCACTCATCCAACTCTAGGGACTGCAGGGACTGACTCAATTTCACTTGGGGGTGGCGTATTCCTTTAAGTGACTTACCCGTCCAATGAGGATTGTTATTTTCTTGTTTACAAGATGCCACATCTGAGGGCGGCTGACAAATCCTGAATTTCTGTAAAGATAACTGTCCAGAGATTTATAAGCACGCAGTGCTTCACCACTGAACAGCGAGGGAAAGTTAATGAGGTAATTATACACATCTGGGTATTCCACCTCTGGCAGTTCAATATCCACTGACACGGTCGTGAAAACTACGTCCGGTAATCGATAAGGGTCTCTAATCTGTAGGTCGTTTATTTTAGACATGTATCTAGTTATCTGTTCATTAGAAAAATGAGCCATGTAGTCCGTCGGTTATATTCAGCTGTGTTGTTGACCGACAAGATGGCGGCTGTTTACATTCCAGCCGGGATTCGGTCACGTGACTGCAAGAGGTCTATACTGTATTTAGCAACATGACCTAAACAAGATTAGACTTGAGAGGGGAAGCTGTGGCTTAATGGTCAGAGAAGCAGCTTTTGGACCAAAAGGTTGCCGTTTCGGATCCCTGCACCAGCAGGAATGACTGAGCAAGACACCGAACCCCCACCCGCTCCCCAGGCTGCTCTGGGTATGTTGTACGTCGCTCTGGATAAAATCATTTGCTAAATGCTGTTAATATAAAGTAGACTTTATTTGCCACTTGGGAGGCCAACGTGGACGGGAAATGAGGCAATATCTGAGCAACAGCTTGATGTTTGGCCTTAAAATGTCAAATATCTGTCCTTGAGAGCAAATGCTGATGGTCCAGTTGGATTCGGAACTTCCTCTGTCGCTAAGGAGGGGCGGGGACAGAAAGTGCTTGGCCCCCTTAATTGCTGCTTGCAGCAAAATATGCAGCTTTTGTTTTTTTATTAGAGAAAAAGCAGGCACAGGTGTCCTTGTTAGCGTTGAGAGTTTGAGACTATTTTTTGGCATTTTGAGATTATTATTTAATGTAATTAAAGACAAACAGCCTGCACCATGTTAACCGGTGGTCCATTAGCCTCCAGTGCAAAACTACAGAAGCACAAGTGCATAAATATAAATATGACTTCCCCTCAAGTTTTAGCAGTGGGACATCGAATCCATCAATAGCAATACACACTCACTGCCCACTTTATTAGGAACACCGGGATCCCTGCTTATTCCATCAGCCGATCATGTGGCAGAAGCAACGTGCAGAATCTTCCAGATACAGGAGTTTGGCTTCATTGTCGCACGTGAGCTCCGTGACTTCTCCGTGACTTCTGACCAAAACCAGACAGCTGATTGGAAAAAAAACCATCACCTCATTTAATGAACCTTGATACATCCATGGACACAACCTGCCTCGTGATAACAATTCGGGATGGTGGGGGTAGTGTAACGTTGTGGGGAATGCTTACTTGGTACACACTGTTGCCCCTTAATACCAGTCGAATGCCACGTTGACCTATCTTATGATGGCTACACATCTAGCATGATAATGTGCCATAACACAGAAGTCATCTCAACCTGACCATCTCAATGAACAATGAGTTCAGGGTACTTCAAGGGAAGTAGAGCACCTTTGGGATTGGAATGTGGTAGAATGCGAGATTAGTAACATGAACGTGCAGTGAAAATATCAAAGGAATGTTTCCGACATTTCGGAATCCATTCCACGAAGAATCGAGGCTGTTCTGGGAGCAAAACAGGAGTATTAGTACGGTGCTCGTAATAAAGTGGTTGTTGAGCAGATATTAGAAGTCATGCCAGCTTTTAATTCAGCTTTAAAAAGATGCCAAGCCTCCCGAATTAACATCATCCAATTCAGCAAATGTTCAAATTAGGCCATTATTAAAAAACTTTCTGTTTCCGGTCCACCGGCCGGGTGAGTGCCGTTTGTGCGGCTGAAATTTTTTTTTTAACGCCGGTTTTTCGACTTTTTTTTTTCGGGTTCGTAAATCTAAAATCGAACTTGACATTTCCGCATTCCCAGGGCTTTCCACTAAGGCTCATACTAGCCAGCCATGACAAATAAGTAGCCAGCCGGGGGGGAGTAAACACAAAATAAACTCCTGTGCATGCAGTTCCCAGGATTAAATGTATTTTCCACAGACCATTTATTTATTCACTTTACTCAAATACAAAGTAAAATGGCAGTAAATCTTCTTTCTTTTCTTGCGTATTGCATCATGAGGCGTTCCTGGCTTGTAAATCTCTTATTTTCGGTGCACGACATTCACGCAGCTGAGCATGCTATGAATTAACAACGACAACGGTCTGCAGTGGCGGCTACACAATTACACACTCAGCGAACATTTCTCCATTTGTGTATGAAAATACACTCCAACCACTCAGTTTGGGTTCATTTACAACCAACGGTGTCTTTTGATGCCAGCACGTAACTGAACGAGAGAAGACTGGTTTACCGGAGACAAAATAAGCGTCATCTCTGCTTCTGTTCCCTCCGACACACTACTGCCTCCGCCGAGTGCGCGCGCACTCTGAACTGAATCAGCTCTGCGCATGCGCCGTTCGGCACAAAAAAATGGCAGCCACCATGAAGGAAGCAGATCCGGAGTTTTCAAACATTTGCTTAAGTGTGAAATCGCAAAATGGTATTCTAGCGAACAACAAAATAGTAAAGATTCAGAAAAACAAATCATTCAGTGATCATTTTAATAGTGTAATTTCATCCGAACTAGGCCTAAAGGCCTCTGCATGCTCTTGCGACAAGGCTTTCGAAGATAGCTTTTCGCAGACAGTTGTAATTTATCGTTGAGCGGGTAGTAATAGGCGTGCGCGATGTTATTCACCCGCACAACGCAAGGGGGCGCGAAGTCGCTAGGAGTAGTTGGTGGGTGTGGTTAGTGGAGTGTTTATCCTCCGGTTACTTATAATGACTAGAACTTTTTTTTTTATAATGACTAGAACTGGAGTCGTATAGATGTACGTACTTCCTCGATCAACCGCTCTTCGTGCTGCTCCATCTTCGCTCGTGTTTTTAAAAATGCCGGTCGTGAAAACAAACCAAACCGGGAAAGTAGGGAAGCGGAAGTGCGTGTACAGCGGATGTACTGTAGAGTGGACCAATCAGAGCCCTCTTGTCTGCGGCGCTGTCTGCGAGGCTTCTGCGGTGGTCACAATTTTTGGGAGGTGCGCGCAGAGCGTCTGCGAAGGTGGGGGGGCTACGCAGACACTGTCTGCGATGCTATCTGCGAGGACTGGGTTGTCAGCATAAATTGGCCTTAACGGTCGATTTAGAACTACAAAAAGTCCGTGTGTCGGACATTTTATTTAAGTACCTTTGTAAAAGTTTTGCAAATGTTGCAGTCGGCATTTAAAATGCTAACTTAAAGTTGTACAAGTTTCAGTTGATTAAACTCTCATTTTATTAAATGTGTCTGCTTTTGTAATAAAAAAGTACTGAAAGAAAAAGCAAACACAGCATTGCGATTTCTTATCCATCCATATATATATATATATATATATATATATATATATATATATATATATAAATAAATAAGTAAATAAATCCCTCCCTCCCGACTGAAAATTTTTTTGCTCACCCGGTGGACAGGAAACGGATTTTTTTTAAGGATGGCCTTATGCGTTTACTTATATTTCTGAAAAGAGTGGACGAGTTCAGACCTCATGGATGTCTTTGAGATGCTTCAAAAAAAAACAAAGGAAAAGGAAAAATCCGCCTGGAACGACTTTTGATCATTAACATGTGATCTTCAAGAGTATCCTCGATTTTTTCATTTATTTTGGAATGAAATTCTTGACTTTTTTTCTTTAGCTTAAAACCTCGCTCATCAGCATGCTGCTCTATTTTCAGTTGTTAGCGGTCATCTCCGTTACCCACACTGCTGTCTAACAACCTGCTGGGAGTTGTCGCCCTCCCTTGCTTCATCTCTATTGAAAGAAAGCGATGCAGCGGCGCTTGAGTACTTCAGTCTGTCTTGCTCCGTCACCTCCTCCTTAAATCTGTCCACTCAGGTCATGCAGATAAAGTTCTAAAGCTACAACTTTCTTGCTAATATGTCATCGCGTAGTTCACGTAGTTTGCCAACTAGCTGATTATTGCTGCATTGCATTCTGGGATGCTACGAGTCCAGCGTTTGTGCCAACATCTCCACTGCTCCGATGCTCCATTTCTCATTGACGTGACATGACATGACATGAAATTTCCAAATGCTGCTGAAAAAACGGCCAGTGAGAAAATAAGCTCTTGTTTTTAGGAGCTAGCGGTGAAACCCTTACGTTCGTGATGGTTGAATTTCCGTCTCTTAGCGATAACGTCAGAGTGATTGTAAATTTCTCACAAGAAAAACATCAGCTGATGATTCAACACTAGCAGTGCTAAGGAGGTTTCAGGGTGGAGTTTTTGATCCAGCCGAGCATGACGAGGTTTATCTCCGGCGCACAAACGCTGCCCATAATTGCTGCCTCGATTAAAACCCAGGGCTGGTGATGATAAGACCATAATAACAACAACACACTGTATTGTGTAACTGATTAACTTGACCTACACCTGATGTTAAAAATGATCACGTTTAACACGATTTGTGATCAGCGAGTATACGTGACGTTTATAAGGCATTATAAAGTCAAACAGTGGATGCACACCATCGAAGAGGGTCATGGTTCGCGTATCCAGTGTTGATGATCGATCCTATATTTGATCTTTGAGTGTTTTCCGTGCCTTGATGTTACAGTTTATGAGCAGCCGTAATGTGCAAAACAAACTATTTTTCTTGGAGGGAAATAATAAATTAATCAAACAAACTGTCTTCTCTCTTAGGGGACTTTTTAAATAATCTGAATCTCTTTAAGATTTTTTAAAAAGTGGTTGGTAAAGTGTAAAGCGTAAAGTGTAAGTGCAGACCAGGCCTTCGGTTGATCGAGTGATGGTAAAACAGGACAGCAGCCATTGTGATATTTTTGCTCGATGGTAGCCAACCAGGGCTCATACGGACAAGATATAAAAGTGGTGAGTGCAAAAACTTTGTCGCGAGGAACAAAAGGGAATTTGTTCTTCAGTTCTTAGGATCGAGGTGGAGTTTCAGACGTGGCTTTTGTCCCAAACGTCAGTTATTTCCTAACTCTTTCTATTTCTTCCAAACAAACCACGTTTCGAAGTAACTCGTTCTTCAAAGTCTCGTGTTTTGCACGTCTAACTGTAAATTGCGAAGAGTGCAAATCTAAGAACCTCAGAATAAAAAAACAATTGACTAAATCCATCAAGGTGGATCCATTTTCCTAGTAAGCAGCGACGAATTCCAGCCGCTCCTTTCCACTACGGCTGTTTCCTACGTTTCTGTAGTGAAGAAGAAAATCCCTAGTCTAATTCATGTCTAATTCATACAGTCAGCGTCACTTTCACACCCCTTTTATCGCATGTTTCTGACTGAGTGTGTTCTTCAGCTTCATCTATAATTCTCCCATCGTCATCTTCTATGTCATCGTCGTCCTGGTCCACTGAGTTTTCTTCTTCTCCGAAGGAGGATATGGGCGAGTACATGCTGTTAAAAGCGATCGCTAGTGAAGGACTGGAAGGAGGGCTCGAGGACACGAGCAGAGCATCGGAAGTTTGAGGAAGCTGACTGGTTTGACATGCTGGGTTTTGATAAAGTTGTAAAGCCTTCACCGGGTAGACGTTGATGTGTTCTGGGACGTATTCACGGATCTCGCCGGGTTCTAGAGGCTCGGGACCGCACGGATCGTGCTCGCTGCAGGACAGACGGCCGTCCAGCTTGGAGATGAAGAGCATGCCGTCGCGGTGCTCCACACAGTACGAACTGGGGCACATCTCGCAGAACGAGGCGGATTCCTGACCACACAGGTCACACTGGTGCCACGGACACTCCCAACGCCCTGCACAGGCAAAACAACAACGTTACACACTTACGCTACAGGAGCATCAGCGCAGGATCGCAAAACACATCTTTTCTGATATAAGAATAAACATATCAATATTTTACATCCATGTTAGACTTTAGACATCCTTGAAGGCGTATTTAATCAGTTTTTTCTCTTTTCAGATGAAATATTTCAGCAGCATCCCGAATAAACATTGATATTTACTCCATACTAGTCCTTAGCTAAGTCGAACATTCATTCATAGATTTTTACTTTTGCTCAAAACTTTCTCCAAAGATCGTGATGGTGCTGGGTTTTCCTGCAAGATGACAGGAAGGGGGCGGAGTTTTCAAGGTGTCAGGTAATACCAGCGAATTAAAAACACCTACACAACTGTCAATCATTCTACAAACCCCATTTCCAGAAAAGTTGGGATATTTTCCAAATGCAGTAAAAACAAAAATCCATGATTTGTCGCCATGTGAATCTTTATTTAACTGATAAACATACAAAGCAAAGATTTTCAACAGTTTTACTGACCAACTTAAAGCTAGACTGCCTTTCAGATTTTTCAAGAGTAGGTCATAAAAAGAATTTTCCCCGACGCCCAATTATTTTTGTTTACTGACCAAACGCTACTGAATTTGAATCACAGACTTCTAATTTTATTAGTTTTTTTAAAAATAGAACAATTAATGAATTCATTTCCACGTGGCCCTAAATTCTCCACTATTTTTTCCTGCTTCACCATGACTCAATTCAAGATACTACATCATGCATCATGTGGTGGGCTTTCCTCGTTCGTGCAAGGCATTGTGGGATACAAATTTGAAACAGGAGAGAAAAATGGAGGACGTGAGTGTGCGAATGAAACGTGAAAGACCGACTACAGTAACGGAAAGAAAGCGAGGAGAAAAGACGTTATGTTCTATACGAAGGAAAGGTGTAACGGCAGGCTCATTTACCATCACATAATGAGGGAGACGACAACAAAAGTAAGTTTTAAGAAATTTATTTAAACAAAAACCGTGTCTGGGGTAAAGTGCAGGAGTGGGGTTATGCGTGAGTGGATGCAAATGAAAAGGTCAGTATGTAAGATTGTGTTCAAAATAACAAAAGAGTGAGGCACAAGGGGAAAAGAGTAAGAGCTGAGGACAGAGAGAGAGAGCAAGCAGGTAGTGCCAGTCGACAGAGAGAGAGAGCCTCGTGAGGCCATAGGCGCCAGCCCCTTTATAGCCCCAGCTGGCATTACAGGTGTACCTAATTAGGTAATCAGGTACCAGGACCCAGCCATGCCCGTGCACTGACAGTGCTGGGCCTGAAGGGGGCATAAATGGGCGTAACAAAAGGAAATGCAGGACCAAACTAATAAATATCGGCGCTCAGTGAGCACCTCGGTGTGATCAGCTGTTCGTTTAGCGACAGAATGATGGAACTGTCAGTGCACGCTAAAGGTAAACCTGTAGATGGCAGTAATGCAACACTGTGGATGCCAGCTGCCGTAAAACCCAAAAGAAGAAGAAGAAGGTAAACCTGCGCATGCGCACACGGACTTCCTCTGTCTGCTTGACTGCGCCAAGCGAGCGATTTCATGCACATTATTTGCTTTAATCCCCTCAAATTAAATAACTTCCCAGCCACAGAATGGCCTGATATTTTGTGAGATATTACAGAAATAAACATATTTATTTTTTTCTCGGTCCGGTTTCCATCAAATCTTGCGCTCTGATTGGCTGGCGAGCGGGTCCGTATCCTATGTTACGGACCCCGGTTACAGACCTCTGGTGGCTCGCTCGTTCACAACAACAAACATCGTAGCAATTTTTGTCAACATTTATTTTCGCATTTCTCAGGAGAATAGCATTAATTTTACAGCATGGATAGCGATAACAACAGTGTTCACAGCGAAAGCGAGTTTTACTACCCTGAGGAAGAAGAAATAAAAGAAAACATTTCAGGAGAAAGCTAAAAACCTCTAACTGTTGCTAACGCCGAGCAAAAACATGGCTGAATCCTGAATGACTCAGTTTTGTATAAATAGGGGACTACATAGGTGGCAAAATGTAGTTTTTTTCCTGCCATGGAAGTGCACTTGTATACCGAGGAGGAAGCCATTTGCATTACAGCCGTGAATGAGGATTCAAAATGGTGGCTCGGCTCGGTTTTCCCTTTCGGGCGCTCCTGTTTTCTGTTAGAATTTGGTAAAGAAAAAAATTAATATATTATTTACCAGCTGGGAGGTCCGTATGGTGAAATACTGTGACCGAGGTCTTGAAAGTACTGAGCGAGGCCCTCTGGGCCGAGGTCAGTATTCAAGGCCGAGAATGACCACATTTCAGAGGGAACTAAATTTCACCGATTTTATGAAATCGAAAGGCCGTCTCGCTTTAATTGTCTCATTCATTCATCTCATCTCATTATCTCTAGCCGCTTTATCCTTCTACAGGGTCGCAGGCAAGCTGGAGCCTATCCCAGCTGACTACGGGCGAAAGGCGGGGTACACCCTGGACAAGTTGCCAGGTCATCACAGGGCTGACACATAGACACAGACAACCATTCACACTCACATTCACACCTACGCTCAATTTAGAGTCACCAGTTAACCTAACCTGCATGTCTTTGGACTGTGGGGGAAACCGGAGCACCCGGAGGAAACCCACGTGGACACGGGGAGAACATGCAAACTCCGCACAGAAAGGCCCTCGCCGGCCACGGGGCTCGAACCCGGACCTTCTTGCTGTGAGGCGACAGCGCTAACCACTACACCACCGTGCCGCCTCCGCTTTAATTGTATTTTGTAAATATAAACAAAGTTAGAATTTGATGCCTGCAACACACCAAAAAAAAAATTGTGACAGAGACATTATTACCATCGTATTACATCACATTTCCTTTAATAACACTTTTAATCGTATGGGATCTGAGGAGATGAATTGCTGCAGTTTTGCAACTGGAATTTTTGTCCATTCTTGCCTGATACAAGACTTTAGCTGCTCAACAGTCCGTGATCGAATGTCTGATTCTCCTCTTCATGATGCGCCATACATTCTCAATAGGAGACAGAGCTGGACGGGCAGCAGGCCAGTCAAGCACACGCACTCTACGTCTACAAAACCACATTGTTGAAAATCTTTTCTCTGTAATTTTGTTAGTTAAATAAATGTTCACGTGAATTAATAAATCATAGATTTTTTAATCGCATTTTGGAGAAATATCCATCTTTCCTGGAAATGGGATTTGTAGATTTACATGTTGACTGGCTTATCTGCCATTTCAATGAAAAAACAAACAAACATTACACTGTATCTTCAGATCGTCATATAGAGTACGTAGGTTTCATAACGCCATCCTGTGTGTGTGTTTGGCACTGACCTGCAGGTCTCTTGGTCAGGTTGAGACAGTCTGCGTGATAAACCTTTGGACACCCAGGTCTCTTACATGAAACCATCTGTCCAGCATCTCCACAGCTGAAACACTCGTCTTCTCGCTCCTTCGTTAGCTCTTGCTGCGACTTGCGCTTTGCATAAGCTTTCCTCTTCATCTTACGGCCCTTATCATCTGGAGGAGGGTTATTCTGAGAAACATGAGAACATCATAAAAATAATGAGTATTA
Source organism: Neoarius graeffei (assembly GCF_027579695.1). Classification (NCBI taxonomy): domain Eukaryota; kingdom Metazoa; phylum Chordata; class Actinopteri; order Siluriformes; family Ariidae; genus Neoarius; species Neoarius graeffei. Next base: position 78,143,702 of record NC_083580.1, read on the forward strand.
TTCTTTCCACGTTCACTGGATATGAGCAATCGCACGCTCTGATTGGCTACTCTACTACTTGGCTATCAGCTTATATACCGTGAGTAGAGAAAAACAAAATGGCGGAGAGTATCGCTGAACCAAGCGAGGATGAAATAAAAACTCTACTTGAAAACAAAACCCCAAAAAATACAAAAAAAAGGAACAAAATACGGAATGAAAGTATTTGATGGTAAGAACGTATCTTTTTTATTTTTCAAGAATTATTATTATTATCATCGCATTTTTCACAAATTGCTCCTGTCATTTCGCCGGTTTGTTTACAGTCTAAGCGGAAATGATTTTGTTGGACGTTTTGTATAAAGTTTTAATTTATTGAATTTGCAACAAATAAAAATGCTCTGTTTCTTAAAATCCAGTGAATGTGGATAGAATAAAACAGTTATTCCACTCAGTCGCGTTGTACACGGATTACAGACAACTCGGTGCTACGCGCCTCGTCGGCTATCGGCTCATGTACGACTCGATTTCGTGGAATAACTTAATTATTCTGACTTTGTAGCTCAAACACACGGAGGTGGAAAATGGTGTAATGGTCGTGTTGTAGTAGTTCTAGTAGAACTTGCCACTTCTGAGGTACTGTAAGTTGAATTCAGTGTTATTATTAAACGGTACAGTATCGTCGTTACTGCCGTCTGAAGGAACAGTTAAAAATCCTGGGTTTTTTTGTACCTTTGGTCTTACACCTAGAAAGCCGCTGCAGTTCGGTGCCCCACATTTACACACAGTCTTCCCGTTACCCAGACACTCAAGGTTGTAATTAAACGTCAGCTCAGTGCCTTTAGAAAAAAAATATACACACATCTGTGAATATTTATCAATACAGTATTAAAGGTAAAGCTTCATGTATTTTCAACACTCCTTACCTGCAGCAACGTCCACCAGGGCGAACAGTCCAACCCGGGTGTCTCCATTTACAGTCCATTTCTGGGTCTCGCAGTTTGGCTGGCAGCTATGGTTCATGAACCGGGCCTGGTTTCCTTTGGGTCCGGCGTCTATTATCCGGTCCTACCAGAAACATAATAGATGTGACAGAGTTTAGGTTTTTCTTAACCACTTGAAATAGCTTTAATACATCGTAAGAGGCGTCACCTTGTCTAGTGTCAGCAGGTAGAAATTCCCGATGTCATTCTCCTGCGCGTTCTTGATCCGAGCTCGGCATTCCTCTTCGTCGATCACTTCGCCGACGTACTCGCTTACAAACGCGCCCTGAGGCCGAACAGTAGAAAGCGACGGCTTAGACCCCAGTGTTGCGATTAGAACGAACTGAACTGAGGGATTCGTTCCCAATCCTACCTTCTTGATGTCGTGACAGCAGCGCAGGCCCCAGCCTCGAGACAACGTCCTGAAGATTTCCACCTGCGAGTACTGGCGCTTAGTGAAGCACTGGTTCTGGCAACTCTCCCCAGCCGGGCAGACCTGAGGGTGGCATTCGTAGAGCAGCATGCGGTTGATGCACTCTGAGTCCATGCCGCACGGGTTCTCGTCCGTCGCCTTGCAGTTGCAGCGTGGGATCTCGGATAAATCGGCTGTAATGATCTGCACTTTGCCGATCGGTCGGTTCACCTGTTGGATTGGTCAAGATGGAGGCTGAAGTGCTTCTGCTTGGCATGGAAGCTTGGCATAGAAACGAACACTTGTGCGTGGTTTGATACCTTAATGTGCTTGTAAGGAGGAGGCTTCTTGTCATTCCTCCTGTCCTCCTGGAGCTGCCGGAGTTCCTTCTCTGCCTGCAGTTCTCGGAATCTTTCAGCAGCCCGGTCCAAAGCTGGTCGACCAAAAACACCATCAGAATTACATCCATTTTTTAATCGAAGAGGAAAACTTTGAAATGAAACAACTAACATCTCCACTTTTAACCATCTGAAGTCACAACTCTTTTGTTCATATTCAGGAAGAGCTTTAATCTCGTCAGGATCGTCGTGGATCCGGAGTCTATCCCTGGGCATGATGTGGGAATACATCCTTCATGAGACACCAGTCCAGCACAAGTAACCGTTCAGCACATTCAAACACATTCACTTTCATACCTCAGGGTAATTTATCTTAACCAGTCCACCTACTGGGATGTTTTTGAGAAGTCGGAGGAAACCGGAGAACCCGGATGAAACCCAGGTGGACAGTGATAGAATCCAATCTCAGGATTAAACGCAGGACCCTGGAGCTGGGAAGTGATGCTACCCACAATGCCACATCATCAGTGTTTTATGCTTTATTTATTAACTATATTTAAAAACATCCAATCAAGTGAATACCTATCTGTATAAACATCACAACTCTATCACAGTCTCTGGTGTTGTGGCTGGATTTGGTCGATGAAATCAAAGGAAAAGGCATAAATGTTAATCAGATGCCTCAAACCCTAACTTTTGTAACCTTTCATATTGAAAGAAAAAAAAAATATCTCTGGACTTAATGATAATAATTTCAAGTCAAATACTTTAATACATTTAAGTGGCCACCATTTTACCGTTTATTTAAAGGTTCTGACTGCAAAGTTGAACTAGACAGAGATTTGCGCTCGCTGGTATAAACCGTGACGTCTGGTCACCGTACCTTACAGATCCGGAACGGTAAGAGATAGAGAATGACGCTTAGTGAGGAAAAGTTGCGCCCTGCTGCCCCGAACACAATAAAAAGAACAAGAGTGCTCTGAGAGCACAGTATCCCCTGCTGGCAACTCTGCCATGACTCTGGTAAAATGCGACTGAATTAAACAAAATTGAAATATGCGTATTAGCGACATATAACAAAGAATCCTGTCAAGTTTGGTGAAATTCCTTCAAAAATTGTGAGAGGAGTTGATTTCAGAAGAACGTACACCCTCATGAAATTGTTAAAGTACAAATTATTTAATCAAGGGTCAAAACTCTGGTAAAATTTTCACAAACGAAATTAAATCGCAATATGCGTATTACCGTCATATAACAAGGCCTTTTGCCAAGCTTTGAGAAATTCGTCCAAAAATTATGAGAGGAGTTGATGTCAGACGGCGAGCACACCTTCATGAAATTGTGAAAGTACAAGGTGGTTAATCAAGGGCCGTAACTCTGGTAAAATGCGACCGAATTGAACAAAATTACAATCTGCGTACTACCGACATATATAACAATGCCTTCTGCCAAGTTTGGTGAAATTCCTCCAAAAATTGTGAGAAGAGTTGATTTCAGAAGGAAAACACACTCGCATGAAATTGTCAAAGTATAATTTCGTTAATCAAGGGCTGTAACTCTGGTAAAATGTGACCCAGTTTAATGAAATTACAATATGTGTATTAGCAACATAGAACAAAGAATCCTGCCAAGTTTCATGAAATTCCTCCAGAAATTGTGAGAGGAGGTGATTTCAGAAAGTGAGCACCCTTCCCGGGACGGACGGATGGAAGTCACCAGGACATAATCCCCCTTCGGGCCTTTCGGTCAGCGGGGATTGATAGAAAAAAATCATGAAAATTGACAGTGTTAGAAGCAGGGCTTTGAACCAGAATTTTTTTCCTATTGGTTCGTTCCGAACAGAAACGGAATTTTAATGTTTCCGGTTTTGGGTTCCACCATTAAATAGACGTTCCCGAACCGGTTAGAACAAAAAAAAATTTCGTTCCCGGAACGGTTAATTACGTTCCCTGTCAGCTGTTTAACAGATGGCTATAAAATTATGTCTCTGTCTCATCCAGCTTAAGCCAAATGTAGGCTAATTCTATTACAACCTTCATTAAATAAGACAAGAAATAATTCAAAACAATTATTATTTCAAATGTTGGCGATTTGGATTCTCAGTATGTCTTCCCATCTACACAAACAGAAAAAGTGCCAAAAATGAAAGAGAATTCGTTTAGTGTGTTACCAAAGGCTAGTCAGGCCCTATGCATTGATAGGCTAACAGAGGTTAACGTCATTTAATGTTCGCGAGCCTCTCATTAACGTGGACAAATATATTGATATCGTGTTTGAAATTGACGTTTTTGAATAACGATAGACTGCAATATTTACCTCTTATTTAAGATGTGGAGACGTGATAGTAGTCCACCCTCCCGCTCTCTCCATTCAGTCAGCGAACGTCACACAGGAAGTGAACCCCAGCGGGTCATAGAAACTTGCGCAGGAGAAGAATGACTTTTTTATTTGTAGGCTTATTTGTAGGCTACGGAAACTTTGAGGAATGAAATAAAAAACGGTATTAACTGGTTACCATTATTTTTAATAAGCGTTTCTGTTCCGAAACATAAAAAATAATAAAGTTTCTGGTTTCGTTTCTGTTCCATGTGAAATAGAAAAAGTTCCCGGTTTTCATTTTCGTTCCTTGAACCGGTTCAAAGCCCTGGTTATAAGTGATTGAAAAAATCCTGCTTTTCATGGATCATTCCGGATCAGTGATCCAGATCAGCACCAAAAGTCATAGAAACGTAATTCAGCCCAGAGGTATTCTTCATGTGAAATTTGGTGATGACTGGTTGAAAACTGAGGGAGAAACAGCGTCCTAAAAAATGTTAGGAAAATAATAATAATAATAATAAAAAGAATAAAGTCAAAAGATCCTGAGTGAGAGTAACAATTTGCGCTACTGCTGCTAGCGCAAATTAATTCTGGGAAAAACGTTCTATTTCTGTTGCTGTTGGAGTTTCGAAATGTTTCGCTGCTGCACACACACGCCGTGTATCCTGTGTGTGAATGTTTTGCTGAAATAAAAAGCGTCCCGCATTTTACGATTCTGGAGCTCGCCGAAGCAAATGAGCAACAATAATCACGTCACGTGACCACCATGGGGCGTGTCTGTTTGACCTACTTTTTAACCAAAATGAGTCGGCGTGGGCGAACATGGCGGACTCGGCTCTTCAGCCAGTGGAAAAGAAAAGCCTGCCTACTGAGTGCAACTGCAAGATAGAGCAAGGTCCGATGACGTATTATTTTTCTTGACAGATAACTAAATCATTCTAGCTAGCACTTAGCTATCTTAGCTTTAGAATGCAATCAGAGCTCCGCGGTAGCGAGTAAGGAGTTATACATCTAATGTTTTGATCTTACAGAGAAAGAAACGAGAACACAAAAGCAGTAACAGACAAAAGATATATTTATTCGTCTTTTGTTTCACGGATCTATTCGCGAATGTCAACCACAAATTACATCCCTGCGACTCAAAATTCTCCGAGGTCGATGGTGATGCAGTCATGATGTTTTCTTGGTGGCGTCGCCATCTTGGTGTGACGCAGTTCCATGGTTATGCTAATTAGTTAAGGCTCCTCCCTTGCGTTCGGCTGTTTCCTGTTTCTGTCGGGCCGTACTGTTTACCCCAAGAGGGAGGAAAACGGTCCCAAAACAGAGAAAAGCGACCCTCGGAATGATCATCAAAATGATCACATCTCGTCCGCATGATATTGTTCTTGCGAGACACAGGAAAATGCCATGCACAGTAGAAAAAAAAAAGTGAAAATTTCAGATGACTTTGCAGTCAGCACCTTTAATTATAATTTTATCCACATTTATTTTGATGAAGATTTGCCCACATAAAAAGGTCTGTGGACCAAGCAGAAGTGTGAGGGGTCACGTCAAGGAGAAGTTTCAAACCGAACAAACGATTTCTCTGAGCTAGCAGAGTGAAATAAACATCACTGGTAGAACAGCAGAAACTTGAAAAGGTTGAATCGACTTGATCATTAATAATACCTTTCCTATAAATGGAGTCAACCCCCTTTCCCATTTTTTCTTTGCTGTTCGCGTCTCCTTCCATGTACGGAAAAACCCGGGCCTGGTAGGTCCACAGGTAGTCATTGGAACCAAAGAAAAGGACTGGAAACTCGCCGACGTCGTGCCTCATTCGCAGGATATTTTCTGGAATGTCCTTCGGGTTGCTAACTTCTGCAGGCCACCATCTGACAGAGCACAGAAGAAACTTTAGACTCATCAGAATACGATGTTCAGGAATTATTTTTTTATTCCCAAATGCTGCCAACATTTATTCGTCACATGCACACTTCAAGCACAGTGAAATTCATCCTCCGCATTTAACCCATCTGAAGCAGTGAACACACGCACACACTCAGAACAGTGGGCAGCCACACCAGGGAGCAGTCAGGGGTTCGGTACCTCGCTCAAGGGCACTTCAGCCCAACTGCATGTCTTTGGATTGTGGGGGAAACCGGAGCACCCGGAGGAAACCCACGCAGACACGGGGAGAACATGCAAACTCCACACAGAAAGGCCCTCGCTGGCCACTGGGTTCGAACCCGGAACCTTCTTGCTGTGAGGTGACCGTGCTAACCACTACACCACCGTGCCGACCACAAAACATTCAAGTATTATCACGATATGGCCTGTTTCTTTATTTAAAAAAAAGCTTTTATATTATTGTTATTGCAGAGAAGAAAAATACTCCCAAATGATTTTTATTATAAATATACTCAACAAAAATAAAAACTTTACACTCGTTTCAAAGTCAATAATTTGAACATTTTGGAAAATAGGTTTGAAATAACGATTGTATTAAATTATCTTGTCATTAAAGATGCTACAGCATACAGATCATGTTTGTCATGGAATCGGTTCCACCGGAAATGCGACGACAATGTCCATGATCAAAAACTGTGAGTCACAACTTAATGAAATCATGTCAATATCGGGTGTGTCCTCCATGGGCGTTCGCAACTGCGATACAACGTCTCCTCATGGATTGGATGATGCGTCTGAACACAGCTTGGGGAATGCGCCGCCATATTTGTACCAACATGGCACCAAGCTCCTGCAAGTTCTGTGGAGGGTTCCTTACGGTCGGCTGTGGTGCCAGTTTGATGGAGACGTGTCTGGAGATTATGGATGGTCTGTCGACTGCATCCCATAACCCTCGCAACGTCAGTGACGGATGTTCCCGTATTCAGCATGCCAATGGCACGTTCACGCTGAATGTTTGACAGTCGTGGCATTGCAAATTAACGAATAATTAACCATAAAACCTTGTTTTTCTGAGATGACACTCTACTCTGCTACCGTGAGATCAATTGCACGTGTATCAATAGGTCACGTCACTTGTGTCACGTGGAAATGTGATTTTAGCGTGCAGTGCTCTCGCACGTGCTACGTAGGCCCGACCAGTAGAATGAATGTGTGACGTAATGCCCTTGACAATGCATTTAACCATAATCACAACAAGAACTCTTTCAAGAAAAGTTTCTAAACACTATTTGAAAAATAATGAGTGTCAAGTTTTTATTTTTGCTGAGTATATTATGAATTATTAGGTTATTAGTGGAGCTCCATACTTAAGAGAATATGTGTCAGTCCACTAGATTTTCATACAAGATGCTCAGATGATGGATTTTTTTTTTTTTTTTTAAAGATATTTTTTTGGGCTTTTTGCACCTTTATTGGATAGGACAGTGTAGAGACAGGAAATGAGCGGGAGAGAGAGACGGGAAGGGATCGGGAAATGACCTCGGGCCGGAATCGAACCCAGGTCGCCCGCATTCATGGTATGGCGCCTTAACCACCTGAGCCACGACGCCCCCAGATGATGGATTTTGAGTTCTACCTGCTGCATTAAACTCCAAAGCCTCTGTAGGCAGGAAATACAAACCAAAGTGAAATTGGACTGAGGGAAGTTCCTATAAATCTGACATGAAATCATGTGCACGCAACCCAAAATGGTCCAGGCACTAACTACAGATGATCCAGAACCTTGTGAATCCATCAGGAGACAATCCCGACTGTAGATTATTGGTGCAGTTCCCAGATTTGTTGAACAACAGACCACAAAATGGTGCTTGGAAGATCAAGAAAACATGTGAATTATTAGCACTGGCAAGCGAAGGTTGCACGTAAAACTGCGCTCGCATGATCGACGCATTTTCACTACAAATCAAAATGTCATTCGCTGATTTTTATGGCAGAAGGAAGATCTCTACTCGTCTCAGTCGTGGATGATGTTAAAAGTATCCATCCCGTATCCCACAGGAGGCGCTAGTGAGGTGATTATTCGTTGATAGTTACTGGATCAGCCAGCAAAAACGGTGCAAAATATTGCATGCTTTTCAATGCCATTTCTACACATTCTGTAAACAGAGGATCTGGTACAAAAATCCCATGGCGCGACACATACTGTAATGCATTGACCTGATTTCTGATGGCTTTTGCGACCGTACGACGACCGTATACGAACGATGTCCGTGTACCACCACAGGGAACCCTAAGTGCAAGCCAACGTATCTCATAACCACTTGACCACCGGACAACGAAATTTGTATCTTTATTTCCATAAGATAGATGGGTTTTTATCCAGCGCTTATTTTTAATTTGCTTTTTCAAAAATAACGTGGGATTATTTACCAACACTGTAGCAGCCCTCGGCATTAAGAACGACAGCAGCGAGTCAATGACGGGTGCAGATACGTTTCGTTTTATTCCTCTTGAACACGAGTATAGCATCGAACACCGTGACAACTAAAGAAAACAAAACACAAATAATTAACGTAACATGGTTGTAAACAAATGCACATTTTTGCAGAGTAATGTTTACAGACTCTGCTCTGAACGTTACACACCTCGCTCTGCTCAACCAAGGACCAACCAAACCTCTACAAGTTCACCAAACATGACCCATTACCCTCTGCACTCAAAGTCTCGTACTAAACCTCAGTTCAACTAATGCACCGAACACAAACAATACACACTCGATAAACAGCACGCAAACTTTACACTGTGCATGAACGACATATCAGGACGCTTTATAACACACTGTGCTAAACCTCTGACGGAGGCACGCGGGGAATATAAACACGGCAGCGAGCGACTGGAGCATAACATATACAGCTTCCTGGGCTGACCGCTCCACCCGGAACATGACCAATGACTAACAGAGTGATTCTGACCGCCACTTACTAACACATTTTACACTCATCGGGAGCTCGACTTTTACTCAGTTCCAAAATATATATTATTATTCTACCCACATTCACTGGATATGAGCAATCGCATGCTCTGATTGGCTACTCTACTACTAGGATATCAGCTCATGTACCGTGAGTAGTGAAAAACAAAATGGTGGAGCGGAGGACGAAATAAAAACTTTACTCGAAAATAAAACCCCCAAAAATAAAAAGGAACAAAATATGGAATGAAAGTATTTGATGGTAAGAACGTATCTTTTTTATTTTTCAAGAAATATATGTTATTTACCAGCTGGGAGGTCCGTATCGTGAAATACCGTGACCGAGGTCTTGAAAGTACTGAGCGAGGCCCAGAGGGCCTCGCTCAGTACTTTCAAGACCTCGGTCACGGTATTTCGCCATACGGACCGACCTTAAGCTGGTAAATAATATATTTATTTTTTTCTTTACCAAATTCTAACAGAAAACGAGAACGCCCGAAAGGGAAAACCGAGCCAAGCCGCCATTTTGAATCCTCATTCACGGCTGTAATGCAAATGGCTTCCTCCTCGGTATACAAGTGCACTTCCATGGCAGGAAAAAAACTACATTTTGCTGCCTATGTAGTCCCCTATTTATACAAAACTGAGTCATTCAGGATTCAGTCATGTTTTTGCTCGGCGTTAGCAACAGTTAGAGGTTTTTAGCTTTCTCCTGAAATGTTTTCTTTTATTTCTTCTTCCTCAGGGTAGTAAAACTCACTTTCGCTGTGAACACTGTCGTTATCGCTATCCATGCTGTAAAATTAATGCTATTCTCCTGAGAAATGCTGGCAAACATTTATAAGATTTCTGATAATCTTATAAATAAATCTTATAAAAAAAAAAAAAGATAAAATGTTGACAAAAAATTCTACTAAGTTTGTTGTTGTGAACGAGCGAGTCGCCAGAGGTCCGTAACCGGGGTCTGTAACTGGGGTCCTTATCGTAGGATACAGACCCGCTCGCCAGCCAATCAGAGCGCAGGATTTGATGGAAACCGCACCGCGAAAAAAATAATTATTATTATCGCATTTTTCACAAAATGCTTTCGTCATTTCGCCGGTTTGTTTACATTCTAAGAGGAAATGATTTTGTCGGACATTTTGTATAAAGTTTATCTTTATCGAATTTGCAAAAAAAAAAACAATAAAAATGCTGTGTTTCTCAAACTCCAGTGAATGCGGATAGAATAAAACAGTTATTCCACTCAATCTTGTCGTACATGGATTATAGACAACTCGGTGCGATGCGGCTCGTCGGCTATCAGCTCATGTACGACTCGATTTCGTGTAAAATGTATACGCCAAAAAATCACAGTCAGAAATACCTGAATAACCCCGAGGGGAAACGGAGTGAAAATCTCACCCCCTGCAGGACACAAACCATCAGTCTTCCGAGATCCGAAGTCAGACGCCCTCTCCATTCGCCACGGCAATCAAAACAGCCATATCATATATTTTAGAAGAGCGTGGAGATTTTTCGGAGCTGGTGCTCACCTATATCGACCCACTTTTACCCACACCACTTCTCTGTAGTGCGGTTTCTTCCCGGCTCGACAGTCGTTACAGAACCAGCTGCCCTCAGGCATGTCGATGTTCAGACACTCGCGGTGAAAAGCCGCTGGACAGGACTCGCAGCAGAGCAAACTACCTCCTGCGATAACACACACAGATCCCAGACAGAAAACCTGAATCAGCAGGGAAAAGCAGCTTCCTTACCAAGTGCAACACTGGCAGCTAAAGCCACGGTGACTGACCTTCGGAGCAAACAAAGCACCAGCTGACATTGACGTGTTCGTGATTGCGGCAGCCCTTTCGTGGCATGAAGTGGTTTGGACAGACGATGCTGTGAGTGGACAAGATGACGCTGCCTGCAGGGATGCAGTAATCACTAGCGTGGTATGCCACGGGGCATCTGACGCAGTGCATCAGTCGACCTGTAGAGGGAGCAGAATGCAGAAAAGAAAAAGTCACTTGCCAGCAGACGCTTCGTATAAAGAACTTATTACAGAACTACTTTTACAATTAGAGCGATAATGACTGTGTTCATGTTCAATGATTTGCTGGTTCCTCGTATCAAGAGAAGTTCATTTGGTGGAAGAACGCTCGCCTACGCAGGTCCCAGGTTCTGGGACACCTTGCTGAGAGAACTTAAGTCATGTGTAAACATTAACAATTTCAAGAAACAATTGAAAACCTTCCTATTTAAATCAGCTTACGCTTCTTATGATTCTGACTTGTTTATTGAATCTTAATGATTTTTTCAATTTATTTTTATTCTGCAGTGATTTTAGACTTGAAGTAGAATTACTGTTTGTTTGCATTTTTGAACTGTAAAGTGCTATAGAGTGTACATATATAGGGCTATATAAATGTAATAAATTATTATTATTATTATAATTGAGTCTGATGTCGTTGAGTCAAGAGGCTCTCAATCACTTTGCACTCAGAAAACCTGGAAGAAATCAAGTGTGGATTTCATCTCATCTCATTATCTGTAGCCGCTTTATCCTGTTCTACAGGGTCGCAGGCAAGCTGGATCCTATCCCAGCTGACTACGGGCGAAAGGCGGGGTACACCCTGGACAAGTCGCCAGGTCATCACAGGGCTGACACATAGACACAGACAACCATTCACACTCACATTCACACCTACGCTCAATTTAGAGTCGCCAGTTAACCTAACCTGCAAGTCTTTGGACTGTGGGGGAAACCGGAGCACCCGGAGGAAACCCACGCGGACACGGGGAGAACATGCAAACTCCGCACAGAAAGGCCCTCGCCGGCCACGGGGCTCGAACCCGGACCTTCTTGCTGTGAGGCGACAGCGCTAACCACTACACCACCGTGCCGCCCCAAGTGTGGATTTATTTAATTAAAATTATTTTTTAAAATAAAGAAACGATCATCTTTCTAATTTGTTTATTTATTTACTGACTTAATTATTCACTTATTTATTTATCGACAATTTATTTTTCTACTTAATTACATGGCTAGTTACTTATTTATTTACTTGTCTGTTTCGGCTAGTCAAGAGAGAGATTCAAGCTGAAATGATTGAGACTTCAGTTTGTTACAACAATTATAATTTTTTGTTTTAATAAGCAATAATAAATTTTAATTTATTGCTCAAAGTTACACTCAATTCGGTCTGATATCATAAAAAACCTGCAATAATATATAACAAGTATATCAAAAACTATACATGATAAAAACTAAGAAATATTAATTAAATTGATAACTATATATTGAAAAAAACTAAAGAATATAGATTAAATTAATAAAAACTAGATATAAATAAAAACTAAACTAAAAGAATATAAATTAAATTAAACACTTTAAAATGTTTAAATTTAGATATTATTATTATTATTATTATTATTAATTTGCACTAGCAGTGCTGGTACAAATTGTTACTCTCACTCAGGATCTTTCTACTTTATTATTATTATTATCCTAATTTTTTTTTGCTATTTCTCCATCAGTTTTGAACCAGTCATCACCAAATTTCAGATGAAGAATACCTCTGGGGTGAATTACGTTGCTATGACTTTTGGTGCTGATCTGGATCACCGAACTGGAATTATCCATGAAAAATAGGCTTTCTACCTCACTAAGCGTCATTCTCTCTCTTACCATTCTGGATCTATAGGGTACGGTGACCAAACGCCCCGGTTTGTAACAGCTAGCGCAAATCACTGTGATTATTATTATTAACAACTAGAACAGTTAGTTGATAGATAGATAGATAGATAGATAGATAGATAGATAGATAGATAGATAGATACTTTATTCATCCCAAAGGAAATTAACATCAACCGTGATGTTATTAAAAATTGATTCACGGATCCCTGGTGGTCGACTCAACCATCATGACCACCATAATTATTTAAATTATTTAAATTTAATGGTCACTGATAATCGTTCTATATACATGAGACATTTAAACCTACTGGAGTTACTTATATTCACTTGTTTGACTGAACGACTAAGACCTTTAAAAATGGACGGGTTGTTCGGGTTGGTGATGAAGCAGGCGAGACAAGCGTGGAGGGAGCAGCGGAAGCCTCGGTGTAAAGGCACTGTGAGGGCGTGGCTGGCAACACACTCTCCATGGTAGAACTTCCCGCAGGAAGGAACCATGCAGCGCCTCACGTCGTCTCCCAGCTTCTTACACATGAAACATTCGTGGATGCCTGGAATTCAAACACACCTCTCAGTTCGATCACCAATGTACAAGCTGTAATGAAAGGTAAGTCACTGCTGTGGTGATGCGTGCATGATTATGTTAACGCCCACCAGATGTGCACTGCTGACACAGAAACTTCCCGCCTGGAGCCTCAGTCAGGCCGACACATTGTGGGTGGAATGTACTGCAGCACTGGCCTTCACACAGAAGCAGCTCTCCCCGTTTCTCACAAACCTACGCAGACACACAGACGGGTCACATGGTCCTCAGTTTAACACGAGCAAAGATGGAAACTATTCACAATGGTTCTAGCTACAGTTAGCTGTTCTGGAAAATGAACTGCTTGACAAAGTTCCTGAAATAGCACAATAATACCAGATAACTGTTCAAAAATGTTCTTATGTTTGCTATTTAAGCTTCATCTTCATAAAGCCCTCAGTCACATCACAACTCCATACCGTCTATATTCCATGGAAATAATCATGACCTCTTTTAAATGACCAGAGATGTTTAAATACAGGGTTAGATCTTAAGGTTTTTCTGCACTAGCCAGCCGGGCTAGTGGCTTGCAAATTGCACTAGCCCGCAGAGTGTTGCACTAGCCCGCTATTTTAAGCCCAATTCCTGTGACAATTGAAAGAATTTTAAATACTAAACAATGAACAAGTTGAAACAACAGAAGCTCCCAATTCAGTGTAACAAAACCAGTACTTTATTCAATCCATTATGGTTCTCATATGTGACTTTGTGTTTCAAACCATAATTGTCACTTTGAAGTATAAAAGAGGTAGTCATTGCTTACAGTTAAGTAGACTAGTACATGTAGTAATCTCGCAAAATGGACTAGAACTGAAATCATTCAGTTGCCTTAGACTGGAAAAAAACATAGCAAATTCTTATGGAAATGGACTAGAACTGAAATCATAAACTTATCTTGGACTAGAAAAGAACATGACTAATTCTTGTACAAGTAAACATTCCATACAAAAAATATTCATTAATTGTGCACATACATGTAGCAATACTGTCAGGGTAACAAACATAAATGAGATCTAATGGCAACATAGGAAGATACAAGTACATGATGGCAGTCAACTGAGAGTTACAAGTCAAATTAATTTCTGTTTGTTAAGTACAAACCACAACACTTGAAGAAATATCACAATTATTTTCCCTTTAAGGGTGGGATTATTCACTAAGTGAAAGTAAGTCACCAGTTCATTTTGCGTTCATTTCAGTTCATTTTGCAGATTTTGCGTGATTCAAGATGGCCACACCCATGTCAAGTTATTGCACTAGCCAACACGGGCTAGTAGCAGAGATTTTGCACTAGCCCATGGCTATCTGCACTAGCTACGGGCTAGCGGGCTAGTGTTAAGATCTAACCCTGAAATATGTCACTATTTGACAGATATAAGCCAATGTTAGGTTGATCTGCTTGTAGTGAGACGTAATCAGACCCACTGAGCTCCATCGAGTAGCTATTATTGCACCTAGTGGTTGAAAATAGGAACTGCAACAAGCGTTACGGGAGGCCAGTTTGGGCAGGACTCATGTTGCCCCATGCTTGTTCTCTAGAGGTTTTCATTGTATGAGAAACAGATGAGAGGACAGTTAATACCAGGGCTGCCAAGGTCATGGCTTTTATCCCAAATTGGGATACTTTAAATACATTCAGCAGCCACCAAGTTCTTGTATTTGTCGCAAATAATTCGAACAAGAAGGGCACTCAAAGAGCATAGACCTCTGCCAAGGACAACAGCCAAGATATGCAAATCTGCAACTATAAGGGCATTCATTAGAGTCCATACCTCCACCAAGCCACATATTATCGACAGCAAACTCAAATCACTTGAACCTCGGACCAAACTCAAATCACTTGAACCTAAAGCCGTCCGCCAAATTTCATCCAAATCCGCTCAGTACATTTTGAGTTACATTGGGAACATATTAAAAAATCCGGGATCCACATACGTATCCGGATTTGCATCAAAATCTAAGCAATTGTTCCGTAGCCAACGGCTCACCTTTCCTCCAAATTTCATCAAGATCCGTTCATTACTTTTTGAGTTACGTTTGGAAAAGACAAACAAATGGAGGCAAAAACATAACCTCCTCCAACGAAGTTGGCAG
The DNA here is from genome assembly GCF_027579695.1 of Neoarius graeffei. Lineage (NCBI taxonomy): Eukaryota > Metazoa > Chordata > Actinopteri > Siluriformes > Ariidae > Neoarius > Neoarius graeffei. The sequence continues at coordinate 78,158,953 of NC_083580.1, forward strand.
AGGTAATTAGAATAGAATAGAATAGAATAGAATAGAATAGAATAGAAACACTTTTATTGCCAGGTGTGTGGACACACACGAGGAATTTGACTCCGGTTCACTTAGCTCTCATAGTACAAAAACAGATAAAAAAGCGTATACACAAAACAAACAAACAAGCAAACAACAACAACAAAAATAGGTGCATAGTGCAAAGTAATCCAGGTAAGTCAAGTATGGAATAGTTAAATAAATATAAAGTATACAGTGAGCACAGAATGACGGTATAAGTGTTCAGATATTTTACAAGTGATATTACTGATATATGAATCTGGATTTTAGCTGTTCATCACAAAGGATTTCCCTTTTGGTGCAGTATGGTGCATAGTGCAAAGATGAATAGTAAATTTAAATAAGTAAAAAAATATATATATATATCTCAGCTGGATAGTACAGTGGTAATGCTCACTGACTACGACGTGGGAGATCGGGGTTCGAATCCCGGTCGGGGCAAAGCATCATCCAGTAAGGGTCCTTAGGCAAGACCCCTCATGATATATCAGCCTACCTCAGGAATGAGTGAAGACATAACTGATAGAGTCATACCGGCTCAGACGTTGCCCGGGTCTGCGTCAGTTGCTACAGAACCAGGGCAAACTGATGAGAAATTGGCTACTGGAACAAGACATCGATGGACGAGGACAGAAAATATGGATTTGCTGGAATGCTACTTTACATGCAGTGAATGTGGGACCACTGGATACTTTGAAACCCACAATCAAGGCTAACAAAGAAATCTAATTAAATACAACAACGATGCTACGGCAAGGGGGAGCCAGGAAGACAGGTCAGCGGGGAGATGTCATCATCATCCCCACAACCAGAGATTGGGTACCAGGCCCCAGGCTAACAGAGCTGCTGACCTGAGAAGGAAGATCGTGACCCAACTGGAAACCTGGAGCCCCCGACGAATACCGAAGCTGAGTTGCCAAGTACCTTCAGAAGATCTACTAGTAGATGTGAATGCTGCTCTGAAGACAATCTCCACAAGAACCATCACTGAGACCAACAAGCTGATACACAGTACAGCAACAGTAATCATGGAGATGCTTGGACACAAGGAATCGGGACATAACAAACAGTATCCACCATGGAAGAGACTTCTGTGGTATGGTCCCAATGGGCCATACCACAGAAGGTGGCTGAGAACAACAGGGCCAAGGTTCTGTGGGACTTCAGCTTCCAGACTGACAAACAGATCCTGGCTAACCAACCGGACATAGTGGTGGTGGACAAAGAGCAGAAGAGGGTGGTGGTGATAGATGTGGCGATCCCAGCTGACGCCAACATCAGGAAGAAGGAACATGAGAAACTTGAGAAGTATCAAGGGTTGAAAGAGCAGCTGGAACGGATGTGGAAGGTCAAGGGTTGCGTGGTCCCCGTGGTAGTGGGGGCACTTGGGGCAGTAACCCCCAAACTGGGGGTTACTGGGGGATTTTAGCTGTTCATCACAGAGACAGCCTGAGGGAAGAAACTATTCTTGTGTCTGGTTGTTTTAGCATACAGTGATCTATATCGCCTCCCTGAGGGGAGAAGATTAAACAGATGGTGACCAGGGTGTGATGGGTCCGCAGAGATGTTACCTGCCCGTTTCCTGACTCTGGACAATCAGAATTATGTGCCTACGTGTAGAACCCAGAGGACTGCTGGCACCCGTGAGCATAGATTGTGATATGGAGTAATCACATTTCTACACTGGCAATGTTTTATCACGAGTGAACTTTACTGCCACATGATACTGGATTTTAAGATGTACAGCAAACGCCGGATTTCTCAATATTAGCGAAAGTGAAAATAAATCTGTGGATCCACCCGTGACTCGGATCCGCTCCAAAATGTAATGGGTTCTTCTTCGGCCCACGCTACACCCCACGCTTCCACCAAGTTTCACGGAAATCAAGTCTTTAGGTTTTGTGCAATCTGATTTACAGAAGAACAAACTCTACTGAAAACGTAATCTCCTTGACAAAGGTAATTAGATTGAATAAATTTCTGTGAACCAAAGCAAAGTGTCAGCACAGACAGTGTGTCTGATGTACAGAACCATTTCTACTAAGATGTATTGTATAAATTGCAAGAGGGAAAGGGGAGAGGATTATAGAGTGGATAATGTGTATACTATAACAGAAATGTGCGTGAAAAGGAACCGAAATACGTCTTTCATTTCTAGTGGCTCAATTCTTTGGGCTCGTTTCAGACTTTTTGTGTGTTTTTGAGAAATTTTGGAGATAGAAATTTTGCTGAAACCTGGCAACCCTGATTAATGATAGTAGCTCTTCTGTGTGCACCAAGTCAAGTGTCAGAGACTCTCAACATAATTTTGTTTGAGGTCATGTTGCTATTAATGTCGTCCTACATCACCAAATCCTACGTCTACATTCACAAGCCGCCGGTGTTATTACTACAAACCAATCTCAAGGGAACTGACCTGACAAACACTGTCCTTCAGTACTACGCCACTCCCTTTCTCCAGTGAAAGTCTGTTATCAGCAGATTCGTTTTTCATCTCAGAGCAGTCATCACTGGGGTCAAATATCTGAATAACAAACAGGAAATATTTTAGTTTGTGGAAAAATCAAGCAGCATTTAATGAATTCACTGTTATCAACTGTAATATGTGGAAATATGGAATGTGGAATATCTGCAGAAACATTACAACCCGTGCCCTACATTAGTCTCAGTAAAACACAGACATAATATCATTTCATAACATCATAATATCATTTCATAGATGGGTTTTTAAACACAGAGATGTGGAATGACCTCAGATTCCAGAGTGCATTTGCCGTCCTTGGCTGTCTCAGGGTTGAGTGCGTCAGGGTTCGTAGGAATGATATCTGCCTCCCTCTCTGTACTCGCTGAAATTGGAACATTCTCTTCAGGAGTGGATACAGCAGGCTGCTTGCTCTTACTTTTTGATTGCCCAAAGCCTACGTTTGGGATAAAATAAGAATTACACAAAAGAAGTAACAGTGTGATGGAGCCTGGAGCTGAAATTTATTTTCACAATTCAATCCTTCAAAATAACATCAAGGTCAGCAGTGTCATAGGTGCAACCGGCAAAAGAAATTCTGGACTTGTTTTTTTGAAAGCATATACACTGTAACCTCACTATAACGAATGCTTACTACAAACTTTCATATATAAAGAACCAAGTTCACGTCCCCTGCTTTTAATGACAATGAGTCGGAGTCTTAAAAAAAAAACCATCACTGAGCCATGCGCTCCTCTTCCCCCAGAGACGAACAATAAGTAATCGAGTCCGCAGTCGAGTTAACAATACGCCATAAAACAAAGGCTTCACGAGCCTCACTTACATGTCAATCACTAACAATTATCAAGAACGGTGTTCACTGACTTCAAAAAATCCATTCAAAGGACTTTATTTTATGAGCTGAAAGCAGTTTTACTCCAGTCTTTACTCTGTAAACACTGTTGTCATGGCTACTCGTGAACGTACTGTAAGATACTCTCCGTCTGTCGGAAAATGCAGGCGATAGACAGATGTAATCACTGGAAAAGTTTTATTTAAAAACACACTGGCAAACAGATCCAATCTGATCAGTGATCAAAAATCAGAGTCGAGAAACAGGCAATGGTCAGGCGAGGCACAGACAGGATATCAAAGATGGAGACAAAGGGCAAAATACAAAACAGAGTCAGAAACCAGAATATCAACAGAGTGGTACAAAAGGCTTGGTAATGTGAGACACTAGGTACAGCGTATATACAGTCTGTGTGTACTGAAAGCCCTTATAAGTGCACGCTATGATTGCGCTCTACTCCGGAACAGGTGCATGGTAATTAGTCCTAATGGTGCTGGGTGTGTGTACATGAGCAGCAGTTCGAGGCGCACTGCTGCATGTGTACAGACATGACACTGTCAAAGACAGACTTCATATCCTGGAGCATCTAAAGCGTGGTGAGAAAGTGCGAATTTGTCTAAAGAATACAGAATCCGGAAAAATTCAATTTAAACTTTTAAAGCAAAAGAAAAAGAGAAAGAGCTCCGAGACATCGATCATAACTGTAATCAACATGACGGGCTGAAAAGAAAGAAGCTGCGACAAGCAAACGTCGGCAAGCGTGACTTATTTCCTTTACTTCATAAATATGTAAGTGAATTATGTATAAATTAAACATAGTTGGTCTTGTTTTACGTAAGAGTGAGTGTTTGGTGTGACAAGTGGCTCCATTTCAGTATTCCGAATTTTTCGGTATAACGAACTATTTGGAAGCCCAACAAGGATTATAGCGGAGTTACAGTGTATTTCAAATCAAAAGCTCCGTCAGTGAAACATCATCTCCATCTCTTCGTTAAGCTGTCAACGAGACATTTAAGAACTTTTTCCTGAGCTATACAGACATACATACATACATACATACATACATACATACATACATACATCCTAGAATAGTATACTACATTTAAATAATATTGGCTGGATTTTTTCGTGGTATATATCTGATATACCACGAAAAAATCCAGCCAATATTATTTAAATGTAGTATACTATTCTAGGATGTATGTATGTATGTATAGCTCATTCGACTCATTCAGATGAGTCGAAGACGAGTAGCTGAATGGAATATATTTGATAGACCACGAAAAAAAGCCAGACAATATTATTATTATTATTATTATTATTATACATTCCTTTCAGGTGTTCAACGCGTCTTTCTCTTTCAAAATTCTCTCAAAATCTTCTGTATTTACCGAAGCAAACCTGGCAACAAACAATGTTTGTTTACAAATTGTCACAGTCACTCGCTAGCGCGGAAGTTTTACGTCTCTGACGTGTGACGTCATGTTGTCTTAACAACCATGCAATATCGTAAACACATATTCAACGCTCATTCTCCAGTGGGTAGTGTGACGTAATACACGTAGGATAAGTGATATGTTAACAATATTGCATGTTATCAAACCAAATTAATGAAACCCACTCGAAGGGAATAGAACACATTATTATTTCATGGAAAAAGTGTCCTATATGTATAATAATTTAAAATAATGAACCAGAATCTGAAATATTGACCGACTGACCAACCTGAATGAGCAGCATGTCCTGAAGAACTGTTCCTCTGGGATTTCACCTACCAGAGAATTCGATTCCATAAATTAGTCTCCTAAGCCGAAGTATATCAGAAAAACTAAGAACTAATCCAAAATTTTAAAACCCTGTCACACAAACCTTCTTTTTTGGCGCCAGAATTGGTTCAGCTTCGATTGAACTCTCTAGAATTTTCTTGGTGGGTTTCCTTTGCCTTTTTGTGCTTAAACAGACGCCGTCACCTGAAGAACACCAAAGGGTCTGTGACATATTTATAACTCGTACCAAAGGAAAATATCAACTTATTTATATTCAACAAATATAAAATATACACCTTAATACTCTAAGTTTTATTTTCACTGCAGTTAACTACTTATACTTCCTTTTCCTTCCACACTTCTTTGCTTCTTGTACCAATAGCCATGTCATGACCTTGAAAATATGTGTGACTTAGACTTAAGACGCGCTCACATCTTGCGATGCATGAGGCAGTCACGCTTGTCCAGCATTTCTGATCCACAGCCAGTGTTATTGCGTCTTTCCATCCTCTACCAACTAGTTGCAAGTCTCTGTCAATTGTCTGATGCCGCTTCTTTTTTGGACAGCCCCTCTGACGTTGTCCCTGGGGATTCTAGTGTAGAACTTGGTTGGGAAGTCTTGTTGGCAGGAGTCTAACAACATGTCCCAGCCAGCTCAGTCGTCGTTTACAGAAGATTGTGGACACTGGCTATTGGTTGGTCGGAGATCTGACTTCCTCATTTGTGATGAAGTCGCTCCATCTCATGCCCAGGATTTTTTGGATACACTTGCTGTCAAAGGCATCCAGTTTCTTTTCCTGACTGATCTTCATGTGCGAAGTTGTACAAGAGGGCAGAAAACACACTGCTGTTGTAGAATCACATCTTAGTTTTGAGTGAGAATTTCTTACTTCTCCAGCTCTTACCAAGCTGGTTGAATGCGGCTGAGGCTTTCCCCACGACAGTCCAGTTCTTGATCCATGTTTCCCTCATTGTTAATGGAGCTCCCAAGGTATGTGAAGTTGTCCACCACCTCCACTTCATTCTGGTCAATGTATACACTCGTTGGCGGTGAGTGTGTCCCAGTCAGAGGTCTTTTTGGCACGGCTCTTGAGGCCAGTGCTACTTTCTATTGTTCCAGGCATTTCTCCTAGTCACTCAAAGTCCTGACAAGGGTTCAGAACACATCCTGATATGGGGTATCTTGCCAGACAGCAAGAGACAGCACTCAAATATTACCAATGCCATACTTTATTCAGAAGAAGAATCAGGAAGTGTTATTTGCTTCCACTCAAGTCCTGATATTGTACTTTACTCAGGATATGAATCACTCATCATTCTGATAATCTCCTCTACCGAGGGTGAGAAATAATCATGGTGATGATATCATACTCTATTGAGGATAAGAGCCACTCAGAGTCTTTTGACTTTATTCTACGGAGGATGAGAATTGCAGACTCGAAGGTGCAACATTCCCAGTTTTACTACTCTCGTTGCTGCTGTCAACGTCTCTGCCACAAGTAGAAAGTCGACACGCAAGTCTAGGCAGTGCGTGTGGCCAGTCTTCATTTCCTTACTGCCATTAAACTTCTCTGTCTTTCATCAGAAAGACTCGTATTGCCCTTGAGTCAAGCTTTGCAACTATGAACTGCAAACTTCTCAGGTGTCAAATGGTTTCTCTCAGAACTGCATCCTCGAGCTTCCACAAATCAGATCAGGAGCCCTGTCTGGCTTGCACTGGCTGCTGGGACTTTCCAGCAACCAGTCATCCAGATAGGGGAGGACATACAGGACAAACTGCAGAGTCACATAAACTGCATAAAAAAATCGTCTATGCTGTTTGCTTCAGCCCTCACTGCAGCTATGCAGCCTCACCACAAGGTTACCAATAAACAGACATATTTCCAGTTCTGTTTAGGGCACAAGACAGGGGTAAGGACCTGTCTGAAACATTCAGCATCTAGAATCCACTTCCTCAACTCTTCGAAAAGACGTAGCAGGAGGTTAAGTTGGGATTCATTAGTTATTCATTAGTAGTAGTTCATTAGTAATAAATGAACAAACGGGGAAACTCCAGTAGTTCCGAAGGAAACTGTCCTGACAGTCCGGAAAGTAAGACAGTAAAACCTATTCTTCATTTCTAAAAGCTGAAAATGCTGATAATGACTTAACTGAAACCTATGCTACAAACCTATGCTATGTACACTATATGGCCAAAAGTTTGTGGACACCTGACCATCACTCCCATATGCGGTCCACGTTTCTCCAGAAAATCTGAAGCACCCAGCTAAAGAAACGTAGTAGGCAGCGGCAAAGCCGCCACAGCACGCCAAAGGCGCGTTAATGCTCGGGGGGTCTGGGGACTAGAAAATTGTTTAATTTACATGCCTTCTGGTGCATTCTCAGCTAATAAATTACTAACCATTTCCCTGTAAAATACTTGCAAAATATGTATGAAATTTTCCCCCAGATGTGTATGCATGCTTGGCTTTCTTAGTTACCCTCTGTAGTATGCTGCCTGACTCTGTAAAATAACTACATATGCTATCGTGCGGTCAGGTGGTCTGGTTCAGCCAATCAGAGCACAAGAATCAATCAACAAATATGCCGTTGCTTCCGGTCATGTTAGACCTGAATCAAAGACAATTTCGTTGTGGAATAATTGGATTTGCAGCAAATTATGGCCAGCGGAGACGATATAAATCATTTGAACATTGAAAGGCAAGTTGCTTTTTTTTTCTGGGATTGAGTAGCTGGCATAGACCGTCTGTGTAGGTGGAGAAAACCACCGGTCACCGGCGCTTGTGGACATCTCTGGTGGTCCTTCCTCAAACTGTTTCCACAAAGTCTTAAGCACAAAATTGTACAGTATGTCTTTGTAATTATAATGTCTCCAGCATTACAATTTCCCTTCACCGGAACTAAGAGGCCCAAACCTGCTCCAGCACGACAATGCGCCTGTGCACAAAGCTCCATGAAGACATGGTGTAAGGTTAAGGTGTTAAAGTTGGAGTGGAAGAACTCAAGTGTCCTCCACAGAGCCCTGACTGAACTCAATTCCACTGAACATCTTTGGGATGAACTGGACCCTCCTCAACCTCATCACCCCAACATCAGTACCTGACCTCACCAATACTCAGTAATGCACTAATCCCTACAGCCACGCTCCAAAAACTTTTGGAAAGCCTTCCCAGAAGAGAAAAGGTTATTATACGAACAAACAAGGGATGGGCATGTATAAAAGTTATGGTTAGGTGTCCACAAACTTTTGGCCATATAGTGTATTCTTCTGAATTAAGATCAATGCGTTTCTTGACAAAAAAATGGCTGAGGACAAAACATTTCGAAAGAATTACTGAACCTTGAGATGTTTATACATCTAATGTAGTTACTCACCAGTGATGGAGCAATTCTGAACCAGAAGTTGTTCCTTAAAACAATTTTCTCCGTATGGGGAGGTTTCTGTTTCCGGAGGCGGAGTTAGTGTGTCTACAGCCATAACCTGATTCTCTTGACATGGAGTATTTTCTATCATGGGAGGAGTCTTAGACCTCTCTTCAGGGGGAGGAGTCTGAATTTCTGGTAAGGGGTTCGGCACAGGTTGTATTGCTCCTTGATGTTGCTGTATGCCTGAAGATTTCTCAGTGATATTGTCGGAACGATTTTTAATAACCTGAGAAAGACAATTTATATTTGGTATAGAAAAGAATCACAATATTAAAAGCAATAATATGTTAAACAAACTACAACAACAACAACAACCCCGACCTTCTGCAAAGATTCCGGTTGCTTTTTTGCTTTCTTCTTCGTGGCAAATATGTGATCGTATTCCTCCGTCCATTCGATGAGTCTTTTGCTTGGCTTTCGGATACGTTTGCTCTCTGGCAAAGACAAACTCAGAGTCATGATAAATAGACAAAACTGTTAGGACCTAATTACATTTCTTCTCGCACTCATCTTACCTGTGGGGAAACTAGAAACCTCACAGGTATTCGGAGTTATGTTGGCTGTGTTTATGGATATGTCTTTTGCTGATGCTGAAGATGAAGTTGTCTTTTCAGCACCAGGCTCTACATCCCTTTTCTCTTCTGAAGGCAACATCTGCGGTTGTCCTGGTCCTTGGTCACTTCTGATCTCTGCCTTTTGCGACACCTTTTCATCGTCCTGTCCAAACTTCTGCCAGCGTTTTTTCGGTACGCTGCCAAAAAAACTATTCTCCGAGTCCTCAGCGAAGAGTTTGCACTTGGTGATCGGCATGTTATCCGACTTCCTGCTACACGCATGTGTTGACAAATCAGAAGGTACAAAAATGTTAAGGCTCTTCTTCACAACAGGTTGACTTTTTTTGCTTGGTTTTTTAACAGATTTTGGTACAGGAGAAATTCTCTGGCATTGCGGAGACACACAACCATTGGCTTCTCTCATGTCAGGACCAAACTTTGGATTTGTTTTGTTTTGTTTGAACTTAAAACTCGAAGCTTTGCTCTGTCCGTACTTCTTAAGACCTGGCAATGTGTAGTGGTTGTTATCATCTTTAACACAACTGAAGCGTCTTTTTAGATCATTTTCTGAAATCATGGACGGCTCTTCTTTAATGAGATTTTTTATTGGTAAAGGTTCCATGACCAAGGGTCGGCCATCTTTTTCTCGACTGTCATGTATATCCTTTAACAGCATCAGGAATGTGCTATATTTATACTTTGCGTCTGGATGAAATGTGGACTTTCCATTTTCTTCATTTTCCAGTGACTTGAAGGTTATTTCTTTCATGTCTTCATTGTCTTGTATATTCACATGAAATGGAGATGCCGTCGAAAACACTGACACCTCAGACACTTTATTCTCTTGTTTCAGTTTTGATGCATTGAAACCAACTGGTTCAGAAGATATCACACAAGATTCGTCTTCTGATTTGACAGCAAATTCGCTGTCTTGCAAATCAGACGGATCTAGAGATGCCTTGGGATTGGCATTAGAGCTTACATCTGGCCCTGCTGAAAGTTTCTGGTGGGTCGGTTTTACTTTTGTCTTTTCGCATTTTGTAGCATGTGCATCATTCTCGGGTTCACCACTTGGCAAAGTTTGTTGAAGATCTTGGCTAGAAGGTTCCTGGAGCTGAGAGTCTTCCATGGCTTTCAGTGCTCTGGTCATCAATCGACTGCTTGCTGGAAGACCTGCAACTCGATTGTCAAGAGTCTTCTTGGCTTCGACAGATTGATTTTCACATCCTGTGACTTGGTTGTCTTTGGACTTCAGACTTGCCGACTCAGGTATCTTGATCTTACATGATACTTTACCAAAGGAGCAATTAACAGATTTAATTCCTGCACGACTAAACACCCCACTGGTTTGTCCTTTTCCAGCTTTGCTGAACCACAAACCACCCTGGACTTCGATATTTTTCTTTGCTTCTTTCTCATTTTGGCTTGTGACTTGTCTTCCAGGCTGATCAGTAGTGGAATTCGGTGAGGGTCGGCCACTGCCTTTGGGACATCGGCGGATTTGCGGCACAGAGTCGATGTCGGAATAGGGACTATCCACCACTTCTTCTGTCTCAGTCTTTTCACAGACGAATTTGTCATACTTGGTAAAAAACACTTCTGAGGACTTCCTTTGCTTCTTTGTGCATTTCGGCTTAATCAGAATGTTTTGGTCTTTATGGGAAATCTTCCCATTGGCTTGGCAACCGTTTCCAGGAATTCCCAAGAGCAACGTGGAGTTAGATACCTTGTCTTCTTGACCTTTTGTGTTTTCATCAACTGGACTCTTTTCTGTGAATTCCGAAGCTATAATATGTATCTTGGGCTTATCCAGGAAATGTGCCTCAGCCTCAGCTACACTACAACTCCAAGAGCTGAGAAACCGCTTGGGTACCTACAGGAGTGCACGCAGTGAAAACGTTTATGTTGGGGAAAAATACTTGATTTATTGTTATTTACTAAATAAATCGATTACAATGGAAATGACGACTGTTCAGCTTGGTCTTACCCCTCTCTTTGGACCAGGAAGAGTGTAGAACTGATATTCACCAAAAAATAGATGTATGGCTTTCTCAGAAACCCAGGCCAGTTCCTCAGGTTCCCCAAAAGTCCTGATGTAATACTGACGATAGGGATTATCACTCGGCTCTGACAAACCACAGCACAGAAAGACAAAATTGCTTCAACTTTTACTTCAATGGGAATACATCAATCATGTAATTCTCTCTTTTTTTTTGCACAAATATGAATGAACTCGTTAAATCAGGAGCTGATTATACCCCACCAAAGTTTAGCGTTCATAATAAACAACTACACTCACCAGACACTTTATTAGGAACACCCCTACATCCACCTGCCCGTTTTATTTTCTGCAGTTCTCTAATCAGCCGATCACTCGACAGCACCACGATGCATCAAATCACGCAGATACAAATCAAGAACTTCAGTTAACGTTCACAATGTTCAAACATCAGAATGGGAAAAATTGTGATCTCACAGTGAAGTGTGACTTTCTTTCTTTCACTGTGGTATGGGTGTCGGTTTGAGCCAGATGAGTATTTTTGGTTTGAGTATTTCAGAAACTGATGATCTCCTTCCTGGGGTTTTCACACACAACAGTCTCGAGAGTTTACACAGACAGAATGGTGTGAAAAACAAAAAACACTGAGTGAGTGAGTGAGCGAATGAATGAGCGACAGTTCTGTGGGTGGAAACAAACGCCTTGTTGATAAGAGAGGGTCAGAGATCACAAAATGGCCAGATTGGTTTGAACTTTTTTGCCAGGAAGGATATAGTAACTCATATAATCACTCTTTACAACCGTGGTGAGCAGAAAAGCATCTCACACTGGGTTCCACTCCTGCAGCCAAGAACAGGGATCTTAGAATCAACAAGTTCCTATTAAAGTGTCCAGTGAGTGCATATTAATGGAAAAAAGTAAGTACCTAAAATGCAAAATGTACCTCAAACGATTCCACATTTAACCTCCCAATAACTTCAACCACAACCAAGTCATGGATGATGTCCAGGATCTTCATCATTCATCACCAAAATTAAAGCTGCACTTTTTTTTTTTTACTTTCACAGAAACCAACACACCTTTTATTCTGTGATACGTTTCCAACGCAGGATTGATGGTCACGCGACATGGCCACCATGGTCTACGGTTGAACTTGGCCCATATCACTTCACCTTCGAGGTACTTTACTGGTGGAAGAGCCTTTGACTTTGAGTTGTTTATCTGCTAGTAGAAAATTAGACTGTTTAAAAAGAATACAGCAAACAAGAAACAAACCAAATGTATTCATGTTTAGGGTAACATCTCTTAAAACCAATCTTTATAAAAAATATATATTACCACAGTCAGTTACAAGTGTTTAATTATAGTGCGATAATCAATTCTTGGACTCTAAAGTAAGCTACGTGATACAGACAGACACAAAATAAGTTTCATAGTCACAGATAAAGCCCAGTATCTGAGTACGGAATTTTTAGTTAAGACTTCGTACTGACTGTAATTTAACATTTGAATATGATGATTAAGGCCCGGTCCTACAATACCAATAACTATAGCGATAACTATGAATAAATCAGCCCCCTGCAGTTTATGTGGTCGGTGCTCACACCAGACCGATAACGATCCCTATAGCCCAGGCCTGGGTTTATCCGTATCGCTGAGATTGCTTCGGGAGCCATTTTTCCAGACCTGGACCTGATCTGATAAAACATCTGCTGACCAATCAGTTTGTAATTGTTTACATATGGCGTTGTCTGAGCACGTGTTATTTTCCCCGGTCATCTCTGTACATCCTTGTTGCATCATGAAGTCACGGAATACAGATTCACGGAAAATAAAAAAATATAATCCAAAGCACAAATCTTCTATTCATGGATATGTGATTATTTTCCATGAAATATCAACAGTAAATTAATAAAGTAAGCATATAAAGATATGCAGGTAAGATATTTTAATTATGAACTTTGGCAGTCCAAACATTTAATTGTTTTAGACGTCTTAATTTTTTTTTATGCGTGATGCATCATCCGTATGAAACCAGTAACCAGTCTGTAATATACTGAAATGTCCGTGACCGATCCATAAATTATTGGCATTCGTGATGCATCTGTATTAAAATCCGTAACCACTCCGTATTTTGTATCCTTTTTTATTATATTTCCGTACTCTGTGATCTGTCCGTGTTATATAAACCACCGGAGTGTGTAAATGGGTTGTTTTGGAGTCCAAGCTGTACAGTACGACTCGGAATAATGTGCTACTACTTGGAAAAAACTTCCATGGCTATTCCTAAGTTGCATGCGTTTATTTCCCTGAGTGTCAGGACCAAGCGATATTATAGTCGGGATTATAGTTGTGGCGTTTCTGCTCCAGACTGGAACTAAGTTCAGATATAGGTATCGTCAGAGTTGGAGTTATAGGTATAGTTAAGAGTTATCGGTGTTGTAGGACCGGGCCCTTATACTGGATGTGACATTTCAGCAAACGGGTTCTGTCTCAATGAAATGTTTATTACATTATTTACAGGAATTTATTACATAAATTTCATTGACACACTAGGAAAAAAAAAGGCTTCGAGACATCCGGTGCAGAACCTGAATGAGGTCTGTTTTTGGAAACCACCACTTCATGTGACTCTAATCAGCTTGATTTGATTAAGTAGTAATCCTAAGCTACAGTATACGAATCGGATGTCAAAGAGAGCTCTTGTAGTACAAATAACCAAACAGGCTAACTAGCTATGAAACTAATCAGGTCAACAATAATGGAAAAATCTATCCTGAAGGACTCGGAGATTATAATTAACATCTGATCTTACCTAAAGTTGTACCTAAAGTTCACGATGCAGCGGTGCTTTAGTACTTGGGTCTGTCCAGTTTTACCATCTCCTTATCAGTGCACTCTGCTCAAATAGATTAGCTTCCAAATCTTCAACTTTGATGCTAATACCACCATCAGTGCCATCATGCTCATCATCTGATAGATGGCTAGCTAGCCAAGCCACATGTACTGTACGCGTTGGCATTGCATTCAGTCTGATGTTTACTGTCTTCACTACTTTGCATTGGATTTCTCATTAACATGACTTTGAATGTTGCTGGAAAATGGTCAGCGAGAAAAGAAAGAAGCTCTTGAGATTTTGGTTCTTTTGGTTTTAAGACCAAATGACAAAACCACACTGATATGTTAACCTTACATTTGAGATTGAGTTTTCTTCTCCCATTATAAGCGATTGTAGCAATAAATTGCTAGCACAAGCAAGAAATTGCACTGGAATTGCTAACCCCTAACACTCTTCCCCACTGATGTTAAAGCAGTGCTGAGCAGGATTAATCCACATAAAGCTGCAGGCCCTGATGGCATCCCTGGACGTGTGCTCAGAACATGTGCTGGGGAGCTGGCAGGGGTCCTGATGGACTTATTCAACATGTCTTTGGCCCATGCTATTGTTCCAACCTGCTTCAAGACCACCTCCATCGTGCCAGTACCAAAACACTCCACTCCAACATGTCTCAACAACTACCGTCCAGTAGCACTCACCCCCATCATTACAAAGTGTTTAGAGCAGCTGGTCCTGACAAATCTCAAATCCTGTCTTGCCCCCACCCTGGACCCCCACCAATTTGCCTACCACAAGAACAGGAGCACAGAGGATGCAGTCTCCCTAACACTGCAGTCTGTCCTCTCGCACCTGGATAATGGCAACACGTATGCCAGAATGCTGTTCATAGACTTCAGTTCAGCATTTAACACTGTCATCCCCTCTAAGCTCATCACCAAACTCACAGATCTGGGCATCAGTGCTCCCATCTGCAACTGGTTGTTGGATTTTCTAACCAACAGGCCCCAACATGTTCGTTTAGACCATCACTGCTCCTCCACCCTCATACTAAACACTGGCGTACCAGGCTGTGTGATGAGCCCGTTCCTCTACTCCCTCTGCCAAGTTTAAAGTACAACCCCGATTCCAAAAAAGTTGGGACAAAGTACAAATTGTAAATAAAAACGGAATGCAATAATTTACAAATCTCAAAAACTGATATTGTATTCACAATAGAACATAGACAACATATCAAATGTCGAAAGTGAGACATTTTGAAATTTCATGCCAAATATTGGCTTATTTGAAATTTCATGACAGCAACACATCTCAAAAAAGTTGGGACAGGGGCAATAAGAGGCTGGAAAAGTTAAAGGGACAAAAAAGGAACAGCTGAAGGACCAAATTGCAACTCATTAGGTCAATTGGCAATAGGTCATTAACATGACTGGGTATAAAAAGAGCATCTTGGAGTGGCAGCGGCTCTCAGAAGTAAAGATGGGAAGAGGATCACCAATCCCCCTAATTCTGCACCGACAAATAGTGGAGCAATATCAGAAAGGAGTTCGACAGTGTAAAATTGCAAAGAGTTTGAACATATCATCATCTACAGTGCATAATATCATCAAAAGATTCAGAGAATCTGGAAGAATCTCTGTGCGTAAGGGTCAAGGCTGGAAAACCATACTGGGTGCCCGTGATCTTCGGGCCCTTAGACGGCACTGCATCACATACAGGCATGCTTCTGTATTGGAAATCACAAAATGGGCTCAGGAATATTTCCAGAGAACATTATCTGTGAACACAATTCACCGTGCCATCCGCCGTTGCCAGCTAAAACTCTATAGTTCAAAGAAGAAGCCGTATCTAAACATGATCCAGAAGCGCAGACGTCTTCTCTGGGCCAAGGCTCAGACGAATCAAAATTTGAAGTTCTTTATGGAAATCAGGGACGCTGTGTCATTCGGACTAAAGAGGAGAAGGACGACCCAAGTTGTTATCAGCGCTCAGTTCAGAAGCCTGCATCTCTGATGGTATGGGGTTGCATTAGTGCGTGTGGCATGGGCAGCGTACACATCTGGAAGGTCACCATCAATGCTGAAAGGTATATCCAGGTTCTAGAGCAACATATGCTCCCATCCAGACGACGTCTCTTTCAGGGAAGACCTTGCATTTTCCAACATGACAATGCCAAACCACACACTGCATCAATTACAGCATCATGGCTGCGTAGAAGAAGGGTCCGGGTACTGAACTGGCCAGCCTGCAGTCCAGATCTTTCACCCATAGAAAACATTTGGCGCATCATAAAACGGAAGATACGGCAAAAAAGACCTAAGACAGTTGAGCAACTAGAATCCTACATTAGACAAGAATGGGTTAACATTCCTCTCCCTAAACTTGAGCAACTTGTCTCCTCAGTCCCCAGACGTTTACAGACTGTTGTAAAGAGAAAAGGGGATGTCTCACAGTGGTAAACATGGCCTTGTCCCAACTTTTTTGAGATGTGTTGTTGTCATGAAATTTAAAATCACCTAATTTTTCTCTTTAAATGATACATTTTCTCAGTTTAAACATTTGATATGTTATCTATGTTCTATTCTGAAAAAAATATGGAATTTTGAAACTTCCACATCATTGTATTCTGTTTTTATTTACAATTTGTACTTTGTCCCAACTTTTTTGGAATCGGGGTTGTATATTACACTAACACCATCATCAAGTTTGCGGATGACACCACAGTAATAGGCCTCATCAGGGACAACGATGAGTCAGCCTACAGACAGGAGGTGGACCGCCTAGCTGTGTGGTGCAGCGAGAACAACCTGCTGCTCAACACCAACAAAACCAAGGAGCTCATCGTGGACTTCAGGAGGAATGCTGACACACACACACCCATCCACATCAACGGTGCAGCAGTGGAGCGTGTGACCGGCTTCAAATTCCTGGGGATCCACATCTCACAGGACCTCACCTGGACAACCAACTGCTCCAACTTGGTCAAGAAGGCTCACCAACGTCTCTTTTTCTTGAGGACTCTGAAGAAAAACCACCTCTCTTCAGACATCCTGGTGAACTTCTACCGTTGTACCATCGAGAGCATCCTAACCAACTGTATTACAGTACGGTATGGGAACTGCTCTGTCTCAGACCGAAAGGCCCTGCAGAGGGTGGTGAAGATCGCCCAGCGTGTCATGGGAGCCTCGCTACCTCCTACTGAGGATGTCTAAAGGAAGCAATGTCTCAGGAGAGCCATAAACATCATCAAAGACTCCTGCCATCTAGCACACAAACTGTTCACTCTCCTGCCCTCTGGAAGGTGCTACAGGAGCCTTCGGGCCAAAACCACCAGGTTCAGGAACAGTTTTTTTTCCTTCAGCTGTCTCACTGCTGAACTCCCCCCAACAAACTGAATTGACTTGAACTGACTTCATTGCACTATCATTATTTGCACTGTTTATTCATACTGTGTTTTGTATATACTGCAAATATTTATGTATCATACCATTGCACTACAGTTCATTCGTATTGAGCATTTTCATTCATATTGCACATTTTGAACATACTGTAAATATCTATCATATCATTATACCATTCCATACCCTGTAATTCCTGTACATTTATATTTATGTATATTACACTTATGTTATTTACTGCTATGCACTTCTGGTTAGATGCAATCTGCATTTCGTTGCCTTGTACCTGTGACATGTGCAATGGCAATAAAGTTGAATCTAATCTAATCTAATCTAATCTAATCTAATCTAATCTAATCTAATCTAATCTAATCTAATCTAATCTAATCTAATCTAATCTAATCTAATCTAATCTATCTCAATTCGAAAGTATTCCAAGGTGCAGTTTTACATTAAGGACTGCACTGTGAAAGCCAACTTCTAATTTTAACTCTTAAAGGAGAACTGAAGGCAAATGTTTTATTATCGAAGGCTACGTTCACACTGCAGGCTGAAGTGACTCAAATCCGATCTTTTCGCCCATATGTGACCTGTATCCGATCTTTTATTGACAATATGAACGACACAGATCCGATTTTTTCAAATCC
This sequence comes from Neoarius graeffei, assembly GCF_027579695.1. NCBI lineage: Eukaryota > Metazoa > Chordata > Actinopteri > Siluriformes > Ariidae > Neoarius > Neoarius graeffei. The sequence goes on from NC_083580.1 coordinate 78,176,944, forward strand.
GGCCCAGGCCGTTTGGATATGTGGTCCTAATTCCGATTCCTATCCGCTCTTTTCATATGCGACTTCAGTCTGAACCGCCAGGTCGCATTCATCCGACTTACACGTCATCAACAAGCCACAAACGTCACTATTCTGCGCTGAAATAGGCGGCGGGTCTCTCAAAAAAAGTTACAACAACATGGCGCATAATCACGGGCGCAGATAGAGGGTGGGACGGGTGGTATTCGTCCCACCCAGATTTAAATTCACCTCGCTCGGTCCCCCCCACTTATAGGGAGGAAAAAACGTCTATGCTGTCTTTCTTTGCATAAGGCAAACCTCACGGAAAAATCAAAAGACTAATTACCATTCGGTTTATTGAGGTGCACAGCAGTGTATACATATAGTTGCAACAACTCACATAAAACAAAACAAAGACTGATATTCGGTTGGTTGAGCTGCGCAGACTGCACAGGTTGCGAGCTCGAGCTTGGTTGCTATGGTAACCCACAACAAGTTTGACAGGCATATCGGGGTTGGGGTTGGTTTGCTGGCAGCTTTGTCCCCCCCAGTTTTTTGTCCCACCCAGTTCAAAAAACGTATCTGCGCCCCTGCGCATGACATCAATGCGAGGGACGCTTCGGGCTGTGAAGGTTCTGAATCTTCTCAATGGAAGGACGCAGAGGTTAGGGAGCTGATTTCCATTTGGGGGGATACAGCTATTCAAGCTAGATTGGATGGGTCATACCGCAACCGGGCGGTTTTACTTCCGTAAACACTGGCCATGCTCACTGCGTGTGACGTCGTCGTATCCTGCAATGCGCATGCGGAACACTTTTAGGTTGCTTTTCGTTCATACTGAGGATCACATACAAGTCGCATATATTTGTTAATGTGAACGACCTCACAAAAAAATCGGATTTCACAAAAAAATCGGAATTGAGCATTAAAGCCTTGCAGTGTGAACGTAGTGAAAATTCTATTTCTCATTTTATTAAATATCAGAATGCATTTTTGATCGCTATTTTGTCACTGCTATAGAGGATGTGCAGTCAAGTGACCTGTCCGCGTTTAGTCTGCCATATTGGACGGCTTCAGGATTGTTTACTTTGCGCGAGCGTAATGGATCCAGGGAGTAATCCCCAAGAAAATTCGGAAAATACCCCATCTACATCACGCGATAATTTGTCTAAGTTTGTTCAGCATCTTGAAGGTGACGTGAGGCAGCGTTGCGTGGAAAAGTGTTCCAGGTTGGGGATTGCAGATCCGTACAACTTGCCGCAATCCTTGTTCAGGGAAATTCGGAGCTGCGGTGCCGGCGATTTGCCCGATCTGGCCTACCACGACATTTACAATTTTCTTGTTAATCGTGAATCGTGTTACACTGGCAAAGCCCTCAAAGCTTACAAGAGCCTGGAAGCTTATAAATATTTTGTTGCGGGATGGGTATCCCAACTATACCTCTGGAAGGTTCTGAAGAAGAATGTCTACTTGATAACCTCACGGGTAAGTGGCATTAAGACGTTTATCATAAAGAGACTATGCAGGACGTTTTATCGTAAGAATGTTCGAAATCTAAACTCAGTTCCAGATAATGACAGGGTTGTAAATATGTATGTTTTTGTCTGAAAAAAAATATCACAAATCACCGACTATGCAGTTATCATTCAATCCGAAAATCAACTTAACAGATGTACTAGCAGTATTGAATTAGAAGATTACACCTACCTGATATGAAGTGTTCACTACAAATTCGGCTGGTAGAACTGGGGTACCAGTTTTCTCTTCGCACAGCGACACCCATTTTGCGCGTCTCTCCTCGTCTGCGGGGAATCTATAAAATGACAGGCCTTCCTTTTGGCCCTGTCTATTGGTACAACCAAATGCTGAACAAGATATAACCATTCTCGAAAGATCTACTCCCACACACTTGATAATTAGAACGGGTTCGTCTAAGTTCTATGCGTGGCCATGCCGTCCAAGATGGCAAATAAACAAATATCACGTGGCCTCGTGACGTCACGTGCACGCTCTCTATAGCAAGTTATGAGTGTTTGAAATACGCTCTGTAATATATCAGTCCATATGTCAAAGCGATGGCCGTAAACGAGATTCGTTGAGACCTGTGCGAGACATCATAGGATGGAAGTAAAACGTACAGCGGAGATCAAAGCGACCAACATCTGCTAACGCTGTCAAAAGACGTGCGCGCCCTCTTTCGAATGCTGATGTAATCAAGCCGGAAGTTTTGTTTGTTTTGATAGCAATCAGGAAAGTTTGAAAAAAGTAGGCAGTAATCATCATTTAAACTCGTTTTTGTGCAATATTTCGTTTGGAAAAAAGTTTTTAAAATGGCGGCACTGACACCTGGCTGACACTTCACGTTTCGAAGTCTTGCGCAAGTCTCGTGAAGATCGCGTGGATAAGCGACGCCTGCCGTGGACCAAACAAACTAAATTCAACACGGCTAAAAACCGAATAGGCCGATAAGTATAATATTTAATTGCAATTAGTTGCCAATACGAGTCACGATATAAGGTTACTAAAACCGAAAACGTAATTGAATAACACGTTAATTAAGAAATAAAGCAAGTTTAAAAATGACTTCAGTTCTCTTTTAATAACAATCCTGAGCTATTTATAAGATGCAATCTGTTTACAGACGTACGCTTTACTCTTGTTGCAAAACTCATTCCTTTGTAAGCCTGTGTTTGACTATTCTTCATCAGGGTTGGTAAATCTTCCAAAAAGTGAAATTTCTCTTAAATCAATTGAGCATTTGACGTTATAGAAGTAATTCAGATTGGTTTGGATGTGACTTCAAAAACTACCCAGAAGCAGAAGATTAGAATGAGAACTTGCCATCGTAACGTCATCATGGATGCACTCCAGTGAGGCTGGATCGCGGTCGCCATCTGACTCTTCCTTGTGGTTTTCATATTTTTTCATAGACATACAGGCCTTGGTTCTTCTTTTGCCTTTAGACAGATGATGGTGTCTATCAAAAATGGTGAATTTTTGCTTTGGATTTGTAGATGTAGCAATCTCATTTACAGGGCTGCTACAAGGCTTTTCGTGTGAAGACCTTGGGCCGGTGTCCTCATCTTCCTCCTCATCCTCAAACAAAATTGACTCAAAGTGTAATCCATTTGCAAATGGACTGGACGAATCGAGGCTGAACGCTGGACTGGGAGGAGACATGCGAGTGTTATTGTCAGTTCTGTTGTCAGGCAAAGCTGTGTCCATGTTTTGTAGAAATGGGTCAGCAAGCTTCAAGTGCCATGGAGTCAACTCATTCCTATGGCCCTTGTGGATCCTTGGATGTGAAAAGCAGATCCAGGAAGTTATCCATGAAGGTCTCAAGGAACTGGAATCCTGAGTCAGTAGTCCTTGGTTCTGCGCCACTAAGTGGAAGTGAGACTTGACGGTTGGACTTGAGGCCAGGCACCTTGATGAAGATGGGTGACGGTTTCCATGTGATGAGGATTTTCAGCTCTTCTGGAGGACTGCTGATGATCCGAGCATCCGAATCTGCCACTTATCTTAAAGAAAACTGGGACATAATTCATTCAGTCAGCATTTGTGAAATATGACAAATCAGTATATGATGGTTTATGAGGTACAGCTACTGACACTGAGTTTCCATTTTAGAAGATATTCCTACCATATAGATGTATGTCATAGATATAGAATTACTATATGGAAGAAGGTGTTATTGGTGCACTTTGTGGATATACAGTTACTTCCTGTAGTCCATTTGGAGCGATGTGCAATGTCACAATGTCCCATTCATCAATGCAGTAAGACCACCATAGGACCATGTCTGATGAGATGTTATTTGGAAGGTGGATCATTCTCATCATAGCAGTGTCATCAGTGGTTATAGATGTTCAGTTGTACAATTTGTTGGGGTTTGAAAGCACTGTGTACTTACCATCCACTTTATACACTGCACATTCATTCACACCTTTTCACACCTATACTGCAATCAACTTACCTCAGAAGTGGGAAGTCGGAACTCTTGGTGCGTTCCATTTGAACTGGGAAGTCAGAATTTCCGAGTTCCCAGTTAAACATCTCAACTGGAACGACCCCTGAAGTCCGATTTCCAACTTGTCAAATCGGAAGAACCTCACCAACCCTGACCTCAAAATCCAAGATGGCTGCTCTGCGTGTCAAAGTGAAGCCTGGAGTAATATCCTGTTTATTAGCACTTCTGTCTCACTTGTGTCTTATTAAATCAGTCATGTACATAAACAGTCCTGTCCAACTTCTACCTTTGGCCATGTTGCTAGGGTGTTTGTTTACACAAAATACTGCATAATGCGTAATCAACCATGGCTAAAAACAGCTAACATGGCTAGAACTGGTTTTCCAACCTGTTGTAGCAGAAGGTCGTCGACTCAGGTGTGATGTCATTCCCAGCTCTGACTTCTGAGGTAAATGGAACGGGGAAAAACATGGACGCCTTCACGTTCGCCTTTTGTTAGCATCAAGCTAGCTAACTAACTGTAGTGACAACTAACTGTGAACTAACTGTGTATATTTATCTCCTCAAAACAGCAATCAGGGTTTTAGATTTAACAAGAAATTACTGTATGTTGATTGCTCTATAGTAAATACTGCAAATACTAGTATACGGGTCATTCTAGAATTCGGGGTACATTTCATGTCTCCGAGATAAACCTTTTGTTATTTTCCACAAAAGAAATCTTTACTGGATGAGTTTTGAACAATTATGACACACTTTCACCAACAGCAATGCTTGATGTACATTTTTTACCCAATTTATCCATAAGACATTAACTAAATGACTCCCACCCCTCCCCCCACATTATTGGCCGTCTTCGACTCCTGATTCATCCATTCAACTCCAATAAACAGGAAGTGATCCAGTCTAACAGTCAATTTTTGGGGGGCTTATTCTATTAACTGTGATAAAATCAATTGGTTTTATAGAAAGTTTATTTTCTGTATTATGTGAAATTTCAGTCATAAAAAATATATTTTTATCCGCCCCAATGTTCTTGTCAACTCTGTTATTAACTCTGTTATAAAACCGCATAAAATCTACAAAAACTTTTAATAATACGCATGACACCTGCACCGAGCGATGTCACTTCCTCTGGTGGGAAACTTCAGCGAGGCAGTGAGGTATGTTATGTTCTGTTTCTTCTCTCGTGAATTTGAACAAAATGTTGAGGATTTTACACCAAAAGTCGATTCATTTTTCATCAAATCTGTCATTGTGATATCGGAGCGAATCTCTTGCTCATTTTTTAAAGAACAATAATATGATTAAAATCCATAATTTTTTTTGTATTTTTAATACATAACGTGTGGTAGCCGGTGGTGTAGTGGTTAGCGCTGTCGCCTCACAGCAAGAGGGTCCGGGTTCGAGCCCCGTGGCCGGCGAGGGCCTTTCTGTGCGGAGTTTGCATGTTCTCCCTGTGTCCGCGTGGGTTTCCTCCGGGTGCTCCGGTTTCCCCCACAGTCCAAAGACATGCAGGTTAGGTTAACTGGTGACTCTAAATTGACCGTAGGTGTGAATGTAAGTGTGAATGGTTGTCTGTGTCTATGTGTCAGCCCTGTGATGACCTGGCGACTTGTCCAGGGTGAACCCCGCTTTTCGCCCGTAGTCAGCTGGGATAGGCTCCAGCTTGCCTGCGACCCTATAGAACAAGATAAAGCAGCTAGAGATAATGAGATGAGATGAGACCGTGCGGTAGCTAGTTTGAGGTTAGTTAGCATGTGGAGCTAAGACACAAAGTGGTGGGAAAAATGTCAACTCTGTTCTCGTCAGTTCTGTTAACGGATTGCCCGGTTTTGCAATAACAGAGTTGACGATGACTAACAGAGTCAGCACTTGAAACGTACCCGTGATTATAGAATGGGCTGTATACGGTATAACTAGTTAAGAGTGGAATTTCGTTTACTGTCGATGCTCTGAGCCGCCGTGTTGATTTGATGTTACTTGAACTCCGTGGAACAACTCTTGCTGTCCATCGAATCAGAACTCGTACCGGTAAATTGAACAGAATGCCGCATTCGTGTCAGACCATCCAGCTATCTGAGAGACGGTCGGAGGAAACCAGAGGAACCCTACACGAGCATGAGAACATCATGCAGGCACAGGCAGGAGGAGCTCAGGATCGATCTGGAGCTGTAGCGGCGTCAAAGCGCAGAGTTACAGAATAGAAATGCCATGCACTGTTTCTTCTAAACGGCTTCATGGGTCTCCATCAGCGATCAGGAACATGCAAGCTTACCAGGGTCATGTCAGTGCTGTGCTCAGGAAGGTCAACACAACCACTGAGTAAGCAAGCAGTGGTCCTTCTAGGGACCTTTTTCTACAAAGTGCACCTTTGCCAGGTGAATTGTTTATAATGAATTGGAGACATTTCTGAAACGTTGAATGCACGTGCAGTAAGACTTGTGCCGTGTGTGTGTGTGTGTGTAGCCGCCCTTGCGAGATCCGAGGCGCACATGTATGACACACTCGAGTCTGTCATCTTTCAGAGGAAGTGAAGAAGAAGAAGAAGTTTAACGACACACGTACAGATATACCGCACGACTTAGAGCGGCGCGCGCGCTTGCGTCGGAAATCATTACAGGGTTCTTCTCTTATAGACATTTCTCATTTTCTCATACCCGTTTCCTTTCACACACACACACACACCCTTCCAGTGGTCAACCTGCAAACAATCCCGTGATCATAAACCGTGTTGTTTCATGAAATGCATCCAAAATCTTACCCTTGACCTGCCGCTCGCGCTCGGGGACACCGAAAACCCTGCGCTTTTGCAGTCCAAATGGCCTTTTTCCCAAATTAGTGAGAGAACCTCAGCCTCAGCAAATCCCAGCAGCAGCAGCATGAGTATGAGCAAGAGCGGCAGCACTAGGCCGAGAAACCTGAGCCCATATTCTTGACAGTGAGGCTAGCGGCCCCTTTCTGTACAAAACCAAAGAAAGAGCAAAAAAAGATGTCCGTTAAACACACACACACAGACACACACACACACACGGTGAGAGAGACACGAGACACGTTCCCCTGCGCTGGGATACACAAACGTTACCGGGGGGCTCTTACTTTCTCTCCATTGAAACGGTGATGGTTTCCTCTGCGTGCCGACCTGCCCCTGGTTGTGTCTCGAGCCCCTGCCTGTGTGTGTGTGTGTGTGTGTGAACAGCCAATCCGTCGCGGCTCTCCAGCCTTCTCACTTTAACACTTCCTAAAACACACCTGCCCTTATTATTATCATCATTATTATTACCATTATTACTATTATTATTCCTATTCTTCAGCATTTGTTCTTCTTCTTCACACACACACACACGCACGCACGCACGCGCGCGCGCTACAATGTTTCAACGTCATACACCTTTAAAAGTGCTTTGAAGTCACGTCATCAATTAGACCCAGCTCTCGTGCACGCGGTTCCCGGGATGGGTTCTGAGGCTATAAAAATGTTTTCAAGAAAAAAAAAAAGTATAATGTTTATGAAGTCGGTGTGTGATACAAGCGCGTTGTTTAATCGGGACCGAGTCGTGGGCACGCGCTTCAAAATGGAGTCTGGTGGTGCTGCTGAAAGCAGGCCACAAAGTGTTAAAATCTCAAATGGCACACCACACGATGTAGTAGGATAGCCGACTGTAAGAGAGTGGAGAAGTTCATGAGGATGCGTTGGACCTGCATAAGAGGTCCAAGGAGGCCATCTTGTCAAGTCCATGACACCATAGAAAGAGTTAGAGAGAGAGTTGGAAGGGTTTTTAATCCAGACATCTAAAGCTGTGTGTGTGTGTGTGTGTGCGTAAAAGAAGCAGTGCGCACCTCATAATAAACCAAGCTCCAACCCCAAGTATCATGAAGCAGTCGCGTGTGCGTGTAAAATTCACATTTCATGTCACATATCATCTCTGTAACACCCTGACATTTTTCTTTAAGGAGGTGGGGAAATGAAATGGAGGAGCCAGCCGACACCGACACCGACACCATCTTTCAGCAGTCCACCATGTTTCCCTCAATGCACGCTGCAAAACAAAGAAATACATCAATAAGAGTGCGCGCGCGCGTATAAGAAATAATAATTAAAACAATCTGGGGTTTTGTCCTTATCAATATAATAATAATAATAATAATAATAATTATTATTATTATTAATATTATTATTATAAAAAAAAAACAACAACCCTTAACTTGCGGGCTGGTTAATGTTTAAACTGTTGTCTAAACACAGAGGGTGTTGGGTTCAAACAGGCTCCTGATCTTCCCTTTAATCATCCTTTAATCATCCTTTAATCTGCTTTAAAGCGACTTTCGGTTTGTCATGTGAGAGAAAGCTGACGCCGCGCGCGCATGTTTTTTCCTCCACCGTGATAAAAGTGTTCGTTCTTTACTTGTGTGTGAACCCGCACTCAGTAGTACGGTAGAAATAGTACACCACCGATAGTGTGACACACTGGGTATGGGATTAGGGTTCGGACATGCTTTAGGCCTGTGACTGACTCACTCACTGACTCACTCAACAGCGACCCCTGTGAAGGAAAAATAAAGCTGCAACGAATTAGTCCGAGAATCAAACATTCAGATCCAGACTGTACAGCAATTCAGCACAGTAGTGTTGATTCAGTACAGTTAAGGGAGAACGGGGAGACTGGAACAGGTGAGACTGAGACAAGTTTGTATTCCTATAACTTTATTTCAACCAGTCAGTCAAGTCAAGTTTATTTGTATTGCGCTTTTAACAATAAACGTTGTCGCAAAGCAGCTTTACAGAATTTCTCATCTCATCTCATTATCTGTAGCCGCTTTATCCTGTTCTACAGGGTCGCAGGCAAGCTGGAGCCTATCCCAGCTGACTACGGGCGAAAGGCGGGGTACACCCTGGACAAGTCGCCAGGTCATCACAGGGCTGACACATAGACACAGACAACCATTCACACTCACATTCACACCTACGCTCAATTTAGAGTCACCAGTTAACCTAACCTGCATGTCTTTGGACTGTGGGGGAAACCGGAGCACCCGGAGGAAACCCACGCGGACACGGGGAGAACATGCAAACTCCACACAGAAAGGCCCTCGCCGGCCCCGGGGCTCGAACCCAGGACCTTCTTGCTGTGAGGCGACAGCGCTAACCACTACACCACAGTGCCGCCGCTTTACAGAATTTGAACGACTTAAAACATGAGCTAATTTTATCCCTAAAGCCTTGGTCACAACTGGCCGTACGTGCTCCTACGGCCGGTCTACGTGCAAAAAACACAAGAAACGCACGGAGGGCGCGCGTGCGACGTGCTGATTTTTGAGCCGTAGACTGGCCGCAGAGGTTCTTTGTCATGTCAAACAAACTCTACGGGCGCTTACGTTTTTTCCAGGTTGCAAGACAAACTTACAGCCAATGTGCGTCTTTCTCCACGAACAAAAAAAACGCAGCGATTTGGGAAACGCCAAAAATCGCACGGCCAAAAAATCGTACGTCCGGTTGTGACCTAGGCTTAATCTATCCCCAATGAGCGCAACGGTGGCAAGGAAAAACTCTCTCAGACGGCATGAGGAAGAAACCTCGAGAGGAACCAGACTCAAAAGGGAACCCATCCTCATTTGGGCAACAACAGACAACATGACTATAACATTAACAGTCCTAACATAAAGTCCGCTTCGTTGATGCTATAAACCCCCCACCGACTGAAACCCGAGCGTAAAACCGTTCACGACAACTGCAGTCCTAAAGTCAGCAAGTCAACTGCAGTCCCCAGCACCACTGCAAGAGTCCAGAGCGTCCTCCAGGCATGACCCCAACTGTCCACATGGGGCCGCCGTCTGCAGGATCGATGCAATGAGACTCCAACCAGACACAGGGCACCAGGATGGATCAGGCAGGTCCGAGGAGCAGAAGAGGTCAGCATCTCGATCCCAGGACCGACATGTAACTCAGAGGGACAGATTTTGGGGGGAAAGAGAGAAAGAAAAACACAGGTTCAACCAATCAGGTTTGAGATTCTATCAGAAGTTCGATGTTGCTCCTTAGGGCCGGAATATTCTTGGGTTTCACGTGACATCACATCCGCCTCATTAGTTATTCAGAACTTTAGCTGGTGGTCTACCAAAGCTCAGTTGACAAAGTGTTTGTACGGAGAAGGTGCATTGCTCGGATGAAAAATGCCTTACGCTTGCGTTGTTCAAATCGATCAAACCGTGAAACTGATAAAAGTTTCTTCAGGGTGCGCCATGAACTAATAAAAAAGGCCGAACGAACACAGGATTTCACAGAAAGGCGGCTTTTCAGTGAACCTCTGACTGAAATCGAAGGGACCCGAGTCGAAGCACGCTCGAGTTTCACTTGGTAAAAGGTTTGTATTTCCCTCTCAGCTCTGTCCTTAGTGTTTTCCAAGTACTTTTCTTGCTATGTGTTGTTATTTTACGGTACTTTTTTTTAGTCACGAAGCGCTAAAGTCCCCAGCTGTTTCTTTGTTTACTCCTCACAAAGTCCATATGCATGAAGGTCGCGACAAAATTCTTCCCCAGCCGTACAGTTACAATGCGCCGTGATCACTTCTCCATCTTGTTTAACTAAGATCCAGGTCTTTAAAGGGGTTTCTGATGATCTTTGTGAATGATTTAGCTGAGAGATAAGAGCCAACACAAGTGAGAATCAAGCCAAATGTTGTTTGTTTACACTTCAACTTGCAGCGCTTTGTGGTAAAGACGCGAACGAAAAGCTTAAAAAAACCCAGACTTACACGGGCAAAAACAATACAGGATTCATTCGGGAGAGACTTGATACCGAGGTCCTTTACCCAGCCACATACAAAAAAAAGTTGTAAGCCTCCATACTCTTCCACGCTTTCATCTGTTTTGTGGTGTAGAAGGACGTCTGCAACACCAGATAGTTCTAGATGTCGGGGAACTCGACTGAAGGGTAGTACTTTTCTTGGAAAAAAAGTGCTCTTTTTTTAACGCGTCCTCTGAGCACATTGTCAGAAATTAACGTGATGCGTGCGTGAGTTGCCGTACCAGCAAAAATTGGGGTGGCATGTTTTGGTGTGTTCATGTTTTGGTACATGACGTCAGCATTGTTGTTTACTAGTCAACAGGATCAATGTACGTGCTTCAATGTTTGATGAAACAAATCATCAAACTTAAATGCTGACATACGAAAGTATTCATGGTGCTTTTCTTCATACATTTCTCACATCGGCAATTGATACAAGTGTCACATTTTCCCCATCGATACATTTAAAGGTCTCGCATGCCATCTTCTGTGTTGCTCTTGCCATCTTTTTTTGCACCTTCGTAACAGCATCAGAATGAAAAAATATATATCTTCAGGAGGCGGCACGGTGGTGTAGTGGTTAGCGCTGTCGCCTCACAGCAAGAAGGTCCGGGTTCGAGCCCCGTGGCCGGCGAGGGCCTTTCTGTGCGGAGTTTGCATGTTCTCCCCGTGTCCGCGTGGGTTTCCTCCGGGTGCTCCGGTTTCCCACACAGTCCAAAGACATGCAGGTTAGGTTAACTGGTGACTCTAAATTGAGCGTAGGTGTGAATGTGAGTGTGAATGGTTGTCTGTGTCTATGTGTCAGCCCTGTGATGACCTGGCGACTTGTCCAGGGTGTACCCCGCCTTTCGCCCGTAGTCAGCTGGGATAGGCTCCAGCTTGCCTGCGACCCTGTAGAACAGGATAAAGCTGCTACAGATAATGAGATGAGATGAGATAATATAATAATGCTTGCATTTGGAAGCCTGCACTACTCTTTACAAAAAAAAAAAACACTCATGTTTAATTGTTCACTGAGAGAGGAACTCTTTCTTGGAAGAGGAAATTGTGAGGTTTGATAGCAGGTAATTTGCCAGACCAAGCCATGCTGCACCACCTGTAGGAAAAAACTTTAAACATTGGATTTTTCCTTCAGTCATAACAAGGAATAACATCCGTATATAATACATACATGGGTCATTCTGGAATTCGGGGTACATTTTGCATCTCCAAGATAAACCGTTTGTTATTTTTCACAAAAGAAATCTTTACTGGGGTGGCACGGTGGTGTAGTAGTTAGCGCTGTCGCCTTACAGCAAGAAGGTCCGGGTTCGAGCCCCGTGGCCGGCGAGGGCCTTTCTGTGCGGAGTTTGCATGTTCTCCCCGTGTCCGCGTGGGTTTCCTCCGGGTGCTCCGGTTTCCCCCACAGTCCAAAGACATGCAGGTTAGGTTAACTGGTGACTCTAAATTGAGCGTAGGTGTGAATGTGAGTGTGAATGGTTGTCTGTGTCTATGTGTCAGCCCTGTGATGACCTGGCGACTTGTCCAGGGTGTACCCCGCCTTTCGCCCGTAGTCAGCTGGGATAGGCTCCAGCTTGCCTGCGACCCTGTAGAACAGGATAAAGCGGCTAGAGATAATGAGATGAGATGAGATATCTTCAGGATTTTACTTCCCTTAATTCACAACACAGTGCAACCGGACACTGTTTACTCACCGTGATGATTTCTTACACTGCCACCTGTTGGAATCCTCCAGACTGACATCAGGTCCATGTGGAAGTATAGTCAGTACACTGCTTGAGTAGCAGCAGCAGCAGCAGCATCCAGAAGCATATGAGTCACATAGTGACAAGTATATCCCGGGCCTTAGAGAAACCTACTTCCTTTGGAACCGTGAAGCTGGACACTGTAGTAAAGTTTGTGCAGTTCAATAATTTATTCAAGTAAAACTTGTACGGTATTTTCTACTTCGCCTCTACCTCCATTCTATGGTGTAATGCAGTGTTTCTCAACCACTGGGCCATGGCCCACTCCGCCATCTAGTGGGCTGCAAACTTTTCCCCAAGTTAAAACTAATTTTTACTCATAGTAGGGTACAGTTGCTGGGTTGCATCCGATGTCACATCCACCTCACGAAGCTACGGTCACACTACAGTTTGTGATGCTTTGCGATGGGTTATCGATGAAAATGAGGTATTTTGGTGGCGATGCATGGCGATATACACGTGAGATAAAACTTGTGGTCACACAGCAGGTGAACACTTGACTGTCACGCCTTCATTCACTTGAGTCTGGCACACTTCGGGCGGCCGTGCTCGTTTATGGAGCGCGTGGTGCGAATTCTTGGGACCCAGCCGTTATGGGAAACACCTGATACTGATTTGAACACAATCAGCACACGCAGATACAGACGCTGTTTTCATAGAGGCTTTGCGAAGTGTCATTATCACTGTCATGCTTGTTTTGAGCCATAACGCTGTTTAAATACTCTGCTTTGCTTTCGTTTATGTTTCGGTTTTTTTTCCCGTTTCCGGTTGAGAATATGCAGTGCGCATTCTGGCTGCCACTTTTCACCAGAGCTTTTTATTTTTATTTTATTTTCTCTTTTGTTTTCCTTTTTTGTGTTTGTGTAGTTTGATGTTTGTTTTTTGTTTGAGTGTTTTGTCCACCGGTTGTGGTGTAGCTCCGGACCCAGTTTTGGGCATCGGTTCCCTCCAGGTCTTGGTTTGCCATTGGTGATGCCTGTGCTCCTCACTATGGACTACAGTGAGCTCGTTGCTTTCTTTAACATTGTGGTTGTCCAGCGCTCTGTGCGGCGATGCTTTTGTGCTTGACGCGGTGTTCTGAGCAATGTTGCTCGGTGGTGTTGCGGTGCCTGTGCAGGTGGTATGGGACCTACCAGTGCTCTGCGTGGCGGTGCTTCTGTGCTCACTTTATGGATCCATGGCGTGGTGTTCCGGGCGGTGTTGCCCGGCGGCGGCACAGTGGCTGTGCAGGCAGTGTGGGACTTATCTTCATGCGCCTTTTGGTGGGACTGTGGCAGCTACACCATTGGAATGAGATCCTGACCTTTTTTTTTTGGTGGACTTTTTTAAAATTATTTTAATTTTAATTTTTTTCTTCCCCCAAATTGTAAAGCAACCTTGGGCATGAGAAAGGCGTTATACAAGTTTAACTGATTATTATTATTATTATTATTAATAAATATCACGGCTGCTAATAAACCCTCTTCCTGCACTTAGATCCATCTACCGCTGTCTATCTTGTAGTGTCCTGATCCCCAGATCTTTAACCCAGCCACATATAAAAAGTTGTTCTCCTCCATGCTCTTCCAGGTTTTCATCTGTGTGTCCGTGTAGAACGATGTCTGCAGCACCCGGTAGTTTGAGATGTCAGGGAACTCAACGGATGGATCATTTTCCAACTCATAGGAAAAATCCTTCCTTGTTAGCGTGTAAGGATCTAATCCCATTGAGTGGTTTCTATATCCACTTATTGGTTTTAATAACTTGCTTAATAACTTCAATAACTTGAACACAAACATGGCAGTAAGTTCTTGTGTTAATGCACCAAACTCCACTTTTGGATCATTAATCCCTTTTGACTGAGAATGTCCTACATGCATGGGTTTGGCTTCTGGCACATCCATACAGTTTTAAATACAATACCTACAATTAAAAACAGTTTGGTTTTTTTGTACTTATTTAATTCCTGGGCTCCCATCTGTCACAGGGAGTGATGTAGCATCCCATTAATACACTTTACAGTAGATTATTAGATTCTAATAGAATAGAGGAGCCAAAATAATTGGGGGTCTTTTTTAACAGGCCCCGACTTGTTACAAGTATGAATAGGTGGGCCTTAAAGCAGAAAAGCTCGAAAACCCCTGGTGTAATGTACGCTGGTGAATTGAGGACTTGTTCAGAATTAAAGTCTATAGCCTCGAGTTACCAGCTATAGTATTATTTATTAAACTTAAATTCTGGGGGAAAACATTGAAGATTTTTTTTTTCAAAATGGCCAGATGGGGATAGTTGGGACAGTTCATCATGTTTCAGGTTTTTTCTTGTGGTTTACAAATATAAAATTGTTTAAAAACATTTGTTAAAATGTAGGTGTGTCCCTGCATGAGAATGAAGCTTATTTCATTCCTTCTTGAGAATGGAACTGTTCTGTCGAGTCAGGTTTTGGTTAAAGGAACAGTCCACCGTACTTCCATAATGAAATATGCTCTTATCTGAATTGAGACGAGCTGCTCCGTACCTCTCCGAGCTTTGCGCGACCTCCCAGTCAGTCAGACGTGCTGTCACTCCTGTTAGCAATGTAGCTAGGCTCAGTATGGCCAATGGTATCTTTTGGGGCTGTAGTTAGATGCGACCAAACTCTTCCACGTTTTTCCTGTTTACATAGGTTTATATGACCAGTGACATGAAACAAGTTCAGTTACACAAATTGAAACGTAACGATTTTCTATGCTATGGAAAGTCCGCACTATAATGACAGGCGTACTAACACCTTCTGCGCTGATCAATGCGCTGCCGAAGCGCGCAGAAGGTGTTAGTACGCCTGTCATTATAGTGTGGACTTTCCATAGCATAGAAAAATCGCTACGTTTCAATTTGTTTAACTGAACTTTTTTCATATCACTGGTCATATAAACCTATGTAAACAGGAAAAACGCGGAAGAGTTTGGTCGCATCTAACTACAGCCCCAAAAGATACCATTGGCCATACTGAGCCTAGCTACATTGCTAACAGGAGTGACAGCACGTCTGACTGCGTCTGACTGACTGGGAGGTCGCGCAAAGCTCGGAGAGGTACGGAGCAGCTCGTCTCAATTCAGATAAGAGCATATTTCATTATGGAAGTACGGTGGACTGTTCCTTTAAACTGACATTTTTCTATCACTGTATCAGCATTGTGTGTTCATACAGTTCATATGGAACAAGTTTTGATAATAAATAAAAATTAAGCATGTAGGATTAAGCTTGGTATTTTATTTTTGTCCCATGTCTCCCCACCATGTCCCAAGTCTCCCAACACAACATCCCATGTCTCCCCTAAATTTCTCAATAAATAATGAGAGAAAAAGTGAAGCCTGAAGGCCAGGATATGTAACAAGCTGAGAAACTAATGCTGTGGTAAGAGGTTATAGTAAACACTCCTTAATGGAATATGAATGTGACAAAACCTGCAAAGAATTTCACACAGTCTACATGAGCTGAGAACTCATCCCGAGTTTCCCCAGTCTCTCCTACTGTGCAGAAATGCTGTAGGAAATGTGCTGTCAAAAATACTGAAATTAAACATTTTTTACATTTAATATAAACACGATAAAGAGTAGTAAACAGAAATGAATGAAGCAAAGTCAGTATTTGGTGTGAAAATGAGCTGTGGGTTTTACTGACACCAGTCCACCTCCAGGCATGTTTTTGGGAGATGAGGGGAAGGAATGAAGTCAAAACTGCCATGGTCATGTCTTGCAAAGATCAAATCAAGACCATACAAATGGGGTTCGAGACCAAGTCCAAATGAACACGAGAATGAGTGAAGGTCTAAGTCTAAGACAATGCTTGTGGAAGGCACAGTCGATCTTGGCTGTCTCTGACCATCCACTTCTGGAGGAGTTTGTTCTTCTCCCCTCTGGATGGAGATACAGGTACTCCAAGGTCAAAAGCAACCAATTCAAAGTTTCCTTTGGGCTAAGTGCAATTAACACACTCAATTTGTACTATTATTACCTCGCCCGCAACAGAGTAAGCGAGGTAAGGTATTGTAATCAGTGCTGTTTGTTTGTGTGTCTGTTAACAATCTAGTGTCTAGACGGTTGCGCCGATTGACTTCAGATTTTCAGGGTAGGTGGGCAATGATCCATAGATTACCTGATTAAATTTTGGGGGTAATCGGGTCAAGATGAAGCTCAAGGTCATGGGAAAGGTCAACCTTTCAGTCAAAATAATATATTTTCCATTATAACTAAAAAAAAAAAACAGTTGCCGATAGACAAACGTTTCCTATTATGAGCATATAGGAACTCCTATATGGCCTTTCATTTGGCACCATGATCTTTGACCTTGAAAGGTCAAACTCAAGGTCACGCATTTTCAGAAGGCTGTAACTTGAAAACGGTTGATGGTAGACAGATATTTACCGTCATCAACTTACAGGAAGTGCCATATGGGCTTTCATTTGGCACTGTGACCTTTGACCTTGAATTACTTTGAAATGTCAAACTCAAGGTCATGGATTTTCAGAGGACTATAACCTGACAGCTGATGATTGAGAAATATTACCATTATCAACATTGTTGTATGTGTTCTGCCTACAGGTAGGGCCTTCCTTATACGGTAGCTCCAGTTCCATGGCGCATCTCTTGACCATTACATAAGGGCCGCCATTCTTCACTCTGTCCAACATTCCTGTTCGGGGTCTTCCAGGAGGCCTCCTCCCTTCTGTTCTCCCCTCTATTACTAGCGGAAGAAGAATCACCATGCCGTAGAGAATGAGCAAGCCATCTACTCTGTCTTCTATTGCTAACAGATATGATAGCTCTCTTCTCACCAGCACGTCGCAGTACTTCTTTGTTGTTTACTTTGTCCGACCAAGAGATGTTCAAGACTTTTCTCCAAAGCCACATCTCACAGCTCTCCAGCTTCCGCACATCCTCTTTCTTCAAAGACCACGATTCAGCCCCATACAGTAGAGTACTCCAGATGACAGTCTTAATAATTCTCTTCTTCAGATCAAGACTGAAGCCTTTTGTGAGCAACTCCTTTCGTTTAGAAAATGCGTCCTTCGCACGGGCTATTCTTGTTCTGATGTCTTTCTCACAATATCCATCCTGGGTAATCCAACTCCCAAGATAGTTGAAGTGTGTTACTTGGCTTAGTTGGTTGCCCCCAAGGAAGATCACGAATTCCTCACCAGGTCTATTCCTTCCTTAGCAACATATAGGTATAATATAAGTGCTGCCGGGCGAGGTTGGTTTTGCCTGGCAACACTTGATAGCATTTCATGGTTAAAACATTCCAATGTTTTTAAAACCATCTTATTATCTAAATGGACTGATATTTCTTATTTGGTTGGTTTTTAACTGTATGGTTATTGTCTCATTTGTGTTTCTTTTTGTATGTTGTGATCGAGGTGTTGTGTTCTCTGCTGTAAATTAAGTTCCCCTAGAGGGACAATAAAGTCCTTGAAGTCTAAGGTCATTACACTGTTTTCTAGAAGCAAAAATTCATTTATCGTCAAATTTTGTGCATACAACAAAAGAAAACATGAACATTATGAACAAGCTCTCAGCTGAAACCAAGGTGACACAAACGCCGATAAGTGAGTACAGCAAATGTCTTGAGACACAACTCGAGTCTTACACCTGTAGCAGTAACTGGGTCTTCCAGGACGTTAACTCAACACCGGGAACATTGTTACGTAAAATACAGTCTGTAGCACTTTAATGCTAAATAATCCTTGCTGGTTTGATAAAACATGATCTCAAAAATAGAGTCTTATACTGTAGTTGGCCAAAGTGCTTCCCATCAGAAACAGATCTTTTCAACGTGAAGATCCTTGTTGCCTGCAAACTGAATTACAAATTACTGCAATGAAACCCTTGACAAGACAACAGAAATCCACCCAAACACTTGACCAATCCCACATCCTCCTGCAGGTATTTGTAAGGTTTGTACCCACCCATGGTATGACCTTGGTTCTAGATCTCATCTCATTATCTCTAGCCGCTTTATCCTGTTCTACAGGGTTGCAGGCAAGCTGGAGCCTATCCCAGCTGACTATGGGCAAAAGGCGGGGTACACCCTGGACAAGTCGCCAGGTCATCACAGGGCTGACACATAGACAACCATTCACACTCACTTTAGAGTCACCAGTTAACCTAACCTGCATGTCTTTGGACTGTGGGGGAAACCGGAGCACCCGGAGGAAACCCACACGGACAACATGCAAACTCCGCACAGAAAGGCCCTCGCCGGCCACGGGGCTCGAACCCGGACCTTCTTGCTGTGAGGCGACAGCGCTAACCACTACACCACCGTGCCGCCCTGGTTCTAGATCTCAAAATATAAAACCCTGATATTTAAACCTGACCAGGATAAAGCAGTTACTGAAGATGAGTGAATGAACTAATGAATGATTTGAAGCAGCGTAACCTTTCTTCATCCCGCTATACCTAGCCACTTGCTCCCAGATGCATGACAGTAAAAACCACTCACTGACTCCTGTGACATTTCTGTCATGTGTCATGGGATTCCAGTCCCAATGCACACCTTTACTCTGAACAACCTTCCCTCCTTGGCTCAAATTACAGAAGCCTCACGGGTTGCCTTTGAGAGAATCTGGATAATGGTGGGAAAATGCTGGAATATGAAACTTTTTTTATTGCAGTTTATTCCTCAGACGATCAATGTGATAATTCTTCATGGAAAGTTTTGATTGAAAATGTAAAATAAATGTTTATGTGCAACAAAGTTCCTAGTAATAAGATATTCATACTGTAGTTGGAACATTTTGTTGCATTTTTGTTAAACTATATAAAAGGAAAATTAATAAAGAGTTATCAAGGTAACACCAAAAAGGAAAAATATCACATATAAAAAAAGATGCCTTTATTTTCATTGCACAGTCACCCATACAATGAAATTAATGTGCTAAAACTGAAGCTGTTTTAAAAACACAGAAGAACATACATAAAAACAAGGAAATAAAGGAAATATAAAACAAGACCATCAGTGATGGCGTAGCTCACTCCAGCTCTATCTAATCCAGAAGGAACGATCTAAAGTGGGCCACATTGCACAATAAATGTTGCAAACTATATACACTACATACAAGCTATATATAGAAGCGATATCCACCCTAGGAATACTGACCTATTTACCAGAAAGAATCCAAAACAGTGAGGAATTGTAAAGGACTGGAAACCAGAGGTTTAAGCTAAGATAAATGAAAGGTACTGTAGGGTGAACACTTCGCATGGTGAGTGGTAATGCGAGTCTAACAGAACATGGGTTGATTACCTTCTTGATGAGGAAGGGTCCAAGGAACCTGGGTGCTAGCTTGTGAGAGACGTTCCTAAGTGGCAGGTGGCGCATGGAGAGCACAACTTGTTGACCTACTAGGTAAGTGGGTGCCTTGGAGCGACATTTGTCAGCCTGCCTCTTGGCTGTGAGTGCAGAGTGAAGGAGTCTTCTCCAGGCCAATTCCCAAGCCCTCCTGCAGCGGTGTATAAAAAGCTGGGCTGAGGGTACGGCGACCTCCTCCTCTTGGCTGGGGAACAGTGGTGGTTGGTAACCTAGTGAGCACTGGAACGGAGAGAGACCTGTGGCAGAAGAAGGGAGAGTGTTATGTGCATATTCGATTCAGGGTAGGTACCTGCTCCAAGAACTGGCATCCCTGGACGTTATGCACCTGAGTGCAACCTCCAAAGCCTGGTTCGTCCGTTCTGCCTGGCCGTTGGCCTGTGGGTGGAAGCCTGAGGAGAGACTACAGGTGGCACCGATGAGTTTGCAGAAGGCTCTCCAGAATTGTGCAGCGAACTAAGGACCCCGGTCAGAAACAATGTCGGTAGGCAGACCATGTAGGCGGAAAACGTGATGGACGAGTAGTTCTGTGGTCTCCTTGGCTGAGGGGAGCTTGGGCAGAGGAATGAAGTGGATGGTCTTAGAAAAACAGTCAACAGTGAGGTGCATGTGTTGCCACCTGAGTTGGGGAGTCCTGTGATGAAGTCCAGGGTGATGTGAGACCAAGGTCGATGTGGAGTTGGGAGGGGTCTTAGCAAGCCGGCAGGTGGTCGATTGGCTGTCTTGTTCTGGAAGCATACATTGCAGGCTGCCACGAACTCCTGGATGTCCTCCTTGATGGATGGCCACCAAAAGCACTGCTGGATGAGTGCCAGGGTTCGGGCGGCTCCTGGATGACAGGCCAGCTTGGAGCCATGACCCCACTGCAGCACCTGGGTTCGCACAGTACAGGGAACAAACAGATGGTTAGGAGGAATGTTGTTGGGGTTACCTTCACCAGGGTCCTGCTCCAGGACCTTCTGCACGAGCGTCTCAACCTCTAGAATGGTGGCTCCCACCAGGCAGCGTGGCGGAAGGATGGTCTCGGGCGGCTTGGACTCCTCTTGGTGGGAAGAGAACATCCTGGACAGGGCGTTGGGTTTGCCATTCTTGGAGCCTGGATGGTAGGAGAGCGTGAAGTTGAACTGGGAGAAGAAGAGAGACCAACGGGCTTGACGGGAATTAAGGCATTTGGCAGACTTGAGGTACTCCAGATTCTTATGGTCGGTCCAGACTAGGAAGGGGAGCTCCGACCCTTCGAGCCAGTGCCTCCACTCCTCCAAGGCTAGTTTAACAGCCAGTACTTCTCGGTTGCCGATGTCGTAATTCCGTTTGGCTGGAGATAGCTGGCGGGAGAAGGAGCATGGGTGGACCTTGTTGTCATTGGCCCTCTGGGATAGTATAGCTCCGACCCCTGACTCTGAAGCATCAACCTTGACAATAAACTGCTTGGTTGGATCAGGTATGGTGAGAATGGGTGCTGTGATAAACCTGTGCTTGATCGTGGAAAAGGCCTTCTCTGCTTCCTCCCCCCACTTGAATTGGGTCTTGGTCGAGGTCAGGGCCGAGAGAGGACCAACCACCGTGCTGAAGTTGCAAATGAAGCGCCTGTAGAAGTTGGCGAATCCTAGGATGCGCTGGAGCTCTTGTCTCGAAGATGGGGTGGGTCAGTCAGCGACTGCCTCCAGCTTGAGGGGGTCCATTTGAATCTTCACTGGAGCGATGTTGAACCCCAAGAACGAGACGGAGCTTTGGTGGAACTCTCTTTTCTCCACCTTAATGAACAGTTTATTTTCTAGCAGGCATTGGAGGACCTGCCAGACGTGACCCCAATGTTCCTCCAGGGAGCAAGAGAAAATCAAGATGTCATCCAGGTATACAAAGACAAAAGGTGTTAATGAAGTCCCTTAAGACATTGTTAACTAGCGCCTCGAATACCGCAGGTGTATTGGTCAGGCCAAAAGGGACTACGAGGTACTCATAGTGGCCTGTGGTGGTGTTGAAGGCCATCTTCCACTTGTCCCCTTCCCTGATCCTAACTAGATGATAGGTGTTGCGCAAGTCCAGTTTAAGCGAGGTTGTGCTGCATCAACCAGGGTAGTCCAAGAATAACGGGAACATGAGGGTTGTTCATGACTTGAAGTGGTATCATTTCGGAGTAATTGCCTGAAATCCTTAGGGTGAGCGGGGTGGTGAGGTGAGTGATGGTGGTCAAACCAGTGCCACTGAGTGTCAGGACGGTGAGAGGGACCTCCCTCGAGGGCAAGTAACAGGATTCTGAGATCCTTGGTGGTGGCGGAGCAGATCAGGTTCCTGCCCGCCCCCTAGTCGACGAGTGCCTGAAGATGGTGATGCCGGTTGTTGTGCATGATGATAACGGGGAGCAACTGTCAGTCAGCAGGGGACTGGTGACCGGTGACTGGTTGCCCACCAGGGCCCCTTGATTAACTGGTGGGTTCGTCCTTTTTAGTGGGCAGGCTCGGCAGATGTGTCCTTGCTGACCGCAGTAGAAGCAGGCCTCCATGTTCCGCCGGTGCAGTCGTTCCTCCACTGACACCCATACCCAATCTACCTGCATGGGTTCAACAGACAAGGCGGGAGGTGGAGAGAAGTTGCAGCTGAGGCGGCTCTTCTCTCTTCTCCGTTGTAGGACCCGAACGTCGATACGATTGGCGAGGTCTATGAGAGTGGTGAGGTCTGATGGCAGTTCCTGAGATACCATTTCGTCCTTGATGATGTCAGACAAGCCATGTAGGAACACGTCGACCTGGGCGCTCTCGTTCCAGTCGCATGACGCCGCCAACATCCAGAACTCGATGGCATAGTCTGAGGTAGATCGGGGCCCCTGCCACAGCTCCATGAGCTCCCTAGCCACTTCCCGACCGGACAGAGAGTGGTCGAATGTTCACCTCATTTCCTCAGATAAGTCCTTGAAGCTGGAACAAAAGGATGCGTCAGCATGCCAAACCGCTGTTCCCCATTCCCTGGCCTTGCCAGTGAGGAGCATGATGACATAAGCTACCCGGGAGCATTCTGTGGGGAAAGCCATGGGTTGTAACTCCAAGATCAATGAACACTGAGACAGAAAAGATCTGCAGGTACCTGGTTCACCGCTGTAGGGCTGAAGCGAAGGAAGTCTTGGCGAGTGGTGAGAGGTGAAGGAGGTGGCTGGGCAGGGGTAGGCACAGCTTGGGAGTGCTGGAATTGTGTGGCTAGAAGGTTGAGTGAGTTGGACAGGATGGCCAGGTTCTGGGTGATTTGCTTGAGTTCCTGTTGATGCGTCCCAAGGAGGGCTCCTTGCTGCTGCATAGCCGTTCTAAGATGGTTCAGTTCCGCTGGATCCGTGTTGGCCAGAATGTACTGTTATGGGTGGTGAGATGTGGTGAGCAGGATCCAAGAGCAGAACACAGACCAGTTAATCCAATAATAAAAAAGATTTAATTGAAGTAAAAAAACCCAAAAAATAATCCAGAAAAAACTAGGGACAAAAAACGAGGCAGGCAAGGACAAAAACACTAGCATAAAAAATAGTCAGGACAAAAAACTAGAGACAAAAGCGTAGCACAACAAACATGAAAAAAGACAAATGTAGAGCAAAAAACTGAGACAAGAATAGGCAAAACAGAGAGCAAAAATCCAAGAAGCAATAATGGCTCAGAGACGACGTGAAAAACCAACGAGACATTCTGGCAAGGTCCTCTTCTGAGAACGGCCTTTTTATACACAGTAGAGCAAACCAGGAAGTGAATGCCGACAAGATGAAAGTCCCGTCCCGGATCCGATTAGCGCTGAACTGGGAGATAATAAATCTCCGGAGTGAAAGTCCAGACGGACGACAGACAACACATGACACGGACGGACGACAGACAACACATGATGGCATAAACTCATCACCTGTTGGCCGGATGAGCTAATAACGAATATGCAATCTCAGTATCAACTGAAATGACAATATTCATTACACAAGAAAGATAAAAAAAAAAATTTTTGTGTCAATGTTAAAAGTGTAGAAGCAGAATGAAGCAGTAATACATTTAATTCATAGGGGGCGCTAAAACTCAACACACGTGTTCAGGTTCCTTTCTCAGGACTGTTTCGATGCTTGATCAGAGATCATGGCTTCAACAGAAATGATAAAAATGATCGACATTAACAAAACTCAGTAAAATACTCATTAAACTAATCTATAAATTGTGACATTTGCTATACAGTACTTTGTTGTCTACAACCCCGATTCCAAAAAAGTTGGAACAAAGTACAAATTGTAAATAAAAACGGAATGCAGGAAGCTTAAAAATTCCATATTTTATTCAGAATAGAACATAGATGACATATCAAATTTTTAACTGAGAAAATGTATCATTTAAAGAGAAAAATTAGGTGATTTTTAACTTTCATGACAACAACACATCTCAAAAAAGTTGGGACAAGGCCATGTTTCCCACTGTGAGACATCCCCTTTTCTCTTTACAACAGTCTGTAAACGTCTGGGGACTGAGGAGACAAGTTGCTCAAGTTTAGGGATAGGAATGTTAACCCATTCTTGTCTAATGTAGGATTCTAGTTGCTCAACTGTCTTAGGTCTTTTTTGTCGTATCTTCCGTTTTATGATGCGCCAAATGTTTTCTATGGGTGAAAGATCTGGACTGCAGGCTGGCCAGTTCAGTACCTGGACCCTTCTTCTACACAGCCATGATGCTGTAATTGATGCAGTATGTGGTTTGGCATTGTCATGTTGGAAAATACAAGGTCTTCCCTGAAAGAGACGTCGTCTGGATGGGAGCATATGTTGCTCTAGAACCTGGATATACCTTTCAGCACTGATGGTGTCTTTCCAGATGTGTAAGCTGCCCATGCCACACGCACTAATGCAACCCCATACCATCAGAGATGCAGGCTTCTGAACTGAGCGCTGATAACAACTTGGGTTGTCCTTCTCCTCTTTAGTCCGAATGACACGGCGTCCCTGATTTCCATAAAGAACTTCAAATTTTGATTTGTCTGACCACAGAACAGTTTTCCACTTTGCCACAGTCCATTTTAAATGAGCCTTGGCCCAGAGAAGATGTCTGCACTTCTGGATCATGTTTAGATATGGCTTCTTCTTTGAACTATAGAGTTTTAGCTGGCAACGGCGGATGGCACGGTGAATTGTGTTCACAGATAATGTTCTCTGGAAATATTCCTGAGCCCATTTTGTGATTTCCAATACAGAAGCATGCCTGTATATGATGCAGTGTCGTCTAAGGGCCCGAAGATCATGGGCACCCAGTATGGTTTTCCGGCCTTGACCCTTACGCACAGAGATTCTTCCAGATTCTCTGAATCTTTTGATGATATTATGCACTGTAGATGATGATATGTTCAAACTCTTTGCAATTTTACACTGTCGAACTCCTTTCTGATATTGCTCCACTATTTTTTGGTGCAGAATTAGGGGGATTGGTGATCCTCTTCCCGTCTTTACTTCTGAGAGCCGCTGCCACTCCAAGATGCTCTTTTTATACCCAGTCATGTTAATGACCTATTGCCAATTGACCTAATGAGTTGCAATTTGGTCCTCCAGCTGTTCCTTTTTTGTACCTTTAACTTTTCCAGCCTCTTATTGCCCCTGTCCCAACTTTTTTGAGATGTGTTGCTGTCATGAAATTTCAAATGAGCCAATATTTGGCATGAAATTTCAAAATGTCTCACTTTCGACATTTGATATGTTATCTATGTTCTATTGTAAATACAATATCAGTTTTTGAGATTTGTAAATTATTGCATTCCGTTTTTATTTACAATTTGTACTTTGTCCCAACTTTTTTGGAATCGGGGTTGTACTTTAAACTTGGCAGATCTTATTAAGTATGCAGTAATCTACAGCATATAGGTGAACACCTCAAGAACTGCCAGCTGTTCTACAGATGTTATAAATCTTTCAGCCATCGTGGAAATTAAATAAACCAGGAGAAGTCAAATAACGATTCAATTCGATTCAGTTTGACTCACTTGATTGCATTTTATTGGCATGACAAAGGAACATTTGGACATACAGTATTGTGCAAAAGGTTTTTTTTTTCATACAAACTTTGTTATAGATTTCTATTTTATGACTTCTACATTATTGAGTCAAAACATTACAAAACATTTTAGAGTTCCAAACGTTCGTTTTCCAGCACATGTTACAGAATGTTAAAAAAGTTTGTATTTGAGCAGCATTTTCCAGCACTTTTCAGATTAAGAAAGAAAACATAATGAAGGCTGCTGGTGCACAATTTTGGTGCAAAATGAAGAAGCGAGTGTGACAAAGTGTCCAGAAGAACTGGGGCTGGTTCTGTAAGATGCTCAGTAAAACCTACAGCTCATTTCCTTATAAAACTGCACTCACTGGACCTCAGACTATTTTTTTTTTTAATGCAAAGGGTCATCTCACACCAAATATTCACTTTGTTTCATTTATTATAGCTTACTGATTACTGTTTATAGTATTTTTTTTAAATGTTGAAACATTTCATTTCATTATTTTTTAAGCCATTTTTGATCGATACCATTTCTTGACATGTACCTAAGACTTTTGTACAGTGTTGAGTTTCCCAAAAGCATCGTAGCACAAAGATCATTGTTAAATGGTACAGCTCACAGCACAATGAACACTCTCTCTCCTAGTTAAGATGCTCTTAGCGTTAAGAGGCTTTTGGGAAACCCACCACAGATCTGTAAATGGAAAGTTTAAGGTGGATTTTCTCCAAAATAGTCTCAAAGTATTGACATGTTTTTGGGAGGTGGGTGGAATTCGGACTGCAGTCAAGACCACCATTTGAGATCGAGTCAAGACGTGATCTAGGGTTAACATAACTGAATTATGTTTGCAATAAAAACATTGACAAGACTTCCCTTAGCCCCGGACTCCAGGTGGCTTTGTTTCTATTCTACTTCTGAAGGAACTGTGAGCAATCCTGCCTCCCCGCTGTAGCATCAGGAGTTGAACCTTCTGCTCTTGTAGCGTACTTGCCTCGGTTTTCCATGTGTTGTGCATTCTGAGATGCTATTCTGCTCACCACGGTTGTACAGAGTGGTTATTTGAGCTGCCATAGCCTTCCTGTCGGCTCAAATCAGTCTGTCCTCTGTTCTCTTCTTTCCTCTATCATCAACAAAACGTTCCCACTCACACAACTGATGCTGACTGGATGTTTTCCCACGGCATTCTGTTTAAACTCCAGACACTGCCGGGAGTCTGAGATCACATTTTTTCCCCATTCTGATGTTTGATGATTGATAATGTTTGAGAAAGCATACGTTTCTTGTCCTGTTACATGAGAAAATGTTAAAAGTGGAGAAGGCGAATGCAACAATAAATTTGGTTGATAGGGGGCGCTACAATTCAATTAATATGTTCAGTTGCTCTTCTGGAAACTGTTTTGATGCTCATCCAGAGATCATGACTTCAACAGAAATGAAAAAAAAACTCAGTTGAATGCTCATTTAAACCAATATCACATACATTGTGACATTAAAGTGTGATATTTAGTTTGCAGAACTTTACTGTGGACTCAGAAGGTAGTGGCAGTTCTTATTAACCATGTGTAAAGTTCAGTACAGATGTTATACATTTCTGATCCCTCCTGGAACCCGAATTAGCCAAGGGAAGGGAAATACCTTCGGTTACTTCCTGTTAAAAACATATTACTACCTGCTTTCAGGGCAAAATCATCTGGAACACTAATGGGGCAATAATTTAAGTGTGTCAAAAAATAGCTCCAAATCTCCAAGCTCCAAATCTCTAGATTTCTCATTTCCTCATCTCAATTTCATTTCTAATCTTACTTCATTCTCCAAATCTCCAATCTTCAGTCTTCAAATTTCCAAATATCCAAATCTCTAAAACTCCAATCTCCAAATGACCAAATCTCCAACCTCCATATCTTCTAATCTCCAAATCTTCAGATCTTCTAATTTCCAAAATAATTAAATCTCCAATCTCCGGGTCTTCTAATCTCCATATCTCCAATCTCCAGGTCTTTCAATCTCCAAATAATCAAATCTCCAATCTCTGTGTCTTCTAATTTCCAAATAATCAAATCCCCAATCTCCAAACCTCCAACTGTTCTCTCTTGTATTATGGTTGATTTTTCTTTTGGGAAGGAGTGCCTGAAACTTTTCCTGAAGATTCCCTGATTGAAAATCTGGTAGAACCATGATCAAGACTCTTCATTTTATTTTAATTAAATTAAAAAAAAATTCAACCCTGAAATAAACTTCACTTCATAGAAAGCTTTTAACTTTTATTGTCCTTTTTCTTTCCTTGTCATTGTAATCCTAGTGTGTGTGTATGTGTGTGTTGCTGAGATCCCACACTCTTCCCCAATCCCTGACCCGTAACTCTCCCAGCTGTCAGCTGTTTCCACTCGTGACAGCTCTGTTTCTCACTCACACTTTCTCATTTCAATTAAATTTGATTCAGTTTGATTCCATTTGATTTGATTCAATTCTGTTCACTTTGATTCAGTTCATTGTGCATGGCAAAGGTACATTTAAACCAGGTAAAGCATGTAAATATTGTTCAGAACTCATGAACTTGATATTTTAAAATATGTAAACTCTCTCTCTCTCTCTCTCTCTCTCTCTCACACACACACACACACACACACACACACACACACACACACACACACACTACAAAATAAAATTAACTAAAAAGGAAATAAAGTTTCATGATTTCTGTGAAGTTTTGCCTTTGCTCTTTAATCGCTTTCACATTTCAAAAGGACTAAAGATGATCTGAAACTTTTTTGTTGTTGACAAACGTAAATATAACACATAAAATAAGTTCCATATGAAACCACAGGAAAAGCACACAGTATACTGAAGCACTGGGTTTTCTTCCATCATTTCATTATAGAGTCCTTGGTGTCCATCAAAACAGACTAAACTGAAGCAGTGAGTTAAAAACCTTGGAGGAGGCAAAGACCATAATAAGCATATTTCATGTTATACATCCTCGTTTCTCAGTTTTCCATGGAATGCTGCCTGAATACATTGCAAGAATCTAAGTTTAGGCTGAGCAAAGCTGAAGCTTAATCACAGAGTGAATGAAATATGCATATAATTTTACTGTGTGTGGTAGAGGAAATTGTATTCTTCATGCCGCACGTAACCAAACAACTGGAACAATCCAAACTATAGAGGCCCAGATTCAGGTTTCACTTTGTTAGCCTTTCTTCCTGGTCTCTAAATAAAATTTTTTTATATTAAAAAAAAAAAAAAAAGCTCATGCTGTAAAATCCATAAACTACAAAAAGAGTGTGAAGCTTTCAGACCATTTTAGCTAATTCAGCTTTGATGTTTGTTTGTTTTTTCCCTTTGCTGGAATTAAATATTAAATACAGCATGGCTTTATAATTTGCTCCTCAGGACCAAGTTTAGTCAGAAACACAGGCAGAAAAGACCCTTCTCCACTAGATGGAGTTAATACTTCTCTGTATGTACGTCACATGCTAGAAACCATTCAGTAGTACTCTCAACGCACTCTTAGAAAATAAAGTATATTATTATCCATACAGGACACTTTTTCCATGAAATAAAAACATGTTCTATTCCCTTCTAGTGAGTTTCATTAATTTGGTTTGATAGCATGCAATATTGTTAGCATATCGCTTATCCTACGTGTATTATGTCACTCTACCCAATGGAGAATGAGCGTTGAATATGGTTTACGATATTGCATGGTTGTCAAGACAACGAGATGTCATATGTTGGAGCTGATGTGAATATCCATTGAGAAAGTTTTCTTCTGCGCATGTGCAGAAGCATTTTTTTTTGTTCGTTGTCAAAGAGAAAGACACGATGAAACTTCATTACTTCATTGCAAAACTTCATTAGAGATTCTTCACACATACTTACATGAGAAAAACATACCAACAGACATCGAAAAACTGGAAAAGAGACAAATCAGAGATGTAAAACTTCTGCAATAGTGAGCGACTGTGACAACTTGTAAACAAACATCGTTTGTTGCCAGGTTTGCTTCGTTAAATACAGAAGATTTTGAGAGAATTTTGAAAGAGAAAGACGCGATGAACACCCGAAAGGAATGTATTATAATAATAATAATAATAATAATAATAATAATAATAAAGGTACTTATTTGTACCCTTTATATACTGCTTAGGACCGTATATGTAACTTTTTGGCCCTAAAAAGGTTCACATTTACCTTGAGGTCCAATAATGAGCCCTAAGGAGTACATTAGTGTAGATTGTACCTTGGGGTACAGAAATGGACTCCTACCGTACCCCTGTTTCTGACAGTACAATACATGGATAAAGGTGAATTTATTCATATTAGTATTAAGTCTGGTTCTTTCATAAACGCACCACTAGTCTGGACGAAGGAGTCCAAAGAGGCTTCTCATGCTTACTTGTAAAAAATAAATAAATAAATAAATAAATAAAAACCTTGCAAAGAAAGTAATGTAAGACAATTTATACATTTAATAACACATACTCTTGCTTTTATGAATAAAACACTTGCTTGTTATAAAATATATTTTGCAGTCAAGTCAAAATCAGAACAAACTCGAGGTTCCTCTGTTAGGAGAGAGAGGAAGAAAGAAAACCCCAAATTCTAAATGAAGGTATTTCCATTGCGCACATATTAAAAATGTGGCCTAAAAAAAAGAGGAAGTCTTGAGGGTTTTCAAAGTACCGTTGGTGAGGGAAAGCCTCTTGTATGCGGAGAATGGGAGCAAGGTGAATAACACACACAGGGACTCGAGTAGTCCATTCTTCCAAGCAAGAGGGTCAACTTCTTCAGACATTTTGGTAGGGAGGGGAATGTGTGTGGGGGGACCCAGGGGTCTTCATGGGCCCAGGACCTGCTCTTAATGAGAAATTCCTGGGGATTTGTAGGGGTGCAGAGGTCTTCATTTTCTCACTGCGCCCACGGGCCCGTTGTAGCAGGAGGCGCGGGCTCCTTTTGAGCCGCTCTGGGCTGAAGGAGTGAAGCGCCATTGAGATGGCAGGAAGAGAGGATGGTGGCGGTGGGGGAGAGAGTAGGATTATGTATATGAGCTGGGGGCTCGCAGAACAGCTTGCCACCTCCCTCAACAAGGGTGTGGAGAAAAGGAGAAAGGGCAAAGGGGGGTGGAGGTTGCTGCTTGGTGAATGTGGCCAAGCTTTTTTGGAAATGCGGCGGTGTCTCTCCAGGAGCTATTTCTCCAAGTGTCTAATTAAAGGAATAACCAAGGCGAGATGAGAGGCTTGATGTGCAGCTGGGCTGCTGGGAGCCCACTGGCCACAAACCAGAGGCTTGATCTGGACATTGTGTGAGGAACGCAGTGGAGACCAGGAACAAATAAACCCACACTGGGTGGATGACAGCTGTCCAAGCCGGGAGATGAAGTTCCCTTCAGGATCTCTGCCCCAAAGGTGCCTGGCATGTGGGCTGGAGCCAGGCAGTTTGAGTTGTATGTATGTGAAAGTGAGAGTAGATGGACAGATGGACAATGCCCACCATGGGGTATACCATAAAGAAAATATGCCTCAATCCACTATTTTGGACAATGTGTGTGCACCTTTACAGAATACATTTTTTTTCACAGATTAATATTAGATTTCTGAAATGGTGGAATAAAGCAAAAAGTATTTAAACGAGACAGAGACTGTGGCTAAAGTCACAGTAGTTTGCGCTACCTGTTACAAACCAGAACCTCTGGTCACTGTACCCTATAGATCCGGAACAGTAAGAGATAGAGAATGACGCTTAGTGAGGAAAAGTTGCTCCCTGCCTCCCTGAACAAAATAAAATAAAAAAAAACCTGATTGAAAAAATCATGAAAATTGACAGAGTTGTAAGTGATTGAAAAAAAAAAGATTTTCATGGATCATTCCGGATCAGTGATCCAGATCAGTACCAAAAGTCATAGCAATGTAATTCAGCCCAGAGGTATTCGTCATGTGAAATTTGGTGATGATTGTTTGAAAACTGAGGGAGAAATAGCGTCCTAAAAAAATGTTAGGAACATAATAATAATAAGAGGAATAACAATGAAGAAAGACCCTGAGTGAGAGTAATAATTTGCGCCAGCATTGCTTGTGGAAATTAACTATTCAAGATCCATCGATAACACTCAAACTGACTGTCTTTGTGTTTGTGTGTGTGTGTCCGTCCTGCATGGGCAGACCTGGTCTTTTCTGTACAATGCTGTTGAAAACTATTAACTCTGAAAAAAATGTCAAAGGATCCAGAGATAAAGCTGTTCCAGATTTCCCCCTTGCTTGCTTTTAAACGTTCCCTTCTGAAATCAATTTTTTCTGTCTAATCATAAATCGAGGTCTTTGTCACGCCCAGGACTAACCTTCAAAATCAAGAGTTAACATCAGCACAGGAAATGTTGCTTGTTGTTTTTGCAGTGCTGTGGGGTTTTTGGAGGATAAGGTAAACTTTTATAGCAGTGAATAAAAGTGAAGGAAACCTTTTTTTTCAGCAGCTTAGGGCTCCACAAACTGAGATCTGAGCCGCCATGGTGTATACGATCAGTGACCGATCCTGGTGCGACGTCTGCCGTCTGGACCAGAGCAAAGGGCTGACCTGAGGGCTAGATGATGAACGTGTGTCCCTGGCAACAGGCTGTCCCAGTTGGACGAATCTATTTAGCTACTGCCAGAGACAAAAGCCAGAAATCTCATCTGGCTCTGGGATAAAGTGGCCCAGGGACGGCTGCGCTGTGCTCTTGGCAATACTATAAACATCTCATCATTACACGTCAGATGCTTGGCACGGTATTGGGAAAGCATACAAAACAAACGAAATTAAGCGCTGAAGATGTCTTCCGCCTGTAAATCAGAGCTGTCCAATTAATTAGTTTATTAAAGAGAGGAAAGAAAGAGAAAAAATTTTTTTTGATTGCACCTCCAGACAGATTTCATGTGCATTTAGTGCCGGACAATAGCCTCACCATTCGTATGCAAAAGCTAAGTATATGGAACAAGCCGGTTTTGACGCCAATTGAAGGCCAGCGGGGTATAATGAGGGGACCTCCCAACACCCCCCTCCTGCCAACCTGATGTGAGCGTCTGATGATAAAGAGGCACGGTTGGGTTCTGGCTGGATGGGTTTGGGGGAAGTGATGGAGGTGGTAGCCGTTTTGGGTAGAGGACAAAGCCGTGAAATGGTGCTTGTAAAGGACGGGCACCGGCCCCTGCATTGAGATGTCAATCTCATTCAGCTTTGTGAGATGAGGCATGTCATCTAGCTGAGGATGCAAAGTGATCCAAGAGCTTCTCATTTTCTCCCCAGGCCGGTTCATGGATCTCAGACTTGTATCTCTGACTCACACCCAGGGATAAGTCAAGCTTACTTGTACAGTGTGTGTGTGTGTGTAAAAAAAAGAAAAAAAAAGAAGTGTATAGTGTAGAATTTGACAAGTACTAATCTTCTTGATTTATTATCCTGTTGCTCAGTTAAGTGTGCAAATACAAATATAAAATAATTCAACTCTATAAGATGAAAAAAAAATTGATCGTTTGTTTAAAATAATCCTACAACAGCCAGGTCATTTGTTTAAAATAGTCGCACAGTAGTGACTTTCTTTAAGGCAATGCTTATGAGTCACCAGCACGTGACCTAGCTAGTGTGTGTGTGTGTGTGTGTGTGTGTGTGTGTGTGTGTGTGTGAGAGAGAGACAAAGATGTCACAACTTTCTGTCAAGGCATGAGGGCTCTGTGAGGAATGGATTTGATAGACAGTGAAAAAACACAAAGGCGCTGGATGTGGGTGAATGACAGAGAGAAGAACAATATAGACATACCGACTGGGGCAGTCTAGAGCGGAAACAAACAGACAGGAGGTGGACAGAGACGTACACACTCACAGAATAGGAGCACTGTGGCGATATAGACTTCATTCATTGCTTTGGCTTTATGCAAATGTATCTATTTGATTAATGTAAAGCTCATATTTTACCATGCAAATGTGCCATTTAAAGTCCTTTTGTTGCAAATGGGAAGGGGAGGAGGGAAGCTGATCAATATATCACTGGAATTATGTCAAACAAGGGACAAAAAAAATCGTATTTTCATCTTGTGTGTGTTTATCATCCACCGTGAGCTCTTATTCTATACTGCTTACAAATTAGAATTACACTTAAAATCCAGGCTTTAAGCAATTTCTCAAACAAGATATCAGTTTGAAAAAGAAGACGCCTTTATTTGTCACATGCACACTCAAGCACAGTGAAATTCATCATCTGCATTTAACCCATCTGAAGCAGTGAACATACGCACACACACCCAGAGCAGTGAGCAGTGATACTACAGCACCCGGGGAGCAGCTAGGGGTTAGATATACCTTGCTCAAGGGCACTTCAGACCAAGGCCGCCCTATGTTAACCTAACCTTTGAACCATGGGGGAAACCAGAGCACCCAGATGAAACCCATGCAGACATGGGGAGAACACACAAACTCCATACAGAAAGGCCCCTGTCGGCAACTGGGCTTGAACCCAGAACCTTCTTGCTGTGAGGCAACAGTGCTAACCACTACACCACCTAGGTTACCAGTTATGCCGCTTTTCCACTACCAACGCGGCTGAGTTGGGCTGAGTCGAGCTGAGTGGGGCTGTTGGAGTTGCATTTCGACTACAACCGCGCTGAACCGTGCTGGCTGGAAGTGGGTGGACACATTGGGTGGAGTTAGCGAAAGTGGGTGGACGTCACGTGATGTCGTTAGGCGGCGCAAACAGTGACATCAGTGAGCTTTTAAGCGGTAGTCTCACGACCCGGATAGTAAACAATAAACATGGAGGACATGGAGTCGTTAGTGTTGCTGGTCTTGGTGCTGTGGCTTGTTGTCACTGACAACGCCAACAGATACTGGCAAGAGCGTATAGATGAGGCGAGGTGCATAAGGCTTCAGAAATTCTCGTAATTCTTCTTCTTCCGGGTTTACAGTGTTTACAGATCCCAGCGTGCTCGCGGGGCGTGTGTGGGCATGTGAGGACACTCCTCCTCACCAATCAGTGCACAGGGGAGTGTCTGCTCACGCCCCTAGCCCCACTCGGCTCGGTTTGGCTCGCTTCAGCCCCACTCCAAAGCCGTGCGAATTTTGGGTGCTGAGTGAGGCTGAAGCGAGCTGAGTCGTGCTGCTCTGAGGTAGTCAAAATGCGAGCCGTGTCGGGCTGAAGTGAGCTGAAGTGAGCTGAAAAAGGGTAGTGGAAAAGGGCCATTAGTTTCATGTTTTCATATTGGGGAAGCCATGGCCTAATGGTTAGAGAAGCAGCTCTGGGACCAAAAGCTTATTACAGTTATTATTTTTGTTTCTACCTTCCCGTTATACTTTATAGTCATTTCTATTTCGCAAAATATAAACAAACTAGTCGTCAGCTGTCCATCGCTAGTGATGATGACTGCTTCATTAGGATGCGCAGAAACACAGATGGGTTGCGAGGCCCGGGCCAGAGTACACCAGACTTATTCTCCTTTCCTAATGAAGCGCCTTACACAGTAAGGTAAGACAAATGGTGTCATGCCCCAACGTGTTGTCTCTCTGGACCTCCAGACCTGATGCCAAGTGGTGCACAAAAGTGCCACAGACCTGACGGGTATGGAAGTTGCCCCGCAGTGACAACTGACTTGCCGAGTGATGCCATCCATTGGCCATTTGAGCGGGTCTTCCGCATGCCATCAGGTTGGCCCTGTTGGGTTCATCTGCCACACTGCACCGAAAAGCGCCCTGCTGCCAGCGCCTTATTGGTGATGTACTATTTAACCCATAGTTGGAACCCAGACAGGTGCTACCACTCTGGGTCAGATCGGACCTGGGAGCAATGGTGATTAAGGGGTAACTCCACTTTCCCCAGTACTCAAGTCCTCCCGGACCTGAGACTCACCACCGGTTGCAGTTTAAAGTCATACCCAGGACTAATACACACTAAAACAAACTAATAGCCTAATTTAAACCATCGTGACACTGAGCAGGCAATTATTAAGGTGGGGTTTACATTAGACCGTATCAGCGGATCATCAGATTAACTTTTTTAAAAACGATTAGCGTGCACACAGCAACGCCAATACACAATTCGCGTGCATATAGCAACGCCAATACACGGATACGCTAATCACATGGCACGTAAGTTGAAATGTGTCAGTGCGGCTCATCGCTTCCTCCTCAGCGGCTGCACTCCAAATCACTCCGCCCTGAACAGCGAGTGCCCTCTGGAGGGTGTGCACTCCGGCCCTGCGCAGCTCACAGAGCGCGCAAGTGAAGCACACGAGCAATGATTCGGGACTGAGCCGCTGTGCGCAAGTCACTTACCACTTGCAAGTGGAAGGATGGCAAGCCTAAAGACCATCATAACTACACAATGGGCAGTATTTGCATCAGTATTTGCAGTGTTTTCATACTTTTATACTCTTTAATGAAAGGTGATACAAGGCGGAAGTCCGCGCCATTTTTCAGCAGTCGCGTCACATGACCAACGCCAGCGAATCAGGAAGGTGGATGTCACAGTGACGTTGTCCAATGATGACGCCAGCTAGAGCTCAGCACAGCGTATCCGCATATTCTCAATGTTTACACAGCACCGGATCAGACACGATCTGGATTGAATATGTGGACCCTGGCGGATTCCCGTTTCCCGGCGTTTCCAGGCGTTTTAATGTAAACGGACAGTGCATCCACGAAGAAAACGAGACAGATACGGTCTAATGTAAACTTGGCCTAAGGGTGAATGAATAAACTCTGTAAATGCCCTGCATGGTAATGAACGTCATATTATGCCTGCATGGAAGTAAAACCTTCTTGTCTGACTTTTAAGTTGTGTTCTGAGGGATCCTGATGCAGACCCCTTGTCTCAACCAGATGCCTTGCTATCATTTCTGGAAACAATGCAAGCAAAAAAATTCGTCTTTTATTTGTATCTGTTCATTCTGAATAATGCATTTATATTCTGTTACATCTCTAATGCTTGATATTATAATCCTTCTGGATCCTGAATTATATTTATTCACTGATTTCTGATCAGTAGAAAGTGTTATTTTGACCTCTCAAGCATGACAACGCTGATGAGATCTCAGACACGTTGCTCACATCAGTGTCTCCATTAAATATCAGGATGGTCGACTGGTTTCCTTTCCTCCATTGTGCAGTCCTGCAGATACTCCGAACAGCAATTGTAGGGTGTTTAAACCACTTTAATTGTCCCTTTGTGCAAAACTACTTCACCATTTTGTGACGTTTTCAGAGAAACACACCCTGAGGTTATAGTCATGGAGCTGGCTCTGATGTCTGCCTTTATTGGGTAGGCAATGAAGCTTCTTTAAAAATACAAGCAGCGGAAACCAAACCAATTGCTACACTTTATTTGAGTGGGTCTTTTTTCCCCCAAAGGGCCTGTTTCGTAAATATTCAATATGAGGCACACTAGAAATTTCACAAATATAGCGTAGGACTTTCATGATACTTTTCTCTCGACTTTTCATTTAGTTTTGGCTTCAGATGGAACTTGTATGATTGTGATTTATTTGTTAAGAAGCAGCATAAATTCATGTTTCTGTAGCAGTTGAAGAAATTAGTTTCTTTTGGTTTTGTTTTCTTGAAGGCAAAAGCATCCATTTTTTCCAGATGTCCCATAAAACTATTTCAGATTCTCATTTTAAATGGAATTGGCCACACCAGTTTTTATTTTGGCACCATAACTCAAGCATGAGGAAATGTCAAGAATATAAGAGTTGGAGAAAAATAACCAGTAAACTTTTTAATGTTTTTTTTTTCTGGCGTGAAGTTTTACTGCCTTGTTGGCTTTCCACAGTTTGCATTCTTTGCAACAAGTCTTCTTTTTTTCACTCCAACATCATTCTCAGATGGCATCCTTGTAAATATAAGTATAATAAATCAAAGTGGAGCAACTGTGGTCTCAGGCATGGCTATAAAGACTGTGTGCTTACTTTTAAAAATGGAAGATCTATATTTTTGAGCAGGGCCCAGGCCTCAGCAAGTGGCGTATTTGTTTAGACTGGAGGCAACGATGAGGTTGAGGGAGATCAGGAGTCACACATGGTATTTGGCCACAACCCCTAGCAGGCCCTTTAAAGGACAGGTCTTCTATCCAGGGACACTGCCATCCTTGTAAGGACGGTCCTTCAACAGTCCATCCATCTATTGCACATATATAGAGCCTCTCTATCAAAATGAAGTAGGTTTTATATGTATTTACAAGAATTTGAAGACTTCCTCTTGAATCTAGTTGTTTCTGTACAAAAACCAGTAACAATCAGAGCCTATATTAATTCTGATGATCCACAAGAACATCTGGCAGGGTCATACAAACCCAGTCTGAAATGATATCTGATCACTACCTCATTTACGTTACATTACAGGCATTTAGCAAACACTGTTATCCAGAGCGACATACGACATACCCAGAGCAGCCTGGGTGTCAGGTGCCTTGCTCAAGGGCATTTGAGCCATTCCTGCTGGTCCAGGGAATCAAACCAGTGACCTTTTGGTCCCAAAGCTGTTTCTCTAACCATTCTTTAGCCATGGCTTCCCAACACAGCTTTAACATGCCTCCGAAACATGGCTTCATTTCAGTTAAATTGCATCTTTGTCATAATATATGCACTTTTCTTTACTACTGCATGGAACCATCACATTGACTACAACCCCAGTTCCAAAATAGTTGGGATGCTGTGTTAACTGTAAATAAAAACAGAATGAGATAATTTGCAAATCATGGAAACCCTATATTTCACTGAAAATAGTACAAAGATAACATATCGAATGTTGAAACTGAGACATTTCATTGTTTTATGAAAAATATTATACTCATTTTGAATTTAATGTCAGCAACACATTTCAGAAAAGTTGGGACAGAGGCAATAAAAGACTGAAAAAGTTATGTAATGCAAAAAAAAAAAAAACACCCAACAACTAATATGGTTAATTGGCAACAGGTCAGTAACATGATTGGGTATAAAAAGAGCATCCCAGAGAGGATGAGTGTCTCAGAAGTAAAGATGGGGTGGGGGTCACCGCTCTGTGAAAGACTGTGTGGGCAAACAGTGCAACAAGGTAAAAATAACGTTCCTCAATCTAAAATCGCAAAGACTTTGGGGATAACATCATCTATGGTACATAATATCATTGAAAGATTCAGGCTACATCCACATGACAACGGCAACGAGATTTTATTAAAAAAAATTTGCGTCCACATGGGCAACGGATCAGTAAAATATCAGGTCCATATGGCAACGCAACGCTTGCTGAAAACGATGCAATACACATGCCACACCTCTACGTGCGCTGTAAGACGGTCCCATCGGAGACACCAGAACAACAGAAGAAGTAGGACGCATGCGCATAAACCCCTTCTTCTACCCGGCGTGAAGCACTCACAGGAACAAACACACAACAACAAGAAGAAGATGGCTGCGACTACGCGAGGAAATCGTGCCTTTTGTGTGTACAAATTAGTTTTATTAGTGTGCATAGTTTTATATAACTTAATTTTCTTATTGTGTGTGAACATTTTGAAAAACATTTGTATATAATTTATATAACTTTTTATATTGTGTGTGAACATTTTGAAAAGCAGTCTTATCCAATAAAAAAAAGAAATTCAAGAAATGGTTCAGTTACTTGTTTATTTAAAAGAAAAGCTGTATACAAAAGTGAATGCAATGCAGTGGTTCATACAAAACAGCGAGAGTGCTGCTTGTTCTAGTCATGTGGTTGTGACGTCATCGTAAACAAATCCGTTCTACTCATCCAGACGACTTCGCAACGGCGTCGTTGCCAGATTTTTCCACTCTGGAACCCGTTCTCAAAAAATATCGTTTTGGGGCACCCAAAACGCCGGTGCTGTGTGGACGCCAGGCCGAAACGATAAACAATTTTATCAGATTCACCTGAATCCGTTGCCGTGTGGACAGGGCCTCAGAGAATCTGAAGAAATCTCTGTATGCAAGAGACAAGGCTGAAAACTGGCATTGGATGCCTGTGATCTTCAGGCCCTCAGGAGACACTGCATTAAAAGCAGACACGTGTCTGGAGTGGAAATCACTGTATGGGCTCAGGAACACTTCAGAAAACCATCGTCTGTGAAAACTGTTCATTACTGCATCCACAAATGCAAGTTAAAACCAGATATAAACAATATCCGGAAACACCGCCACCTTCTCTGGGCTCGAGCTCTTTTACGATGGACTGAGGCGAAGTGGAAAACTGTCCCGAGGTCTGACGAATCAAAAGTAGAAATTCTTTTTTTGAAATCATGGACACCACGTCCTCCAGGCTAAAGAGGAGAGGGACCATCCGGGTTGTTATCAGTGCACATTTCTAAACCCAGCATCTGTGATGGTATGAGGGTGCATTAGTGCACATGACATGGGTAGCTTGTACATCTGGGAAGGCATCATTAATGCTGAATAATATATACACGTTTCAGAGCAATATGCTGCCATCCAGACAAAATCTTTTTCAGAGAAAGCCTTGTTTATTTCAGCAAGACATTGCCAAACTGCTTTCTGCACATATTAAAACTGAATGGCTCCATCATAAAAGAGTCTGGGTGCTAAACTGGCCTGCCTGCAGTCCAGACCTGTTTCCCATTTAAAACATTTGGTGCAGTAGGAAGCACAAAATATGACAAAGGAGATCCCGAACTGTTGAGCAACTGAAATTGTATATCAGGCAAGAACGGGACAACATTTGTCTTTCAAAACTCCAGCAATTGGACTCCTCGGTTCCCAAACGTTTACAGAGTGATGTTAAAAGTAGAGGTGACGCAACACAGTGGTAAACATGCCCCTGTCCCAACTTTTTTTCAATGTGTTGCTGACATCAAATTCAAAATGAGTATATATTTAAAAAAAAAAAAAAAACATTTCTCAGTTTCCACATTTGCTATATTATTGTTGTACTATTTTCAATGAAAGATAGGGTTTCCATGATTTGCAAATTATCGCATTCTGTTTTTATTTACAGTTGACACAGCATCCCAACTTTTTTGGAATTGGGGTTGTACTATAGCCTGCTTTATTGACAGCTGGCCATTTGACGCCATGATGTAATGACTGCTTAGATTCAGCATTTTACATCACACAAGATAATCTTCTTCTTTTTCTATAATGTTCCATTTAAAAGAAAAGCTAGAATAAGCAGACAGGCACTTTCAAATACACAACTGGTAAGTTTATCAAGCTCATAAATGGCATCAAACTCAACTGATAGTCTTTGAAATTCATATAAGGAGCACTTTCTAAGCTGTAAAAAAAGGTCTGTATTGCAACAAAAAGAAAAAAAAAGCTTTTGGTCAGTTATGATCCACTGCTTTGATCAAACTGTGCAGGCTCTTTATTAGTACCTAGAATGATGATGCCTACACTAGGGGGCATTCCTTTTTTATTTTAAAATCCATATCTGTGGAATAGCTTTCCAATATCTGTTTGGACTCTCAATCTCAACCCCAGTCTGTTTTGTCTGGCATTTTGTTGAGCAGCATTTCTCTTAGATAAAACTGCAGCTCCGGGGGTACATGGGCATAGAGTGTTAAAATAAACTGGAATGTTTTGATATTTTGGATGTCTTCCAACTAGGAACATTTTCTGTGATTATAAAAAATGTGTGTGATGTCATTTAGTCTTTGACAACTGTCCATAGGAATGATTTATAATCACTGTATCCAGTGCTGTCACGAAGAGGATGAGTTCCTGTTTGAGACTGGTCTCGCTCAAGGTCTTTTCCTCACGTCATATTAGAGATTTCCCCCCTGGACACTGTTGCCTTTGGTTTGCTCATTAGGGATCTAGAGTTACAGTCAGAATTCTGTAATTGCTTTGCGACAGTGTCTGTTAAAGGATCAGATCAAGAAGGTGACAAAAGTGTAGACAGGAATTTGACTCTATACAACAATCGACAAGATATGCACCTCAACCTACAACACATACTGTATATACAAACATACATTAAAGAAAATATCTCACGAATCAACAAACTGAGCTAAAAGTCTGTCTTTACGTCTGTCCTTTATAAAAAAGTTGCATGTTGAATTTTAACGATATAACCACTAAAGTGATGAAAATAGACGGGACTATTTTTTGTCAGGGAGGCCGCCATAACTCCATCGTGCGTGATGTCATTTTCCGCGAGCACAGTGGAGGTGTACAAGTGCATGCTATACTAGACTATAGTATAATATTATGGTCTAGTGTGACTTCTTGGTTAATTTGTTTGCATTTCTCAACAAAAATTATGGCAATGCAGGATTAGAAAAGGAATCAAAATCAAGTAGTGGCTAGTTTATTGCCTGTTTATTAAAAATATATATCTATCTGCTTATCTTCCATTCATTTGACGCGTGACACGGTGTGCTGTTGTGCTGCCAGTGTCGGCGCTTTGTGGTGAAACAAAGTCAGAATCACGTCTGGCTTCAGCTGTCATTTCTGCCTCATGTCTCACGTCCTCCCAGTGACTTTTTTCATCCAAGTCCTGCACAAATCCCCAATCTTCTGTAAAATGCTCACTGCACAATTCGCTGCTTTTTCCAGGAGAAAAGTTTTCTCGCTTTACTTGATGAAGCCATTCGGCCAAACGTCTTGGATCCAGGATGGAATGAAGAAGACGTGTGGAATCCTATGTCATGCAGCTCCGCCCTCATTTTCGTCTCCTAATACATCCATCCAATGTATCTGCCTAATCCAGTATGGCCGCACCCAGGCAAATGGCCCAACGGACTAATGTTACAACTTTAACATGTTTTTTTAAGCCAAAGTCCGCTTAATTTTTTCATCTAGAACATCTTATATTAATGTATAATGATATTTCATAACCCCGTCATTTCAAAATTTCCTGGTTAATCGCTTTAAGTTATGCAACTTGGAGAAGCCATGGTCTAAAGGTTGGAGAAGCAGCTTTGGGGTTAAGAGGTTGCCAGTTCAATTCCCTGGAATGGCTGAAGTGCCCTTGAATAAGGCATCTAATGGCCCTTTTCCACTACCCTTTTTCAGCTCACTTCAGCTCGCTTCAGCTCACTTCAGCCCGACACAGCTCGCGTTTCGACTACCAAAAACCAGCACGACTCAGCTCGCTTCAGCCCTGCTTAGCCCCTAAAACTCGCACCGTTTTGGAGTGGGGCTGAAGTGAGCCAAACCGTGCCGAGTGAGGCTGGGGGCGTGAGCAGACACTCCCCTGTGCACTGATTGGTGAGGAGGAGTGTCCTCACATGCCCACACACGCCCCGTGAGCGTGCTGGGATCTGTAAACACCGCAAACCCAGAAGAAGAAGAATTACGAATTACGAGAATTTCTGAAGCCTTATGCGCCTCACCTCATCTATACGCTATTGCCAGTATCTGTTGGCGTTGTCGGTGACAACAAGCCACAGCACCAAGACCAGCAACACTAACGACTCCATGTCCTACATGTTTATTGTTTACTATTCGGGTTGTGAGACTACCGCTTAAAAGCTCACTGATGTCACTGTTTGCACTGCTTAACGACATCACCTGACGTCCACCCACTTTTGCTAACTCCACCCAATGTGTCCACCCACTTCCAGCCAGCACGGTTCAGCGCGGTTGTAGTCGAAATGCAACTCCAACAGCCCCACTCAGCTCGACTCAGCACGGCACGGCTCAGCCCGACTCAGCCGCGTTTGTAGTGGAAAAGCGGCATAACTCCCTGTTGCTACCCTCTGCTGTGGGTGTGTTGCCTGTTGGTCTGGATAAGAGCGTCTGCTAAATGCCTGTAAAGTAATGGCTAATATTAACTTGATCTAACAGATTTGACCAATTTTATGAGATTTTTTGAAAGTAGTAATAAAATCTGCAGGCACTATGGCTAACGCAGGTTGTCCTAACCCTGATAATCTTGCATATGGCGTGGTCATGTTGGTGAGCTCAGACTGAAAATATGTCAGGTTTAGGAAAAGGGGAGTGTCATTTTCAGTTCATCTCAAAGGAAATCATTAACACTGTAGAATATTTCAGTCATTCAAACATCATCAGTGACATTTTCACACTATTTTCCGTGATTATATCTTTGACATATCCCTTGGCTTCCCCCTGGCTGTATATACTGTAGATCATCGACAGCACATGTTTTTGCTGAGTGTGTGTTGTTTGCCCAAGCATGGCTCTCTCAGTTGAGCCTGTCCAACATGTTAATTGTCTTGAGCGTGTCTATGCCAAACTGATTTTGACAGCTCCTCTGCCCATTCACCACCTCACCTCTGCTATCCATACATGCCAACCAAGCAATTGCTCGTATATTGTTTCATGTTTGTGTACTCGAGAGGTGCTTTTACACCCCCTCTGCTGACACAACAGCTGGGAATTTTCCTCTGCAGGACAGAGGAAGAAGATTAATGCTGAAATAGAAGGATGAACAAACACTGACAAGGCGAGAAAGTGGCCATGCTCTAAGAGCTTAACCAAACAAAGATGGCCGATGAGTGCAACGGGAGGCTACGCTGCCTCTCACAGCTCAGAGGTTTTGTCACGTCCTAGTGATCCTGGGAGGATTTTTTTTCCATCTCCAGGTCCAAATGTCCCTTCTTGTTTCTGGGGCCTGCTGACAACAGCATTCTTCCTCACCCCTTCCCGGATGTATAGAAGAGACAAGCGAGCTGACATTTGTTTGGGGCTGGACCTGAAAAAGCAGTGCTAGTTTGTTTTAATT
The DNA here is from genome assembly GCF_027579695.1 of Neoarius graeffei. Classification (NCBI taxonomy): domain Eukaryota; kingdom Metazoa; phylum Chordata; class Actinopteri; order Siluriformes; family Ariidae; genus Neoarius; species Neoarius graeffei. Next base: position 78,221,411 of record NC_083580.1, read on the forward strand.
ACCCCCATGCTGGCACTCCTCACTGGGTCCTGTATGTGAAAGCTGGCTCTCACCCATCTCCCTGCCAAACAGGGGTCAGCAACCTGCTAGAGGAGTCTTAGCAAAACATAAAATCACGTGAATCAATAGCTTGAAGCGTTTACATTTTCCGACTGATTTTAGCGGTGGGATCACCTTTTGACTCCTCATGATTTCTTAATTGCACAAACTGTGATAAAAGGATTTGTAAAAAGATTGATGGTTGCAAGTATCTAATCAATATCAGTATTAAAATAGTATTTACACTGACTCTTCATAACACATTACTAAGAACTACATAAATCCTTAATGAAGCAATGCTGGAAGTTTATGTCATAATTTGTGAAATGACTTTATTGCTGTTTTATGTAGTACATGACTTAGAACTGAAGATTCCTCAATTATTATTAGGACTGGACTGTTCACGTCTGTTGCGTTTAAAGTCTGCCTACACTGAGGCCCACTTTACACGGGGACGGTCTGAAACAAAAACACAAAAGTCCGTTTTCGTTCTCACTTTTTTCCGTGTCTACACGACCGTTTTCAAGGAGGAAATCTGCGTCTATACGGTGACGCATAAATGTGTGGAATTCAATTGGATGTGCATGCCAGGCGGCTAGGTGATGCTGTGAAAGACCTCCGCTATGTCTGCACGCATGCGCGACGTCTTCCGTCTTGTCTGATCTGCACATCTGCGCCGCGAAAACTTTGACTACTCTGGCTATGGTAAGTTAGAAAGTAAGTAAAAAAGTAAGAGCATACTATGCCCGCCTCTGTTCATTAACGGTATATGTGCAGATTCGGTATAGATGTTCGAAGGACTCCTGGACGTTTATTAAAGCTGCCAGAGCAGCTTGAAGGTCCGTTGGATCGATGTAATCAGACATGCTCTTACTTTTTTACTTACTTTCTTACTTCCCAGGCTGGCATGTACAGTATATGACATATGTATGACGTAAACGCGTACCCGACGTGAGCAGATCCGAGCAGAGTTTCGCGTATTGGGTAGTTTAGACGGATATGCAACGGGGGCTGTTTTTAACTTATCCACTCTGGAAGGCGTTTTCAATTTTTTCCGTTTTTCAGCCTCGGAAACGCCGTCCCCGTGTAGATGAAAGGCACTCCCGATAAAATATTTAGTCGTTTTTACCCGACAGCGTCCTCGTGTAAACGGGCCCTGAATGATGTTCGGCTTTATGTTGTATACCTTTGTCTTTGCATACATTCCAATAATGGTAGAGGCCTCAGTTATCATAATGCAGTGTTGTAGTCGAGTCATTAAACCTCAAATCCGAGTCCAATCTCGAATCCCCAGTGTTCAAGTCCAAGTCATTAAAGAACATTTCGAGTCGAGTCCACTATTGATCCGAGTCAAGTCCAAGAACATGACTCCAACTGCACCATTTGACGGTGGCTGTTGCTGCCTTTATGTGAAAGCGTCTCTGCTACTGTGTTGGACTAACGTTCCTGCTCGACTGCACCATTTTAGTTAAAAGGTGTTTAGTTAATTCATCACTCAGCAAGCCCCGCCCACTATCAACAGGGCAAATAACATGAGAGAGGGTTAACACTAGCTAGTTCATCGCTCAGCAAGCCCCGTCCACTATCAACAGAGCAATGAACATAGCATGTCACTTCCTTCTCTGGGTGGAATCTCGCCAAATGACGATTGAAGTTCAAGGTTGTCCCCGTCGTCTCCTTGATAGTTCTTCTACATATGGAACACATTTTGGAGCATTGTATTTTTTTCCCACTGCACGAGAATTCTGTATAAGCAAAGCGGACAATCCTAGCAGCGTTCTCTCCAGGCATTTTAGCGCCATCAACGTTAGTTTGTTCCTGAACATGATATATGAACAGGCAAATGTGTGTTCTCTTGCACAAAATTAGTATAAAATTAATATAGATATAAATATCTTACGCCAAATTATTATAGCATGTTACAAAAAATAAAGAAAAAATCCGAGTCCTCGTCTATAAATTACGAGTCCGAATGCAGTTAATGCATAAGTCCGAGTCCAAGTCCGAGTCATCAGTGCTCAAGTCCAAGTCAAGTCACAAGTCCTTAAAATTACGGCACGAGTCCTGAACTCGAGTACTACAAGCCTGTCATAATGGCTTGACTGCTGAAGGTTGAGACTGTAAGTTATTTATTTAGCTAACATTTAGACTCTGTAAATAAAGATATAAAGTACATGGTGCTTTCAGGTTTATAAATGCAAAACTTATTTTACACTTTAATTTTAATTTGAACATCATTCATTCAGCTGACATATGGGCTGCTCAACATGAATGCATTTTTTAAGTCATATCTTGGAATTTCCACACTCCAACTAGGAAAAACTAAAGAAAATGACCCCTCAACTGGGAATTCCTACTCATAAACTCAGGATGGTCTCCTCAACTCCGATACCCCATTCACACTCACACTGAAAACTGTTTATTTATAACTATTATGCTGTAATGGTGTCATGTGGTGTTGAATTGCTGGTGTCGAAACATTAATCTATCTCCTGGTGACCTAGGAATATTAATAATAAACTTTGCCACGGTTCCAGTGGGAATTAGAACCATTGGATTAACGTGTCATGACTGGTCGTGACATTGCTGGCTGTGACGTAAATGGTGATGTGGTGATACTGCAACGGAACTACTGATGCCTACATTAGGTCACATTACAGGTGTTTAGCAGATGCTCTTATCCAGAGCGACATACAACATACCCAGAGTAGCCAACTGGGGAGCAGTTGGGGGTGAGGTACCTTGCTCAAGGGTACTTCAGCCATTCACCCAGGATCTCTCCTCTGTATGTCTCCAAACCATCTCAATCCCATCTCTCTTGCTTTGTCTCCAGGACAATACATGTCCCTCTGTCCCTCTAACATTCTTGTTTCAAATCCTATCCAACTTTGTCACTCCCAGTGAGAATCTCAACATCTTCAGCTCTGCTCCCTCCAGTTCAGCCTCCTGTCTTTTTGTTTCCAAACCGTACAACACTGCTGCTCTTACTACCGGCTTTTGCACTTTCTCTTTCACTCTTGCTGGCGACCTTCTGTCACAAATCATTCCTGATATCCTCTTCTCCTCCATCCATTCCAACCTGCTTACACTCTCTTCTTCACTTCTCTTCCACAGCAAGAGGTTGCAGCGTAGCACTTCTTACACACTATTAAATCTATAACACTGACTATATATTTCTCTGCTTTGAAGTGATAAATATCAGTGGTGAACTGTTACTATTAAAGCTGGGACTTGAGCTCAGCCAAAACTTAGCCAGACACAAAAAAAGCAACAGGGCAAAGGATTTTGCGAGGGATTAGTGGTAGGCTGCCAGGTCGCTCAGTTGTATGTAGCTGTCAGTGTTGATTTAAAAAGTAACTAAGTAAATTACACAGGGAAATGAATACTTAAGTAGGAGTGAAAAATACTGTGGCAAGCATGCATGGAGTCTGGAGACAGAAATCTTAGGCTACATCCACACGACAACGGCAACGAGATGTTATTTAAAAATATATCGCGTCCAAATGGGCAACGATCAGTAAAATATCAGGTCCATATGGCAACGCAACGCTTGCTGAAAACGATGCAATACACATGCCACACCTCTAGGGGCGCTGTAAGACGGTCCCTTCGGAGACACCAGAACAATAGAAGAAGTAAGGACGCATGCGCATAAACTATTATGCGCGAGACTTCATATTAGCCACAAAGTCAGGAAAATCTGTTCGTAAAATTACATTATAATGACCAAATACAATGAAAAGTATTTTTCTAGTCTCACCTGTGAAAGGTAATCCCATGTGATCTCGTTTGGACGGCAAACCTGTTGGTACAGTTAAACGCAGCTAATCTTTATTCTCCGCTTTGACCTATCCAATATGGCGGCGAGGATGACGTATGATTCTACGTGGAAGGCGGCGTCTTTAATGGTCCGGAATAAATTGAATGCTACACGTTGATGGATTAATTTGCTCTTCTACGCCCTTTTTGAGGAATGTATTGTCGGACTTAAACCATCATCTGAAGAGGTGAGATTGCTCCTTTTTTTCCCTATTTTTGCTGGCGGGATTGACTCTGCCCTAAGGGCAGAGTCTCTCTCTCTCTCTTTCTCTCTCTCTCACTTTGCACCATTACACAATAAATATTCACAGTGAAAATATTTTGTAAGCGCGTTTCATGAACCAAGTTATAGGATTTGTTGACAACTCGCATCGAGTTCGTTACACTTCTACCCGGCGTGAAGCACTCACAGTCATGTGGTTGTGACGTCATCGTAAACAAATCCATTCTACTCATCCAGACGACTTCACAATGGCAACGTTGCCAGATCTTTCCACTCTGGAACCCGTTCTCAAAAAGATTGCGTTTTGGGCACCCAAAACGCTGGTGCCGTGTGGACGCCAGGCCTAAACGATAAGCAATTGTATCGGAGTCACCTGAATCCGTTGCCGTGTGGACAGGGCCTTAGTTTCTCGGTCGTTAACCTGTGCTACTTGCTCTTGATAGATAGCACTGGCTTGACTGCTTTATTAGCATTTGCTAACACTACTGATGAACGCTACACTGGCTGGAAGGTGATTTCACTGCTGTGCTGATGGTGCTGACTCACGGTTAAGCTCGCATTGGCCTTTGAGAAGGCCGAGGGTGATAAATTTTTGGTCCCTCCCACTATAAATCAAAATCTGATTGGTTAATTAATTCATCTGTCACTTCCGACATAAACATACACTGCCATGGTCTTCTGTCCTGGCAATGAAGTCCTAACCAATGAGTTAGCAGCTCTAAACTCTTCTCAGTCTAGAGACAATAAACAAAAAAAAATCTCACTGGAGAACTCAATTTTAATGTTTTCAGGACAGTAATTTCTGTCCTTTCATTTCTGAAGCACATTTGATAGAAAATGAGGCCAAATTAGAATCAGAAGAGAATAATTTTAATGAAATTATGAAAGAAATTAAATATAACATTTGAAATGTTCACACTCACTTTAGAGTCACCAGTTAACCTAACCTGCATGTCTTTGGACTGTGGGGGAAACCGGAGCACCTGGAGGAAACCCACGCGGACACGGGGAGAACATGCAAACTCCGCACAGAAAGGCCCTCGCCGGCCACGGGGCTCGAACCCAGGACCTTCTTGCTGTGAGGCAACAGCGCTAACCACTACACCACCATGCCACCACTAAATACTATAATATAATATAATAATGGGCGGCACGGTGGTGTAGTGGTTAGCGCTGTCGCCTCACAGCAAGCAGGTCCGGGTTCGAGTCCCGTGGCCGACGAGGGCCTTTCTGTGCGGAGTTTGCATGTTGTCCGCGTGGGTTTCCTCCGGGTGCTCCAGTTTCCCCCACAGTCCAAAGACATGCAGGTTAGGTTAACTGGTGACTCTAAATTGACCGTGAGTGTGAATGTGAGTGTGAATGGTTGTCTGTGTCTATGTGTCAGCCCTGTGAAGACCTGGTGACTTGTCCAGGGTGTACCCCGCCTTTCGCCCGTAGTCAGCTGGGATAGGCTCCAGCTTGCCTGCGACCCTGTAGAACAGGATAAAGCGGCTAGAGATAATGAGATGAGAAATCTTTACTGAATCAGTTTTGAACAATTATGACACGCTTTCACCAACAGCAATGCTTGATGTACATTTTAGACCCAATTTATCCATAAAACATTAACTAAATGACTCCCACCCCTCCTCCCACATTATTGGCTGTCTTCGACTCCTGATTCATCCATTCAACTTGAATAAGCAGGAAGTGATTCAGTCTAACAATCTGTTTTTTGAGGCTTATTCTATTAACTGTTATAAAAATCAGTTGATTTTATAGAAAGTCTATTTTCTGTATTACATGTGAAATTTCAGTCATAAAAAATATATATTTTTTATCCATCCCAATGTTCTTGTCAACTCTGTTATAAAAACCGCATAAAATCCATAAAGACTTAATAATACGCATGACACCTGCACCGAGCGATGTCACTTCCTCTGGTGGGAAACTTCAGAAAGGCAGTGAGGTACATTTCTGTTTCTTCTCTCATTAATTTGAACAAAAACGTTCAGGATTTTACACCAACGATAGATTAATTATTCGTCAACGCTGTTATTGTGATATTGGAGCAAATCTCTGACTTGTTTTTTTAAAAACAATAATATGATTAAAATCCATAAAATTGCTTGTTTGTTTTTTAAATACATGCCGTATGGTCGCTAGTTTGAGGTTAGCATGTGGAGTTAAGACACAAAATGGAGGGAATGTGCAATCTGTTAATGGATTGCCCAGTTTAGCGATAACAGAGTTGACGATGACTAACAGAGTCAGCACTTGAAATGTACCTGTGATTATAGAATGGGCCACATACATAATAATACTTTAACTACCAAAACCTAACAACATGACTCCTGTCGAATCAGTCACATTTTAAGGAATGTTCCAGTTAACCCAAGGATGGGGCTTTTTACCGATGGCTTCGAAATGTATAAAAGTTAAAAGCCGTAACAAGGAATTTATAGAACAACATAAAGACTATAAACGAACCCTAAATGTCTGATTGTAACCTGTTATTTGATGCCTGTAAAGGCAGTTTTACGTACGTTATTCAGTCATCACAACCACTGTATTTACATAATTAGGTTAGCGAAGAAAAAGACACACGAGGAAAGAGAGAAAGGAAAAAACACATCGGTGTCCAAATTACACCCTGGTCCATGAGACCCTGGTTTGGAAACTCAAGTGGTCCATCAGACTGCAGAGAGCATCCGGAGTGTGTGGAGGTTGAAGAGTCCCACAGCTGCTTCCTGCCCTATAGGACCCGGTCAGGCAAGAGGGAAGCAGTTTACTGTAACAGAGAGAGAGAGAGAGAGGGTGAGAGAGAGAGAGAGAGAGTACTGGAAGTATGTGTGTTAAAGTGAGTAAGTAGTGAGAGAGTCGTGAGTGTTTATGTTTCCTGGTTTTAAGTGAATGTGACTATTACTGAGGTATTAATGTCTGCAGATTGCATGTTTGTTCCTGCCCCCACATCCGCCCGCACTTCTCCATCCACAGCCGTGAAATTGGGACCATGTGTTTTGTGCTGCGTTCCAGTCCGGCAACAAGACACAGGGCTGTTTTTCTTTCTCATTCCTCCTGCCGGAACTGTGGGCCGGAGAATACGTTCCGCCCCCCTCATCCCTACTCACTCACCCACCTAACACACACACACACACTCAGAGTCACCGTATGGTCTATAGGGATGACAGTGCGAGCCTGACAGCGAACATCTATCATTCTTGTCGATGAGATCTTATATTTATGTATGGGTGGAACTGCATTTAGTTATTCTTGAAAATGTTTATCACAATTTATGGTCCTCCCTAATCGTAAAATTGTAGCAATATATCAACCTTTCTTTTATGCATATCATGGAAGTTGGGAAATTACTGGAACCTATACAAATATAACAAGCTCGATATTGAATTTCACTAATGTCAAGCTACATTCTTGTATGAGCCAGCGAGAAATTTGAGATAATACAGTATGTCTGTTCAAACCCAACAAAACCCCCTCAGCTGATTATGGAATTCATGAATACATTAATACAAGGAGTGAAGTAATAGTTTGAAGAGTTCTACTTTATTCCAGTTTTATACTTTTAGCTGCTCCCATTAGGGGTCACCACAGCAGATCATCCTTCCCAATTTATGATCTGCATATTTGATTGGGCATAGGGTTTTTTTTCTCTTTTTTTTTTTTTTTTTTACACTGGATGCCCTTCCTGATGCAACCCTCCCCAGTCTATCCAGGCTTGGGACCGGAACTAAGTATGCACTAGCTTGTACAACCCCACTGACTGGGTATAGATAGTTTTCACTGACGTCACGGCATTCCGGGGAACGCCTCCCAGCCGCCATCTTGGGGGCAAACAAAACGGACCATCGCCACTACCGGCTGCGTTATCTCGGACGAATTTATGAAGTTATACAGTCAGTTTTCTAAAATAAAGGTCAATGTCGGCAAAATAAAGCAAACAGAAGTATATAGATACATTAGACGACACCTCACGACAACGGTATGCAGCCAAACTGGCCTTGATTGGGGGAATTGACCCCTACGAAGTGGACAAAGATGCATTTTCAAGTGACTATGCAGGGCTGCCAAAGCCTGAAACTGCCAAAGCCTGAAACTGCCAAAGCCTGCTCCAAAGCCTGAAACTGACTCCATTAAACTTTAAAGGATATGGGACATGAAACATAAATGCACGCTATATCAGTTTCTTTCCATTAAAAATATGAATTAATTGCATCAACAAATACAAAATCATCTATTAAATTCAGCAAAATCGTTATATTCGTGATGATTATATGGCATTTCTGCTCGAGCTCCGATATGCATATTTTGCAACCGGAAGAGCCGCTGTCACGTGATCATATGTCACAAAAACTTTCGGGCACAGCACAAGCGGGTAGATGAATGGAGAAGTGAATGACAAGAAAATTGTTTTTATAGTCTTTAAAGTACATTGGACATCATGGTGTATTGTGCTGCTTATGGTTGCAATAATTCCAATGGGAAATGCCCTGGAGTAAGTTTTTTTGCATTCCCCAAGGACCCGAAGATGAGGAAAGTGTGGGCTCACCTGCGCATGCGCAGTAGGCTTTGTGCATGCGCAGTAGGCTTGGTAGGACAACTTTACAGAACACCTGTTGAAAAAAACTTTGCACTTACTGTTTCCCACAAACTGTATTTGGACCATTTCACTGAGGATTCTTTCAACATTAATACTCAGGTACTGAGCGATATTAATTCATGAAACATGAAACAGGAAGCATAAGGATGAGAAAAAAAAAAACAGTTCAAATCGGGAAGCCGTGCACACCTGCGCCAGGCTGCACAAATGCGCGCAGCTTCCCGACCCAAACCGCCTCTCTCTCATCCTTACACTTCATGCCTCATGCTCCATGAATAACATTGCTATATATTTTTTTTTAAATCGGATCTGCGCGATTCAGCCGTGAAAAAGGCGGCATCCGCTGAAAGGCGCGCTGTTTGCATCCCTGCACAGAGGCCAGGGGACAGGGCAGGAATATTTTTGTTGATATGAGTGATCCGGGGCGATTTCGCGACCCCCCTGTTGAAGACCTCTGCGCTAAGCGACTGAAAGCCGAGGTAAGGATTAGTATTATAATTTTGGGTGTATCAATTATTGATTATCATAATTCTGACTCGTTTCGCCATTTTGAATGTTTTTATCTCGGACTCTGGAAGCATTGTATCTCAATCAATCTAGAAAAATATCAGCAAAAAAAAAACTAGCTTGCAACGGACTTTAGCTAGATCTATGATGAACTTTCAATGTATGATACAAAAATAATACTTCTTTCAACAGATCATTAGCCTTTGAGCAGAATTGTTTTTAACTTACCAGGAAGTGTTATCGAGCCGACCGCTTTCAGTTTCATGGGGACTGAATGAACTCTCACTCTCAGAATCATCTGACCCGTCAGAGTAAAGACAAGATCCATGTTCATGTGAATTTCCAGCTATCGGTTCGAATTGATAGGGTCTAACTTCACATCTCTGTGAAACATCGGGAATGTCACTGTCGATGGTGTCCATTTCGGTAACCTGTTTACATTAGATTCCCAAGCGCTGGCTCCTTGGAAAGTTTTTGTGACGTCACGGGTCATGTGACCACCTAGCTCATTAACAAATCCTTGTTTTACGCTGATGTATAGAAAAACTTGAATAATGTGATGATTTTCACATTTTTGACGCCCTGCAGTGATTTAGATGGCATTTCTTATGTCCTTTATACATAATTATGCCCAGGTAAAAATCCATGTCCCATATCCTTTAAAGGCTGTCTGATATATACAACTTTATATATTCACAGCGCGCCTTTTGGCGGATGCCGCCTGAATCGCGCAGATCCGATTTTTTTTAGGGGGGGCGTTGGAGTGTCTGATTATAATTTCAAAGTAAATTCTGTATTAAAATCACTAAATAAGCAAATCCGTTACAGTTCATGAAACAGGAAGTATAAGGATGAGAAAAAAACAGTTTAAATCGGAAAGCTGCGCACATTTGCACAGTCCTGCACACCGCTCGGGCTGCACAAATGTGCGCAGCTTTCCGATTTAAACTGTTTTTTTCTCATCCTTATACTTCCTGTTTCATGAACTGTAACGGATTTGCTTATTTAGTAATTTTAATACAGAATTTACTTTGAAATTATAATCAGACACTCCAACGCCCCCCCTAAAAAAAAAAATCGGATCTGCGCGATTCAGGCAGCATCCGCCAAAAGGCGCGCTGTTTGCATCCCAAACACAAATCAAATCATACAGAATAGACCTAAAATGTTTTTCAAAAATGACCCTTGCGTGAGTGAAGTGACAAGTTTCAAATAGAAACGTGACAAACGAGCGATATTAAGTGTACATTACAATGTAAACGTACACTCAGCGGTTCCAGTTAGGCATTCTCCAGAGATTGTTCACATGATGTTTTGGTTTCCAAAAACAAACTTAAACACAATTGATTGTTTATTTAAACAACTTACCACTTATAAAATGATCGGAGCAGACTTTGCTGTGTTTGGAAGGCTGATAATCCTTGCGGTTGATTCTCGCAAGCCATAGATTTCTCCTTTGTATGCTGAGTTTGTTTGCTCGCCTTCGTGCTCCCGTACAGTGGGAATTCCATAAAAGCTCTGCTTGACTTCATCATTTGACCTATTACGAAAGCCGTGAATACAACAGGTGTGCACCATTGCTAGCTTTAAATAGCCTGCTTGGGTTCTTTTGAAGACTTTGTACTTGCGAGTTACAATGTGTGCTCAGTTACCCGTACGGTAAGCTTGACCCGCAAGATAGCCGCCACTAGGGACTCCCCGACTCTGTGACGTCATGTGAAAACTATCTATTTACCTAATCTGCATGTCTTTAGACTGCCGGAGGAAACCCACGCAGATACAGGGAGAACATTCAAAGTCTACATGGAAAGGCCCCCATCAGCCATGGGGTTTGAACCCAGAACCTTCTTGCTGTGAGGTGATAGTGATAATTACTGCACCACCATGCTGCCCTTCTACTTTAATCCAGTATTAGTTCAAATTCTACTCATACTCAAGTTTATTTACAAGAGAACTGGAAGGGCACTCAGTAGAGTCCATACCGTACCTCCATCAAGCTGCATGTTATCAACATCAAAATCAAATTTCTTGAATGTAGGATAATACTAAAGATATCTGTGATGAATCTCAGTCATCCAGGTACATAGTAATCTGTGGTTGGTTGAAGAGAGCAACTGGACTTGCTTGAAGATTCCCGAAAATGTTTCGCCTCTCATCCTAAAGGCCTCCTCAGTTCTATCTGACTAATAGGGAGTATCCAGTATTTATCCTCTCATGGATCATCATAGAATCCGAATCAGAATGCTGATGGCTGCAGTGTAGGTGGCTGATAAAAGATGTCATAGACACCCACCTCTGTTCAATGATGGTCGTTCCAGGTTGACAAAAATGAACGATCCTCTCTGGCTAAGATGTCTGCCAGTTTTCTGGAAGTCCTCTCATACTCCCGCACCAGTCGAAGTCGAATCTTCAAGCAAGTCCAGTTGCTCTCTTCAACCATCCACAGATTACTATGTACCTGGATGACTGAGATTCGTCACAGATATGTTTCTACACACTTTGGGATGAGATCCCTTCGACTGGTGCGGGAGTATGAGAGGACTTCCAGAAAACTGGCAGACATCTTAGCCAGAGAGGATCGTTCATTTTTGTCAACCTGGAACGACCATCATTGAACAGAGGTGGGTGTCTATGACATCTTTTACCAGCCACCTACAATGCAGCCATCAGCATTCTGATTCGGATTCTATGATGATCCATGAGAGGATAAATACTGGATACTCCCTATTAGTCAGACAGAACTGAGGAAGCCTTTAGGAGGAGAGGCGAAACGTTTTCGGGAATCTTCAAGCAAGTCCAGTTGCTCTCTTCAACCAACCACAGATAATACTAAAGCTGTCCACCAAATTTCATCCAAATCCGTTCACTACTTTTTGAGTTATCTTGGGAACAAACAAACAAACAGAGGTGAAAACAACCTCTTTCAACAATGTTGGTGGAGGTAAAAACATACATTTTACTCTTTACCTTTTCACTTTGACCTCCAAAATCTTAAACAAAAAGCCATGAGATAATTTTCTTGCCCAGTTGCTTCACCAATCTCTTATTTAAGCTAGTTTATTTTTAAAAGGCATCCAATCAAATTTACATCAATGTCAACTGTGCTAATTGGTCTTTTCCAGCTAGTAGTCTCTTTTTCTGGATTTACCGACAATTCATTCTGCACAACATGACAACTTTTGCCTTTCTTCTTGGGTTTAGGTGTAAAACTCAAATAAAAATTCACCAACAAATCTAAAGAAGTATGTTGAATTGCATTCTTCTTCTTCCCATGGCCAGCAAAGGCTGTAGGTGCACCACTGATGACATCTAACAGACCATCATTGGTGTGTTTAGGGCATTTAAACTTGGCGGAGCCCATCGCTCTCTAAGCTTGATCAATGGACAATTTAGAGTAGCCAGTTAGCCTAACTGCATATGAGTGGACTGTAGGGGAAACCCACGCAGACATGGAGAGAACATGCAAACTCCACACAGTGCTGGGAGGCCATAGTGCTAACCACAGCACCACCTGAGGTACATTATGGCCCTTTTCCACTACCCTTTTTCAGCTCACTTCAGCCCGACACGGCTCGCGTTTCGACTACCAAAAACCAGCACGACTCAGCTCGTTTCAGCCCTGCTTAGCCCCTAAAACTCGCACCGTTTTGGGGTGGGGCTGAAGCGAGCCAAACCGTGCTGACTGACGTTGGGGGCGTGAGCAGACACTCCCCTGTGCACTGATTGGTGAGGAGGAGTGTCCTCACATGCCCACACACGCCCCGCGAGCGCGCTAGGATCTGTAAACACCGCAAACCCGGAAGAAGAAGAATTATGAATTACGAGAATTTCTGAAGCCTTATGCGCCTCGCCTCATCTATACGCTCTTGCCAGTATCTGTTGGCGTTGTCAAGCCACAGCACCAAGACCAGCAACACTAACGACTCCATGTCCTCCATGTTTATTGTTTACTATCCGGGTCGTGAGACTACCGCTTAAAAGATCACTGAATCAGTGACATACAGAGCATCGTGGACGAGTTCGCGGAGCGCAAGGCTCGCCGTATGCCCTTCAAATAATGCGCGCAGTAGGCTATTGATGTTTTATTATGAGCCATGTACAGTATGTCGCCTAATGTTTTTTTGTTTCTGAGTTACATGTTCGTTTGAAGGACTTAATGTACAAAATAACATAGTTGCACCCCGGAGTGTTGAAATTGGTAAACACAGTGCATTCAGTGAGGTTTGCACCGCCCTCCTTTTATTTCTGACTCTTCCTGTCACTGTTGCAACCTCTGAGCGCTCATTCGTATGCCCTTCAAATAATGTGCGCAGTATAGGCTATTGATGTTTTATTATGAGCCATGTACAGTATCCTAATGTTTTTTGTTTCTGAGTTACATGTTCGTTTGAAGGACTTGATGTACTAAATAACATAGTTGCACCCGGTAGTGTTGAAATTGGTAAACACCGCAGTTGCGGACATTTTGTAGCCTAAAATGATGTTATGATAAGCTTTAATAAAGGGCCCGGTCATTTGCCCCGCCCCCGGCCCGGCTCTGACTTGTTCCGCCACTGTCACTGATGTCACTGTTTGCGCTGCTTAACGACATCACATGACGTCCACCCACTTTCGCTAACTCCACCCAATGTGTCCACCCACTTCCAGCCAGCACGGTTCAGCGCGGTTGTAGTCGAAATGCAACTCCAACAGCCCCGCTCAGCTCGACTCAGCTCGACTCGGCACGGCACGGCTCAGCCGCGTTTGTAGTGGAAAAGCGGCATTAGTCTCATCTCATTATCTGTAGGCGCTTTATCCTGTTCTACAGGGTCGCAGGCAAGCTGGAGCCTATCCCAGCTGACTACGGGCGAAAGGCGGGGTACACCCTGGACAAGTCGCCAGGTCATCACAGGGCTGACACATAGACACAGACAACCATTCACACTCACATTCACACCTACGCTCAATTTAGAGTCACCAGTTAACCTAACCTGCATGTCTTTGGACTGTGGGGGAAACCGGAGCACCCGGAGGAAACCCATGCGGACACGGGGAGAACATGCAAACTCTGCACAGAAAGGCCCTCGCCAGCCACGGGGCTCGAACCCGGACCTTCTTGCTGTGAGGCAACAGCGCTAACCACTACACCACCGTGCCACCACGAGGTACATTAGTTTGATACAAATTTGCTAGCTAGTTTTGTTTTCTTTGCTAATGCTACCTCACTCATTCCAAAATGGTTATTAGCTCATCCAGCCGACAGGTGATGAGTTTATGACATCATGTGTTGTCCGGATGTCTGTCTGGCGTTGTCCACATTTCACGAAAATCGCTTCTTCTCTTTCAATTCTTCACCGATTTATATTCTCTTTGGCAGGAAGGTAGGTCTGTCCGGGGTGTATATAGCTTCTAACCTAATTTGCATAATTGCAAGTAATAATGAAGATATGGAGTAATTAATCAATCTCTAACAAGCAGTTTCCACACAAATCGCTTCTTCTCCCTCAATTCTTCACCAATTTTCATTCTTTCTGGCATGAAGGTAGGGGGACCTAAGGTGCATATACAACTTGTAACTTCTCCCCAGATTTGCTTCATTACAATTATTAATGAAGTTCTGGACTCATTAGCAACAACAACAAAATCGCTTCTTCCCGGTCAATTCCTCGCCATTTTGGATTCTTTCTGGTAAATAGGTTGGTATTCCTAGGGTGGATATCGCTTCTATATAGAGCTTGTATATAGTGTATATAGCTTGCAACATTTATTGCGCAAGGTGGCTCACTTTAGATCGTTCCTTCTGGGCTAGACAGGGCCGGAGTAGCTATGCCGTCATTGATGGTCTTGTTAAATATTAGCGAACCAGCAAGGTAAATTCTAGGTTCGGCAAAGTTAGTAAAATATTTAATAAATAAAAAATATAGCCTGAGTTCTTAATTTTTTTGATCAGTTAATCAAAAATGATTCTTGAATACTTGAGCATGTTTAAATGTAGATACTTTTGAGTTTCAGCTCTATACTCCTGGTTTACTTCAGTACAGTTTCTCTGTACTTTTTACACCCCTGATTAACACACTTTACTGATGAAGATTGGTAGAACCACTGGTACCATCATGCAGTATATAGTAAGTACTAAATGCTGCAGCATCTCCTGGGTCAGTGTGTCAATATGATGAGTTAATGAAGTGGTGAGGGGAGTGTCATTCCTTCTCCTCAGTCACAGTCTAGAGGTTTTTACTGCCTTGTCTCCCTCTGCTCAAGACAAGGAAGATTAGGGGAGTGTGGAAAGGCCCAGAGTTCCCAGGCCAGAGAATACTCACACTCATATTCATTCACACATGTGGGATTGATAAGGTTTTCAACCTCTAACCTCTCAGCCCTCCACAGTACCACTCTTCCCTCAGCCTCTGTCCTGCTTTCACATGCTTTCTAAATCACATGCTTTTCCTTTGTTTCGTTATGGCGTTAACATTGCGTAACAATAACACAGAAAGTGTTTAAGTGTTTAAGTCTCCAAAATAGGACCGCCTTGGGTTTGGAAAAAAACACTGTTTGGTAATGGATCAAGTATAATTTTTGGATTTAGTGTTGTTTGATTGTCTGGCTGAAAAACTGCATGGACTGAAAAAGGAGTCATTGTTTAGCTGTAAAGAAAATAACTCTGACATGGGAATAGAGCCTGAGCATCTTCGTGAAACAAACATGAACTCGATATGTTTAATACCAGAGCAGAACGACTGCTGAGAATTCATTCATTTGCTTATTTTTATTTACATAACCATTTAATCTAATGTGGGTTCGAACTGTACAGAATAGCGGGTCTTTAATTTTTGCATTAAGGGACCATTTCCAAAGTTAAAAAAACAAAACAAAAAAACATTCAAGGATCTTCATGTTACTTTATTGGAGACATGAGAGCTGTTTATTCCCAGATGTAAGTATTCCCAGAAATGCCATTCATCATATTAGCAGGCACTTCCTGTTTTAGATTAACCTTTTTCTTCCCAACCTTGCAAACAAAAAAAAAAGTAAGAAAAGATATCTGGAATATAGCTTATTTTATTGAAGATAATTTATTTCAATCATTTATTTCTAGAAAGAAGCAAAATTATCTGCAAATAGAACAAGCTTCAAATGAGTAAAACTAGATTTTGAAAGTCTTGAAATAGGTTTAATGGCTTTATATTTGTTAAATAATAATCTCACAATGGGAAATATTACATAATGTTTCCTTTATTTAAGATATCTTAACTTTTTGTAGTGAAATGATCAATTAGGAATAAATAAGTAAGTAAATACCATAACATCCTTGATCATAGTTGATAGTAATTTACACCAAAAATTATTTAACAGTTATTCCACGCGGCGGCACGGTGGTGTAGTGGTTAGCGCTGTCGCCTCACAGCAAGAAGGTCCAGGTTTGAGCCCCGTGGCCGGCGAGGGCCTTTCTGTGTGGAGTTTGCATGTTCTCCCCGTGTCCGCGTGGGTTTCCTCCGGGTGCTCCGGTTTCCCCCACAGTCCAAAGACATGCAGGTTAGGTTAACTGGTGGCTCTAAATTGACTGTAGGTGTGAGTGTGAATGGTTGTCTGTGTCTATTACCCCTTTTCCACCAAATCAGTTCCAGGGCTGGTTCGGGGCTGGTGCTGGTTCACAACTTGTTCAATTTGCGAGCCAGCTGAGAACCAGTTTGCTTTTCCATAGCTCACGGTGCTAAGGGAAGCCACGTCATTACGTCGCTGTATACGTCAGTTACGTTGCTACATTTGCATAAACCTTGGCGCGAATATCGAAGCAAAAACAACACGGAAGAAGCAGCAACAACAACAATAATAATAATGGATGACTTCGCGTTTGTACAGCTGCTGCTTCTCGTCGCTTAAAAATGGCAATCTTTTGCGGTCTTGTTATTGTTGTCGGTCTTAACAACTCCGCCCCCCCCACTGACGTAAGCGGTTCTTTCCTCTGGCCCAGCAGAGAGTTGGTGCTAGCCTGGAACCGGTTTTTCTGGCCCCAGAGCCAGTTCTTTGTCAGTGGAAACAGAAAACCCGGTTCCAAACTAAGCACCGGCCCCGAACCAGCCCTGGAACTGCTTTGGTGGAAAAGGGGCATATGTGTCAGCCCTGTGATGACCTGGCGACTTGTCCAGGGTGTACCCCGCCTCTCACCCATAGTCAGCTGGGATAGGCTCCAGCTTGCCTGTGACCCTGTAGAACAGGATAAAGCGGCTACAGATAATGAGATGAGATGAGTTATTCCACGCAATCAAGTCATACATGAGCTGAGAGCTGACGAGGTGCATAGCACCGAGTTGTCTATAATCCGTCTATGACGAGATTGAGTGGAATAACTGTTTTATTCTATCCACATTCACTGGATTTTGAGAAACAGCATTTTTATTTTTATGCTTTGCAAATTCGATAAATGAAAATGTCCGACAAAATCATTTCCGTTTAGGTGAACTTCTTAAAAACCTATCGATGGCTGCACGAACTGACTTTAGTATTGTTTTTTTGTCTAAAGTGCTGTCTTGCTGTCGTGCCGAGGTATAAAATAGCTTTAGACATTTATTTAATTCTTCCTTAGACATTTCAGTTCTGTACTTTTCAAATTTCTTTGGGCTTTTGAACCAAATTTTAATGCTTAAAGATAAAGAAACTGGTGAACTGACAGTAGCAATTTGTGAAAAATGTGATAATTCTTGAAAAATAAAAAAAGATACGTTCTTACCATCAAATACTTTTATTCTATATTTTGTTGGTCTTTTTTTTGTATTTTTGGGGGGTTTTGTTTTTGAGTAGAGTTTTTATTTCATCCTTGATTGGTTCAGCAAGATGCTCCACCATTTTGTTTCTCTCTACTCACGGTATATAAGCTGATAGCCTAGTAGTAGAGTAGCCAATAAGAGCACGTGATTACTCATATCCAGTGAATGTGGATAGAATAATCATGGATATACGCAGACCCCACTTTAAGAATAATATGTATACTGCATCTATAGGTTTGCAATGTTGTGTTAAATAATATCACGTTGGTTGTGCAGTAATAAAGCTCTAATGTGAGATAAAAATCAGTGAACCACAAACCGATTATCTCCTTGATATACGACTTTCTCCAGATAAAGGCCGGGTCACTTCAGGGCACCTGAATGGTTTCATTGATGCAGAGTGGATATGAGATACCAAGTGACTGACCCAGTCTCCACTCTCCCCCGAGTCTCGGCAGATATGTGACCTCTCCACCTGCGTAAACAGCCATGGCCAACTGGGAGTCACCCCAAAGAGTGGACAAAGGCTTTAGGTTGAGACCAGGCAGAATGGAGTGTCAATTCTCCCCAGGAACCTCCTGCTATCTGAGGGGTCAAGTTTATTTTTCCTGCCGGGGGGGTGAAAGGGGTGACCGAGGAGGCAAGAGGGATAAGCAGAACCCGTGGAATGGTGAGAAGAGGAGACTAGAGGAGAGGAGACCGGTCAGTGGTGAAGGAGTATATTTGATGGAGGTAAAAGCACAACAAGAGGCTCGTATTAACAAGCATCCTGCCTCTTAAGCTTATCTTGGTGACTGGAGCAAAGAGGATGTGCTTCTAAGATGGGAAACATCTCACACTTCCGGCGATGTTCGCTGTGATCAAGTGGAAATTTAGAAAATACTGTATTTGAATGGATTCATAGTACTGTGCAAAAGTTTTGGCACCCCATGTCTTTGTTATAGATTTCTATTTTATGACCTCTACATTATCAAGTCACAAAATTACAAAAACAATTTAGCGCTCCAAACGTTCATGTTTTTTTTTTCCCAGCACAAAATTAAACATTTCAGAAAAAAAGTTTGCCTTTGAGCAGCATTTAACCATCCATAAGAGAGCACTTTTCTTTTGAGATTAAAAAAGAAAACATAATGAAGGCTGCTGGGTTTTGGTGCAAAATGAAGACGTGAGTGTGACAGTCAAAGTGTCCAGAAGAACTGTAGCTGGTTCTGTAAGATGCTCAGGAAAACCTACAGCTCATTTCTGCATAAAACTGCACTCAGTGTACCTGACACTGCTATTTTTTTTTAAAGCAAAGGGTCGTCTCACACCAAATGTTGACTTTATTATATAGATTTATTATAGCTTACTGATTACTGTTTATAGTATTTTTTAAACTGTGGAAACATTTCATTTCATTATTTTTAAGCAATTGACTGTATATATATATATATATATATATATATATATATATATATATATATATATATATATATATATATCAGAAACTCACATGGCATAAAGAACAGACCATACTGTAAACAAGAGAGCTCTGAGAGCACAATATCCCCCGCTGGCAGCTATACCATAACTCTGGTAAAATGCGACTGAATTGAATGAAATTGCAATATGCATATTACCGACATATAACAAAGAATCCTGTTTTGTGAAAGAATCATCTCATCTCATTATCTCTAGCCGCTTTATCCTGTTCTACAGGGTCGCAGGCAAGCTGGAGCCTATCCCAGCTGACTATGGGCAAAAGGCAGGGTACACCCTGGACAAGTCGCCAGGTCATCACAGGGCTGACACATAGACACAGACAACCATTCACACTCACATTCACACCTACGCTCAATTTAGAGTCACCAGTTAACCTAACCTGCATGTCTTTGGACTGTGGGGGAAACCGGAGCACCCGGAGGAAACCCACGCGGACACGGGGAGAACATGCAAACTCCACACAGAAAGGCCCTCGCCGGCCACGGGGCTCGAACCCAGGACCTTCTTGCTGTGAGGCGACAGCGCTAACCACTACACCACCGTGCCACCCATGCGATTGCTATATAACAAATTTAAACCTATTTCTAACATATTTATGAATTTCAAGCTTTGTCCTATTCTACTGGCAGATCATTTTGCTTTAAAAAGAGAAATAAACACATGCAATAAGCAAAAGGCGATTTTTTTAATCTTCCCAATAAATGTGAAAGTTGACAAGCTTAAAATGTGTAAAACTATCTAGACATAAACTGAATCATTTTGTTTGTTTAAAACCAAGCTACTGCATTTCTTGCAGTCTTTCTACTATATATAGGAATCGGAAACATTCTTTCACATGAGTTACTCAATGCTAACAATTCATTACACTGATGCTTGGCACTGACACATCATAAAATCCCCCGTTGCTCCAGAGGAAACCTTGGCGTCACCAATAATATATTCCTGGCAGTTTTAGCATGTCTGTCTGCCCTGCTTTCAATGCGACTGCTTGTCTTTGCTGTCCTCTTTGCACTATAGACATCATAAAATTTTACAAGAAAGGTTCAGTCCCAAAGGAGAACAATACGGGTCAGAAAAAAAAACCCCAGCACGAAATAAGCAACATGCAGCGGAGAGAGACGAGTTCTCATGTTAATCACCTGACTGAAACCAGTCGTCCGACACTTTTGTTTGGTGTCATCTGGCTGTTGCGTTGTCTGGGTTACTGATTCACCCTGGCAATGACCACTGGGGCAGAAACTATCCAGTTCTGCTATGAAAGGAGGCGAGCGTTCATGCAGATGTGTTGCGCTAATCTTTCTGCAAGATTATGAATCAGTAACCTGCTTGAGTTTCAGCAAGAGAACATTCATTATGATGGATTAACCAATAATGTTAATGTTAGACTTCCTATAACTAAATACACCCACTGATCACTTTATTAGCTCATCCGACTGACACGTGATGGGTTTATCCCATCATGTGTTGTCCGTCGTCCACATTTCATGAAAATCTCTTCTTCTCTCTCAATGCTTCACTGATTTTTATTCTTTTTGTGGCAGGAAGGTAGGTCTGCCTGGGGTACATATGGCTTCTACCCAAATTTGCATAATTGCAATTAATAATAAAGATATGGAGTAATTAATCAAGCCTTAATGAGCAGTTTCCACACAAATCACTTCTTCTCCCTCAATTTTTCACTGATTTTGATTCTTTCTGGCATGAAGGTAGGGGGACCTAAGGTGCATATAACTTCTACTCAGATTTGCTTCATTACAATTATTAATGACGTTATGGACTAATTAAGCCTTAATGAGCAGTTCAAGAAAAAGGTCAGTTCCTCGCTGTTTTGGATTTGGTATTCCTAGGGTGGATATAGCTTCTATATATAGCTTGTATATAGTGTATATAGCTTGCAACATTTATTGCCAAGGCGGTCCACTTTAGATCATTCCTTCTGGACTAGATGGAGCCGGACTGAGCTACGCCATCATTGACGGTTTCGTTGTTATTATTATTAGGAACATCTGATAATTCCTGCGATTATCCGATCAATCACATGGCAGCAGTAGCAGCACCAGGAAGATACAGGTTTCAGTTACGTGCTAGTTGGAAGCCATGGCCTAATGGTTAGAGAAGCAGCTTTGGGACCAAACGATTGCCAGTTTGATTCCCTGGACCAGCAAGAATGGCTAAAGTGCCCTTGAGCAAGGCATCTGCTCCCCAGGCTGCTCTGGGTGTGTTGTATGTTGCTCTGGATACATAGGTTTGCTGAATGTCGTTAATGTAACCTAATGATGGTTGTTTGAGTATTTCTGAGCAGAACCCAATATGGTCTTCGGCTCTTGTAGTCCATTGGACTCAAGGTTCAACATGTTGAGAAGCTTTTCTGCTCACCATGGTTGTAAAAAGTGGTAGAGTAACTGTCACCTTCCTGTTAGTTCAAACCAGTTTGGCCATTCTTCTCTGACAAGGCGTTTCCACCCACAGAACTGGATTTTTATTTCGCACCATTCTGTATAAACTTTAGAGATTTTAGAGTTGTGTGTGAAAACCCCTGGAGATCATCAGTTTCTGAAAGACTCAAACCAACCCATCTGACACCAACAAGCATACCAAGGTTAAAGTGCATATCACAGGTAAATTCAGGAGCAAGATCAATGTAATTCTCCTATTTTATATTAAACTTTGGTCAAATATCTGTAACATTCTGCATTTTGTGCAATTTTTTTACCTTGCGCAATACCAGAAAAATTCAGTTGAAATCAAGCCTTTTGAGGCGAATTGGTCCGCCTCTGAAAAAACTTGGCACTTGGATTTCCCGGCAAACATTGATTTTCGTGACGTCGCGTGCGGGACGCCTCCCTCTGAATCCTACGTCAGCGCTGGTTTGTTTATGAGAAAACGACCTGGTGGTTTTCTGCAAATTTCTTCAACGTTATCGCGTAATTATTAAAATGGTTAACAGATGTATCGTAGGAGGGTGTAGCAACACCAATCTTGATGGGATTAGTACTCAACGTTCCAAAAGACCGGACAATGAGAGAGAAATGGGAGCGCTTGGTCTACACAGGCTGTGCACTGAAACCGTGCAAAGCTCTCGCAGCCTGCTGGCGCTTCCGCAGGTGACGTCACGAATCTGGCTCCAGACTCCCTTGGGATTTTTCCAGACGCGTTTTGTTATTTTATTTTTTTCTGCTGTAGACAGATGGCCTTGTGCAAAATTACCCTTCTGGATGAGTGTGTAAAGGGACATACTTTCATAAAAAAACGAAATTGGTCCAGGATATGCACTTTAAGGTCACAGAGATCCCATTTTCCCCATTCTGATATTTGATATGGATGCGTATCGTCATGCTGCCAAATGATTTGCTGATTGGCTAATTCTATGAATGCAATCATGTACGTGATCCCAGTAAAGGCACATGTATGTTAGAGCACTATTTAAGCTACTTTTACAAATGTTAAAGTGCTAGTCTTACGAAAATGACATTATAAAATCCCGGGTTTTCTGTGTGTGATCTGCTCAAATAGGTGGTAAAGTTCACTGATAAATAAAAAATTGGTTCAAAAAAGAAATTTTTTATGTCTGAATTCTGTTCCAAAAATCACTAAAAGCTTGTCCACCATTAGATCGCAGTGATTTATTGGTCAGCGGTGCTGCATGTGTGATGTCATAGACTATGCACCACTGCCTTCTTTTATAAAGCTCTTTACACAACTTTACAACAACAAGGTTGAAGAAGAAGTGACTCAGAGTAAATAAGCATGTTTCGGTTTGCTTTTAGATCAGTAATTGTCAATCGTCTATCTAAATATCCTATTTGGCCACATAGACTAGGGTGACCAGATTTCCCGAGTCTGAAACCGGGACACTTTTGCGCGCGACCATGCTCGTGCACGCACACCTTTTTTTTACGTAAACGTGACGCTCAGAGAGGTGCTCTTATCATTTTGTTGAAGCTCACATTTATCAACATCTCACATGAAATAAAACAAACAGGCATTTTGTTATCTAGTAGCATAGTGGTATACAGATCAGTTAAATTATGGTCAGACAACAGATGTTGTAATGGCTGAGAATAGGCCAGGCTATGTCCATAGCCCAAATTTAAACGGATTTATTTCACCTGTTTGTGAGAACACCAAGAAGAATGCATATGCACATGTAGGCTATATCTCTAAAATTGTACGCACTATAGCATGAACTTAAAAAGTAGATATGTGACCTCAACATAGCCTCGGTCAGAATCAACCTTACTAACCATTCCCCAC
The DNA here is from genome assembly GCF_027579695.1 of Neoarius graeffei. Lineage (NCBI taxonomy): Eukaryota > Metazoa > Chordata > Actinopteri > Siluriformes > Ariidae > Neoarius > Neoarius graeffei. The sequence continues at coordinate 78,245,076 of NC_083580.1, forward strand.
AACTGAATGAATAAAGCAAGAAGATGTGGACAAAAGTGATCACTTTAATGGAAGGTGCAACAAGCTGTTCAACACAGCAATATGGCCAAACTGTCAGAATGGTATGTTAAACAGAAACAAGAAAGAGACAAGTGATTTGAGAATATATACTACGGAAGCCGAGAGAGGATATAATCATTTTTTTTTATTCACCTTGTTATCCCGAGATAACGACATAATTAATTCAGGATCTCGAGAAAACAACACAGCTAATTTGAGATCTCGAGAAAACAAAACCGTTATTCCGAGATCTCGAGAAAAAAAAACCGTTATTCCGAGATCTCAAGAAAACAAAACCATTATTTCATGATCTCAAGTAAACAGCTGAGAAATGGTTCATTCAGGTGCGCCAAGAGACTTGTGATATGCTGACTTTGGGGCTATTTCTCATTCTGTATAGACGCAACTTTGGTCATTAGAATGTCTGGAATAATTGATCACCTAATAAGGCAATATTTTGATCAGGGGTTGACACAGGGAGAGATTGCATTAAGTCTTTTAATAAGGGATACCGTAAAATACCAAATAATAGCCGAGTTCCAATTAACCGCCGAGTTCCCTTTAACGGCCGGGTGTACGCGTGTGTTGTGACAAATAAAGGCCGGTTCCGAATACTCGCCGGGGTCTAAAAAAAAAAAAAAAAAAAGCGTCCGAACGTTCTATCTAGAATCTTGAGGCCCAGCACTTTTCTGGTTTTCTGGTGTTTAAACGATTTTGCATTGCATAGTTTTCTACCGAAACAATATGAATGAATGAATGAATGAATGAATGAATGAATGAAATTATTTCTATAATACTGTTTACAACATTTTGTTACGTGATAATAAACATGCCATTTCAATGTTATAATCTTGGTCTACCGTAATATTTCTTGAGGAATGCAACTCCGTTACTTTTGACAGATGTCTTAGCCAATTACGTTTGACATGGGTGTGTGGGATATCACTTACGTCATCGAATGAGGAATACCCCTTTGGGTACACCCAACGAAAGCCAGCGTGTGTGGTGACATTGAGGACTGCGGGTTTCCAAGGTTGGACTGCTGCTTCTGTTAAACGACCTAAATTGCCGAATGCATGCGTCAAAGCACACACTGAGTTTTATTAAAAGACCTTATACCATTTCACTTGCCCTTACCCATTCGGATCTGGAAGACGCTTTACAAAAAAGGTGAGAGCGTTCTAACATGCATTTCAGTCTGCTCGCGGCCAATCTAATCCAAGGGGCCTTTTCAACAAGTAATCTGTCGTGCAAGTTGGGCAGAAGCACGCGTCAGGCAGGCAACATGTAGGCCTACAAGTCAGTAACCTATTCAACTAACTTTCATCCGAACTTTAAGTTTTCTACGGGGTCGAGCCACCGTACCAACTCACTCGGGGAATAGGCTCATATCGGCCAAATAGGGAGACGTCTTGGAGAGAAACGTGAGAATGCAAGATGACAGTATGTAGCCACTGCAGGTCACTTATTTTTCAGCATAAGAAAAAACCCTTTGGTTTGACACTTCGCACCCTAATTATGTTGCTTCAACGTCGCGCCCTCCATGCAATTTCAGATTGACAGACATCGCGAAGTGCAAAGGGTGGAGGCTGCATGGGTGAGGGTGATAGCAAGTGACCATAACTTTGCAGAGTAATTAAATCACAGTGCTGCGCACAGACAATGGTGTGGTTTCTTGATTATATTTTGTAAAGCATGCACTTAACTAGTCATTAACAGGAAAAGGTGTGTGATTTATCCTTTATCCACCCCGACTGTGCCATGCGAAGATGCATTCTGCGCGTCTTCAAAATTCCCCGAAGTCGGCACCGTGCTATCTGTAATCTAACTCTAAACAAACTGTAAGTTATACTGGTTAAAAGTAGGCCTATCTGAGAATGATTTTTTCCCCGTTTTGAGGTAGATTTTGGGGAAGGTATTTGTGAAGAAGGAAATAATCGCCTGTTCCAAATAGCCGCCTAGTCTCTAATACGCGCCGGGTCTCTTACGTGATTGAGACAAATAATAGCCCGGGCTATTATTTGGTATTTTACGGTAATTTCAAAATGAGTCCGCGGCACCTCCGCAGAAGACTGGCCCGCCTTCGTCTCTACCGACGGAGATACAGTGATCCAGCTGAGATCATGAAATAACGGTTTTGTTTTCTCGAGATCTCGAATTAGTTGTGTTGTTTTCTCGAGATCCTGAATTAATTATGTCGTTATCTCGGGATAACAAGGTGAATAAAAAAAGATTATATGAAGGGCCTCTCTCGGCTTCCGTAAATATACACTCAAACAAAACAGCAGTAAAGGAGGAGAGGGGCGACAGCCCGAGGAAAGCCCCCACAGGAGCGCACAGCATTTGCAACGTAGGCTACCCAACTCAGTACAAGAACAAAGCACTTACAGTGTGTGCAGTAGGCTTCGTGCGCATTGTTCTGCACCTCTCGGAGGAAGGGGTAGGTGCCCTGTAAATCTTTGGAAAAGGTACGTTTTCTTTTCGGCATAATTGCTGCAGCATTACTGCTGCTAGCTGCTAGACAAAGAACATTCGCGCCAGTTAATGTTTATTATATTGTTGCATGGCAACACGTTCTGTTGTCTGGAATAATGTGGCTAAATAAACACCCATGCCACAGGGCCAGGGGGCAGTAACCAGGAAAGTCTGCGATTCCTGTCAATTCATCAAAATAGTAAATGCAGACATTTCTCCGCTAATGATTCCCACGCTGCTCAGTCGCAAACGTCGCGAGTGGCGAAAACCGGGACTTTTGTCGGGACTCGGGACACACAACCCCAAATCGGGACTGTCCCGGTAAAACCGGGACGTCTGGTCACCCTAACATAGAAACTACCTTAGAACATTAATGATCTGACTAAGAACATCTAATCAATTCAATCAACAGGCTAAACACGAGCTGGACACTTCCTGTGCGGCAGTGAGCTCTTTGGGATGACGCTTCTGACTTCTCTTTCCAGATCATAGGAACTGCTTCGCGTACTAGACATCTCTCAAACCCTTCTGTGTGAATCTACCTTGCAAATGTATCTTTTTCAAAATGTATGGAGCAGACACCAAACCGTCCTGTCGGCTTGAAGTTACCTGTCTCTGTCCGTACAAATCGAACCCACTCATTCCGTAAGTGTCCTGCCGACTTTGGGCTATAATTATCGAAATTCTGCTTTTTTTTAATCAGCAATACTTGAACAGCCCTGAATGACACACCTCAGTCTTAGGAGGCATGCTTTGGTTTTAATTTTGTTTTGGAATTTTAAAAAAATTGTTAAAAACGTGCTACACTTTGCAAAGCAGATGAAGCCAGAAATGCTGCGAACTTTCAAGCGTTGTGCGCATGACGTCACTTCCTTTGAATTAACAATAACTTACCAGGAATGCATTCGTGTAATGGCGGACTCAAAGAGCCAAACTTTACTGGCTAAACAGAACATGTTCCTGATCTCGTATTAAAATACAATTTAGACAGTAAAGTATTTAACATGTCTCATTTTATAAGGTATAATTTCCAGGGGTGATGTCATTTTCGTAACACTCGCACTTTAAGCGAAAAAGGGTCTTTCAACATCCAGAAAACATGAAAGATTGAACATCTTTGGAAGCAAAGATTCCTAAACCTGTGTTTAAGCTAAAATTGTTAGCTGGGAGGGACACGTTTCAGACTGTACTTCCTTAAAGACAAGGTAAGGAATGTCTTTAAAGGAACAGCAATATTTAAATTACAGTTCATTACATGTGACCCACCATTCTTTACCGTTCTTAACGGATGTGTAGTCTGGGTAATCAGAATTGAAATGAGGCCTGGATGTAGAACCAGGAATTTCAGGACATATTAAAGTAATTCTCCTGGTAGTGAAACGGTCGTTCTTTTGTTATTATTTTGGTAAGGATAAGAGTGTTAGGCTGACATGCAAGCACAAGGACTACCAAAGGGAAAGAAAGTGCTCTTTGTTGGGAAACACATTAAATTAAATTGGCTCTTTCGGCCCTCTCGGTCCTCCCCTTGACTCGTTTATCTAACATCCTATCCCACTACTGGGATAAAAGCCTGGGTTGTGTTCTCCTTTGCCATAGAAATGACATTGCTGGATAAACAGAGTGGCCTATCACCACTAGATACATGGCGTAAGTCAGGTCACGGTAACTCCTTTTGGCCAGCATGAAGGCTGCCTTTCAGCTCTGAGATAGGGCTTTGCTCTGTACACCACCACAGTGTGGTTCGCATCACCGCTGACGACGTCTTTGCTCAGCAGCAGCAGCAGCAGTAGCGCATATCTACAGTTGTGTTTCTAATTAAGTGGGCGAGATGGAGACAGACAGGCTGCCTGTTGCTGGCGCTGTTGTAAAAAAAAAACCTAAAAAAAAAAACCTTACCCAGTCCCCCTCCTCCCTCTTTCTAGTCGGCTTACCCTAATCTTTCATTCCTGTCCTTAGATTTTTGTATGGGTGGCGGGCATTTGTTTGCTATTTAGCTTTCATTATCTTGGGTGTTGTCGAGTCAAAACAAACCGTGACTTGCAGATCAGTTCCTAAACACACTTCTTGGGAACGTTTCAGATTGCTCCGAGGCGTCCTGTTATCCATAAACCACTACAGAAATGATTCATTGATTACTTTCTATTGGCACGCTGAACCACAAGAACGAAAACGTCCTCCTCCTTTCTCATTCCACTATCTCCTTTTTTCTACACCCACGTCCTCCGCCCCTGTTGTGCATCAAAGCCCGGCCTTATCTTCCCCCTGAGGGTCAGCTCCAGGGAGGTAGGTGAGAGGACATACCATGGCTTATCTAGCTCGAGAAGGCCAGAGTGATAAGCCTTGCTTTCTCGGTTCATCTGTCCTGCTTCTCGCTGACCTCCACTCACTCCCCCCTGCCCCAACCTCAACCTCAACCCCACCCCACTATTTCATTAGGCAAAACCAGGCACTTTGGTCATCTCCAAACTCCAACCTTGTAATCAGTCACCCTCCAGTCATTCAGAAACATTTCAGCAAAGGTTAACCCTAACCCTTTCCCTGACCTTTTCTTCTTGTGGAATCCAGTGGAGAGTTCTTGTCATGGACGATCTATTAGACAGTCTGCATGCTAAGTGTAAAGTGTTATGTAATGCTCATGGAGCAAGATGGGACACAGTTCCTTCAAATTGGTACCAAATGGACGGGTTACAAAGACAAAGGCCTCATAAACATAAACTGTTAAAAGACAAACAAACATAAAAAAACAAGAGTTGACTTATTACGTCTACCTCAGATGTCCTTGATCAACCTTGAAGATAATTAAATCTGTCTAGCGTTTCAGATAATAAACCAAATATATCATTATTAAACCTATTTTTAGAGATTTACAGTAATCTTAAGCATGAAATTGTCTTGTTTTGTTGAATTCTATTGAATTTGTCTAGAAAGAAGCAAAAAAAATCAATAAATTCAAAGAATAAGAAAATTTAAAGCTTGACATTAGTAAAAATGTATAGAAATAGGTTTAATAATCTTATATTTGCCTTGTTTAGGAAATACTAGATTATTTTGAATTTATTCTATCTACATTCACATGCTCTGATTGGCTACTCTACTACTAGGATATCAGCTCATATACCGTGAGTAGAGAAAAACAAAATGGCGGAGTGCATCAGGTCAGATTCGTTATCAAGTATTTAAAAGAAACAGATATAGCTAAAAGAATATATTCCCCCCCCCAAATCTCCTGTTCCACACTCCAGCCCAGTGGGTGGCAGTAATGCACCTTTAAGTTGGTTTGCCAGCCACCAAAAACCCTAAAGAAGAAGAACAAAATGGTGGCTGTCAGAATGCAGGCACTTATGGATGCAAGCGCAGGGGAGACTGGGGACTTCGCAAACTGCAGTCTGAGTCAAATTGAGGAGCAGGAATCATAGTCAGGAAACAGGCGGAGATCGATCGATCAACAAACAGAGCAACGTAGGGAAAACAATGAAATGAAGTCGAGACTAAACGTAAACACTGGTCATACATGGAAAGTCAGGCAGAACTTGAATGGCTTGGTAAGGTTAGGCACGGAACACGAAACAATACTTCGCAAAATCAGGACGTGAGAGCTGAGCTGATATAGGTGAGGTGATGATTGTTGGATGGGAGACAGGTGATGTAATTAGTAGTCAGGTGACAGAGGGCACTGTGACTCTTGGGGTTTGTAGTCCGGAGCGGCCATGTTTGGAGGCTGCTCCAAACTTGTGTTTTCAGCAGGGCTTTGAACCAGAATTTTTTTCCTATTGGTTCGTTCCGAACAGAAATGGAATTTTAACGTTTCCGGTTTTGGGTTCCACCATTAAATAGACGTTCCCGAACCAGTTAGAACAAAAAAATTTCGTTCCCGGAACGGTTAATTACGTTCCCTGTCAGCTGTTTAACAAATGGCTATAAAATTATGTCTCTGTCTCATCCAGCTTAAGCCAAATGTAGGCTAATTCTATTACAACCTTCATTAAATAAGACAAGAAATAATTCAAAACAATTATTATTTCAAATGTTGGCGATTTGGATTCTCAGTATGTCTTCCCATCTACACAAACAGAAAAAGTGCCAAAAATGAAAGATAATTAATTTAGTGTGTTACCAAAGGCTAGTCAGGCCCTATAGAGGGCTACCGCATGACGTCACCGCGCCGCGAGATTTTGTTAGGCGCCATATTGGAAGACCAAGTACACATCTATGCAAGTACATACATTCATAAAACAAACTACACCTGAAATGTAGCCAGGGCCGGTTCTGCCCTAATCTGGACCCGGGTGCAACATCGCGCAACCCCCCCCCCCCCCCCCCCCCCCCCCCAAAAAAAAAACACCAGTCTAAATCAGGACAACCATCACATAACTATAACTATAAACATTTTATATCAACTATTTTAACTAAATGGGCTATAATAAATAAGCCTGCAGGCAGCCATGGCGGGCTGCCTCAGAAAACTAACCATTTGTCCTACCTTAAAACTCGTTTTGCATTTTCTGCCTCCTTTTTTGTATTTTCGACCCTCCGTTTATTTTCTTTCCTTTTCTGAAAACCCGATTTGTGTCCAGACATTTTGTTCTGCTACCAACGAACTAACTCGTCAGGTCTCGTCTCTCGAGCCCGCGATGATTCCCGTGGGAAGGGCAACAATTGATACATTTTTACAAACGGCCAATAGGGAGGTTGCATCGTTCAGGCTCTTCTTTGCTCAGACACTCAGTAATGGAGACGTGATAGCAGTCCACCTTCCCGCTCTCTCCATTCAATCAGCGACCATCACACAGGAAGTGAACCCCAGCGGGTCATAGAAACTTGTGCAGGAGAAGAATGGCTTTTTTATTTGTAGGCTACGGAAACTTTGAGGAACGAAATAAAAACCGGTATTAACCGGTTACCATTATTTTTAATAAGCGTTTCTGTTCCGGAACATAAAAAATAATAAAGTTTCTGGTTTCGTTTCTGTTCCATGTGAAATAGAAAAAGTTCCCGGTTTTCGTTTTCGTTCCTTGAACCGGTTCAAAGCCCTGGTTTTCAGTGCCATTACTGACAGCGGAGCGTGTTGCTGAACCAACTGAGGACGAAATAAAAACTCTACTCGAAAACAACCCCCCCCCAAAAAAAGCAACAAAATATGGAATGAAAGTATTTGATGGTAAGAATATATCTTTTTTTTATTTTTCAAGAATTATTATTTATTTATTTAAATTTTTTTAAATGTTTTTTTTAATTTTTTTGCATTTTTCACAAATTGCTCCTGTCATTTTGCCGGTTTGTTTACATTCTAAGCGGAAATCATTTTGTCGGATGCTTTGTATAAAGTTTTTATTTATCGAATTTGCAAAAAATAAAAATAAAAATGCTCTGTTTCTCAGAATCCAGTGAATGTGGATAGAATAAAAGAGTTATTCCACAAAATCGAGTGGTACATGGCTTATAGATAACTCGGTGCTACGTGCCTTGTTGGCTATCAGCTCATGTACGACTCGATTTTGTGGAACAACTGTTAAATATACCTATCAATAGAACAAGACTACGTCAAGCTTGAAATTATTTTAAAAAACAAGTCTAAAAATGAGTTTAATAATTATATATTTGGTTTACTGTAACCTTATAATAGGAAAGAGTAGATAACTGAGTCCATGGTGGTGTAGTGGTTAGCGCTGTCGCCTCACAGGGTTCTGGGTTCTGGGTTTGAGCCCAGCGGCCGGCGGAGACCTTTCTGTATGGAGTTTGCATGTTCTCCCCGTGTCTGCGTGGGTTTCCTCCGAGTGCTCTGGTTTCCCCCACAGTCCAAAGACATGCAGTTAGGTTAACGTGGGGCGGCCTTGGGCTGAGGTGCCCTTGAGCGAGGTACCGAACCCCTGACTGCTCCCCGGGCGCTGTAGTGTGGCTGCCCACTGCTCTGGGTGTGTGTGTGTGTTCACTGTTTCAGATGGGTTAAATGCAGAGGATGAATTTCACTGTGCCTGAAGTGTGCATGTGACAAATAAAGGTTTCTTCTTCTCTCCATGTGAGAGATTTTGACTTGCTAAGATGCTAGCTTTTGGGGTGGCACGGTGGTGTAGTGGTTAGCGCTGTCGCCTCACAGCAAGAAGGTCCGGGTTTGAGCCCCGTGGCTGGCGAGGGCCTTTCTGTGTGGAGTTTGCATGTTCTCCCCGTGTCCGCATGGGTTTCCTCCGGGTGCTCCGGTTTCCCCCACAGTCCAAAGACATGCAGGTTAGGTTAACTGGTGACTCTAAATTGAGCGTAGGTGTGAATGTGAGTGTGAATGGTTGTCTGTGTCTATGTGTCAGCCCTGTGATGACCTGGCGACTTGTCCAGGGTGTACCCCGCCTTTCGCCCGTAGTCAGCTGGGATAGGCTCCAGCTTGCCTGCGACCCTGTAGAAGGATAAAGTGGCTAGAGATAATGAGATGAGATGAGATGAGATGAGATGAGATGCTAGCTTTTGCAATACACAAACACACACACACAGGACAACAGACTGTTATCCAACGCCACTGTAAAACTGACTGTTTGCTGCTCGTGGAGAATAAATCGAGTCCATCGTCGAGTCCCCATCGGTCTTCTGCTGTAGCACTGAAAAGGATTTAATGCTGTAAACCTGGTAGCTGACGTTCTTGAATGTTACAGCATGTATTATCAAAAAGGAGCAAGTTTTCCTCTGATGCTAGCCCTCGGGGACACTATCAGCATGGCCTCATTGTTCCCCAGCCCTCTGCTGCTGCTTTATCAGACCTGCTGCGGAGAACGGGATGAGGCGTGAGACGACCTGGCTCCTAATCCCAGACAGGAGCTTCGGACAACTCTATCACAGGGAGATAAAGACATCTGGGAAAAGGGGATGAGGAAGAGTTGAAGGAGGGTTAAGGAGAATGAGAGTCATTATGTTTAGCTGGGATGCACAAAATATTCTGTGTTTTGGTCTTATTCTGAAAAAGGCAATATTCCTACTCAGCTGTTTACATGCCGTTATGCAAAGTCAGATTGTTGAAGTGGTTTGTGACTGTAAACAGGTAGAGGATGTGTGTCACAAACCACCTTAAAAAAAACAACTGAGACGTATATTCCAAATGCACTGGACACGTCCAAAGAATGCGCCTAAAACCTAAATAATCCAACATGTCTTGCGAAATTCTGAACATCCAAACGCTGTCTACATGACTCGTATCGAATTCTGAATATTGTCTGAATATTAGTGTGCATGTAAACGCAATTATAACAGAGCTTGAATATGTAATTACTGAGCAATTGAATACGTGGAAAAACCTTATGGACTTTATCAAGTGCAAACATTTCGAATAATTAACAGTTATTCCACAAAATCAAGTCGTACATGAGCTGATAGCTGATGAGGTGCGTAGCACCGAGTTGTCTATAATCCATGTACGACAATATTGAGTGGAATAACTGTTCTATTATATCCGCATTCACTGGATTTGGAGAAGCAGAGCATTTTTTTTTTCAAATTCGATAAATAAAAATTTTATACAAAATGTCCGACAAAATAATTTTTGCTTAGAATGTAAACAAACTGGTGAGATGACAGGAGCAATTTGTGAAAAATATGATAATAATAATAATTCTTGGGGCGGCAAGGTGGTGTAGTGGTTAGCGCTGTCGCCTCACGGTGGCAAGGTGGTGTAGTGGTTAGCGCTGTCGCCTCACAGCAAGAAGGTCCGGGTTCAAGCCCCGTGGCCGGCGAGGGCCTTTCTGTGCGGAGTTTGCATGTTCTCCCCGTGTCCGCGTGGGTTTCCTCCGGGTGCTCCGGTTTCCCCCACAGTCCAAAGACATGCAGGTTAGGTTAACTGGTGACTCTAAATTGACCGTAGGTGTGAATGTGAGTGTGAATGGTTGTCTGTGTCTATGTGTCAGCCCTGTGATGACCTGGCGACTTGTCCAGGGTGTACCCCGCCTTTCACCCGTAGTCAGCTGGGATAGGCTCCAGCTTGCCTGCGATCCTGTAGAACAGGATAAAGCGGCTACAGATAATGAGATGAGATGAGACCGTGTGGTAGCTAGTTTGAGGTTAGTTAGCATGTGGAGCTAAGACACAAAGTGGTGGGAAAAATGTCAACTCTGTTCTCGTCAGTTCTGTTAACGGATTGCCCGGTTTCGCAATAACAGAGTTGAAGATGACTAACAGAGTCAGCACTTGAAACGTACCCGCGATTATAGAATGGGCTGTATATGGTATAAGTAGTTAAGAGTGCAATTTCGTTTACTGTTGATGCTCTGAGCCGCCATGTTGATTTGATGTTACTTGAACTCCAGGTTGAGGAAACCTCAACCCAAATCTGAGGAACAACTCTTGTTGTCCATCGAATCAGAACTCGTACCGGTAAATTGAACAGAATGCCGCATTCGTGTCAGACCATCCAGCTTGCCTGTGACCCTGTAGAACAGGATAAAGCGGCTAGAGATAATGAGATGAGATGTTCTTATAATCAAATACTTTCATTCCATATTTTGTTGTTGGTGGTTTTTTTTGTATTTTTTTTGGAGTTTTTCTTCTTCTTTTTCTGTAGGGTTCTTTGGCGGTTGGCAAACCAACTTAAAGGTGCATTTTACTGCCACCGACTGGGCTGGAGTGTGGAACAGGAGATACTGGGAGAAAAATAAAAATCTATATTCTTTTAGCTATTTCTGTTTCTTTTAAATACTTGATAATAATTTGGGGGGGGTTATTTTCAAGTAGAGTTTTTATTTCGTCCTCAGTTGGTTCAGGAACACGTTCCGCCATTTTGTTTTTCTCTACTCACGGTATATGAGCTGATAGCATAATAGTAGAGTAGCCAATCAGAGTGCGCGATTGCTCATATCCAGTGAACGTGGACAGAATATGAACAAAATGAACAAAGATGAACAAAAATATATAATCAGAGTGTCGGAGAAAAATGTTTTTATATTTTTGGTATATTTGGTCCCCACTTGGATAGGAATACCTGACAGCTTTGATATTTGACGTGTCGCCACGAGGAAAAAGTTTTTTTCTTCAACAAAAACTGCAGCTTTTATTATAAACAACAACAACAACCCTAAAATGTTTTCCTTCTAGTTACTGAGGTCATGGTTTTAGTATTAATTCGCTAATATCAGTGGAAATTCCTCGCAAGAATAGTAAGAGAGAGAGAGAGAGAGAGAGAGAAACAGTGTGTGTGTGTGTGTGTGTGTGTGTGTGTGTGTGTGTAATTACCAGCAATTGGACAGCTGGAAGTCGGTGTGCGTCATACTGAAGCACACGGTGCACATCATTTCATTCTCAGCTCTGTCACAACTGATTTAATACAAGCTTTTATTTATAAATCATTCCCACGACGACATTTATGCACATAATCAATGTTTATTAAGTTGCCCGGGAGTAATTAAGGCCTTGAGTGCTCATGGTTTTGCCCTCTGTGTGTCTTTGTCTGTAAAACACAGTATACTCTCTGTGAAGGAATGAAAATGTCCCGTGTGTTTGTGCAGGATGAATAGTCAGTCTCAGTTTTTATGAGCCAGAAATCTTCTTAAAATGTCTACAAGTTATGTAAGTAAATAAGTAAGTAAGTAAATAAATAAGTAAATAAATGCAGGAGCTGACAAAACTGAGATCTACAGTAAGTTTACACAATGTCAGGCACATCCTAATGAGCTCACAGTTGGCGAGGAAGACGTTATAGACTTTTTTGTTTGTCGAATAAATTCTTATTTCGTCTCGGTTTTCAGCTCCATGCACATCCTGAATTTGTATTTAATGAAAAATGAATGGTTCTGGAATGTGATATTTTGGAGTGGGGATTTTTTAATATGATTATTATTTTTTATTTATTTATTTATTTTAAAAGTCGGTTTTGGAGACACTTCCGACAGCATGGTCTGAGGTCCTCTATCCAAACGCTGCAGTTATGAGATTTCACTTCCTGTCATTATAAAGTACTCGAAACCCCAGCCTATTAAGACATATTCATTTATTTTTAGCATATGTAATTTAACATCTGGTTCTAGGATTTAAGGTTCAAAATTTCCTATTATTTCTGCATTAAGTAGCTCTTATTAAGCTCTCCCTGAAAAGCTGTCAAGAATTGTCAGGAAGGCTGTATTTATTCTGTATTTTGGGTTTAGCCTGTTGATGTACCACCTATTTTATAGGCCTGAGGCTCTGAAACAGGCTCAAAGGGGCAAAAAAAAAAAAAAAAAAAAAGCATAGTCGTCATGTATACTGTAAAAAATTAGGGCTTTTTGGTATCAGACTGACATTTTAAGTTTGAGTGTTATGGACTGAATAAAATCCAATCGATCAGCCATCAGCTGAGATGATGTCCATCCCAGAAAGGTCTTTTAGAGCTTTCTGAAAAATACTTTTCCTAAATCCATCTTACACCATGGACCTTTCAATACCTGAGCCTTGAATTCAGTCGCTGAGATCTGGGCTATGTCCAAAACCACGAGATAATATGACAAAGTACACTCACCGGTCACTATATGAGGAACACCCACCCACCTCCTGTTCTGTTTTCTGCATTTTTTTTGGGGAAAAAAAAGATCTTTATTGAGGATGCCTACATCAGAGTGATTTACAGAAGGGTTCTCAAAAATATAAATACAGTAAATTAAAGCTAGACGGCCTTTCAATTTCATAAAATTGGTGAAATTTAGTTCCGTCTGAAATGTGGTCATTGTGATATCTGTTTATTTCTGTAATATTTCACAAAATATCAGGCCATTCTGTGGCTGGGAAGTTATTTAATTTGAGGGGATTAAAGCAAATAATGTGCATGAAATCGTTCGCTTTGCGCAGTCAAGCACACAGAGTAAGTCCGTGTGCGCATGCGCAGGTTTACCTTCTTCTTCTTTTGGGTTTTACGGCAGCTGGCATCCACAGTGTTGCATTACTGCCATCTACAGGTTTCCCTTTGAGCGTGCACTGAGTTCCATCATTCTGTCGCTAAACGAACAGCTGATCACACCGAGGTGCTCGCTGACCGCCCATATTTATTAGTTTGATATTTCCTGCATTTCCTTTCCTTCACAACATAACATATTTTTTTCTTGCTTTCCGTTACTGTAGTCGGTCTTTCACGTTTCATTCGCACACTCACGTCCTCCATTTTTCTCTCCTGTTTCAAATTTGTATCCCACAATGCCTTGCGTGAACGGGGAAAGCCAACCATGTGATGCATGACGTAGTATCTTGAATTGGGTCATGGTGAAGCAGGAAAAAATAGCGGAGAATTTAGGGCCACGTGGAAATAAATTCATTAATTGTTCTGTTTTAAAAAAACTAATAAAATTGGAAGTCTGTGATTCGAATTCAGTAGCTTTCAGTCACTAAATAAAAATAATTGGGTGTCGGGGAAAATTCTTTTTATGACCTACACTTGAAAAATCTGAAAGGCAGTCTAGCTTTAATGAAAATCACTCTACTAAAAATAATAATAATAATAATATATATGAGATAAAGTAAGTGTTTTTTTCTTTTCTTTCTTTTAGAGAGGGAGAGAGAGAGAGACACTATTTTGGCAAAACATACTAGAAAACTACTTTGCAGAGGCCTTTTTAAAACTTTCTTAATGATGTCACTTCCCTCAAGGACTTTGTTCTCTAATCAGCCGATCCCTCGACAGCAGCACGATGCATCAAATCACGCAGATACAAATCAAGAGCTTGGGTTAATATTCACGATGTTCAAACATCAGAATGGGAAAAATTGTGATCTCACAGTGAAGTGTGACTTTCTTTCTTTCACTGTGGTATGGGTGCTGGTTTGAGCCAGATGGACTGCTGGTTTGAGTATTTCCGAAACTGCTGATCTCCTTCCTGGGGTTTTCACACACAACAGTCTGTAGAGTTTACACAGAATGGTGCGAAAAACAAAAAACATCGAGTGAGTGAGTGAATGAGCGACAGTTTTGTGGGTGGAAACAAACGCCTTGTTGATAAGAGAGGGTCAGAGGTCACAAAATGGCCAGATTGGTTTGAGCTTTTTTGCCAGGAAGGATATAGTAACTCATATAATCACTCTTTACAACCGTGGTGAGCAGAAAAGCATCTCACATTGGGTTCCACTCCTGCAGCCAAGAACAGGGATCTTAGAATCAACAAGTTCCTATTAAAGTAACTGGTGAGTGTACAGTAGTGTACTATAGTAGGATCCTTGCTACTACTTTGACATGTGATGCTGTAATTAGCTTGTTGTGTGTCGGTGTTTCTTTTCTATCCGACCCACCACGTGTCGCTTAAGTTCCGCTCGGTCTCGTCACATGCACTGGCCACAAAACCAACATCCTTTAATCCTTCCACACCAACAGCAAAACGGTTCTCCCTGGTTGTTATGTTAATCGTAAAAATAGCTCTGAAAGAGGGTCTTGTTTTCCAAGTGACGGTTTTATGGCGTGGGCCAAATTCCGTCGTAATTAAAGCGGCGACTTTGTGAACGCAGTCAAAATTGTGATCGTTTACAAAAGTGTTCTTACAGTTCGGAGAAAGGTCCAGAGGTAACAGTGTTTTCTTTCTTCCCAGCAAATACAGTGTGTGTATTCATCGCTTCAAGAAATAACCAAGTCTATGTTGTAAGATTTATTGCAGCAAATAAATGTCAGGATGCAGGGATGCAGTGATTGTGTCACTGAAGTGAAGTCAAGTGCCATTTTCTACCCGTCTATACCAACGGATGGAGGTGAAGATTTTGTAAAGTCGTGTTCGGAGGTCATGCCATGCCATGTCAGTGCGCTTCCACTGCGTGATATACTGTAACACCCCCTCCTAAGTTAACACTAGGTGTTAGAGATGAAAAGTGTTGCCTCTCTGTGAGGCCTGGCTGCTCCGCTAAAGTGTTAATGACATACAAGAAGCTCTGTGTCAATAATTATTTCTTCTTTTCCTACCCATCACTGAGCCATTTTTAACTACAGAGACCTGACGCTCGCAAGCATAAAAGCTTCTTTGAGCCAGGGCAGGAGCTCATCTGCTTCTCCCCCTAAGCTGAGCGTATGGGTATGAGGGCTGCCTTTGTAGAAGCGTCGCGGAGGAGGAAAGGAGGAAAAACGATGGAGGGAGGGAGTCAGGGGAAGCCGCCTCACTGTAATTTACAGCTCTAATAAATCCCCTCTCTTTAGCCTCTAACCCCTATATCTGCCCACCAGCTCCCTAAAAACTTAATCACTCCCCAGCTGCCCTGTCGACAGCGGCTCGGCTGTCCCCAAACCCCGGAGCTTTGGGCCTGCGCTGTAAAAGCAAACAGCTTCCTCATTATCACCCAGGCCTGGCCATAGGCCACCCCTGAGCCTCCTTTGGCCTGAGCTCTCTCACCCTGTGGGATTTGTGGTGTTTTAATAATAGTTCCGATGAACAAAAATGAGTTCTATGATGGCTTCCTATCTCACAAATCTTCCACGGAGTTCTCTATAGCTTGGACGGATCCCTTTTGCCTAGAAAGCTTCCTATATCAAAACACATTACCGGAAAGTTGTGGTGTATTTGTATTGAATTCTCAGAAGCAGTAAAAAGACCCAGAGACAAAGTACAGGATATTATTTTGCAATTGTCACTTGGCACCACATGAACGGAAAAATATTGCTTCTGTAGCTACTAGGCAGCTGAACGATCCAAGACTCAAATGGGGCATTTGGCCTGGTCCTTATCCTTCTAGAGTTCCTCTCTTTATCTATGAGCTGTTAAGTGGAAAGGGAAGGTTTTCATTAGTGGCTGGCTTGTCCTGAGATCTCCGGAGGGAAGTCATAAATGATGTTTCGACTTAAGGAACTGCACCAGCTTCTCGAGTCTGAGGGTAAACCACAATAAACCAAGCTCCTTCCGATTTTTTGAAGGTCAGAACACATGGGATGTCAATTGAAAAAATTGCAGAGGAAGTTATTTTATTAAAGCTAGACGGCCTTTTGAATTCATAAAATCGCTGAACTTTAGTTCCCTCTGAAATGTGGTCATTCTGTAATATCTGACAAAATATCAGGCCATTGTGTGGCTGGGAAGTTATTTAATTTGAGGGCATTAAAGCAAATAATGTGCATGAAATCACTCGTTTCATGCAGTCAAGCAGACACAGGAAGTCCGTGTGTGTGCGCATGCGCAGGTTTATCTTTGAGCGTGCACTGACAGTTCCATCATTCTGTCGCTAAACGAACAGCTGATCACACCGAGGTGCTCGCTGAGCGCCCATATTTATCAGTTTGATGTTTCCTGTGTTTCCTTTCCTTCGTATAGAACATAACATCTTTTCTTCTCGCTTTCTTTCCGTTACTGTAGTCGGTCTTTCGCGTTTCATTCGCACACTCACGTCCTCCATTTTTCCCTCCTGTTTCAAATTTGTATCCCACAATGCCTTGTGCCAATGGGGAAAGCCCACCATGTGATGCGTAATGTAGTATCTTGCATTGGGTCATGGTGAAGCAGGAAAAAATAGCGGAGAATTTCAGGCCACGTGGCCTTAAACTCATTCATTGTTCTATTCCAAAAAACGAACAACATTAGAAGTCTGTGATTCGAACTGAGTAGCTTTCAGTCCATTAAACAAAAATAATTGGGTTTCGGGGAAAATTCTTTTTATGACCTACACTTGAAAAATCTTAAAGGCAGTCTAGCTTTAAACATTGATTGAAAGTAAGCTAGGTTTATGGGCGCGTCTAGGATCTATGATGACCAGATTCGACTTGCGGATTTGTCTTTTATCGCTATTCAGTGTTGAATTTTGTTTTGCTTCCTTTTCATTCATCATGGGAAAAGTGTCCAGCATTTATTGTCAGCAGTGTAATGTCATGTACAGTATATGGTTACAGAGAGCAGACAAAGGACATGGAGTGCAGCAACTCTTGAAAGAGAAAGAGAGAGAGGGAGAGAGAGAGAGAGGAGGGGAAAAGAAAAGACAAAACAAAGTGTCAGACAATGATGGTTTGCTTTGTGGTCACTTGGAGACACTTAACAGCGTGGAAACTTCACGGTCAAGACAAAGGCGATCTGGGGCATAAATCAGCTCATGGGCTACTTCCCCTGCAAACGCTCTCAGACAAACAGCTCGACAGTCTATAAAACGCTGCCCGGTCACATTTATGGTGTGACAGTATGGCACAAGCAGGGATTGCTTATTTCATTTCATCAAACATGTACGTATGTATGATGCAAATCTTCTGCGGCTTATAGGCACCGTAATTGTTCCTGCAATTTCCTTCTTCCTACGTCAATGGCAACACTGTTCAGACATCCAACCCCGTAATGTCCCCCTCCATTTTTCCTTCACGGGAAGCGTCTTTAAGCCCTGTCCGGACGGGATTAGTGTCTCTGGCTCACGTCTGTAATAACATTTTAAACTTTTGCTTCTGAATGCCAGTTAAACTAACGCAGGATGTTTGTCTCACACAAAATTGCCAGTCAGAATATAGACAACATGACTGGGTCATTTACAGTTATATTTATTTATTTAACGTTAGACGGCAGTGATTTGACTGCTCGGTCATTTATTTCTAAGGATACTGTGCTTGATGTGAATATAATGTGGAAATATACTCATACCGTACATGTGGCTGTCATTATTCTTGTTTTATTCATCTCTTCATATTTCAAGAAATGGGAAGCGTTTAAAATGGATACATGTATTTGGTAACTAAATACGGTAAGTACCAGTGGTTAAAACTTTTTTTTTCTTTACAGCATACGACACAGCATCTGCCTGCCAGAGGTGTCAATCTGGACAGGGCTAAAATTATCAGACCACCTCAGAGATGGAAAACAGATCATTTGGGTGTAATTTTCTCAGCGGAAAAGGGACAAAAATACTGACGTGACTTATTTCGGATAGGAACTGAAATAAAATAATGTACAAATGACAGAATAATGGCAGGACCCCATGCAAATCTGATCCTCTCTGAATAGAACTTTAAAGACCTCAGAACGCCTGGCTTGCTGCAAAACCAGCTTTACCCCTTCAATGCATGGATCCCACAAGACCTCTGAAGGAGTGCTGTGGTATCTGGCACCAAGACGTTAGCAGCAGATCCTTTAAGTCCTGTAAGTTGTGAGGTGGAGCCTCCATGTATCAGAGTTGTTTTTCCAGCACATCCCACAGATGCTTGGTTGGGTTTGAGATCTGGGAGATTTGCAGGCCGAGTCAACACCTTGTTCCTGAACAATTTTTGCTGTGCGTCAGGGCACATTATCCTTCTGAAAGAGGCCACTGCTGTGAGGGAATACCATTGCCATGAAGGGGTGAACTTGGTCTGCAACCATGTTCAGGTGGTTCGTGTCAAAGTAACATCCGGATGACTGGCAGGACCCAAGGTTTCCCAGCAGACCTTTGCCCAGAGCATCACACTGCCTCCGTTGGCTTGACCAGGTAAGCAAGACCTGGCTGTCCACATGACAGAAAAGAAAACATGATTCATCAGACCAGGCCACCTTCTTCCATTGCTCCATGCACAGGCGTAGAATTGGGTATGGACAGTATGGACATGTCCCTACCAATATCAAACAACGGCTGATATGTCCCTACCAATATTTCTGATTGATGAAAAAAAAAAATCACGCTCCGTGCGCGGTACACAAATGGTTACTGTAGGTTTCCACTGGGTGAAACAACATGCAAAATTTACTCATGAATATTCGCTCTGGGGGCATGGTCGTGAAAACAGCAAGCAAGTTTGGCTACCATGTCAGTTAGCAAGTACAGTTGCAGTGCAGTGACAGGCTGCTAGCTAGCAAGTTAGCAAACTGTCCTTGAGGAATGTAACGTTAGATTAGCGTGTAAAATGAATCGGTTAACAACAGTTCGTATTCAGTGTGTAAAAACGACAATGACAACATACGAATATGACTGTTTTCTAAGTTTGTGTGGCGTGTAAATAACAATCCGACTTGATACTGACAACAACTGGTGTTCATTAAGGTCACAAAGACATTATTAAATCATATCAAATTGTGCTAATGTTGGCTAATATTGCACCTAGTCTTGCTTGTGAAGGGCCTGTAAACTTTAGCAGCCCGCTAACCCTTAATTTGAAGTGCTTCAGTTAAGACCTGCAGAGCCCTGACCGAGTTTGTGTAACATGACACATGTAAACAACAACCCGATGGTGATGTTCGTGGCCCAGAAACCTTTTAATCAAATAAAACATTTTCACGTAATAAGCATAACAGCCTCCGCCTTCTTGATCAGAAATTTTTGGTTACTCCCGCCTCTCTTTTGAAAACATCACATACGGTACCGAGTACATACATATGCTGAACTGATTGGTTTTCGAGGGGGTTCATTTGAAAGCGGTAGGCAAGATGTCAGGAAAGAAAAGAAAGCTGGACATTCGCAGCTATTTTTCAAAACAAACAACCAGTCAGAATTCAGATACATTCTGTTGCCAAGTAAAATTATAACCTTTCAACGTGTCAAAAAAAGTTCTAGACTCTTCGTCCTGTTTTACCGTTAGATCAATCACATATCAGCTTAAACTAGCATTCTAAATCTAGTTAAAGATCCCACAGAAGAGAGCCGACTCCCCCTGCCAGCCTCATGGAACGCAGTGTTTAAGGCTCCGGATGGGTTTTACTTCCATTTATGAGGGAAAGGAACATACACCCTCCCGACAGTCAGTGCGTTATTCGCTTGTAAAACACATTTGCAAATTGGTAGAATAAGTTAATCATCGGGGCGGCACGGTGGTGTAGTGGTTAGCGCTGTCGCCTCACAGCGAGAAGGTCCTGGGTTCAAGCCCTGTGGCCGGCGAGGGCCTTTCTGTGCGGAGTTTGCATGTTGTCCGCGTGGGTTTCCTCCGGGTGCTCTGGTTTCCCCTACAGTCCAAAGACATGCAGGTTAGGTTGACTGGTGACTCTAAATTGACCATAGGTGTGAATGGTTGTCTATGTGTTGGCCCTGTGATGACCTGGCGACTTGTCCAGGGTGTACCCCGCCTTTTGCCCGTAGTCAGCTGGGATAGGCTCCAGCTTGCCTGCAACCCTGTAGAAGGATAAAGCAGCTAGAGATAATGAGATGAGATGAGTTAATCATCACGTGCAAGATTTGCAGTTAATCAAATGAATTGATTATTATTATTATTATTATTATTATTCATGAATTACTACAGTTCTGAACTTCAAATTTTAAAAGTCTGGACTTTGGAGAGATGATGGAGACTCTTTTGGTGGAACACAATGGAGCAAAATATTGTGACCTCTAATGTTGACCATGGCGCCACCGGGGGTTGGCACTGGGTTTATGTCCCCACCAATGTTAATACCAAACCTATGCCCTTGGCTCCATGGTCCAGTTCTGATGCTCACATGCTCATTGTAGATGCTTTTAGTGGTGGACAGGGGTCAACATGGATATTCTGACTAGCTGTGATGTTCTGTATGTCCTGACACCTTTCTATCATTAACTTTTTCAGCAATTTGTGCTTCAAAAGCTCTTCTGTAGGATCGGACCAACGAGCCTTGGGTGCCCATGACCCTGTCGCTGGTTTATCAGTTGTCCTTCCTTGGACCACTTTTGGTAGGCACTCATCACTGCATACCAGGAACACCCCACAAGGCCTGCCATTCTGGAAATGTTCTCACCCTGTCATCTAAATATCACAATTTGGCTCTTGTCAAAGTCGCCCAGATTCTGGGATGCTTGCCCATTTTTCCTGCTTCCAACACATCAACTTCAACTTTGAGAACTGACTGTTCTCTTGCTGCCTAATAGATCCCACCCCTTGACAGGTGCCATTGTAATGAGATAACTAACAGTTATTCCACGAAATTGAGTCGTACATGAGCTGATGGCTGACGAGGCGCGTAGCACCGAGTTGTCTATAAGCCGTGCATGATGAGATTGAGTGGAATAACTGTTTTAATCTTTCCACATTCACTGGATTTTGAGAAACGGAGAATTTTTATTTTTATTTGTTGCAAATTCAATAAATAAAAACTTTATACAAAATGTCCGACAAAATCATTTCCGCTTAGAATGTAAACAACCTGGCAAAATAACAGGAGCAATTTGTGAAAAATGTGATGATGATAATAATAATAATAATAATTCTTGAAAAATAAAAAAGATGCGTTCTTACCATCAAATACTTTGATTCCATATTTTGTTGCTTTTTTAATTTTTGGGGGGTTTCTTCTTCTTCTTTAGGGCTTTTTTGGCAGTTGGCAAACCAACATAAAGGTGCATTACCACCATGGAGTGCGGAACAGGAGATATTGGGGGAAAAACTATATTCTTTTAGCTATTTCTGTTTCTTTTAAATACTTGATAAGTTTTGGGGTTTTGTTTTCGAATAGAGTTTTTATTTCGTCCTCGGTTGGTTCAGCAACACGCTCCACCATTTTGTTTTTCTCTACTCACAGTATATGAGCTGATAACATAGTAGTAGAGTAGCCAATCAGAGCGCACAATTGCACATATCCAGTGAATGTGGATGGAATAATCAGTGTTATTTGCTTCACCTGGTTTTAATGTTAAGCCTTTAAATCCTTGTTTCAGCACCACTGTGCAGACACAATCCCAATATCCTTAAACTGACAAATAATTTTTGCAGAAGAGGGATCACGTCAGTCATGAACGCTGAAACAAATCTCAGACTCTTCATATATGTTGCTGACACAAACTTCAAACCTTCTGGAACAACACACCAGGATTTTTTTTTTATTTCTGCCCTTCTCTTTTTCACCATCATCCACTCTTCCAGCCTTGGCATACAGGAAAAAGACAGTTATCGTCTTTCTTGTGATATGATACATGTGATATTAGAGAGAGAGAGAGAGAGAGCCCTTCTCCTGGGCCTCCTCACATCACACCATACCCCTACCTTCCCCACTTCCCTTCATCTCTGTGTACTGTCTTCATCTCCTAATTCTGACACAATGACAAAAGAGATGTTTCCATGAGATGAACGTTTTTATCCACGAGCTTCCTGTGGGGAAAAAAAAAACAAGTGGAGGGAGATGTACTGGGTGTATGAATGGAGGCGTTTTTCATGGGGGTGTGTTTATAAAAGTTTGCATTTTAAACATGAGCCTATTGTAATCTACAGTATAATCAAGTTATTGTATTGATAAACATCCAAATGTCACGTTACTTCAATTTAGCACAAAGACTGATGCTCAGTGAAGGTGTGGATTCATTTTATACAACCACATGGTTTGGACAGTAGTTTCAGCTGGACCATAAATCATATGGTTATATTAAAGGAGAACTGAAGTCATTTTTAAACTTGCTTTATTTCTTAATTAACGTGTTATTCAATTATGTTTTCGGTTTTAGTAACCTTATATCATGACTCGTGTTGGCAACTAATTGCAATTAAATATGATACTTTCGGAGGGGCGGCACGGTGGTGTAGTGGTTAGCTCTGTCGCCTCACAGCAAGAAGGTCCGGGTTCGAGCCCCGTGGCCGGCGAGGGCCTTTCTGTGCGGAGTTTGCATGTTCTCCCCGTGTCCGCGTGGGTTTCCTCCGGGTGCTCCGGTTTCCCCCACAGTCCAAAGACATGCAGGTTAGGTTAACTGGTGACTCTAAATTGAGCGTAGGTGTGAATGTGAGTGTGAATGGTTGTCTGTGTCTATGTGTCAGCCCTGTGATGACCTGGCGACTTGTCCAGGGTGTACCCCACCTTTCGCCCGGAGTCAGCTGGGATAGGCTCCAGCTTGCCTGCGACCCTGTAGAACAGGATAAAGCGGCTACAGATAATGAGATGAGGCTTATTGGCCTATTCAGATTTTAGCCGTGTTGAATTTAGTTCGTTTGGTCCACGGCAGGCGTCTCTTATCTGCGCGATCTTCACGAGACTTGTGCGAGACTTCGAAACGTGAAGTGTCAGCCAGGTGTCAGTGCCGCCATTTTGAAAACTGTTTTCCAAACGAAATATTGCACAAAAACGAGTTTAAATGACGATTACTGCCGACTTTTTTCAAACTTTCTGTTGTTTTGGTAACAAGACAACTTGCAATTTTCTTGTCTTTAAGGCCCTGTCCACATGGCAACGGATTCAGGTGAATCTGATAAAATTGTTTATAGTTTTGGCCTGGCGTCCACACGGCACCGGCGTTTTGGGTGCCCCAAAATGAAATCTTTTGAGAACGGTTTCCAGAGTGGAAAAATCTGGCAACGATGCCGTTGCGAAGTCGTCTGGATGAGTAGAACGGATTTGTTTATGATGACATCACAACCACATGACAATCCCGCCAGCAAAAATAGGGAAAAAAAGGAGCAATCTCACCTCTTCAGATGTTGGTTTAAGTCCGACAATACATTCCTCAGAAAGGGCGTAGAAGAACAAAGTAATCCATCAACTTGTAGCATTCAATTTATTCCGCACCATTAAAGAATTCTGGAGGATATCAGAATATTGGCGTACCGGCTTCCATCTACCCCCGTTCATTCCTCTCTCTCTCCATCTACCCCCGTTTATTCCTCTTTCCGCGTCTCCATTCAAAAAACGAGCATGTGATTTAAAGGGACTATAGCCATAGGACAGGGAGTGAGAAGGTGTGCGCGTGTGACAGTGACAGGGAAGAACCTAGGCTCATGCTCGCCCTGAATTTCTCTTAAAGTGAAGGCAGAAGAACGTTCAGCGCCTGGCCAGGCTTTCTATGTATTAATTTACATAGACATTTTAATATGAAATATAAATAAGTGTCTTAGACAATAGATACTATTTTACACTACTGACTAATAATCAAAACTTTATGTGGCTAATGCTACAGAAGAAGGGGTTTATGTGCATGCGTCTACTTCTTCTATTGTTCTGGTGTCTCCGATGGGACCGTCTTACAGCGCACGTAGAGGTGTGGCATGTGTATTGCATCGTTTTCAGCAAGCGTTGCGTTGCCATATGAACCTGATATTTTACTGATCCGTTGCCCATGTGGACACGATATTTAAAAAAAAAAATCTCGTTGCCGTTGTCGTGTGGATGTAGCCTAAGTTTCTCTCCAGAGAGAGAACCAGAACGTCAAGGACATAGTCGCTCATCTGGCCTGCCATCAAAACAACCATGACGACCAAAACATCACACAGAACTGAAATGTGACAATGTGTGAGAGAGAGAGGACCAACCTCCATGACTAACTGTTTACAACAGGAACATCAACAAAGGACTAAATTTTGTTCCTTGAGCGAAGATCGACCCAAAACATCGATCAGAACTGAATTCACATGATAAATGAGAGAGGAGATGCAATTCTAGTCAGAAGAAAATTTGTTAAGTTGACCTAATGATGAATTTGTTCGCAAAAAATTGACAATACAACGACCTGGTGTTGTACCGAAGGTCAAGCTCTTTCAAATAAAACAATGAGAACTGAAATCCAGTGAGAGCTGATGGAGGAGACACGATTTAACTGAAAATAAACACAGTTGTAAACAAATTGTAAATAAATTGTTTACAACAGGAAAATCAACAACCAAGTTTTATTCCTCAAGGGAAGATCGACCCAAAACATCGATCAGAACTGGACTCGGGTGAGAAATCAGACAGGAGATCTAATTCTAGTGAGAGGCCTGGAAAATTCGTTAATTTGGCTTGATTACAAACTCATTAACAAAATAATTTGACAAAACACCAACCAAGTTTTGTGCGGAGTGATGAGTTCTTTCAAACAAAACAATCGGAACGGAAATCCATGGAGAATTAATGGTGAAGATATGATTTAACTGAAACGGACGCCACGCCACAGCAATCAGCCTGAGACAGATGAGCTAAAAAGAGAGCACGATGAGTGAACGACTGTAATGTAGGTAATGACACGAACTCACACGTCTCATGGATGTTTCATAACATTAGCTATAAATGTAACTATAAATGCATAAAATACTGTACGTATGACGTCATTCATTATTAAATTTACATGTGTAACACTTCTCAGTTTGGGGAAATGAGGAGACAGGAGGCAGGCTTGTGGTAACTCAAAGGTGCGTTTAATTCCCACGTTGGGATTTTTTCCACTTTTCTGTGATTTTATTCAGAACCCGCTCATACACATTCCTCTCTGTAAGCAAACACCCACAAAAAAAACCCCATATATAAATGAATTACCGATAATCCGACACAGGTGTGACTCATAACATGTTCCCTGCTGGTTCAACCTGCCTCCTTTCCATCTACGTCAAATGCTCGACCACGCCCCTCCTGCAACATAATTGTTGATTCATTGTGGTATAAAAGGAATAAGGGCCCGGTCCTACAACACTGATAACTCTAACTATACCTATAACTCCAACTCTGACGATACCTATACCTGAATTTAGTTCCAGTCTGGAGCAGAAACACCACAACTATAATCCCGACTATAATATCACTTGGTTCTGACACTCAGGGAAATAAACGCATGGAACTTAGGAATAGTCATGGAAGGTTTTTCCAAGTAGTCGCACATTATTCCGGGTCGTACTGTACAGCTCGGACTTCAAAACAACCCGTGTACACACTCCAGTGGTTGATAAAATGCGGATAGGTCATGGGTTACAGAAATATAATAAAAAAGGATAAATACAAAATACGGGCGGCACGGTGGTGTAGTGGTTAGCGCTGTCGCCTCACAGCAAGAAGGTCCTGGGTTCGAGCCCCGGGGCCGGCGAGGGCCTTTCTGTGTGGAGTTTGCATGTTCTCCCCGTGTCTGCGTGGGTTTCCTCCGGGTGCTCCGGTTTCCCCCACAGTCCAAAGACATGCAGGTTAGGTTAACTGGTGACTCTAAATTGAGCGTAGGTGTGAATGTGAGTGTGAATGGTTGTCTGTGTCTATGTGTCAGCCCTGTGATGACCTGGCGACTTGTCCAGGGTGTACCCCGCCTTTCGCCCGTAGTCAGCTGGGATAGGCTCCAGCTTGCCTGCGACCCTGTAGAACAGGATAAAGCGGCTAGAGATAATGAGATGAGATGAGAAATACAAAATACAGAGTGGTTACGGATTTTAATACGGATGCATCACGGATGCTACTAATTCACGGATCGGTCACAGACATTTCAGTATATTACAGACTGGTTACTGGTTTCATACGGATGATGCATCACGGATAAAAAAAAAATTAAGAAGTTGAAAACAATTAAATGTTTGGAATGCTGAAGTTCATAATTAAAATATCTTACCTGCATATCTTTATATGTTTACTTTATTAATTTACTGTTGATATTTCACGGAAAATAATCACATATTTGTGAATAAATTATCCGTGCTTTGGATTATTTTTTAATTTTCTGTGAATCCGTATTCCGTGACTTCATGATGCAATAAGGATGGACAGAGATGCCCAGGGAAAAACAGCACGTGCTCAGATGACATCACATGGAAACAATTACAAACTGATTGGTCAGATGTTTTATCAGATCAGGTCCAGGTCTGGAAAAATGGCTCCAGAAGCAATCTCACTGATACGGATAACCCCAGGCCTGGGCTATAGGGATCGTTATCGGTCTGGTGTGACCACCGACCACATAAACTGCAGGGGGCGGATTTATTTATAGTTATAGTTGTAGTTATAGTTAGAGATATTGTGGGACGGGGCCTTAAAGCATGTTGTGTCATGCCGTTATTGTAACTTCGAGGTGATAATAATAACTCTGCTTTGTCTCAGGGTTCATCACGCCATTCTAGTGTTGATTATTTTCCTCTAGCAGCACACCATGAAGTGTTTTATCCCTTATATATGACATATGATGTTTTTTTTTTACATTATGAGAACATCGATACAAAAATGAGAAAGAAGACAGGAACGGTTCAGGGTCGTGTTTCTCTTGCGTGGTGAATGATGCTGAGCTGAAACTCTGGTCAGGAGAAATCAGAGCCTGAAGGATCGCATGTGGAACGTCACAGTCAGGCTGTCGCCCTTCACAGAACCCCATGACCACAAACTCACCACAATCTCCTGGAAACACAGAGAATGTTCAGTCACCACAAACACACATTCATCCCTTCCTCTCCCTCCTTCACTCTCTATATCTATTTCTCTCTCTCTCTCTCTCTCTCTCTCTCTCTCAGCCCCTCTTTTCTCTCACACACAGTATCCTGTTATTATGTTTTGTTCCCTTGTGGAAAAGATATGTTTTACTTTTTTAACCTTTCATTGGCCTGAAACATGGTAACTTTTTGGACTTGTTGATGTTTTAATAATGAAGTTTTCTCTCTCTCTCTCTCTCTCTCTCTCTCCATCTCATTTTCCTTCCCTGCCTCTCCATATTTTACTGGAAGGTAAGGGCGGGTGAATGAGGATATCTCTCTCGCCCATAGACAGATTAAAGAGTAGGGCAGGAAAGAAGGGAACCTGAGCCAACCCGGGCCGTTTTAGGCCGGAACATGATTTTGTATGCGTGTTCAGGGGTGTGTGTGTGTGTGTGTGTGTGTGTGTGTGTGTGTGTGTGTGTGTGTGTGTGCGCGCCTGCTGAGGGAGACGAGATCTTCCCGTATCCGGCTAATTCCTCCCTTCATTCTCCACACGGATTCCGCAAGCAGCTGGCACTGCTCTTAAATATCTCAGGCGTTTTCTGGGGAATGGATCTGATCTTTACAGTCAGACAGGAGCAACTGAGTGTGGTCTAATTCACCGCCTTGGTCACATTCTTCTTCTGACTGAAAAAAATAATGGAGACCCGTCAGCCTGAACTGAAATTAATACTAGGTTTTGCAGAATGGCTTTGTCTGCATCGTGTGCTTAAAAACAAAGTGTCGTGTGTAAAGGAAATCCTGTAACATGAAGACACTTTAATAATAATAATAATAATAATAATAATAATAATAATAATAATGATGAACTGAAACGTGTATAAATGCCTATAAAGGGAAATAGACAAATTAAGTCAATATTTGGTGTGAGGTCCTTTGCGTTTAAAACTTCACCCCTGCTCTTAGGGGTACTGCTGTGCAGTTTTATAAGGAAATTTTTACAAGGAAAGCTTTTAGGTTCTTCCAAGCATCTTTGGAGAACTTGCGAGAACTTGTCACTGTTTTTCTGCTGACTTTTGCCCTTGTTTGCTTCTGTCTATGCAGATCCTACACAGCCTCGAGCACACCTACTTTTCTGAAAAGTAATGTTTATATCAAGTCAATAATGTCTATTTCTTTAATAACATTAAATGATTTGATGACGCAATGACTTGTACTTTGGAATTATTCAATTCAAGAAAAAAATCTTGAGAGGAACCAGACTCCAAAGGGAGCCCATCCTCATCTGGGTGACACCGGATTCAGTGATTATCAATCATTTCCCCTTCTCTAAATGTACGCTTTAAAGGTCATAGGCAACAGTTTTAATTTTATGCACATTTGAAACTTTATATGTTAAAAAAAAACCTCTGTAATTTTCTTCTGGTCCCAAGAAGTATTGTTAATAAGTAATAATTAAAATAAGTTAGCGCGGATCATGGCGAATTTCTGTTAGGCGATTTTCATGACCACTCAGCGCATGACGTCATTTAAGACAAACAAACCGCTTGAGTTGAGTCCACTTCCATTTACGTTCAGCTTGAGTGCAGATGTGCGTTCGGGAATTTCCAAAGAAAAACCCCCATGCTTTATTGTTGTGTAGTGAACTGTAACAATGGGACCAGTTCAGGAAGAAGTTTTTACCTTTTTCTGAGAGAGGAGAAGAGGCGGAGTGAGTGGGTTGTTTTTTTCTGAAAAAGGAGAAGAGGCGGAGAGAGTGGATTGTTTTTTTCCAAAAAAGGAGACGAGGCGGAGAGAGTGGATTGTGCGTGTGAAGCCAGAGGGTTGTTTTTTTCCAGAAGAGGAGACGAGGCGGAGAGAGTGGATTGTGCGCGTGAAACAAAATCAAGCAGTCAAAGAAGAAATGGAGCAGCAACGCTCAAGCAAAAAAGAGAAGATTGGAGGTAAACATTTTTACTTTTGCTTGCAATTGACAAGTCAAGAATCCTGAGGGATCCTGTACAATCATTGTGGAAATGAGACAAAGGGATATTTCCTCACTTAGAGTCGGCTATAAATAGTATAATGCCGTGGATGGCAGGCTAATGTGGCCTACCGGCGCACTGTCCAGTAATCGTTCCCTATATCCACTAGGGAGGGCGGTTTAATTATTCTTCAAAAGGGCTCTTATTTAGTATTATGACAAAGGTAGGAATTTATCAGAACTACCAGGATAAATCGTTTGGGCGCGAGTCTTGTTGAGGTCCGGGGTCACCGTGATCAGAGTCGGCTGAGTCGCTGTCCGATTCCGAGGCCGCACAGTCAAACCAGTGAGCCACATTCACAGATTGCTTCGCAACGGCCAGAGGTTTATACATATATGGTTTCACCTCTCGATATTAGATTTGGAGAGTTCCTACTTCAAAATCGCTATCGCTTTCAGACATTTTACACAAACTCTCACGACCAAAGTCCGTACACGTGTGCTCGGTTCTAAAGTAAACACAGAGCTGCTCCCGGTCTGTTTGGCTTAAATGATGTCATGACGACGCCCCCTGGTGGTGAAAGTGCGCATAAATGAGATGTAAACAAACTTTCGGAAATTGGGCAAAACAGGATATTTTTACCGTTTTATTCAGTTTTAGGGTGCAAATTAGACACTAAGAAGATTGAATTCACTTTTTGGGTCGTTCTTCTAGACAATAAAGTTAATATTCTACATTTCACCTCTGACCATTGCCTATGACCTCTAATCTTTAATATTTTATTAGGATACTCCTAAGTCAGCATAATTATACTAGGAGTCCAAACAATAAGAAAAAAAGATAATAATAAACATAAATATACAAACTACTGATAGCAAACAAAGCCACCAAATAATACATACTGTGTATTCTTCATTTGCAACCACGTGACCAAAACTGCTTGCTTTACTGTCGTGTGTGTGTGTGTGTGTGTGTGTGTATGTATATATATATATATATATATATATATATATATATATATATATATATATATATATACACACACACACACACACAGTGGTGCTTGAAAGTTTGTGAACCCTTTAGAATTTTCTATATTTCTGCATAAATATGACCTAAAACATCATCAGATTTTCACACAAGTCCTAAAAGTAGATAAAGAGAACCCAGTTAAACAAATGAGGCAAAAATATTATACTTGGTCATTTATTTATTGAGGAAAATGATCCAATATTACATATCTGTGAGTGGCAAAAGTATGTGAACCTCTAGGATTAGCAGTTAATTTGAAGGTGAAATTAGAGTCAGGTGTTTTCAGTCAATGGGATGACAATCAGGTGTGAGTGGGCACCCTGTTTTATTTAAAGAACAGGGATCTATCAAAGTCTGATCTTCACAACACATGTTTGTGGAAGTGTGTCATGGCACGAACAAAGGAGATTTCTGAGGACCTCAGAAAAAGCATTGTTGATGCTCATCAGGCTGGAAAAGGTTACAAAACCATCTCTAAAGAGTTTGGACTCCACCAATCCACAGTCAGACAGACTGTGTACAAATGGAGGAAATTCCAGACCATTGTTACCCTCCCCAGGAGTGGTCGACCAACAAAGATCACTCCAAGAGCAAGGTGTGTAATAGTCGGCGAGGTCACAAAGGACCCCAGCATAACTTCTAAGCAACTGAAGGCCTCTCTCACATTGGCTAATGTTAATGTTCATGAGTCCACCATCAGGAGAACACTGAACAACAATGGTGTGCATGACAGGGTTGCAAGGAGAAAGCCACTGCTCTCCAAAAAGAGCATTGCTGCTCATCTGCAGTTTGCTAAAGATCACGTGGACAAGCCAGAAGGCTACTGGAAAAATGTTTTGTGGATGGATGAGACCAAAATAGAACTTTTTGGCTTAAATGAGAAGCATTATGTTTGGAGAAAGGAAAACACTGCATTCCAGCATAAGAACCTTATCCCATCTGTGAACCATGGTGGTGGTAGTATCATGGTTTGGGCCTATTTTGCTGCATCTGGGCCAGGACGGCTTCCCATCATTGATGGAACAATGAATTCTGAATTATACCAGCGAATTCTAAAGGAAAATGTCAGGACATCTGTCCATGAACTGAATCTCAAGAGAAGGTGGGTCATGCAGCAAGACAACGACCCTAAGCACACAAATCGTTCTACCAAAGAATGGTTAAAGAAGAATAAAGTTAATGTTTTGGAATGGCCAAGTCAAAGTCCTGACCTTAATCCAATGGAAATGTTGTGGAAGGATCTGAAGTGAGCAGTTCATGTGAGGAAACCCACCAACATCCCAGAGTTGAAGCTGTTCTGTATGGAGGAACGGGCTAAAATTCCTCCAAGCCGGTGTGTAGGACTGATCAACAGTTACCGCAAACGTTTAGTTGCAGTTATTGCTGCACAAGGGGGTCACACCAGATACTGAAAGCAAAGGTTCACATACTTTTGCCACTCACAGATTTGTAATATTGGATCATTTTCCTCAATAAATAAATGACCAAGTATAATATTTTTGTCTCATTTGTTTAACTGGGTTCTCTTTATCTACTTTTAGGACTTGTGTGAAAATCTGATGATGTTTTAGGTCATATTATGCAGAAATATAGAAAATTCTAAAGGGTTCACAAACTTTCAAGCACCACTCTATGTGGCTGAAATGGGAATAATCACCATAAACAAATCTAACCTCACAGCATTGAACCATTTCAATCTTATTGACGTTGCACTGTGTGTCAGGATTCCATACACTACTAGTATATCATCAAAAAGTGCTCATTTTGTTAACAGGGACTGAAGTATACACAGAGCATCGTTACAGTTTAAACTTTGTAGGACCATCTTTCACAACAGTGAGGGATTTTTAGTCCTGTATGAACTGTATGTATATAAGATATTTATTATACATATGAGTTATACATATCCAAAATCAGTGTTTTTATACTTTTATACTTGTGTAAGTATGATGAAGCATACAGACTGAATTGAAACCTTTGATGGAAAATCTTGCTGATGTAAATATTGCCATTATGAGTGAACTTAAAGACCCAGCAACTCAAGAAGAACGTAGAAGTGTTTGTGCAATGAACCCATTATTCACCATGTAGATTCCCAGGACCTGCTGGTATCTCAACCACACATCTTTCCCATGAAGTTCAGGTAGTTACTGAATAATTCAAAGTAGTTACTAAGTAATGTACCTTCAGGTTAAAATTCTAATAAACCGAGACTTTTATTATAGAAACATAGCCGTAACAGATTGATGTAAAGCCTTGGCACTGAACAGTGTCACCCACGGCTAAGACAGCATTGCTGTCTCACAGCTCCAGGGTCCCGGGTTCAATTCTGACCTTGGTTTATTTTCCATGTGAAGTTTCTCTGTGTTTCCATCCATATGGGTTTCCACCCATCTCCTAAAAACATGGCAGAAGGTTGACTGGCTCATCTAGTTGCCCCTTGGTGTGAAAAGGAAGCATGATGCCCTGTGATGGACTGGCATCCAATCAGGGTGTCACTCCCAGTGTTCCTGGGATCTGCTCCGGATCCAACATGAGCCTAGTGTTGGAGTCAAGACCACCTAAACCAAGACCAAGACCAGAGTGTATTGAGACCAAGACAAAAGCAAGACTTTGAGGGGCTGAGATCAATTCAAGACCAAAACCAAGACAGCGTGAGACCGAGTCAAGACCAGGACCAGACTAGTGGGTGAGGGAGGGGTGACAACCAATAACAGGAAGAAAACTTTAAAATTACACTACAGGTATTGAGCAGATGCTCTTATCCAGAGCTACATACAACATACCCAGAGCAGCCTGGGGTGCAGTTGGGGGTTAGGTGCCTTGCTCAAGGGCACGTCCGTCATTCCTACTGGTCCACGGAATCAAGCCAGCAACTTTTTGGTCCCAAAGCTGCTTCTCTAACCATTAGGCCATGGTTTCCCCAAAATGGGCAGCAGGTGTGATTCCAGTCTCAAGCAAGGATTTTTTTGTTTTCTGGGGTTTTTGTTTGTTTGTTTGTTTGTTTGTTTGTTTGTTTGTTTGTTTGTTGATTGAATAGATGACACAGAGTAGTGCTGTAGATAAGACCACCTCAAACAAGACCAAGGCAGGGCAAGACTGGGTCAAGACCAGAACGAGAACAGTAGGTGTGAAGGGGGTGGGTGAGGGGTGACAGACGTTAACAGGAAGAAAATTTTCAAAAAATTATCATTGAATCACATTATTGGTCACATTTGAAGCAGGACATTTTACATCCAACCACAGTAATGATGTTAACAAATAAATCAGACAATATACACACAGTTTAGTGAAATCCCACCACTGCAGTTATACAACCCCGATTCCAAAAAAGTTGGGACAAAGTACAAATTGTAAATAAAAACGGAATGCAATGATGTGGAAGTTTCAAAATTCCATATTTTATTCAGAATAGAACATAGATGACATATCAAATGTTTAAACTGAGAAAATGTATCATTTAAAGAGAAAAATCAGGTGATTTTAAATTTCATGACAACAACACATCTCAAAAAAGTTGGGACAAGGCCATGTTTCCCACTGTGAGACATCCCCTTTTCTCTTTACAACAGTCTGTAAACGTCTGGGGACTGAGGAGACAAGTTGCTCAAGTTTAGGGATAGGAATGTTAACCCATTCTTGTCTAATGTAGGATTCTAGTTGCTCAACTGTCTTAGGTCTTTTTTGTCGTATCTTCCGTTTTATGATGCGCCAAATGTTTTCTATGGGTGAAAGATCTGGACTGCAGGCTGGCCAGTTCAGTACCCGGACCCTTCTTCTACGCAGCCATGATGCTGTAATTGATGCAGTATGTGGTTTGGCATTGTCATGTTGGAAAATGCAAGGTCTTCCCTGAAAGAGACGTCGTCTGGATGGGAGCATATGTTGCTCTAGAACCTGGATATACCTTTCAGCATTGATGGTGTCTTTCCAGATGTGTAAGCTGCCCATGCCACACGCACTAATGCAACCCCATACCATCAGAGATGCAGGCTTCTGAACTGAGCGCTGATAACAACTTGGGTCGTCCTTCTCCTCTTTAGTCCGAATGACACGGCGTCCCTGATTTCCATAAAGAACTTCAAATTTTGATTCGTCTGACCACAGAACAGTTTTCCACTTTGCCACAGTCCATTTTAAATGAGCCTTGGCCCAGAGAAGACGTCTGCACTTCTGGATCATGTTTAGATACGGCTTCTTCTTTGAACTATAGGGTTTTAGCTGGCAACGGCGGATGGCACGGTGAATTGTGTTCACAGATAATGTTCTCTGGAAATATTCCTGAGCCCATTTTGTGATTTCCAATACAGAAGCATGCCTGTATGTGATGCAGTGCCGTCTAAGGGCCCGAAGATCACGGGCACCCGGTATGGTTTTCCGGCCTTGACCCTTACGCACAGAGATTCTTCCAGATTCTCTGAATCTTTTGATGATATCATGCACTGTAGATGATGATATGTTCAAACTCTTTGCAATTTTACACTGTCGAACTCCTTTCTGATATTGCTCCACTATTTGTCGGCGCAGAATTAGGAGGATTGGTGATCCTCTTCCCATCTTTACTTCTGAGAGTCGCTGCCACTCCAAGATGCTCTTTTTATACCCAGTCATGTTAATGACCTATTGCCAATTGACCTAATGAGTTGCAATTTGGTCCTCCAGCTGTTCCTTTTTTGTACCTTTAACTTTTCCAGCCTCTTATTGCCCCTGTCCCAACTTTTTTGAGATGTGTTGCTGTCATGAAATTTCAAATGAGCCAATATTTGGCATGAAATTTCAAAATGTCTCACTTTCGACATTTGATATGTTGTCTATGTTCTATTGTGAATACAATATCAGTTTTTGAGACTTGTAAATTATTGCATTCCATTTTTATTTATAATTTGTACTTTGTCCCAACTTTTTTGGAATCGGGGTTGTATTCTTGACCGGTCTTGAAATAAAATTCAGAGTCTGATATGTCAGAGACCGAGACAAGACCAAGTAAAAATGTGCTTGATTCCGAGACGAGACCGAGACCTTCAAAAAGTGGTCTTGAGACCAGTCTCGAGTTCTATAACACCACAAAACCCTGACCAGGATATATACCAAAGATGATCTTCAGTATGTACTCACCAGGACAAAGCATGTACTTAAGCTCAACAACAAATCATTGTCTTCAGTCGTATTTTAAATCTACAGTGGTGCTTGAAAGTTTGTGAACCCTTTAGAATTTTCTATATTTCTGCATAAATATGACCTAAAACATCATCAGATTTTCACACAAGTCCTAAAAGTAGATAAAGAGAACCCAGTTAAACAAATGAAACAAATATTATACTTGGTCATTTATTTATTAAGGAAAATGATCCAGTATTACATAGTGGCAAAAGTATGTGAACTTTTGCTTTCAGTATCTGCTGTGACCCCCTTGTGCAGCAATAACTGCAACTAAACGTTTGTGGTAACTGTTGATCAGTCCTGCACACCGGCTTGGAGGAATTTTAGCCCGTTCCTCCATACAGAACAGCTTCAACTCTGGGATGTTGCTGGGTTTCCTCACATGAACTGCTCGCTTCAGGTCCTTCCACAACATTTTGATTGGATTAAGGTCAGGACTTTGACTTGGCCATTCCAAAACATTAACTTTCTTCTTCTTTAACCATTCTTTGGTAGAACGACTTGTGTGCTTAAGGTCGTTGTCTTTCTGCATGGCCCACCTTCTCTTGAGATTCAGTTCATGGACAGATGTCCTGAAATTTTCCTTTAGAATTCACTGGTATAATTCAGAATTCATCGTTCCATCAATGATGGCAAGCCGTCCTGGCCCAGATGCAGCAAAACAGGCCCAAACCATGATACTACCACCACCATGTTTCACAGATGGGATAAGGTTCTTATGCTGGAATGCAGTGTTTTCCTTTCTCCAAACATAACGCTTCTCATTTAAACCAAAAAATTCTATTTTGGTCTCATCCGTCCACAAAACATTTTTCCAATAGCCTTCTGGCTTGTCCACATGATCTTTAGCAAACTGCAGATGAGCAGCAATGTTCTTTTTGGAGAGCAGTGGCTTTCTCCTTGCAACCCTGTCATGCACGCCATTGTTGTTCAGTGTTCTCCTGATGGTGGACTCATGAACATTAACATTAGCCAATGTGAGAGAGGCCTTCAGTTGCTTAGAAGTTACCCTGGGGTCCTTTGTGACCTCGCCGACTATTACACGCCTTGCTCTTGGAGTGATCTTTGCTGGTCGACCACTCCTGGGGAGGGTAACAATGGTCTTGAATTTCCTCCATTTGTACACAATCTGTCTGACTGTGGATTGGTGGAGTCCAAAGTCTTTAGAGATGGTTTTGTAACCTTTTCCAGCCTGATGAGCGTCAACAACGCTTTTTCTGAGGTCCTCAGAAATCTCCTTTGTTCGTGCCATGATACACTTCCACAAACATGTGTTGTGAAGATCAGACTTTGATAGATCCCTGTTCTTTAAATAAAACAGGGTGCCCACTCACACCTAATGTTTTTGTCTCATGTGTTTAACTGGGTTCTCTTTATCTACTTTTAGGACTTGTGTGAAAATCTGATGCTTTAGGTCATATTTATGCCGAAATATAGAAAATTCTAAAGGGTTCACAAACTTTTAAGCACCACTGTAACTAAAGCCTCAAATACGATGCCTTTTTATGGACTTCCTCTTTGGCAATCCATCACAAAAGCACTGAATAATACATCACAGACCATGCTGGATAACACAACACTACACAACATAACGTAACATAATATAACAGAACAATGCTGCTTGCAAATCAGGCGGCACCCCGAACTCTCTGATGCGGTGTGATTGTGGGAATATTTAGAAACTCATTCTCCATCACATATCTCATAAATAGTAAACAATGGGTGAGGGAAGCTCTCTCTGGGTGGCTTAATCCCACAATCCCAGTCACTTTGTTCCGTGGAATTGCACAAATAAAGACAAGTTCAAAAAGAAGCCAATAAAGGCTTTCATTAAATTGTCTGCGTATATCCGAGGCCTCTTTACTGCCACTTTTTAACAAGGCAAATACATGCATTAAAAAAAATGAGGGCGTTGCCACAACACTGTTTCTGGCAAACGCATGGTAAAAACAATCTGATCTCCCTCATCGCTCATCGTGCACAATTAAGACATTTCAGGAGAAAAAAAAGGAGTGAGGGGTGTTTACAATTCCTTCCTTTCCCTTCTGACTCTATGTTTGTTTTTTCAGCGAGCACAAAATTGCGGTCGACCCTCTCAGAAGCACGCTTTGAGACTTCTCAGAAACGCAGCCTGACTGACTCCAAGTACTGTACATGCGTTAGTATGTCTTTAAAGGAAGATGTTCCACACAAAGCAAGTGTCTTTTAGTGTAGATACTATGAATTATTTATTAACTACAAATGACTAAAATGACTTCTCCTGGAATGTTTGCCTTTAAAAGGGCT
Organism: Neoarius graeffei; assembly: GCF_027579695.1. Taxonomy (NCBI): domain Eukaryota; kingdom Metazoa; phylum Chordata; class Actinopteri; order Siluriformes; family Ariidae; genus Neoarius; species Neoarius graeffei. Next base: position 78,282,876 of record NC_083580.1, read on the forward strand.
TTAAAGTGAATACCTGGATCCTCAGGGTCTTCGGTTCGATCCTGTCAAATGTCTTTATTTAATTGGATAAAAGTACATATCAGATGTGATAATTTAAAATACATTTTTAATAAAAAGGTAATACACAATAATTACAATATTCACAATTATAAAGCGGCTAGAGATAATGAGATGAGATGAGATTCCAACATCTTTTTTAAAAATTATATCGCTAAATTATATTTAAATATTAACCGACGAAAAAACTATCCTTAAAATGTTGAGTGTTTATCTCAGGTCTTATACAGGTTCTATTTCGAAGGCACTCAGATGATTCTTTATAAGTAGTGAGGAAGCGATGAAAAGAACAGAAGGGAACCGTCAGGACCTTCTAAGTCTTCAGAGACGGCCCAGACATATCAGCATTTCAAATGTTATATTTAATTTCTTTCATTCTTTCATAATTTCATGATATTCTCTTCTAGTTCTAATTTGGCCTCATTTTCTATCAAATTTGCTTCAGAAATGAAAGGACAGAAATTACTGTCCTGAAAACATTAAAATCGAGTTCTCCAATGAGCTTGTTTGTTTTGTCTGTTGTCTCTAGACTGAGAAGAGTTTAGAGCTGCTCACTCATTGGTTAGGACTTCATTGCCGGGACAGAAGACCATGGCAGTGTATGTTTATGTCGGAAGTGACAGATGAATTAATTAACCAATCAGATTTTGATTTAGAGTGGGAGGGACCGAAAATTTATCACCCTCGGCCTTCTTGAAGGCCAATGCGAACTTAATCGTGAGTCAGCGCCGTCAGTGCAGCAGTGAAGTCACCTTCCAGCCAGTGTAGCATTCATCAGTAGTGTTAGCGAATGCTAATAAAGTGGTCAAGCTTGTGCTGTCTATCAAGAGCAAGTAGCGCAGGCTAACGACCGAGAAACTAAGGCCCTGTCCACACGGCAACGGATTCAGGTGAATCTGATAAAATTGTTTATCATTTCGGCCTGGCGTCCACACGGCACTGGCGTTTTGGGTGCCCCAAAACGAAATCTTTTGAGAACGGGTTCCAGAGTGAAAAAATCTGGCAACGGAGCCGTTGCGAAGATATCTGGATGAGTAGAACGGATTTGTTTACGATGATGTCACAACCACATGTGCTTCACGCCGGGTAGAAGTGTAACGAACTCGATGCGAGTTGTCAACAAATCCTATAACTTGGTTCATGAAATGCGCTTACAAAATATTTTCACTGTGAATATTTATTGTGTAATGGTGCAAAGTGAGAGAGAGAGAGAGAGAGAGAGAGAGAGAGAGAGAGAATAGCCCTTAGGGCAGAGTCAATCCCGCCAGCAAAAATAGGGAAAAAAAAGGAGCGATCTCACCTCTTCAGATGTTTATTCCGGATCATTAAAGAATTCTGGAGGATATCAGAATGTTGGCGTACCAGCTTCCATCTACCCCCGTTCATTCCTCTTTCCACGTCTCCATTCAAAAAACGAGCACGTGATTTAAAGGGACTATATCCATAGGATAGGGAGTGAGAAAGTGTGTGCGTGTGACAGTGACAGGGATAGTCACTGTACGCATGCGCAGTTATGCACATGCGTCTACTTCTATTGTTCTGGTGTCTCCGATGGGACCGTCTTACAGCGCACGTAGAGGTGTGGCATGTGTATTGCATCGTTTTCAGCAAGCATTGCGTTGCCATATGAACCTGATATTTTACTGATCCGTTGCCGAAGTGGACGCGATATTTAAAAAAAAAATCTCGTTGCCGTTGTCGTGTGGATGTAGCCTAAGACTTCTGTCTCCAGACTCTTCTTCCACACTGCATGCTCGTCACAGTATTTTTCACTCCGTGAATTTTTAAGTATTCATTTCCCTGTGTAATTTACTGAGTTACTTTTAAAATCAACATTGACAGCAACACACAACAGAGCGACTTGGCACCCTGCCGCTGATCCCTTGCAAAATCCTTTACCCTGTTGCTTTTTTGATATCCGGCTAAGTTTTGGCTGAGCTCAAGTCCCAGCTCTAATAATAACGCTTCGCCTCTGGTAAAGGACGATCTCTATTTTTAATTGTATTAAAAATTTGCCGGTGGTCACACTTCTCCAAAATCTCCAAGATGTTAAAACTAACTGATGTATAATGTCTCTTTTAGCATCTTTTTAAAAAGCATTGGACAACAGTAAGATCTGAAACACTAGCAGCGTAGACTGGAAGGCCGTACAATATTTTCAGAACTGTCACATTAAAAAGATGATCTACTTCATCTTGCATGTAACGTTCTTTGGGCAGACTTTGAATTACAAATAGGCATTTGTTAGCTTCATACAGCTTTTCCTTAAAGTGCTAGTCTTATGAAAATGACATCACCCCTGGAAATTCTCATCTCTCTCATCTCATTATCTGTAGCCGCTTTATCCTGTTCTACAGGGTCGCAGGCAAGCTGGATCCTATCCCAGCTGACTACGGGCGAAAGGCGGGGTACACCCTGGACAAGTCGCCAGGTCATCACAGGGCTGACACATAGACACAGACAACCATTCACACTCACATTCACACCTACGGTCAATTTAGTCACCAGTTAACCTAACCTGCATGTCTTTGGACTGTGGGGGAAACCGGAGCACCCGGAGGAAACCCACGCGGACAACATGCAAACTCCGCACAGAAAGGCCCTCGCCAGCCACGGGGCTCGAACCCGGACCTTCTTGCTGTGAGGCGACAGCGCTAACCACTACACTACCGTGCTGCCCCCCTGGAAATTATACCTTATAAAATGAGACATGTTAAATACTTTACTGTCTAAATTGTATGTTAATACGAGATCAGGAACATGTTCCGTTTAGCCAGTAAAGTTTGGCTCTTTGAGTCCACCATTACACGAATGTGTTCCTGGTAAGTTATTGTTAATTCAAAGGAAGTGACGTCATATGCGCAATGCTTGCAAGTTTGCGGCATTTCTGGCTTCATCTGCTTTGCAAAGTGTAGCATGTTTTTAAGGATTTTTTTAAAATTCCAAAACAAAATTAAAACCAAAGCATGCCTCCTAGACTGAGAAGAAGAAGAAACCTTTATTTGTCACATGCACACTTCAAGCACAGTGAAATTCATCCTCTGCATTTAACCCATCTGAAGCAGTGAACACAGACACACACACCCAGAGCAGTAGGCAGCCACACCGGAGCGCCCGGGGAGCAGTCAGGGGTCAGGTGCTTTGCTCAAGGGCACCTCAGCCCAAGGCCGCCCCACATCAACTTAACCGCATGCCTTTGGACTGTGGGGGAAACCGGAGCACCCGGAGGAAACCCACGCAGACACGGGGAGAACATGCAAACTCCACACAGAAAGGCTCTCGCCGGCCGCTGGGTTCGAACCCGGAACCTTCTTGCTATGAGGCGACCGTGCTAACCACTACACCACCACGCCGCCCGAGGTGTGTCATTCAGGGCTGTTCAAGTGTCGCTGATTAAAAACAAGCAGAATTTTGATCATGATAGCTCAAAGTCGGCAGGACACTTACGGAATGAATGGATTCAATTTGTACGGACAAAGACAGGTAACTTCAAGCCGACAGGACGGTTTGGTGTCTGCTCCATACATTTTGAAAAAGATAAATTTGCGAGGTAGATTCACACAGAAGGATTTGAGCAACGTCTGGTATGCAGAGCAGTTCGTACCATCTGGAAACAGACGTCAGAAGCGTCATCCCAAAGAGCTCACTGCCGCACAGGAAGTGTCCAGCTCGTGTTTAGCCTGTTGCTTGAATTGATTAGTTGTCCTTAGTCAGATCAATAACGTTCTAAGGTAGTTTCTGTGTGACCAAATAGAATACTTAGATAGACGACATTCAATTACTGATCTAAAAGCAAACCGAAACATGCTTATTTACTCTGAGTCACTTCTTCTTCAACCTTGTTGTTGTAAAGTTGTGTAAAGAGCTTTACAAAAGAAGGCAGTGGTGCATATGACATCGCACATGCAGCACCGCTGACCAATAAATTGCTGCGATCTAATGGCGGACAAGCTTTTAGTGATTTTTGGAACAGAATTCAGACGCAAAAAAATTCTTTTTAGAACCAATTTTTTATTTATTGGTGAACTTTACAACCTATTTGAGCAGATCACACACAGAAAAGCCGGGATTTTATGACATCATTTTCGTAAGACTAGCACTTTAACATGAACACTAAATTTACAGTTACTCCAAAATAGACACATCATCGCATCACTCCTGTGGAGGACGGCCCCATATGGACAGTCGAAAGTCACACTTGGAAGACGCTCTGGACTTTTACAGTAATGCTTTTATGGCTGAGGACTACAGTTGACTTGCTAACTTTAGGACTGCAGTTGTCATGAACAGTTTTGCACTCAAGTTTCCATCAATGAAGAGTTTATAACATCAACGAAACTGACTTCATGTTAAAACAGTTGAAAATGTTATAATCACGTTGTTTATGACCCAAATGAGGATGGGTTCCTTTTTGAGTCTGGTTCCTCTTGAGGTTTCTTCCTCATGTCGTCTGAGGGAGTTTTTCCTCACCACTGTCGCCACAGGCGTGCTCATTGGGGATAGATTAGGGATAAAATTAGCTCATGTTTAAAGTCATTCAAATTCTGTAAAGCTGCTTTGCGACAATGTTTATTGTTAAAAGCACTATAAAAATAAACTTGACTTGACTTGACTACTATACTGTCTGATATTATACAATATAGAAAAGTTCATAACATTAGCTTTCTTGCATCCTTAC